>NC_091088.1:67200000-67825000 GCF_032405125.1 Capricornis sumatraensis
GGACTTGAGACTTAACTCACACTGGGCAGGACAGGGGCAACACAGCCCCACTTGAGCATCCTCATCCATGCTCTGCTGGGTGGAGGGTGGCTGTGAGCCGGGGAGTGTCTCAGGCCGGGAGCAGAGCCGGGTGGTCCACCGCAAAGCCCTGTGCTCTGGAGTCTCTAAAGATGAGAGAGGAGGGATGTGGTCTCTGGAATGTGTGCCAAGCCTTGGATGACCCAGTCACTGAGCTCCTCCCTGTTGCTAACAAGGGCCCTGCTCATTGTAGCAGACCTCACAGATCTATGCTTGCAGGGGAAGGAGTCCCCCTGCCCCCTTTCTCAGATCATCTCCACCCAGGACCTTATTCCAGTCTCCTTTAGTCCCGTTGCCCACAGCTCATGACGATGCCTCTAAGCAGCTCATTGTCGGCTCTCCCTCAGCACTGGGCTACACACCAGCTCTGATCTCAGGGCTCACTTGTCCTCTGCTCACACTCCTCTGTCAACACAACAGAATTAACTCCTGTTGCTTCCACTGTGTTGTAAGCATTTTTATTCACAGAAGTAAAAAAAAGAAAAGAAAAGAAAACCAAGACAATATGAGGAAGCTATTGTAGCAGAAAGTGTTCAGAACCAAAGGAGAGACAGAACTGCCTTTAAATTGTTTTTTGTGCAAGCAGAGCTGTGTCATCAGAAAAGCTGCTGGAAAATAAGGCTTTTATGGGTTCTCTGTTTTCTTCTAAGAAAGGTTACTTCCAGCTTGTCCTGTTACATAGAGAGTGACCTGCTCACACTGGTCCCCCCACACCTGTGGGAGCAGAGAGGCTCCCTGGGGTCGGCAAGCACTGGGAGGTGTGTTCCTCTCACAGCACACGGGCATATTCTGCGGGTTCCTTTTGTGACTCTGGCTGTGGTGGTGCCCCATGTGTGACTGTGTGGGGTTGGGAGTCATGGATTGTGTGGGGGCAGGTGTGTCCTTCTGCAATTCTGGGTCACGATGGCGTCAGGGAGGCACCTCCTCTGTGGGGTTGATCTTTGCGTGTCCCACAAAATGGCAAACAGTAGCTATGACCACATCACTCACCCCAGTAAATACTCAGCCCCATAGAAGGGAAATCATGGACCATGTGTGTGGGAGGAGAGATGGAAGAGGATGAGGGGAACCGCATGTGCTTAGGAGTCACTGTGATGTGACTTAGGAGCCGTGATGTAGGGAGAAATGAGGGGGGTTTCAGGGAGGATCCTATGAGGATTCACTGTGCATGAGACTCACGTTCGAGCTTCTGCCAATAGAGAAAGTTCAATGGGATTCATGGAGCAGCCCCATAACGCGGGCCAGGCTCAGGGCACCCCCAGGATGGGCCACCGCAGCCTGAAGGAGGCTGGACGGGGATACAGAGCAGTGTGTGCTCACGCGGGGGAGGACGCGCAGTCCAAGCACTGTCCAGTTCCACGCGCAATGGTCGGGGCACGTGTCCAGGCCCGCCCCCCCCCCCCAAAGCAATCGTGAAGCCAACGCTACACGTGTCCAGGCGCGCGTTCAGGGAGCTAAGGCGAGAGGAAGGACAAGCATCCAGGTCCGGGCCGGGAGCTGTCGCGAGAACAGAGGTAAACGTCCAAGTCCTGTCTTGGGAGCTGTCGCGAGAGCAGAGGTGGTGCCTGGTCCCGGCCGCGGCGCACAGCAGCTCCAGCGCGAGGAGCCGCCGCGAAAGGCCAAGAGGGCCGAGAGCCACGGTGCTCGTCGCGGCCTCTGTATCTGCCGGGAGAGTATTTCTTGTTTCCAAGAGCTCTCAATTTATCAGGAAGAGAGAGCAGAGAGGAGGAAACGAACAAAAAGGTATGACTCTCATCTTGAGGTGAAGAGAGTGGGTCAGTCGTGACTGGGGGCGCTCCTGAGGTGACTCTGAGCAGGTGGAGCCAGGAGGCTGAGCCTGAAGGACCAGACCATTGAAGTGGCGGGAAGAGGGCCGACTAGGAGCTGGGAGGTGAGGCCAGGACGGCTTTCCCGCTTTGAGGGGAAAGAATGCCGCCGCTCTGGTGGGAAAGGAGCGAGGGCGGCCGTGGGGTTAGAAACGCCTGAGGTGCCCGAAGGCACTGTTTCCTCCTCACGTTGCTGCAGGTGCTCCGTGACAAGGGGAATGTTCATCTTTCAAAAACCAACTCATAGTTTCCTTGGTAGTTTCTCCTTCTTTTCTGGTCCTTATTTCTTTTGTTTTCACTGTTTTTTCCCTTATTTCCATGTATCTGCTAACCTTTGCCTTAGTATTGGGTGGCTGGTTTGGTTTTGTTTGGTTTGGGGGTGGGGGTTTTTTTGGTATTTTATGTGATTTTTTTTTTTTTTTTTTTTTTAGTTCTTTGTGGTATAAAGTTATGTTGATTATTAGAACCTTTTTTCTTAATCTCATTTGTTGTTAAACCATCCCTCTTAGAACAAAGCCTGTGCTGACTCCGGTAACCTTCGGTTTGCTGTTTCCACTCACACTTGCATCTCAAGGTATTTTATTTCCATTTGGATTTCTTCTTTGACTACAGTTTGTTCTGGAGTGGTTGTTCATCTCCACGTATCTGTGAATTTTCCAGCTTTTATGCTGTGATTGGCATCTTATTTCATATAATTACTGTGGAAAAAGAAACTTCATGTGATTTCAGTGTTAAATCTGTTAAGACTTGTTTGGGGGACTTCCCTGGCACTCCAGTGATTAGGACCTCACCTTCCAAAGCAGGGTGTAGGAGTTCCATCCCTGGTCAGGGGTCTAACATTTTACATGTCTCAGGGCCAAAATCAAGACATTAAAAAAAAAAAGCAGTATTATAACACATTCAATAAAGACTTAAAAAAAAAAAAAAAGACCTGCTTGAGTCCTAACATGTGATGTGTTCTGGTGAATGTTCTCTGTGGTCTTGAGAAGAATGTATATTTTTCTGCTCTTGGATAGGTTGATCTGGTTATGTCCATAAAGTTCAACTGTTCTAATATGTAGCTAACTCCAACATTTTCCTGGTGATTTTTTGTCTGATGAAAGTGGGAGTATTGCAGTCCCCACTATGATTATGTTTCTCGCTTTAGATATGATAACGTTTGCTTTATTGTTTAGATGCTCTGAGGTGAGTGAAAACTTAATAGGAGGCTTATCTTGTGCACCAGCATGATGATGACTATTGCAATCTTAATAGACTACAACATAGTATAAATATAATATTCATGTGCACTGGGAAAACAAAAAATTGTGTGACCCACTATATTGTGACATTGACTTTATTGCTATGGTTTGGAACCAAACACAACTCCTCTGAATTACGTCTGTATTTCTGCTGTGAACCTCACAATTTCTTTCCTTTGGGCTTAATTCGTTCTTCTTTTATAGTTCCTTGAGGTGTAAAGCTATTTTGTTTGAGACTTTTCTTCCTTTTTCATATAGACATTTATCGCTATCAACTTAGCTCTTAATCTGCTTCCCATAAGTTTTGTTATCTTGTATTTCCATTGTCATTTTCTGAAGATGTTTTATTTTTTATTTTTCATTTCATCAATGTAGTTTAATCTTCACACATTAATGAATTATCCCATTGGCTTTAATAATTTGTAGTTTCATATCATTGTGGTTGAAAAAAGATGCTTGAAATGATTTCAGTCTTAAATATGTTAAGACGCATGGAGAATGGACCATGTGCACTTAATATATTTTCTGTTGCTGATGGATGGTGTGTCTGTTAAGTTCATGTGGTCTCATGTATAGTTTGAGTTCAGTGATTCCTTATTGATTTTCTATATGATTAATCTATTGCTGAGACTATGAAATTAATGTCCATATTATTACTGTGTGGTTGTATATTTTTCCCCTTGATTTATGTAAACAAGTCCTTAATATATTGAGGTGCTCCTATGTTGGGCTTACAGATATTTATAGTTGTTCTATTTTATTAATGAATGGATACTTTCATCATTATATAATGACTTCCTTTGTCTGTTGTTACAGTTTTTGCCCTTTAGTCTATTTTTGTCTGAGATGACTACAGTTACCCCTACTTTCTTTTGGTTTCTACCTGCATGGACTATCTTTTTCCATCCCTTCTCTGTAGGTCTATGTGTGACTGTGAAAACTTCAATTCTGCATAACATGGTCCTGTGGGACTCCAGTAGGCTGAGTACCCTTCACTGTTGGGGTGGGTGATTAGAGGGTCCACCCCTTCGGGGGCAGCCACAGAGGTTGGGACATGAGATGTGTGTGGACAAGTTCCTTCCAGGCACAAGCTGAAGGCTTGGTTTTATTTTTCGAATCAAACCAGAGGGAGAAAGTGGAAGCAGTGGCCACTTGTTCTTTCAGTCTCCTGAGAGCCTCCCAGTCAGCCACTCAATGCAGTGCTTAAATGCCAGATCCTCAGGCAGTAGCTGGTAGAGAGTACAGTCAAACTTCAGCAGGGTAATGGGTGTTAAAGCCTATTCACGCTGCACTGACTCTGGGGATGTGGCTGTGGTGGATGCTAGCAGGTCATTTCACAGCTACTCTTTTATTTTCTTAGCCCTTTGAGGCTCCACAGTGCCCATCCACACTGGCTACCAGAGCTAAGTGATTTGAGGGAGCTAATATGTGGTTCAGGTCCTTACTTCTCAGAGAACCAAGTAGTTGAGTGTTTCATTGTGATTGGAATGCACTGTGCTACAGCTGGGGTTCATGGTGAGCAGGTGTCCCAGACTTTCCCACCTGTTTTGACATGGGTGTTTGCAAAGTCATCTGATGTGCACAAGCCATTCAATGATTTCCCGGAGTTCTCTCAAAGGAATTGATCCATGTGTAAATATATTCACTGTGTCCATGGGAGGAGCAAGCCTTCTGTGTTGCCATCTTGGTGAAATCACTCAACACGTTCTTGTAATAAGTGGGATGATCATGAATCCTTAAGTGGTAGAGTACATTCTTATCTCTGTCTTCTGTCACTCATATACCTGATACATATCATTTAACACTTATGATGGGTCAGCAAATGTTGTTGAACAAGACAGACATGGTTCTTGAGTTCATGGACCTTACATGCAGGTGGAGAACAGGATATACAAGTAAATAGGAGTAAATAAAAAATTATAATGGTGAAACTTATAACTAATGTCAAGTGTATGTTCTCCAGGTAAAACTGATTATCTGGCATATGAGAGTGTCATTTTTCTCAAGAGAAGTAAAGAGTGAAAATCCCTTCCTAGTGTTGGTTATGTAAGAAGACTGCTGATGTCATCACCTGCACAGCTTCCTTTCTGCTCCAGGACACTCTGAAATCCTCTCCATGTCTTTTCAGAAAGATGTCCTAAGAACTGCAAGCCAGGCAGCTCTGAAAACCACCTATCTCTTACAGATGGGAGTTGGGTCTCTGGTCAATGTCATCCTTTTCTTCCAAAACATCTTTCCAGTCTTGTTTGGACACAAGCAGAGACCCACAGACACGATTCTCACCCACATGGCCCTGGCCAATCTCTTGGTTCTTCTCTCCCCTGGGATTCCCCACACAATGACAGCTTTTGTTTCAAGTAAGCCCCTGTCCAGTCTTGGGTGTAAACTTGTATATTACATACACAGAGTGGCTCGCAGCACCACCCTGTGCTCCACCTGTGTCCTGAGCACCTATCAGTCCTTCACTCTCATCCCTAGAAGTGAAGGGAGGTCATTGCTCAGAAGAGCCCGCAGGGTCACAGATTCCTCCTGCTGGATTTGCTGGATATTCAGTGCCTTAGTGAATATCTACATTCCTGTGAACATCACTGGTCCGCAGGACACGCACAACTATTCTGATACTCAAGGCACGTGGTTCTGCACGTCCTTGGGTCATAAATCAGGCTTTACCTTCTTGTGGTCTGTCTCAGATGCCATATTTATTAGCTTCATGATCTGGTCCAGTGGCTCCATGGTGCTTCTTCTGCACAAACACCACCAGAAAATGAAGTATATTCATACCCGCACTGGACACCACAGATGCCCCCCAGAGACCAGAGCTACCCACACAATCCTGATGCTGGTGGTCACCTTTGTCATCTTCTATGTACTGAATTCTGTTTTTGCTTTTTGTATTAGTGCTTTTCACGATTTTCGTCTATGGTTGCTGCAGACCTCTAGTGTCTTAGTTTCATGTTTTCCCACTGTTTCTCCCTTCCTCTTGCTCCTTAGGGATCCAAGAGCACCTAGATTCTGCTCCTGAATTATTAAAATGTATTGTTAAAGTGCGAAGTGTATAGTAGACAGCTTTGATAATGAGAGTGACTCCGTTCTGTAACTATTTCCTCAGTAATAATGTTTCTCCAGTATAATTAGTATATAACATAATGTCAGTTCCAGTTGTACAGCATGATAAATGGGTATTTATATGTATTGCAAGATGATCACCACAGTGTCTAATTGATAGGAAGCCTGCACACCCTAAACCTGTGCTCTGCAACAAGAGAAGCCACCACAATGAGACACCTGCGCACGGCAACTAGAGAGTAGCCTCCATCACAGCAACTACACAAAACCCAAGCATAGCAACAGAGACCCAGTGCCGCCAAAAATAAAATAAATAAATAAATAATTTTTAAAAGAAAGAAATTTATCATTAAAAAAATACAAAGTCTTTTTGAGGAAATCATTTCCTTGATGGCTAGTTCAGCTCGCTAAAAGAAACCTTTCTTCAGGAGTTTTTGCAGATTTTTTTTCCATATGTTGCAGGACTGATATACATTGACACATAATCTAATGTTTGTCTAGATAAATATTACTGTAGGGTGGATGGAAATTTTTATTTTGTGGATGAAGATAATAAATACAGAAAATGGAGGTGTTCTTCTGTATTACCATATACCTTTATTTCACTTGTATTTTCCAGTATGTTGTAGTGTTAATACAGAAAATAAATGTTGTTTCATATGGGTTGCTTCTTTCAGCCTGAATTTTCCTTATGTGATTGACCATCAATAAATTTGGTTGATTGAATGGATTAAGTAACATGAAGGAGGGAGTGAAAACTGTCTATATTTGTCACTTGAGTGTTTATTATTCATCATTGAAAATCAGAAACTTGGGTCTTAGTTTTCAGTTTTTCCTGTTTTTCCTCTTTTTTTTTGGCCTTTTATTTGGATAGTCTAGTGTTTTGTTTTTTGCATTTTATTTGAAAAGTATATAGTGTTATGGTATAACTACTTTTTTATTGGTTTGATTTTTGTAGCCATTGTATGAGTTCCTAAAGTATTATATTCTGCTTAGAATCACTGCTGACCATTTTACAGAATACACAGGAATTTCTTAGACTATACAGTTCCACATATTTGTAATGTTTTATGGTACTGCTTTTATAAATGCTTATTCTCTATACATAGAATTACCCACAGTTAATGCTATGATTTTTGCTGTGATAAGGTAGTTGTCTGTAATGCAACAAGTCTGGTAATACCAAGTGTTGAAAGGATATGGATCAAGAGGATTTCTTTTTTTCTCTCTTTTTTATTTTGTTTTTTTAATTATAGTTGACATGCAATGTTATATTTGTTTCTGGTGTGCAGCATACTGATTCCACATTTATTTACGTTATGAGTTGATCGCCGCAACTCCCGTTACCACTCCTCCCTGTGCACAGTGCTGACTGTATTCCTTATGTTACAGCTCAGTGACTTATTTATGTCATAACTGGAGGTTTGTGCCTTGATCTGTCTCATCTGTTCATCTGTTTCATCCAACCTCCAACTTCCTCCTTCCTGATGTTATGCCCAAAGTCCGAGTCCCCAAAACTGAGAGAATAAGACATCCACAGCAATGCAAAGGCACCAAGGGGTTTTATTGCTAGCTCGAGCTAGGGCTCAGGTCTCATCCAGCACAGTGGTGTCTTGACGAGAGCCCCGAGCACTGAATCGCATCTACGTTTATACAGACGGTTCTTTGTTCCTGTAACAGCATAGCTGATTGGCTGAACCGTAGGCACACGCGGGACTTTTAAACTTCACATCTCTATCCGGATTGGCTCCGGTCTGGCGCGGGCGGTGGGGGCTACAGGGATATTTTCTGATTGGTCGAGCTACACTGCCTGCAGGAGTTCCCAGTGCCTCAGCTTTCCTAGAGACTAAACCTCAGGCCCAGCCTGCCCCTTAGAGCCTGTCCTGGCTCCAGTTTGGTCCTAACACTGAAAACCACCAGAGTATCTGCCTCAATGAGTCTGATCTTGTTTATTTTGTTTTCTTTTGTAAATGCCCCATGTAAGTGAAGTCACGATATTTGTCTTTCTTTATCTGACTTATTTCACTTAGCATAATAGGTCTAGGTTCATCCATGTTGTTGCAGATGGCAAAATTTCATTCTTTTTCTGGCCAAGTAATATTCCTTTGTATACCACATCTTCCTTATACATTCATCTGTTGATAGATACTTAGATTGTTTCCATTTCTTAGCTATTGTAAATAATGCTTCAATGAACATTAAGGTATTTGTCCATATCTTTTTGAATTAGTGTTTTTGTTTTTTGGAAAAATATCCAGGATTGGAATTGCTGGATTGTATGGCAGTTCCATATCTAATTTTTTGAGGAATCTCTATTCTGCTTTTCACAGTGACCACACCAGTTTAAATTCCCACCAACGGTGCACACGAGTTGCCTTTTCCCCACATCCTCACCAACGCTTGTTATTTGTTGTCTATTTAATAATAGCTTTTCTGACAAATGTGAGGTGATATCTTATTGTGGTTTTGACTTGCATTTTCCTGATGACTAGTGATGTTGAACACTCATTATTACTGCTTTGTAATATTCCATTCATTACTTATTCTAGTGGTGATGGGTATTTGAATTTTTTTCTGGCTTTTTACCATTGTGAGACATTCTGTGATGAACTTTCTTACACATGTGTTCTGGTGAACATGTATAAGAGTTTCTCTTGGTTATACAGCTGATTTGCCGTTGCCGGGAGCCAGCGTCATGGCAAAGGTCATGAGGAAGGAAGCCTGACAAAACGCAAGGGCGTGATCAGGCTTCAGGGGGAACCCCTGAAATTTCCTGAGCATCCGCCCCCAAAACCAGAGTCTGCCTGCCGTGCTACATTATGCTTTTCATCCACTCTTCTAACATTAACGGGATCTATCCCCCCACCACCTTTTTCTGGGAAAAGTTAATAAGTCTCCTGAACATAATACGACTGTTTCAATCCAAAAACCCCTCTGATGGCTTTCTAGCCTGCCTACAGGATTCTTACAGCTGCACATGTGATTGTTTACAGTCTCCCAACCGCCAGAGGCACAGGAAGCTTAAAACATCCTAGGAATGCAGGGGCTTCCGAGGGGTCAAGATCATTAGAATAAAACTGATTAAGCTTTCATTGTTGAGCCAATACTTGCTGCCAAATTTTCATATCTTTTATTTGTTGATATAGTTGGTATATAGAAAAAACAAGTTAGATCTTTGAGTTAAGTACCTTCTTTGTTATCACCCACTGTGCCCTTGTTCTATAGAGATGTAACTTTAGTGCTTTAAGGAGATGCAGATTAAAGAAAAACACTTCAGGGGAAACGAGATTAGCATTCATAAGGAAGAGAGCCAAAAAGTGTTAGCAAGCCTCTTGGCCAGAAGATAATGTAAATCACCTGAGACCTTTTGTATACAAAAAGATATACAGAAAGGGTCAGGACTGCTGCCCCTGCATGACTCTGTGTCTTCCATTATGTAAAATTTAGGGTATATAAACACCTTTTGAATAATAAAGTTGGAGGGGTTTTTGCACAAGCCTGGCCTCCCCCGTGTTGATTCTTTCTCTTGCTCCCTCTCCCTCCCTCTCCTTTTCAGGCTGATCCCTTGGAACGCAGAGGCTCACCTGCCAGGGTCCAGCCCCGGTGGATCCAGGGTAATTCGAAGGGGAGACGGAGTAGGCGTCCTAGGAAAAAACTTATTTAATTACAGATATATAGAGAGATTAGAAACGGATAGTGTAGTAGGAAAATTAGTGGAGAAAAAGAGGCTGAATAACTTGGTTTACGTGGAATACCAATCACCACCTACGTAGGCCACAGGCGTCTTTCCGTTCTCCCGAAGGAGAGGAGACACTGAGGCCTCCCCGGTCCGATCTTAGAAGCCCAGGCAGAATTAGCAGGCTTGGTGAGTACCCATGTACCAGATGGGAATTCAGCCAGAAGGGGAGAAAACGACACGGGGAAATCAGTCTTTCCAGAAACTGATCCCATTTCTTTATTTTTCAGGTTTGCTTATATACTTTTTGTTACACATAGGGATGAATACAGAGTCATGCGGGGGTCAGCAGACCTGACCCTTGTCAAAATCAGGTGCTTCATATAAAATTATACAAAGGTCTTAGGGGTATTACATCATCTTCTGGCCGTGAGGCCTGCTGACATTTTATGGCCCTTTCTGATAACGGTCAGTCAACCAGAAAACTTATTTTTTCCAGGGGTGATGTTTTCTTAAACCAAGTGCCACCCTCCAAATAAAGTTGCATTCCTATAGGGTGAGGGTGTAGTGGGTTACAATCAAGAAAGGAATTCACTTAGCCTAAGGTTTAACATGATTAATCTTAAAGGTTAATACTTATTTCTCCTATATGCTAGTTATATTCATTATAAGGGCAAGGAATACGGAGATTTAGCAGAAAAAATGTTGGCTCAACAAATGAAAACCCTTCACCAGTATTCCCCTTAAGATCTATTTAGTCTTAAGATAGTGATAAAGTTACATTTTTACATAGCAAGGACACAGTGATTTATAACAAAGTACAGTGATCTATGACAAAAGAGAAAATTCATTAACTCAAAAAGTCTAGTATTGCTAACATCAAAAACTACTATATTTCCTTTTCTATATTCCAAATACATTGATTAATATATTCCCAGGTGCCTAAGGATATGGAGGCCTGGCAGCGATCATTGACTCGACAATGAGAAAAGCCCTATGCTAATTAAGACTTTCAAAATACTCCAGACTCTCTGTGCTGTTTATGGTTGAGAGGTAGTAAACAATGATGTGTTTGGCAGTAGTATGGGTAATCCTGTCACACAAGCTAGTTTGCCAGCAGAGAGGTTTGACCTGAGACACCCTTGTCTCACCTAGGGCAGGGAATTAGCAGTAATTATTGGCACAATAAATGAAAAACCCTTCACCAATATAATTCCTAATCAACCCACTATACTATACTAATAATTTTCTAACTTTTCAAGAGTCTGCATATAAAAAGTTTAAAGCATCTCGTGCCTTTCACGTTTGGGAGGTTGTAAACAATCACATGTGGCTGGACGAACCCGCTCAGGCAGGCTAGAGAAACTTCAGAGGAGTTTGTAAGTTGAAACACTCTTGTCACGCCCAGGAATTTTTATTAACTGGAGCTGCAAGTTAACTCCTTCTCCGAGAGAAATGGTGATGGGGGAGAGCCCCCCGTAAAGTCAGAGGTGTAGGTGAGAGCATAAAACAGACTCTGGTTTTGGGGGTAGATGCTCGGGAACAGGGGCTTTCCTGAGGCTCGATCCTGCCTTTGCGTATGCTGAGCCTCCTTCCTCATGACCTTTGCCAAGGGCGGAGTTCCTCACGCTGGCTCCTGGCACTCACCGAGTCTACTTACTTGCCCGGGCTTCTGAGACCCACGCGAGAGGGAGCCCAAGGCGGGGCACCCTCCAATGTTCAAGCGGGTGCCTGTGGCCCAACACAGACGGTGCAAGTTCCTTGTCTGGAACTTTATTGGTTTTCCATGTAAACCAAGTTAATCAGCCTCTTTCCTCCACTCATTTTCCTACTACACTATTTTTTCCTAATCTAATCTTATATTTCTAATTAAATAAATCTCCTTGCCGACTCCGTCCACCCTTCGAATTACCCTGGATCCACCAGGGCTGGACCCCGGCATGCCATGAAGAATATAAATGTTCATGTGACAAAATAATGTCATGTTATTTTTCAGAGTTGAAGAAGGTTTCGCAGGGCATGAGATGCTGCATTTCCCCTGCTGACTTATTCAGCCCCTCATACTGGGCCAGGTGTTTTGCCACAGCCAGGTGGGTTCAGCTGAGAGGTAGAAGGTCTGAGTCTGACCAGCAGCACCCAATGGAAACAGGCATTGGTCCATAGAGGTTGATTATGATTATAAATTTACATGTAGCCACATTAAAGTAAGTGTCAATTATTTTATGGTGTCAATTATTTTAATATCATAACTATTACCATTTCAAGTTGTAATCAGTTCTAAATAGTTCTTGACAAGATGGTTTAAAATCTCTGTCTTAATACTTTCTTGAAATTGAGTGTGTGTGTTACACCCACAGCCCCTCTCAGTTCAGATGAGCCCATTTAAGGAGCTCAGTAGCCACACGGGACTGGAGCTTCCACACTGGACAGCCCAGATCTGGACACTTTCACCAGCTCTGCTAGAAGTCTGGTGGTGAACCACATCCTTCATGTAACCAGCATTTCATATCTCGAGCCAGGACCATGAGTATTATTTCTGCTTGCATCTTCATTACCTAGTACTAGGGACGGCACACAGTAGGGTCACAGTAACTCTAAGTGTTTAAATATGTGGGGGCAGGTTCCAAGGATGAATAATCATTCAACACATTAAATCATTATCATGCATATTTTCTGCAGACAGGAACTACAGTTGAACACTTTAAAGAGGCAGTGGCCGTCTTATCTGCCTGCCTTCTCTCCTCAAACCCATGTACCTGAACTGTGGACAAGTTCGCTGGCCACAGTGCATCAACTCACTGCAGAAGGAGCCCAGTGGGGACGATTAACTGTACCACTTCCGCTCTGTGGGCTTCAGAAGGATGAACTCAGGACTGTTTCCCAGCTGAGGGAACTGGTCCCCAAGAACCAATTATAAATTGATAGTTGTTATGATCAATTTAAAGTATTCTAATGTCCCCTCTCTATTTTTTCTAATCAGTAATAGTTTTTAACCCACAAAACTGGAGATCCCAATGCAATTGTTCTTCCTAGAGTTTCTACCCTCAGACTCTACACACTGAGCCCCCATCAACCCAAGGACAGAGTGCATGTTTTCCTGCCCCATGTCTTGTTCCCAGGGTGTTTCTTTCCATCTTGAGTCTCTGCTCCCATAAGCTTTGATCCCCTCTATTCACTGTCCAAGTCTTCAGTCTTTGAGGCAATGATGCCCCCGGTTTTCTCACCTCTTTTACAGATCCAAGAATTTTTCCTCTGTCCAGTATTTTTTCTTGTTGTTAGAACAGAGTGGTGACTTTCAAGCTCCATGCATGAAAAACCAGAAACCAGAAGTCCATGACTGATTTCTTAAGTTATATTGGGTAGAGTAATTCTGATGATACATGAGTTCTCCAAAGTTGACAGCTAATTCAGTTGCAGCCATATTAAAATTAGTTGGACAGTCTTATCACCTGAGTGATATTTTTGCATTTTATTTTCTTAATACATTTTTACAATAGGCAGGATAATCATGAGTTCTGTAGGTGGTAGACTATATCCTTGACTCTATCTCCTGTCACATATTCATATAGTCAGTACGTATTATTTAACATCTGTCAGAGATCAACCATGTTGCTGAACAAGACAGACATGATTCCCAAGTCATGGGAGACCAATATAAATACAAAACAGTAATGGTGAATAATACAGCTGTTATGTGCTTGTTCTTCGAGTTGAGCTCCTCCTTGTAGAGTATAAAAGTATCTGCTTTCTTGGGAGAAAGAAGAGTAAGAATTCTTTTTTATTTTGAGAATTCTTTTCCAGTGTAGGTTCTGTAAGAAGACTGCTGATGTTTTCATTAGCACAGCCTCTTTTCTGGCGTCCTCTCCATGTCTTTTCACAAAGATGCCCTGACAATCCCAGGGGACATGGTTCTGAAAACAATCTTGCAGTTACAGACGGTGGTTGGGGCCCTGGTCAATGTCATCCTTTTCCTCTACGGCATCTCTCCAGGCTTGCTTGGCCACAAGAAGGTATCCACATACGTAATTCTCACCCACATGGCCGTGGCCAGTCTCCTGGTTCTGCTCGCTCTTGGCGTTCTCCACACAATGGCAACTTTTTTGTCAGAGAACCCCCTATCTAGTCTTGGATGTAAACTCTGTATTACTTACGGAGGGTGGCTCGCAGCACCGCCCTGTGCTCCACTTGCATCCTGAGCACCTATCAGTCCTTCACTCTCACCCCCAGGAGAGCAGAGTGGGTGATGCTCAGAGGAAGGGCCCCCAGGGTCACTGGTCCTTCCTGCTGCACCTGCTAGATGCTCAGTCTCTTAATGTACGTCATTGTTCCTCTGAAAACCGCTGCTCCACAGAACACACGCAACTATACTGATAACCAAGGAATGTGGTTTTGCTCATCCTCAGGTCCTGCTGACGGCTCTGTCAACTTGTGGTTCATCTCTGATGCTGTGTGTTCTTGGCCTCATGGTCCAGTCCCGTGGCTCCGTGGTGCTTCTGCACAGGCACCGCCAGAGCGTGCAGTATATTCACACCCCTCACTGGACACCACAGATGCCCCCCAGAGACCAGATCCGCCCACACCATCCCGATGCTGGTGGTCACCTTTGTCATCGTTTACATACTGAATTCCATTTTTTCTTTTTATATCGCTTCCTTCTCAAATATTCATCTGTGGTTGATACCGCTCATCTTTTGGTTTCATGTCTCCCTACTTTAAGCCCCTTTCTGCTTATCCTTAGGGACCCTAGATTCCCTCGATTCTGCTCTCATGTTGTTAGACGTCACGGCTGAAGTGCAAATGTGTAGAAGATAGCTTCATTAGTAGCTGCGATCACTCTATTCTGTGACTGTTTACTCAGTGCCATTTTTATTGATACAATTAACATAAAATGGTATAGTAGTTTTAGTTGTACGATATAATGATTCTATACCTGTATATGTTGCGAAATATCACCTCAGTAAGAACAAATTGCTGTATTCATACACAGTCACAAAAATTATTTTTCCTGTAATGAGGACTTTTAAGGTTTACTCTCTTAGCAAATTTAAAACCATGCAATACAGTATTATTATCTATAGTCACTATATTGTATATTATATCCCTGTGACTTATTTTACAACTGAACATTTGTACTTTTTGATGTTTATAGTAAGTACCAAATTTTTACATAAAATCCAACGAACATGGAAGATCAGTTTAAGAAGGTGCTGCACTGGTATATTTGATAGTCCACCCATGAAATTATATCAGCTTGAAAAGGATACTTCAGATTTTGGAGGAAACCAATTTCTCCCTCAATCCATCCAACTGTCTGGAATAAATCTCCTTTTATAAAGAAATATTTAAAGTATTTCCACAAATTTTATCTCAGTGTTACTGTGAATAATACCTGAAATACACTGGCACATAATCCAGTATTGGTCCAGATAAATATTATTCCAGGATGGGCAGAGACTTTATTTCAGTGAAGAAGATTGTTTAAAACCTGGGAAAAGGAGAAGGTGTTGTTCTGTATTACCTTGAATCTTTGTTTAACTCATGTTTCTCCAGTCAGCTAAAGTCCTACACAGAAAATCAGTGTTCCTCAATGGATTGCTTCACCTTGACAGCTGCATGTTCTTTACATGGTTGAGTCTCAGTAACCTGGTTGATTGGATGGATGAAGTCATGTGAAGGGAGTAAAAACTGCCGTCTTTTATATTTGTCACTTAAATGTGTAGTTTTCGTCTAGTCTCGGTTGTCTATCTGTTCTCTCAGGTTTTGACTCTGTTTTTCCTTCCCCCCTTGTTTTGTGACAGACTGTTGTTTTTAATATACCATTAAAATTGTTTAAATGTTTTATTTTTTTAATAACTCAGCATTTTCTTTTTTAATTTAAATATATTTATGGTAATTGGAGGCTAATTACTTTACAATAGTGTATTGGCTTTGCCATACATCGACATGAATCCGCCACAGGTGTACATGTGTTCCCCATCCTGAACCCCCCTCCCACCTCCCTCCTACCATCCCTCTGGGTCATCCCAGTGCACCAGCCCTGAGGTTTAAAATTAGAGGATAACTACTTAACAATAGTATGATTTTTTTTGCCATACATCCACATGAGTCGGCCATAGGTATACATATGTCCCCTCCTCCTGAACCCCCCCCCAAACCTGCCTCCCATCCCACCCCTCTGGGTTGTCACAGAGCACCAGCTTGGGGTTCCCTGCGTCTTACATCAAACTCCCCCTGGCTGTTTTACATACGGTAATGTATATGTTTCACTGCTCCTCTCTCAAATCGTCCCACCCTTTCCTTCCCCCACTGTGTCCGTAAGCCTCTTCTCTATGTCTGTGTCTCCACTGCTGCCCTGCAAGTAGGCTCATCAGTACCATCTTTCTAGATTCCTCGGTGATGGTGGTTTTCTAGCTAAGTTGTGTCCAACTCTTGTGACCCCGACAGAGGAGCCTGACAGGCTACAGTCCATGGGACTCTTGAGGCAAGAATACTGGAGTGGGTTGCCATTTCCTTCTCCAATATTCCATATATATACATTAATATATGATATTTGTCTTTCTCTTTCTGACTTACTTCACTCTGTAAGCTTCATCCACCTCATTAGAACTAACTTAAATGCATTCCTTTTTATAGCTGAGTAATATTCCACTGTGAGTATGTACCATAACTACCTTATCCATTCATCTGTCGATGGACACCTAGGTTGCTTCCATGTCCTAGAACTGGTCTTTAGTTACTTTACAATGTCGTGTTGGTTTCTGCTGCACAGAAGTGAATCAGCTATACATATATCTCCTCTTTTTTAGATTCTCTTCCCATTTAGGTCACCACAGAGCACTGACAGAGTTTCCTGTACTATACAGTAGGTTTTCAGTAGGTATCTAATTTACACATAACAGTGGATATACGTCAACCCAGTCTCCCAGTTCATCCCAGCCCCCTTTCCCCTCTTTGGTGTCCATATATTTGTTCTCTATATCTGTGTCTCTAATTTTAGAGGTGTATTTAAAATAAATAACTAATAGGACCTACTGTATGGCACAGGGAACTCTGCTCAATATTCTGTAAAAACCTAAATGGGAAAAGAATTTGAAAAAGAATAGAAAAAATAATAAAAATGAGTTCATATTGAGTTATTGAATGAGAGGAAACTAAACCACATTCAGGGCTTCACCAGTGGCTCAGCGGTAAAGAATTCGCCTGCAAGGCAAAAGCCTCAGGTTCGATCCCTGGGTCGGGAAGATCCCCTGGGAGAGGAAATGGCAACCCACTCCAGTATTCTTGCCTGGAAAATCCCATGGACAGAGGAGCCTGGCGGGCTACAGTCTATGGGGTTGCCAAGAGTTGGACACGACTGTCGTGACTGTGCACACATGCATGCAAGCCTTATCATTCTGAAACCTCCTTTTTCACTTAACAGTATATCAGAGATATCTTTTCACTTTAATACATAAATCTTTTTCACCTTTCTAAGGCAAAAAATTTATTTTGGTAGTGTTAAGGTGTAAGTACTTTCTGTTGCTTGTGGTAGCCATTGTATATGGGTTCCCAAAGTACAGTCTGATCCGACTGCTTTCAACCCTTTCAAAGAACATGTAAAAACTTTTAAATATTATAATTCTACAGAAATGCTTTTTGCTATTTTTTAATGTTTTCATCAAAGAATAGAGATTCTTTCTAATGGAAGTTTTGAGAAACCAGGGTGCACTACTAGCTTTGCACGCTGCCGAGACTGTGTCATTGCTCTGGGGCCTCTCAGCACAAAGAGCTCATAATTCGGTTTCATGAACATACTCACACATGCAGATATACCTAGCTACACTCAACACATACACATTTTTTTATCCAAGTATAGTTGATTTACAGTCTTGTGTTAGCTACTATGTTTAGAGTGGATAACCAATGGGAACCTATTGGATGGCACATGGAACTCTGCTCAATGTCACATGGCAGCCTGTATGGGAAGGGAGTTTGGGGGAGAATGGACACATGTATATGTATGGCTTAATCCCTTCACTGTTCACCTGAAACTATCAGATTTACCCCAATACAAAATGTTTTGGTGTTGAGAAAAATAAAAAGATGCAATATTGCGTTAGCTGCAGCTGTACAAAAAAATAATTCAGTTATATTTAGAATGGAAAAGTTAGGATTTAAACATAGATACATATAATATTAATGAGTAAATGTAGAAAGAATGATGTAGGTAGAACGTGCTTGGAAACCATCATAGGAAAAAAATACAGTTGTTTCCTAGCTTTTAAAAATTCTCTGGTGTTTTCTTGTAACTGGATTCAACAGATCACTCTACTTCGGCCCCTAAGCTAGTTTTGGTGGAGTTCATTTCAGTCCTGAGTCATGCCATCCAAAGGCTGAGCCAGTTTCTGCACTTTCCCATCTCTAGAGAACTTGCCATGTTGGTCCAGCTAAGGACAGGTGCTGGTTCTGCCGCATCCCCATGTGGCCGTGACAGATGGGTCTTCCTCGGTTCCACACACCATTTTACTGGAACCAGAAGCACTGAAGTTCCTCTTCATTCTTGTTCTAGCACTCCTTCAAAGCATACAGCAGAAGTGGTGTGAGAGAGAGAGGGTGTGCATGTTGGGAAGCACAGTGGAGAGACTGACTGAGACCACGAGTAAGATTGTGAGGGTGTGTGTGTGAGCGAGAGGGAGTGTGTGTCTCTCTCTGAAGAAGAGAAAATAGGAGACAGAGGAGAAACAGTTCTGAGAAGCTTGTGTGGGTACGTGCATAATCGTGTCCGACTGTTTGCGACCCCACGGACTGTAGCCCCCCAGGCTCCTCTGCCCATGGGATTCTCCAGGCAAGAATACTGGAGCGGGTTGCCATTTTCTCCTTCAGGGGATCTTCCCGACCCAGGGATTAAAGCTGCATCTCTGGCATCTTCTGCATTGATGGGTGTATTCTTTACCACTAGCACCACCTGGGAAACCCTTTAAGAAGCTTAATTCCTTTATTTCATAATCTCTTGTGACCCGGGGAGAGCAGCTGCAAGTGTGTGGATCCCAGCCTTTTCCATCGTCTCCAGCCTCCTCCTGCCTCACCAGCAACACCAGCCCTGATTCTCCGTCCTGGAGCTCTGGCACCATCTGCTGGGCCAGATGCCCTACACCGCAAGGGAAGACACCTTCCGCTTCTCCCAGTCCCTGGGCTAGCCACGTGGAGCTGCCTACATCTAAGTTCACGCAGAGTAAGATTAAAATTCTGCTCCTCATTTGCCCTAGACTCATTCCAGGTGCTCCGTAGTGACATATTTCTGTACAACACAACACTTTCATCACCTCACAAAGTTCTCCTCCACCCAATACCAGATACAGTTAATTGTCTGTAACAGAAAAGAGGGTGCCCAACTATGCATCCATCCTACTCTCTCTCTCTCACACACACACATGCACACATACACATGTGAACACAAGAGACCTGGAACTCCTCTGCATCAGCAGCAGGACGGGAATCCCCTTGTTTGGAATCATCTCTCCCACTTCAGCCCCTGAAGACAAAGATGCTCAGGGCAGAGCCACACAGACATGTGCACACCCCTCCTCTCCACGTCAGTCTGCTCCAGAGCTGCCAGCTTCGTACTGTGAATACCCAGGTCCCCAGAAGATGTTTGCTATTCAAACAGTGAGATTAAGAGAGAGAATGGAGTAGGTACAGCTTGGATGTAGGAGTCAGAGCAGGGACCTAACCACATACCATACAGTGCTTTTTTAACATTCTGTCTTACACTCGCTCTCAAATAATTGTCATTTTTCTCTATAATGTTTGGAGTTAATGATGGTTGATTCAACTTACCTTTTCTGCTGGAGTAAGAAGATTTGAAGCTGCCGATTGGAACATTCTAGAAGGCAGCACATAAGTGATTCAGCCACAGTCGTATCATGAGCTTCTCCTCTCATTCCCCTTTGAGTGTATGGTGGTAACTGCTGCAGGGATTCCCCCCCCATAAATGCCTCAGAGTTGTATCTCTTAACACTAACACCAAACTGTCCCTAGCCAAGATATAATTATCACTTAAATTCTCCAGTGGAGGGACGTCCCTGGTGGTCCTGTGGTTAAGACTCTGAGCTTGCAATGCAGAGGGTGTGGGTTCGATCCCTGGTCACGGGACTAAGATCCCACATGCCACATGGCACAGCCAAAAAGTAAAAATTCTCCAGTGGAAAGAACTGTTGGATCTGCTCAAGGTAGATGATGCTTAAAAGTAGGCAAGGAGCTTGAGGTATGGGTGGGTGAGTGGGTGATTACCCTGTTGTCTACAGTTTGTATGCTTGAAAACATCCATTAAGGGAGGGGATATGTGTATCCTTGTGGCTGACTCATTTTGCTGTTCAATAGAAACTAACACAACATTGTAAGGCAACTATACTCCAGTAAAAATTAAGTTTAAAATAAATAAAAATTGTATTTAAAGGAGAAATTTTTAACAGTACTCTTGGAAATTCTAATCATATTCAAACAAGAAAAAAAAAATAACATGGCCGAAACAAAGAATTAGCCCTAGCATGAGAACAAAAGCATGAAAACATACCCAATATGAAACAAAAGACAGCAGGAAGAACAGTTTCTCCATGAGAAGCCTGAGGAGCGTGGGATTGTCCTGGGGGCTGGGGGCACCATGACCTCTCAGATGGGGTGGGCTGTGGGCACTGGAATTCTCACAAAGTACAGCAAACTAGTTCTTGGGAGCAAACTTTTACACAGAGACTCAGATAGTAGATATTTTTAGGTTCACAGGCCATATGGTCTCTGTCACAACTGCTTAATGCTACATTTGTAGGTGGCAGCCACCTTAGACAACACGTAGACAGAGGTGGCTGCTTTCCAATGGGTGCATGCTTAGTCCCTTCTTCAGTCGTGTCCGACTCTTGGTGACCCTATAGACTCTAGCCCACCAGGCTCCTCTGTGCATGGGATTCTCCAGGCAAGACTACTAGAGTAGGCTGCCATGCCCTCATCCAGGGGATCTTCCCAACCCAGGGATGGAACCCCCACCTCTCATGTCTCCTGCATTGGCAGGTGGGTTCTTTACCACTAGTGCCACCTGTAAAGCCCCTCAGCATTCCAATAAAACACAACAAAACTTTCCAATAAAATTCACCGTTTACCTGTGCCATCATGTTGACATTATGGATACAAAGGATTTTGAGGTTGAAAAGATGGCCTAAAATGGGGGATTTTACAGATGAAAAAGACCTAGGGATATAATTAGAAAGAAGCATGGAATTTAAGGTCCTTGAAAACAGACTCCTGATCCATTGGTGACACGGTATTTTGGAGACATGATAAAGCACTGAGGAACCAGCCCAAATGGAAATAATGAAATCCCTGATGCACCTTCAATGGTCCCTTTAACACCTGATTTAACTTTGACTCTGAACTAAAATTTTCCACGGAAAATACAGAAAACTTTTTTCTGACAGCTATTTGGATATCATTTGTTGTTGTTATTCAGTTGCTCAGTCGTGTCTGACTGTTTGCAACCCCATGGGCTATGGCAGCCCAGGCTCCTCTGTCCTCCACTGTCTGCTGGAGTTATCTCAAACTCATGTCTATTGAGTTGGTGATGCCATCAAACCATCTCATCCTATGTCATCCCCTTCTCCTCCTGCCCTCAATCTTTCCTAGCATCAGGGTCTTTTCAAATGAGTCAGCTCTTCCCCTCAGGTGGCCAAAGTATCAGAGTTTCAGCTTCAGCATCAGTCCTTCCCATGGATATTCAGGGTGAATTTCCTTCAGCACTAACTGAATTGACAATATTTGTTTCCTATTAGATTAAAAATAGTGCTTTCAAGATACAATTATCTCTTGTGTGTGTGTTAAATCTCTGTATGACTGGAGGGTAAAGAAACCTGAAGTGAAGTGAAGTCGCTCAGTCGTGTCCGACTCTTTGTGACACCATGGACTGTAGCCTACCAGGCTTCTCAGTCTATGGGATTTTCCAGGCAAGAGTACTGGAGTGGGGTGCCATTTCCAGAATTAAATCACAACCTGATTGGATTAGCAAAGAATGGGTGTGAGATGGGAGAAGCAATGTCTTATAAAAGCCCCTGGAGGTGGCTCTCACTGCAGAACTGAGCTGTGAGAGGGGGCAAGCAGCTGGACCTGGCTGAGTAGAGGTAACTCTGTCTTAGGAGTATTCATTCTTACATTTCTGTTCTATAGAAGGCAGGGATTTGGAAATGTATTAGAGCTGGAGTGTTACCTGAGGCACGGTGTGTGCACTTGGAGAAACAAGGAGCTCCAGGAGAATAGGCAGAACTTAGATGTTCAGTATCCAGGCTGGAGAAGTAATAAAGTCTTCATTGTTCAGTCATTCGGTTGAGTCCAACTCTTTGCAACCCCATGCCAGCCTTCCCTGTCCTTCATTGTCTCGCAGAGTTTCCTCAAACTCATGTCCATTGAGTCAGTGATGCCATCCAACCGTCTCATCCTCTGTCATCCTCTTGTCCCACCTTCAATCTTTCCAGCATCACGGTCTTTCCCCATGAGCTGGCTCTTGGCATCAGGTGGCCAAAGTACTGGAGCTTCAGCATCAGTCCTTCCAATGAATATTCAGGGTTGATTTCCTTTAGGGTTGACTGATTTGATCTTCATTATCCTGAGTCTAATCAGAGCTTGGGAGACTCTGTGAGATGAAGTTTCAGCCACAGACTGGTTCCACCTCTCAAGTTCCTCTGTGAGTTTTTGCCACATGCAGTTTGGACAGGTGGAGAGTCCAGGGTGACCCACATGTGTGATTCTAAGTTCATTTTCCAGTACGCACATTAACAAAGGAGGAGCAGATAAATCTAACCAGTGTTAAAAGGCAAAGTGTAATCATTGCAACATCATTTTTTAATCTTTTTGGGTTTTTTATGTTAAAAGACAAATTGCTCTTTATTGCATTGACACTAGCGTCCCTATTAGTCTTATTTTTTTATTGAAGAATAGCTGATTTTCAATATGTTACTTTGAGGTGCAGCACAGTGATTCAGTATTTTTGCAACGTATTCTCTATTATAAGTAACTACAGGGTAATGGGTGTACATCCCTGGTGCTATACAGTATGGTCCTTGTTTATCAATTTTACGTATAGTAATTTCTGTCTGTTAATCTGTAGCACTGCCCTCCACCCAGCCTCCCCTCTGGTTACCACACATTTGTTTTCCATATCTGTAAACGTGTTTCTGTTTTTCATTTATATTGTTCATTTATATTGTTTTTCACTGTCCACATAAAAGTGATATCATGCAGTGTTTGTCTCTCTCTGATTGACTTCACTGTGCATAATATCCTCCACGCAGCTAAAAAAAAAATTCAAATTGCAGAGATTTATATTCTCTATCAGGCTTCCTTGGTGGCTCAGAAGTAAAGAACCCACCTGCCAACACAGGAGACTCGGGTTGGATCACCCTGTTAGGAAGATCCCCTGGAAAAGGAAATGGCAACCCACTCCAATATTGTTAACCTGGAGAATCCCATGGACAGAGAAGCCTGGTGGGCTGCAATTCATGGGGTCGCAAAAGAACCAGACATGACTGAAGTCATATTCTCTATAAGACAAAAATTCTGGAGAAAAAGGTGCCCCAGGGACTAGTATCCATTCAGCTCATGGAAATTGCCGTCTCATGCACGTTTCCCCAGAGAGGACCCATGGCTGCACACTTCTTTAAAGCGAGTAAATGTGCGGTCTGCCTGACGTACCTGGACAACTCCAGGTACTTGAAATGTGGCTTTGGCTGGTGCTTCCGTTGCCTGGATTCGCTGCAGAAGGCGCCCGGCGTGGAGGGCTTGCTGTGCCGCAACTGTTTGGTGGTCTCCCAGAAGACTGACCTCAGGAGCGCGCTGCAGCTCAGAGCACTAGTGTGCAAGGTCAAGGCCTCGAGCCCCAGGTGAGAGCCGTCCCCCAGATGAACCCAAGGATCCGCAAGTTCTGAGGTGAGGCGCCTGTGTACCATACTCCGACCAACAATCGCCCCAGGCAAAGCGCCTTTTCAACAGCGCTCAGCTAGCTAAGGCCTCGCTGAGGGCCTCACTAAATTCTGCCACCTGAAATATTTATTCTTTCTAACCAGCAGGTGTTCTCCTCCATTAGGTGTAGATAAGAGCTATCTGTAGATTTTTATTTTTTAAGCAATGATAACATTTAGGCTATGCCTTAGTCCTGTGTGGCCTTCCCAGGTGGCACTAGTCATAAAGAATCCGCCTGCCAATGAAGGAGATGCCCGGCAGGCAGCTTCCATCCCAAAGTGGGGAAGATCCCCTGGAGGGATGGAGTGGCGACCCCCTCCAGCATTCTTGCCTGGAGAATCCCGTGGACAGAGGATCCTGGTGGGCTACAGTCCACAGGATCACCAAGAGTCCAACATGACTGAGCGACGGAGCACCTCCCACAGGATGTGGCAAAGCCCCAGGTGACTCTATGCACAGCGTGAGAGGACAGGGCATACCAAGGGCACAAACGCCCGGCCGAAGGGAAAGGAGCGTGTGCTGTGTGACCAGAGGTCTCAGTCCTGTCTCCTGCGCTCCCGCCCTGGCTGGGACCTAAGGTGCCTGATTCCGGCTCGGGACTGCTAGAGAAGGGGAATGACCACAGCTCAGCTGCGTCTCCTGGGTTAGCTGCGAATGCCAGGGCTGACCTCCCCAGCTATGCAGAGAGTGCCCAGGCTCCTTTCACCCGCTCTGCCCACTCCCTCCTCCTGTGAGGGGTCCTATCATCCGTGGGCTGTGATGACTGTGCTCTGGTGCCCCTTCAAACCCGCGTGTCATCAGGAAAGCAGCCAGCTGCTCAGCTCCTTGAGTGTGCTTCCACCTGCTCCGTGCACACCCGTCTTTATGATGGGGACCTGGAAAACCTTTGTATGTTCTCTCCAACGATCCGAAAGTCTCAGCATCTCCCAAAGAGCCGTGTGAGGAGGGAGCCAAGCGGAGTTGTAGGCCTTTGTGGCAGAGGGTTTATTTCTGAGTCTTCTGTGGCCCCATCCTGTGGCCCCATCAAAAGCAGAGACATTACTTTGCCAACGAAGGTCCATCTAGTCAAGGCTATGGTTTTTCCAGTGGTCATGAATGGATGTGAGAGTTGGACTATAAAGAAAGCTGAGCACAGAAGAATTGATGCTTTTGAACTGTGGTGTTGGAGAAGACTCTTAAGAGTCCCTTGGGCTGCAAGGAGATCCAACCAGTCCATCCTAAAGGAGATCAGTCCTGGGTGTTCATTGGAAGGACTGATGCTGAAGCTGAAACTGCAGTCCTTCGGCCACCTGATACGCAGAGCTGACTCATTTGGAAAGACCCTGATGCTGGGAAAGATTGAGGGCAGGAGGAGAAGGGGACGGCAGAGGATGAGGTGGTTGAATGGCATCACTGACTCAATGGACATGGGTTTGGGCGGACTCTGGCAGTTGGTGATACAGGGAGGCCTGATGTGCTGCAGTCCATGGGGTCATAACAAGTCGGACACGACTGAGCAACTGAACTGAACTGTGGTCCCATCCACACGGTCACATCAGGACAGGCGAGTCCAGGCCCCCTCCTCATCACTTGGTTAGGCGGAGATGTTGCCAATGCAGCTAGTCCTTCCGCCCCGGCCCTCTGAGCCTGGCCACATCGAGTTCTGGGTCTGAGTCAATGCAGTATCCAAGCCCATCCTTTCCTGTGTCCACAAGAATCCCTTCCTCTGTCTTGACTTCCAGAGTTCACCCCCTCATCCAGAGACCTCTGACACGTCTTCTTAGATTTTCTACAACTCAGAGAATGGGAAGGACTGGAGTGCAATTGCTTGTTCATTTACAGAGAGGGGAGATGCAAAAAGAAGCGGATACCTTACCATTCCAGCATTATTCTGGGACACGTCAAATCACCACCATTCAGGTGTATACTCAGTGTCTGTATTTTGACAAAGTCTGTCTCAATTGGACAATTTTGAGGAAAATCAACACCCAGGGACTCTCTTTTTTTTCTTTAATGCATATCATGTTCTAAACAGAAGTCTTGAATCAAATAATCCAGTTAATGCAAAGAGAACATGGGCGTGAATGAGAAAGACCGGTTCCATTTTTATCATTCTGTATATATGTGGAATTGTATCTCTTTAATCATTCAGTTTATACGTGGAACTATCTCATCAGGCTCAGGGGAGCGTCGGCAGGAACCCTCTGTCTGCTTGGGTAAGAAGTACCGAGTTATGAAGTGAAGTGAGTGAGCCACGTGACCCCCCAGAGGGCAGGAAGTGCAGTGTCCAGCGTCCCTGCTTGCTGACCTTTCTCCCCGCCGTGGACGTGCCAATGGACGTGGACACGGCCACCAAGCACCTCATCATTTCTGAGGACCTGAGAACTGTCCGCCGCGGGTTTACAAGCAGCAGAAGGAGCCGAGACCTGAGAGGTTCACCGCGCCACTTGCGTCCTGCGCTCCCCGCGGTTCACCTCCGGCGCCACTCCTGGAGGTGGAGGCGGGTCCGGCCGAGGGGACCTGGGCGTCGGCCGCGCGACAGCGCGCCGGCTCGGGGAGACGCGGCCGACTGCGGGCGCGGCTTCTGGGCCGTGAGTTTGAGAGACGGAGCCGTGTTCTCCGCCTGCCCGAGCCTTCCTGCACCGCGCTCAGGGTGAGCCCCGGCTGCACCGAGCGGGGGTCTTCCTGAATGTCGGGATCGGTTCCTTCTACCACGTTGGCGAGGGGTCCCATATCTTTACATTCACTCAAGTTCCCGCTGCGGAGCCGCTGTGTCCGTTTTTATCTGCATCGCATCCGAGCCGGGACGACCAGAGCTTCCTGAGGATCTACCGTGTGAGTTTGGGCACTGGCGGTCCTCGCCGAATCCGGGGCAAAGCGAGTGACACCGACCGCCGAGGCGCGGGGAGAGAACTCTCGTGTGCGCGTGGCTGTGTCCGGGACGTCCCCGTTTGCTGCCCGCGTGGCGCAAAAGCGCAGCAGAGAATTACAGAACAGTTCATGAATCACTAACACAAATTGTATGAGAGAAGCTTACATTTCCAGAAGTAATATTGTGGTTTCCGGACTTATTTCTGTTTCAATTATTGTTTTTTTTCAGATCAATTTCCAAATGTTTTCTTTTAATTTTCTGCAAGCGTAACCTAGTGTGTGATGGAGGTTCTTTATATGATGGAACAAGTCGTGTTTCCAGATTAAAAATGTGTGCATGCAATCAGTTTCATTCAACAGCTGAAAACCACACATTCGTTTCAAGTGCACATTGAACTATGCTGCATTCCGTTTCTACTGCACGTTGCTGAGCCTTCTGACCCCAGCAGGACCCACCTGGCCATGACAGGAGGCCTGGCTGGACCTGAGAGGTTGATAAAGTCAATGGGGGAAAGTCACCATCGTGTATATAATGTGAAGCTGTGATGATAAAATGAAGAAGACCCTGCCAGGGTCAGTTTACTTCTCTCAGGACAGAGTACTCTGTCCAGTGCCCATAAATGGACACACACTGCCCGGCACTGAGCTGACCTCAAGAATATTTGCTGAATTAACAAATGCCTCCATACTGCAGACCCTGTCTCTCAAATCTGTCTTTTGGAGACATCGGAGCCGTGAAGAAGAAATTCCATAATGTGGACCCACCTCAAGTCCACTAGTTTTGCCTGTGGCCTCCACGTGCCCCCACTGCCACTCAGCTCCCCTGCAAGGGGATTTTATTGAATATGGTTCCTACTTCCTACTTATTTACATCCCATGTCCTTAATCCCATCAAATGTTGACTTTTTTCTGAAATAAGTGAGATTTTATTAAGGATGAGGGCTTCCCTGATAGCTCAGCTAGTGAAGAAACTGCCTGCAACACAGGAGACAGAGGCTCAGTCCCAGGATCAGGAAGATCCCCTGGAGGAGGGCATGGCAACCCGCTCCAGTGTTCTTGCCTGAAGAATCCAAGGGACAGAGGAGCCTGGCAGGCTACAGTCCATGGGGTCGCGAGTCGGACACAAGTCGACTGAGCACAAGCTATAATAAATTTTTAAAAGTTCTTGAAAAGGTAGTTTACTGTCTCTCTTTCTTAACAGATGCTTGACATCCAGTGTGTGTTTACAATCAGAGCATCTCTCAGACGAGCCCGTTTCAGGTGCTTAGTAGCCACATGGGACTGGAGCTACCTTAATAGACAGCTAAATCAAGACCCTTTCACCAGTTCAGTGAGAAGTCTAATGATGAACCATGTCCTTCATGTAACCAGCATCTCATATCTCAGGACCAGGATCATGAGTGTTTCTGTTTGCACCTTCATTAACTAGTACTAGGGACAGCACACAGTAGGTTCATTGTGTTTAAATGTGTGGGCAGATTCTGAGGATGAATAATCAGTCCAGACATTAAATCATATGCATAATTAAATCCTGCATATTTTCAGCAGACAGGTACCACAGTTAAACACTTTAAAGAGGCAGTGGCCGTCTTATCTTCCTGCCTTCTCTCCTCAAACCCATGTACCTGAACTGTGGACAAGTCCACTGGCCACAGTGCATCAACTTCCTGCAGAAGGAGCCCAATGGGGACGATTGATTGTACCCCTTCTGCTCTCTGGGCTCTCAGAAGGATGAACTCAGGGCTGTTTCCCAGCTGAGGGAACTGGTACCCAAGATCCAACTATCAGCTGCTGATTGCCATGATCAATTTAAAGTATTCTAATGCTGTTGTTCAGCCACTAAGTCAAGTTCGACTCTGTGACTCCATGGACTGCAGCATACAGTCTAATGTTACCTCTCTGTTTTTCCTCATCAGTGGTATTTCTTAGTCTCTGTCTGGGTCCAGAAATCTTTCCAGTAGTCATGGCCCAGAACACGGGGACAGGCTGGATGTCCAGTAAGAGGCTCAAGGAGGGGGCTCCATGGGTGACTTAGAACCAATGACAAGGTCCTTGCAGAGTCATGTGGACGTGAGGGAGACCTGAGGATTCTGAGGAGGGAAACTCTGGCTTCAAAGGGGGCGTTTTCCAGATTAAACAGACCTGAGGCCATAAATAGAAAGGGCTATGGAACTTCAACTCAGGAGAAGGCCCAGCCTCCAGATCCCATGCTGATGATCAGTGAGAAAACAGTTTGCGAGAGTGAGGCCATGAAGGAAAATGCCCACCGGGAGACAGTGAAGGGAGCCTGGGTGCTCTGTGAGTGTCCCTCCCCCTGCTATGACTGTCACTGTGAACTTGGGCTCTCCCACAGGGAACACAGACAACTCTCCTGCCCTCTGCTCAGCTGCTCGCGTGGACCTTCTCAGTAATTGCCAGGACTTGTCCCTAGTCCCCAGGCGTGGGTGAGGGTGACGAGCACTGGGGGTAAGATCTGGCCCTCACTGGAGACGCCCCAGACTCTCCATGCAGACATGTCACCTCTGCTCCAGATGACATGATAATGGCTCTTCTGTGGGGAGAGCGGGCCCAGGGGCCCTGCCCCTATAACTGGGGCCCATCCTGACTGCCACTTCCCTGCACAGAGTGTGGCGCCGAGTGCAGGCAGGTGAGTGCTCCCTCGTGTTCAGTCTCAGGGCAGGAAACAGGAGAGCTGGCTCTCAGCAGGAGAGGAGCTCAGAGCTGCATTGTCAGCACCTCGGGCAGGACAGGTGCCCCCCTGCCTTGTCCTGAGCTGCCCCGTCCATGCCCTGGGTGGCAGGTGGAAGGGGGGAATGTGCTGGTGTGTGTGTCTGAGTGGGACCAGAGCCGTGAGTTCACTGTACATCTCCCTCTGAGATTACTTGCACATTAGCATCTGATTTACTAAGAAGCCCATCAAAGTCAGTCTTGAATTTCTGGGACAGTGTTTGATCTCCAGCATTTCTTCCTAATTTAGAATTCCCCTCTCCTGCTCTCGTTGCCCAGCTGTTCCCGCACACGTCTGCTTTATCCACTAGAGCCCTCAGCACAGTGATCGTAGCTGATTTTCGTTCCTGGTCTGACCAGTCCAACTTTCCTGCCATGTCTGTATCTGATGCTCGCTCTGTCTCTTCAAACTGTTTGGGTTTGGGGAGTCTTTTGTTTGTTTTTGCCTTTCAATGTGCCTAGGAGCTTGCTCTTGATATCTGGATGCATTATGGTGGGTAAATAGAGCACCTGTTAATAAACCTTTAGTGATGTGGTAAGCTGTGGGGATGACCTCAGAGAGATGGCAGTGAGGGGTTCTGAAAAGCGATCTTCGTTCCCTGCCCAGGAATTGAACCTGGGGCACCTGAATGAAACCAGACGTCCTACCTGCCAGAACACCAGGAGCCTGAGGCTAGAAGCAAAGTGACCTTAGTTCTTTCCCCCATTAGAAAGCAAGAATGTCTCAAGAAGGCAAAAACTGTTTAAAAAAAAAAAACAGGTATAAAGTTCATTATTAGAGACACAGCAAAGCATGTGGCGAGCACACAGGGAAGAATTTGTTTAAGACAGAAGTGGGGCAGAGATACACTCAGAGAGAGAAAGGGTGTGGGCGTCCTGAGTGAGGAGCACAGGAAGAGGTGACGGAAGCCCCTCATTTAGGACCATCCTTCCAGGTCTTTGTTTGAGCTTTAGCTTTAGTCCATCAGGCATGTCCAACTCTTTGTGACCCCGTGAACTGCAGCCCGCCAGGCTCCTCGGTCCATGCAATTCTCCAGGCAAGGATACAATGGGGTGGTTGCCATTTCCTTCTCCAAGGGATCTTCCCAACCCAGGGATCGAACCCAGGTGTCCTGCATTGCAGGCAGACCCTTTACCATCTGAGCCACCAGGAAGCCCGTGTATAACTATTACCACCATCTATTTCCAAAACTTCATCATCCCAGCAGACACTGGCTACTCATTAAACAACAACCCCTCTTCCCCTCAGTCAGTGGTAACCTCTGTTCTGCTTTCTGGGTCAATGAGTTTGCCTACTCCAGGTAACTTTTATAAGTGGAATCATATACTGTTTTTCCACCTGTGCCTGACTTGCTTCGTTGAGCATGTTTTCAAGGTCCATTTGTGTTGTGGCATATATCAAGCACGCTACACATTTCCTTTTCACAGCTGAATACTGTTCCTGTGCGATATAGGATGGCATTTTGCCTATCCACTCATCTACTGATGGACCTGGGGCTGTTCCCACTTACTTGTTACTGTGAACGATGCTGCTGTGAATGGTGGTGTGCATAGACGCCATCTGTTTTTCAGAAATACAGTTTCATGGTGAACACAGCTATGCTCACCTGTTAACATATTGGCCATGGCTGCCTTCCCAGCTGCGTAAACACATGGAGTTGCAGTTGCATCTGGACCTACAAAACCTAAAATACCACTATCTATCCCTTTACAGAAAAAGTTTGCTGATCTTTGGTCTATACGATGGGATTTCACTCAGAGAAAATGGGATTAAACCATAGTGGACTTTTTCTCTTTGAAACAAGGAATGATTTCTGAGATTACCAAATGACGGTATTGACTAGCAAAAAGGACACTTGTCAGTGGGTCTTTAAAAACTCCACAGAAACAAACAAACCAAACTTCTGTTGGTCTAAACTCTAGATAATTGCTGTGGTTACTGTATGATTTCATAGTATATACTTAAAATATTGTCTTTATTTGCTGCTGCTGCTGCTATGTCACTTCAGTCATGTCTGACTCTGTGTGACCCCATAGATGGCAGCCCACCAGGCTCCCCCATCCCTGGGATTCTCCAGGCAAGAACACTGGAGTGGGTTGCCATTTCCTCCTCCAATGCATGAAAGTGAAAAGTGAAACTGAAGTCACTCAGTCGTGTCTGACTCTTCGTGACCCCATGGACTGCAGCAGCCTACCAGGCTCCTCTGTCCATGGGATTTCCCAGGCAAGAGTACTGGAGTGGGGTGCCATTGCCTTCTCTGTTGTCTTTGTTTACCTTTGGCCAATTACCTTGTGTCTTTCTTTTTATTTTTAAATTACTTTACAATATTGCAGTGTTTTTTGCCATACATTCACATGAATCAGCCATGCATATACATGTGTTCCCCATCCTGAATCCCTCTCCCACCTCCCTCCCCATCCCATCTCTCTGGGTCATCCGAGTGCACCAGCCCTGAGCACCCTGTCTCATGCATCAAACCTGGACTGGCGACATGTTTCATACATGATAATATACATGTTTCAATGCTATTCTCTCAAATCATCCCACCCTCGCCTTCTCCCACAGAATCCAAAAGACTGTTCTATACATCTGTGTCTTTTTTGCTGTCTCGCATATAGGGTTATCATTACCATCTTTCTAAATTCTATATATATGTGTTAGTACACTGTATTGATGTTTTTCTTTTTGGTTTACTTCACTCTGTATAATAGGCTCTGGTTTCATCCACCTCAGTAGAACTGATTCAAATGCATTCTTTTTAATAGCTGAGTAATATTCCATTGTGTATATGTATCACAGCTTTCTTATCCATTCATCTGCCGATGGACATCTAGGTTGCTTCCATGTCCTGACTATTATAAACAGTCCTGCAATGAACACTGGGGTACATGTGTCTCTTTCAATTCTGGTTTCCTTGGTGTGTATGCCCAGCAGTGGGATTGCTGGGTCATATGGCAGTTCTATTTCCAGGTTTTTTAAGGAATGTCCACACTGTTCTCCATAGTGGCTGTACTAGTTTGCATTCCCACCAACAGTGTAAGAGAGTTCCCTTTTCTCCACACCCTCTCCAGCATTTATTGTTTGTAGATTTTTGGATAGCAGCCATTCTGACCAGTGTGAGATAGTACCTCACTGTGGTTTTTGATTTGCATTTCTCTGATGATGAGTGATGTTGAGCATCTTTTCATGTGTTTGTTAGCCATCTGTATGTCTTCTTTGGAGAACTGTCTGTTTAGTTCTTTGGCCCATTTTTTGATTTGGTCATTTATTTTTCTCGAATTGAGCTTCAGGAGTTGCTTGTATATTTTAGAGATTAATTTTTTGTCAGTTGCTTCATTTGCTGTTATTTTCTCCCATTCTGAAGGCTGTCTTTTCACTTTGCTTATAGTTTCCTTCGTTGTACAAAAGCTTTTAAGTTTAATTAGGTCCCATTTGTTTATTTTTGCTTTTATTTCCATTACTCTGGGCGGTGGGTCATGGACGATCCTGCTGTGATTTATGTCAGAGAGGGTTTTGCCTATGTTCTCCTCTAGGAGTTTTATAGTTTCTGGTCTTACATTTAGATAGTTAACCCATTTTGAGTTTATTTTTGTATATGGTGTTAGAAAGTGTTCTAGTTTCATTCTTTTACAGTGGTTGACCAGTTTTCCCAGCACCACTTGTTAAAGAGATAATCTTTTCTCCATTGTATATTCTTGCCTTCTTTGTCAAAGATAAGGTGTCCATAGGTGCCTGGATTTATCTCTGGGCTTTCTATTTTGTTCCATTGATCTATATTTCTGTCTTTGTGCCAGTACCATACTATCTTGATGACTGTAGCTTTGTAGTAGAGCCTGAAGTCAGGGAGGTTGATTCCTCCTGTTCCATTCTTCTTTCTCAAGATTGTTTTGGCTATTTGAGGTTTTTTATATTTCCATACAAATTGTGAAATTATTTGTTCTAGTTCTATGAAAAATACTGTTGGTCGCTTGATAGGGATTGCATTGAATCTATAGATTGCTTTGGGTAGTATACTCATTTGCACTATATTGATTCTTCCAATCCATGAACATGGTATATTTCTCCATCTATTTGTGTCGTCTTTGATTTCTTTCATCAGTGTTTTATAGTGTTCTATATATAGGTCTTTTGTTTCTTTAGGTAGATATATTCCTAAGTATTTTATTCTTTTTGTTCCTTGTCTCTTTCTTGACACCTGACTGATCCCTGAACCTTCTCCAAAATGCATGGGCAATATTTTGCTAAGATGGATCCCACCACAAAGGCCTGTGGGTGCATTTCCACCCTTATTGGGGGAGGCCCTCCTCACTTTTTGGCCCCTGGGAAGCCTTCCTGCTCTTGTACAGTCAGGGAAGACTTCTTTGACCTCAGGCCTGGGCACAGTATCTCTTTACCCCAGCAGGGCTCAGCTTCTGCCACTAGCTTTGTCCTTGGAGTGTGTGCATGAGAATAAACCTTCAGTTTTACTCCACTCGATGAACACCAGCTGTCCAGCCCGGGGGCCCCTCTATCTCCTTTCTCAGGGAGAAGGAAGGTTCCACCTCCTATGATGAGGTCTGAGTCGATCCCTGAGCCTATGCCTCGGGACTGTGAACCTCCTGTTTCTCCATGTATTTCTCCCTGTTGGACAGGACAGCATAGCTAGAGTGGGCTAGAGCTGGGGGTTTCCCTTCCCAGGTGCATCAGACTCTCTGCAAACCCTGCTGGTTAAGCTCTAGTTAACTAGATGCATATTCAAAAGCAGAGACATTACTTTGCCAACAAAGGTCCGTCTAGTCAAGGCTATGGTTTTACCAGTAGTCATGTATGGATGTGAGTTGGACTATGAAGAAAGCTGAGCACCGAAGAATTGATGCTTTTGAACTGTGGTGTTGGAGTCCCTTGGACTGCAAGGAGATCCAACCAGTCCATTCTAAAGGAGATCAGTCCTGGGTGTTCTTTGGAAGGAATGATGCTAAAGCTGAAACTCCAGTACTTTGGCCACCTCATGCAAAGACTTGACTCATTGGAAAAGACTCTGATGCTGGGAGGGATTGGGGGCAGGAGGAGAAGGGGACGACAGAGGATGAGATAGCTGGATGGCATCACGGACTCGATGGACGTGAGTCTGAGTGAACTCCGGGAGTTGGTGATGGACAGCGAGGCCTGGTGTGCTGCAACTCATGGGGACGCAAAGAGTCAGACACGACTGAGTGACTGAACTGAACTACCTTCCCAGGAAAGCAGATTCAGTTAAGAAGAATCCAGTGCTCTGATGTAGTTGAAAATGTTTGCTTTCCTCTCCCAGTAAGGAAGCAGAAGGGGATGGATTTCTCTCTGATATCAGCTGAGGCAAATATCACCAGACTCACAGGACTGTGGGATGAGTGGTCCTCCTGGAGATTCTGTCAGACTCCTACACATGGAGGCCCCACCGATCCCTCATTATGACGCAGGATTTCCTACCCAGGGCTTCTTCCCAAGGGCTTTCTGCTCAGGAATCTCTGCTCCAGCATGTCTTGATTCCTTCTCTTCCCCTGCTGTCTCTTCCCTAGTGGAGGCAGTGATTGCTCTGTCTCTCACCTCGCTTACTGATCTAAGAATTTTCCGTCTATTTGGTGTTTTCCCTGTTTTCAGGACAGAGAGGTGACTCCCAAGCTCCTCACACGAGGAACAAGAAAGTGCAGGTCCACAACTGATTTTTTAAGTTATACTGTGTGTGGTAATTCTGATGAAATGTGAGTTTCAAGTGTGAATAACTGACTCTTCTGCAACTGTGTTTAAATTAGTTGTGCGGTCTTAAAGCTCGCCGGCATTGTGCACTTTCCGTTTCTTTCTTAACACACGCTTACAATACGCAAGAATGTCTCTAAGGGGTTAGTGTATCTGCTAGTCTGTCTCCTGTCTCATTGTCCTACACTTAGGACAGATTTTGTAACATCTGTTATGCATCACACCATGTTACTGAACAAGCGATGTGGTTCTTAACTTCAAGGACCTTACCTGCTGGTGGAGAATAAGGAAATGCCAAATCAATAGGATTAAATATAATCAGAGTGAAAAGTGTAACCAGTATCATGCATGTGTGCTCCAGGTTGAGCCCCTCCTGTGGCGCATGACCGTGTCTCCCTTCTCAGAAGAGGAGAAAGGAATTCTTTCCCAGTGTTGGTTCTGTGAGACGCCTCCTGATGTCGACACCAGCTCAGCCCCCTTTCCGCTCCGGGCCACTCTGACGTCCTCTCCATGTCTTTTCACAAAGATGCCCTGAGAGACGCAGGGGAGGCGGCTGTGAAAACCATCTTTCTGTTCCAGGTGGTGGTTGGCGCTCTGGGCAATGCCATCCTTTTCTCCTGCAGCATCTCTCCAGTCTTGCTGGGCCACAAGCAGAGACCCACACAGATGGTTCTGCCACATTTGGCCCTGGCCAACCTCCTGGTTCTCCTCTTTCCTGGCATTCCCCACATAATGGCAGCTTTCGTGTCAAGGAAGCCCCTGTCCAGCCTCGGGTGTGAGTTTGTGTATTACGTACAGAGGATGGCTCTCAGCACTGCCCTGTGCTCCACCTGCGTCCTGAGCACCTATCAGTCCTTCACGCTCACCCCCAGGAGGGCGGAGTGGGTGATGCTCAGAGGAAGGGCCCCCAGGGTCACTGGCCCTGCTGCACCTGCTGGATGCTCAGTCTCTTAATGCACATCCCTGTTCCTCTGAAAATCACTGGTCCTCAGGACACACACAACTATACTGACTCCCAAGGCAATTGGTTCTGCTCAATCTCAGGTACTGTCACAAGCGTTGGCTACTTGTGGTTCATCTCTGATGCTGTGTTTCTTACCCTCATGGTCTGGTCCAGTGGCTCCATGGTGCTTTTCCTGCACAGACACCGCCAGAGGGTGCAGTATATCCACACCCCCGCTGGGCACCACAGACGCCCCCCGGAGACCAGAGCCGCCCACACCATCCTGATGCTGGTGGTCACCTTCGTCATTGTTTACATACTGAGTTCCACTTTTTCTTTTTATCTCTCTGTTCTTGTAGAGTTTCGTCTGTGGTTGATGCAGACTTCTGATGCCTTGGCCTCGTGTTTTCCCACTGTTTCCCCCTTTCTGCTGCTCCTGAGGGGCCCTAAAACTCCCAGGATCTGCTCTGGAGTCAATAGAAACGATGCTTCATGTGATAGACATCTAGTAGATGCCTTCAATAATAACTAATTCTCTCCTTTAAGTATTGAGCGGCTACTTTTATTAAAGTGTAGTAAGTGTGACATTGTATCACTTCAGGACTTACAACACTATGATTGAATATTTGCACACGTTACAGGTGATGAGTTCAATAAGCCTAGTTAACATCTACCCAGCTCCACCCTGTACCGCACTGACGGAGCTTTTTTCTCGTGGTGAAACCTTTGAAGATTGATTCTCTTACCACTTTTCGGCATGTGGCACAGTATACTTAGCTACTGAACCATGTTGTACATTATATGTCCGTGACTTGCTTACTTTAGAACTAAAAGTTGGTACCATTGAAGTCAGCGCTGTGCTATGCTTAGTCGCTCAGTCATGTCCAACTCTGCGACCTCGTGGGCTGCAGCTCGTCAGGCTCCTCTGTCCATGGGGATTCTTCAAGCAAGAATACTGGAGTGGGTTTCCATTTCCTCCTCCAGCGATGGAATATTACATAGCCTTAAAAAGAATGAAATAATGCCATTTGCAGCATGATGGATAGACCTCAAGAGCACCATGCTAATTGAGACACACTGCACAGAGAAAGAAAAGTGCTGTGTGCCAGCTTCTGTGCGTGGAATCTGAAGACGCTGAACTCAGGAACAGAGAGTGAGACGGTGGTTTCCAGGGGCCGGGAGGTCAGGGAAATGGGGAGATGCTGGTCCAAGGGCCCTGAGTTCCAGTTAGAGACTGAGTAAGTTCTGAGGATCTGATGTGCCGCCTGGGGCCGGCCCCCAACAGTGCTGCACTATACACTCGCCATCTACCAGAAAGCCAGTGAGAGGGTACATCTTGCCTGCTGTCACCACCGGCTGCGAGAAAAGTTAATTCTCTGAGGCGACGGAGGTGTCAACCTTCCTGTGGTAATAATTTCACAGTATATTCCTGTATCAGAGTACCATGCTATACACCTCACACTCACATACTTTCCATCTCAGTGCTATCTCAGCAAAGCTTCCTGAACCAGTCAAGATGCTGGGGCTTCCCCGCTGGCCCAGTGGTTAGGACTTTGCCTTCCATCACAGGGGGCGTGGGTTCCATTCCCGGTTGGGGAGCTAAGATCCCACATGCCTCTCGGACAAAAGTGAAAAATGTAAGGACTTTAAAAATGGTCTACATTGGGGGTGGGGAACTCTTTTAAAAGAAATAAAGGCCCTGTGACGTTCTCAGTGCTTTCTGCTGGGGGACACACTGTGCCTGCCTGTCCCAGCCCTGTCACGGGTGCCTGGCAGGTGTCTCCATGTTACACGGGCCATGGGCCTTGCGATCGGTCAGCGAGTTCTCTGCTGGGAGACGTCCTGAGACTGTCCTAACGTGTGGCTGTTCATCATGACTCACCTCAGCTCCCACCACAATGCCCTCCCAAGTCGAAACATACGCAGTGGTCTCATTTCAGCCTTCAGCGCTTACTGGTAGGAGTCCGTTGAAGGAAGAGATTTCCCTTCACCCATGTGTGTGTGCAATCATTCTTTCTTTCCCGCATTCATTTTTACTCAGGCCAGATAAACTCCTAACGCAGAGGGGCCCAGCAGCCTCTGAAAGTGTGAGGAGAGACGCGGACACTGATGGGCTCTTTGTTTTTTTTGGAGGATAAGTGCTTTACAATGTTGTGGTGGCTTCTGCCATACATCGACAGGAATCAGCCACAGGTATACACATGTCCCCTCCCTCCCACCTCCCACCCCTTAGGGAGCACTGGGTTGAGCTCCTCGTGTCTTACGTCAAACTCCCACTGGCTCTGTTTTACATACATTAATGTGTATGTTTCAATGCTATTCTCTCAAATCATCCTACTCTCACCTTGCCCTGCTGTGTCCACAAGCCTGTTCTCTCCATCTGCATCTCTATTCCTGCCATCCAAATAGGTTCATCAGTTCCATCTTTCTAGATTCCATATATCTGTTAATTTATGATACTTGTCTCTTTCTGACTCACTTCACTCTGTGTAATAGGCTCTAGGTTCAACCACTTCACTAGAAGTGACTCAATGTGCTCCTTTTATCGCTGAGTAACATTCCATTACATACACACACACACACACACACATATATATATACACCACAACCTCTATTCATTCACCTCTCGATGGACATACAGGGCTCTTAAAGCTCACTCTGAGTCCAGAGCAGGAGAGGAGAGACGTGTTGAGCAGAGGCTGAAGTGTTCAGAATCCTGGTTGTCAATCGGTTTTCATCCATTGCTTGTCCTGTGTCCACAGCCCACACTGAGCCTCCTGGGGGCCTAGCCAGCACCCAACGAGCATCTGTAGCACTGGGTTGAATTAAGCAAGATGGCAGTTGGTTTCATCCCCAAGTCACGTAGCAGAGTCACCTTGCCTGCTTAAAAAAACAAGCACTTTTCTAACTCAATCTACACAAATATTATGATAATCAACAATTTGTTACTGGGCTTCCCTGGTGGTTCAGTGGTAAAGAACCTGCCTACCAGTGCAGGAGACACAGGTTCAATCCCTGGGCCGGGAAGAACCCCTGGAGAAGGAAATGGCAACCCACTCCAGTGTCCTTGCCTGGGAAATCCCATGGACAGAGGGGCTTGATGGGCTACAGTCCATGTGGTCACAAAAGAGTCAAATGCAACTGACCAACTGAACAACACAAGCATGAGTTACTCATGATTCCTCCAATTAAAAACTGAACCCTAAGGCTTTTCCTACCCTTCCCCTCTTCTGTGCTTATAAATATTCCACCAACAGTGGGAAACCTGGACCATGTCCACCTCAGTCTATGTATCATCTGCCCAAAGGTGGCTTAGACGCTTATTAACCCAGTGCCTAACCACCCTGCCGATCTTTTGTCTATATTGTTGGATTAGCCGAAAAGGTCATTTTGTGTTTTTCCATACATCTTCCAGAAAAACCCAAATGGAGTTTTTAGCCAACCCAAGACATAACTGAAGAGAAAAAACGAATACCTTCATGTAAGGAGAACAGCTACTGTGAATAGGAAGATTTTGTTCCAGTTAAAGCCATTGGTGCCGCATATAAAAACATTCACCTACTCAGGGTCCAAGACTGCCGGGAGAAGTATCAGCAACCTCAGATATGCAGATGACACCACCCTTATGGCAGAAAGCAAAGAAAAACTAAAGAGCCTTGATCAAAGTGAAAGAGGAGAGTGAAAATTTGACTTAAAGTTCAACATTCAGAAAACGAAGATCATGGCATCTGGTCCCATCACTTCATTGGAAATAGATGGGGAAACAGTGGAAACAGGGGCAGACTTTATTCTTTTGGGCTCCAAAATCACTGCAGATGGTGATTGCAGCCATGAAATTAAAAGACGCTTACTCCTTGGAAGAAAAGTTATAACCAGTCGAGATAGTACATTCAAAAGCAGAGACATTACTTTGCCGACTAAGATCCGTCTAGTCAAGGCTATGGTTTTTCCTGTGGTCATGTATGGATGTGAGAGTTGGACTGTGAAGAAGGCTGAGCACCGAAGAATTGATGCATTTGAACTGTGGTGTTGGAGAAGACTTTTGAGAGTCCCTTGGACTGCAAGGAGATCCAACCAGTCCATTCTGAAGGAGATCAGCCCTGGGATTTCTTTGGAAGGAATGATGCTAAAGCTGAAGCTCCAGTAGTTTGGCCACCTCATGTAAAGATTTGACTCATTGGCAAAGACTCTGATGCTGGGAGGGATTGGGGGCAGGAGGAGAAGGGGACAACAGAGGATGAGATGGCTGGATGGCATCACGGACTTGATGGACGTGAGTCTGAGTGAACTCCGGGAGTTGGTGATGGACAGGGAGACCTGGCGTGCTGCGATTCATGGGGGCGCAAAGAGTTGGACACGACTGAGCGACTGAACTGAACTGAACATAGTTTTCACACAGCAACAGGGTACAAGTTCGATTCAAGTTTCCACAGACTGTAAACTAGGAGACACTGGAATATATCCCGGCACATAAAAGAAGGTGCCAGAATTTCATGGTCTAAAGGTACTGACATCATACAGAGTCTGTTCTCTTACCACTTGGAATTATGTTAGAAATCAATGTCAAAAGATACTTGGAAACAACCGCATATTTGCTGGGGAAAATTGAGGGCAGGAGGAGAAGGGGGTGGCAGAGGATGAGGTGGTTGAATGGCATCAGTGACTCAGCGGGCATGGGTTTGAGCAAATTCCAGGAGATGGTGAAGGACAGGGATGCCTGCTGTGCTGCAGTCCTGGGATCACAGAGAGTCAGAGACGCCTGAGTGACGGACGACAGCACCCGTTTTCAAGGGCAGTGTGACACTCACCCAGAGAGATCTTCAGCTTGGCCATCAAAAGCCCCGTGAGGCAGATTTTTATGAAGCCTCAGCGAGTAGGTGTTTTAGAGTCATGGGGTATGCGGTCTCTGCCACACCTATTAAGGCCACCTTTGCAGGTAGACGCTGCCCATAGACAATGTGAAAACAGGCGTAACTGCGTCCCTACGAAGCGCTCGAGTAACTGTCCCCATAAAAGGCATCGTCCTCCCGTGGAGGCCTGGGGGCATTAGGGATCCACAGCATTTTGAGGTGGGAAAGAGGGCTTCAAAATGGGCTACTTTCCAGATTAGAAAAAGAGCTCCGGCCGTACAGAGCAGGAACCATGGGGCGTGAAGTCACTGGAGCCAGACTCCTGACCGGGATGGAGCTCAGAGCTGTGACGAGATGACGCCGCCCCAGGAGCACGCCCAGGAGAAAGCGCAGGAAGGAAGTGACTGGTGCACCTCCGCTTGTCCCTTTAATGCCCGAGTATGCTTCCTCAGCGTTGATTTCCCACAGAGGACACAGAAGTGTTTTCACCTGTGGTCTGGCTGTTGCGTTAGGATCTTTAATTGCTTAATCACCTGAGAGGGGGATGAGCAGCGCTGGGGATAAAACCGGCTCCTCACGGGACACGCACCACGCTCTCCGTGCAGACAGCAGGGCCGACCCAGCCGCTGCGGGGGTGGTGGCGTCTGTGGGGACAGCGGGTCTGGGGGCCCTGCCCCTGTAACTGTAGACTCACCAGCCCCTGGCCCACCCTGGCCGACAGGTCCCTGCCCAGAGCTCTGGAGCCAGGTCCCGGCAGGTGTGCGCTGCCTCGTGTTCAGTCTCAGGGCAGGAAGCAGACAGGACAGAGGAGGTCTCGGGGAGAGGACCGTGGAGCTGTGTCTGGGCACCGACCTTGGGCAGGACACGTGCTGAGCCTGCCTCACCCTGCGTGTCCACACCGGGGCTCCGGCTGGAGGAGGGGGCGGCTTGGGGAGCAGAGAGGGGGTTTTCAGTGCGGTCCTCAGAGGATTTAGTGTAAGCCAGCTTCAAGTCAGGACTTTTGCTGAGAAAGAAGGTTTTAAAATGAGATTCACTGTGGCTACAGTAAGACCTAGCACTCTGGAGTTCCAGGGAGTCTGCAGGGAATAATAATTCAGAGGAGAGCTCAGACAGGTGGACATCTGCGTCCCCTCCATCTGCTGTGGGAGATGCTGGGGAAGAGCCAGCGAGGAGGCCCCCTGGGTGCAGACGCGGAGGGCAGAGCATCTATGAGGGGAGGAGAGCAGTGCCCATCCTCCCACGGCTCTCCGGGGACAGGGGACAGAGGAGGAAGAGAAACAACTGTGCGTGTTGTTATGAGATTAAGAGCGAGGCTTGGTGGTGGCGACTGAGGATGGCCAGCAGGCGTGGATGACCAGGTGAAACCAGCTGCCTGGAGTCTGAGGAGCAGGAGGCAAGTGAAGCGCTGGGCGAGGCGGTTCTAGGAGGAGGGGGAACAGGAGTTGCTGTGATGAAGCCAACACGCATTTCTTGCTTTTTTTTAAGCAAAGTAAATTCAGCTGGACTTAGAAAAAGGCTGTGAGGACAGCAGAGCTGCAAAACAGAATGAGTTTCCTGAGCGAGAGCGTCCTCACATTTCTGCCAGGGGTGAGTAACGAAATGACTGTGTTCTTTTCAGAAAACCAACTCTTGGTTTTGTTGACCTTTTCTCTTCTTTCTCTGGTTTCCATTGTGCTCACTTCTGCACTAGTCTTTGTGATTTCCTTCCTCCTGCTAACTTTGGGCTTAGTTTGTTCTTTTTAGTTTTGTGACGTATAAAGTTTGAGATCTTTTGTTTTTTCCTTTTTTTTTTTTTTTTTGCTCTTATTACTTGTATTTTAAAATTTTAGGAAACAATCTTCTCTTTATCAGTAATTAGAAATTACTTCAGTAACTAGAGACAATGCATATAAGTTTATACTGATACCCGCAGAACCTTAATCTTCCTTAGGAAACTTAGCATTGCTGTGGCTTCTTTCTTTCTAAAACGTTTTTCAGAAAATGAATCCCCTTGAAGAATGTTTTATATTATACAGACTAGTTTATGTTATGTTGGAAAGTTACGTTTCAAACACAAATGTTTGTAGTTGAACATAATCCCAGTGTTTGCTGTACTGGTCAGTAGTATCCAGTATACTCCTCTATATAGTTCCAGTATCCTGTATATGTTATTCCAGTAGCCAGTATATAGTTTGCTAAAAGTCTCTCTCTTAACTTTTCCATATAAAACTGGTCCCTCAGAACTCACCTAAAAAAACAGGTCGTTATTTTCTCTCTCCCCAGCCACTAGTATCCACCATTTTATGTTAATATTTTATATCAGCCACTAGTATCCACCATTTTACGTTAATGTTATATATATTTGACGACTTACATACCACGTGTGTGGAATTCTAAAGCACTTGTGTGTGTGTGGCAGGTTTATTTCACTGGAATATTGTCTTCGAGTTCTGTCCATGTTGTTCCTTCCTTTTAAAGGCCGCATCACGTTCCATTGGGCTTTTACACGTATTTTGTTTATCCATTGGTCAGAAGGCCAGCATTTGCATTGTTTTCACCTCTTCACTGTTGGAAAAGTGCCACTATGGACGTGACTTTGCAAATGTCTCTTCAGGTCTTTGCTTTCTGTTATTTTGGACATGTCCCTAGTATTTGGATGATCAGTCCTGTGGTATCTCTAGTTTCAATTTTTTGAGGATCTGCCACGTGTTTCCCATAGTGATTGCTGCATTTTATAAAGTTAACAACAGTGCACAAGTGTTTGAATGTCTCCTCCTCCAAAGCAGTTGTTATTTTCTGGGGTTTTTCAAGAGTAACTATGCTAATTTGTGGAAGATAATGTCTTATTTTGGTTTTGTTTTGCATTTAGCTAAAAATTCATCATCTTAAGCACCTTCTCATTTTCTGGTTGCCCATTTGTGTATCCTTTTTAGAGACATGTCTATTTAAAATCATTTGGTCATTTGTTAATCAGGTTGTTTGTCTTTAGTTAAGTTGCAGGAGTTCTTTATATATTTTAGATATATTCATATATGTGTATTAGCACCTTATCAGATATGTGATTTGCAAGCATTCTCTGCTGCTTTGTAGGTTTATTTCACTCTGTTGGCTGTGTCCTTTCAGCGGCTTTGAGGTTGATGTGGTCTCATTTGGGTTTTCTTTGGCTGTGCTGGGTCTTCGCTGCTGCATGCACGTACTTGAATATGCTGCCCACACCATTCTGATGCTGATGGTCGCTTCTGTCACCTGCTAATTACGTAATTCTGTTCTTGCTACTTGCATCATCGCTTTAGTGGGATGTCACATATGGTTGGTGCAGGCCTCTTACATTTTGGGCTTCATGTTTTCCTGCCCTTTGCCCCTGGCTGTTGATTTCTAGACACCCTAGAGCTCCTCGTTTCTGCTCTTGAAATGATTTAAATGTCTGTTGAGAATCTATTGATATAGTCAGTTTCAATAACAGCCATGTTTACATTGTTCAGTAATAATTCGCTGAATAACAGTTGTTTACATAAAACCCACAGTGATCTTTTATTTTTTCATTTTCAGTTGGATTATAATTGTCATAAAATGTTCTGTACATTGATGGTGTACAGTGTGTTGGTTTTATATACTTGTATATTGCAGTGACTACCACCATAGGATTAGTTCAGGGCTTTAGCCCATCAAATAATTATCATTTCTTTTTTTATCGTGGTAACAGTTAAGATCTAGTCTTTTAGCAACTTTGAAACTTATAATACAGTATTGTTGACTATAATCACTACTCTGTGTGAAATCTCTGCAGGACTTATTTATCTACTCACTCGAGTTTATACCCTTAAATACACATCACCAACTTCCCACCCCACCCCCAACCCCAGCCTCTGGTAGCCACTGTCTACTCTCTGTTTTTATGAGTTTGGTGTTTAAGATTTCACATATAACTAATAATATACTGTACTTATCTTTGACTGACTTCACTTAGCTTAATGCCTTTAAGGTCTGTCTATGTTGTCACAGATAATCATGATGATGTGATTATTAATCTAGAGCCAGACATTCTGGAATGTGAAGTTAAGTGGGCCTTAGAAAGCATCACTATGAACAAAGCTAGTGGAGGTGATGGAATTCCAGTTGAGCTGTTTCAAATCCTGAAAGATGATGCTGTGAAAGTGCTGTACTCAATATGCCAGCAAATTTGGAAAACTCAGCAGTGGCCACAGGACTGGAAAAGGTCAGTTTTTATTCCAATTCCAAAGAAAGGCAATGCCAAAGAATGCTCAAACTACCACACAGTTGTACTCATCTCACATGCTAGTAAAGTAATGCTCAAAATTCTCCAAGCCAGACTTCAGCAATACATGAACCGTGAACTCCCTGATGTTCAAGCTGGTTTTAGGAAAGGCAGAGGAACCAGAGATCAAATTGCCAACATCCGCTGGATCATGGAAAAAGCAAGAGAGTTCCAGAAAAACATCTATTTCTGCTTTATTGACTATGCCAAAGCCTTTGACTGTGTGGATCACAATCAACTGTGGAAAATTCTGAAAGAGATGGGAATACCAGACCACCTAACCTGCCTCTTGAGAAATCTGTATGCAGGTCAGGAAGCAGCAGTTAGAACTGGACATGGAACAACACACTGGTTCCAAATAGGAAAAGGAGTACGTCAAGGCTGTATATTGTCACCCTGCTTATTTAACTTATATGCAGAGGACATCATGAGAAACGCTGGACTGGAAGAAACACAAGCTGGAATAAAGATTGCAGGGAAAAATATCAATAACCTTAGATATGCAGAGGACACCACCCTTATGGCAGAAAGTGAAGAGGAGCTAAAAAGCCTCTTGATGAAAGTGAAAGAGGAGAGTGAAAAAGTTGGCCTAAAGTTCAACATTCAGAAAATGAAGATCATGGCATCTGGTCCCATCACTTCATGGAAAATAGATGGGGAACCAGTGGAAACAGTGTCAAACTTTATTTTTCTGGGCTCCAAAATCACTGCAGATGGTGATTGCAGCCATGAAATTAAAAGACGCTTACTCCTTGGAAGAAAAGTTATGACCAACCTAGACAGTATATTCAAAAGCAGAGACATTACTTTGCCAACTTAGGTCCGTCTAGTCAAGGCTATGGTTTTTCCTGTGGTCATGTATGGATGTGAGAGTTGGACTGTGAAGAAGGCTGAGGGCCGAAGAATTGATGCATTTGAACTGTGGTGTTGGAGAAGACTCTTGAGAGTCCCTTGGACTGCAAGGAGATCAACCCTGGGATTTCTTTGGAAGGAGATGCTAAAGCTGAAGCTCCAGTACTTTGGCCACCTCATGGGAACAGTTGACTCATTGGAAAAGACTCTGATGCTGGGAGAGATTGGGGGCAGGAGGAGAAGCGGACGACCCAGGATGAGATGGCTGGATGGCATCACTGACTCGATGGACGTGAGTCTGAGTGAACTCCGGGAGTTGGTGATGGACAGGGAGGCCTGGCGTGCTGCAATTCATGGGGTCGCAAAAAGTCGGACACGACTGAGTGAACTGAACTGAACTGATGTCACAAATAGCATGATTCCCATCTTTCTAATGGCTGGATTATATATATATATATGTATGTATTGTGTTCTTGCTTGGAGAACTCCATGGACAGAGGAGCCCGGTGAGCTACAGTCCACGGGATCACACAACTGATTAACTACCACTTTCACACTTTCATATATATACATATATCTCACAGCTTCATGCCTCTGTTGATGCACACTTAGGTTGTTTCCATATCTTGGCTATTGTGGGTAGTGCTGCAATAAACTTATGAGTATGGATACCTCTTCAAGCTTCTGTTTCCATTTCCTTTGGATATATATCCAGCCTGAAGTAGAATCATACGGTAATTTTATTTATGGAGGAACCACCATATTTCTCACAGCGGCTCTACCAATTTATAGCCCCAATAATATACAAGAGTTTGTACCAATAAACTAATAATATACATTGGTTTATACCAGTAATGTACAAGGGTTTCATTTTTTCACATCGTCACCAACATTTGTGTTCTTTATGAGAGCTGTTCTAACAGGTGTGAAGTAATATCTCATTGTGATTTTGTATTTTTTCCTGATCAGTGATGCTGAGCATCTTTTCATGCACCTGTTGGCCATGTAGATACATCTTTGGAATAGTGTTTTATCTATTTCCTTTGTCCATTTCTTTTATTAGGTTATATTCTCCCACTTCATAGATTCTTTTCATTTTGCTGTTTCCCTTGATGTGCAGAAGTTTTTAACACTGATGTAGTCCCACCTGATTTTTTTTTCTTTTTGCTTCTGGTGCTTTTGTTTTTGGTGTAATATCTAAAAAATCATTGTCATGACTGATGTCAAAGGGACCTTCTTCCCTATGCTTTCTCAGGATTTTATAGCATCGGGTCGTACACTTACATCTTTAATTCATTTTGAGTTAGTTTTTGTGAGTTGTGTACAACAGGGTTACAATTTCATTTTTCTCCATTTCTTTATTTAGTTTTCCAATACCAGTATGTGGAAGTGATCGGCCTTTCCTCAGCAAGCATCTGTCACTCCCTTGTCAAACGTTACTTGACAGGAGGCGTGTGGATTTGCCTCTGGGGTCTCTGGTTTTACTTTGGTCTGTGTCTGTTTTTGTGCCAGCACCACACCACACTCAGTTAGTAACTTAGCTTTTGTAGCAATTAACACAGTAAGTGTGGTGCCTCCAGCTGTGTGTCTTTCTCATGATTGCTTGGGCCATTTGAGGTATCTTGTGGTTCTATACAAAATTGGGGGAATTTTTTTTTCTATTTCTGTGAAAGATGCCATTGAAATTTTGTTAAGGATTGCATTGAATCAATAGCTGACTTGTGTAGTATGGACACTTTAATAGTGTCAGTTTTCCAATCCATGCTATGGATCCTAAGATGCTATGTTTTCTTCAATTTCCTTCATCAAGGAAGTTTAGTTTTCATCAAGACTTTATCAAGTCTCATAGTTTTCATTTGTAGAGAGCCTTCACTCCTTAGTTCAGTGTATCCCTAAGTATTTTTTTTCAATCAAGGAGGTGGTTTCAGCTGAAGCCTGATCCCACAGGGGCTGTGAAGTGTGGATGGAAATAGAGCTAAAAGCAAGGGTGTGTGGACTCTATTTCAGTGGGACATTGGCTGGGGCCTTGGGGTGGGTCGGAGGGCTCACCCAGCGTGTCCACGTGGGAGAGCTGCGGTCCGCCTGGGCAGGTCTCCCATCTCCTGAGCCTGTCCCTGCAGGTGGGGCTCCGTGTGCCATCCAGGGAGAGGGAGTCCACGTGTAGGTCCAACCAGGGCACAGTCTTTAACAGTTGTGGTTGGTTCCTCATTGTTTTCTTTGATATGCTCAGAGTCAGTGACGCCTGGCCAGGTTTAGGTGTGCACTGGGGCAAGGAGCTGTGAGGTGGTCAACTGGACCATCTCTCAAGACAGCACAGAGGAGGTCCTGCCATGCTCGTATCGTGTTGTCGTCAGTCGCTCAGTCCTGTCTTACTCTTGCCACCCCATGGCTGTAGCCCGCCAGGCTCCTCTGTCCATGGGATTCCACAGGCAAGAATACTGGAGTGGGTTGCCATTTCCTCCTCCAGGAGATTCTCCTCACTCAGAGATCAGATCCACGTCTCCTACATCGGCAGGCAAGTTCTTTACCGCTGAGCCACCAGGGAAACCCATTGTATCATGAGTCTCCCGCTAAGTTCATTCCCCTCTGAACATATTGACTGCATGCAGCAGTTTCCCCCTGAATATGTCACAGCGTATTTCTCAACAGCAGCATCAAAGTTCCAGCTTAGAGGACAATTATCATTTTAAATTCTTCAGAGAAAGGACATGTGAGGCGGATATCAACAAAACTAGATCCATCTCAGTGTAAATGACAGTTGAAATCAGACAAGGTGTTCCCGAGGTGTATGTGAGTGGGGTTTTGTTACTGTTGGCTGTAGTTTTGTGTGCTCGAAAACGTGGGTTCCAATTGTATTTTTAGGGATCAAGTAGTTTCTTTGAAATCTACATATCCAGAATAAATAAAACAAGTTATCTGGTGAAGCACAGTGTGAAAGAATTATCCCTAAGATTAGATTTTAAATCCTGACACCTACTCAGCAGAAACCAAAGACAGCAGGAGCGTTTGGGATCCAGTGGGCAATGTGTGGCTGTCCCAGGGCCGGCTGCACAAGGGGCTTTGAGACAGAGTGGGAGGTGGAGCTGGAAGCCCCACCACCTTCACCGAGTCAGAATGTAACTATTTCGGGCTGTTGAGTCCCACGTTCTGTATCACACATACTTTCTGTTGTCATTGTAGTGTGGGATCATTGTAAGGCGTCCCTGAATTCCAGTAACTTATTTAATAATCAACCAGCATTCATGTACAGTGTTTGTTTTTCTCTTTCTGACTCACTTCACTCTGTATGACAGACTCTAGGTCTGTCCACGTCTCTACAAATGACCCAATGTTTTCCTTTCTTATGGCTGAGTATCAGCAGCACTAAGCGTGGGTGGCCGCGACTCGGCGCACTAAGCGCGGCCGAGAGGAGTTACCCCACGTCCGAGGCCAAGGGTGGCGGCCAGGAGGAGCCACCCCACGCTGGAGGCCAGGGGCGGTGCCCGAGGCCAGGGCCAGCGGCCAGGAGGAGCAACCCAAGGAGCGGTGGCTGCTCAGGCGCCGGAGGACGTAGAGGAGCTATCCCACGTTGAAGGTCAGGAAGGGCAGTGGTAAGGAGATACCCCTTGTCCAAGGTAAGGTGTAGCGGCTGTGCTTTGCTGGAGCAGCCGTGAAGAGATATCCCACGCCTAGGGTAAGAGAAACCCAAGTAAGATGGTAGGTGTTGCAAGAGGGCATCAGAGAGCAGACACACTGAAACCATACTCACAGAAAACTAGTCAATCTAATCACACTAGGACCACAGCCTTGTCTAACTCAATGAAACCAAGCCATGCCCGCAGGGCAACCCAAGATGGACAGGTCATGGTAAAGAGGTCTGACAGAATGTGGTCCACTGGAGAAGGGAATGGCAAACCACTTCAGTATTCTTGCCTTGAGAACCCCATGAACAGTAGGAAAAGGCAAAGTGATAGGATACTGAAAGAGGAACTCCCCCGGTCAGTAGGTGCCCAATATGATACTGGAGATCAGTGGAGAAATAACTCCAGAAAGAATGAAGGGATGAAGCCAAAGCAAAAACAATACCCAGCTGTGGATGTGACTGGTGATAGAAGCAAGGTCCGATGCTGTAAAGAGCAGTATTGCATAGGAACCTGGAATGTCAGGTCCATGAATCAAGGCAAATTGGAAGTGGTCAAACAAGAGATGGCGAGAGTGAACGTCGACATTCTAGGAATCAGCGAACTAAAATGGACTGGAATGGGTGAATTTAACTCAGATGACCATTATATCTACTACTGCAGGCGGGAATCCCTCAGAAGAAATGGAGTAGCCATCATGGTCAACAAAAGAGTCCGAAATGTAGTACTTGGATGCAATCTCAAAAACGACAGAATGATCTCTGTTCATCTCCAAGGCAAACCATTCAATATCACAGTTATCCAAGTCTATGCCCCAACCAGTAACGCTGAAGAAGCTGAAGTTGAATGGTTTTATGAAGACCTACAAGACCTTTTAGAACTAATGCCCAAAAAAGATGTCCTTTTCATTATAGGGGCTGGAATGCAAAAGTAGGAAGTCAAGAAACACCTGGAATAACAGGCAAATTTGGCCTTGCAATGCGGAATGAAGCAGGGCAAAGACTAATAGTTTTGCCAAGAAAATGCACTGGTCATAGCAAACACCCTCTTCCAACAACACAAGAGAAGACTCTACACATGGACATCACCAGATGGTCAACACCGAAATCAGATTGATTATATTCTTTCCAGCCAACGATGGAGAAGCTCTATACAGTCAACAAAAACAAGACCAGGAGCTGACTGTGGCTCAGATCATGAACTCCTTATTACCAAATTCAGACTCGAATTGAAAGTAAGGAAAACCGCTAGACCATTCAGGTATGATCTAAATCAAATCCCTTATGATTATACAGTGGAAGTGAGAAATAGATTTAAGGGCCTAGATCTGATAAATAGAGTGCCTGATGAACTATGGAATGAGGTTCATGACATTGTACAGGAGACAGGGATCAAGACCATCCCCATGGAAAAGAAATGCAAAAAAGCAAAATGGCTGTCTGGGGAGGCCTTACAAATAGCTGTGAAAAGAAGAGAAGCAAAAAACAAAGGAGAAAAGGAAAGATATAAGCATCTGCATGCAGAGTTCCAAAGAACAGCAAGAAGAGATAAGAAAGCCTTCCTTAGCGATCAATGCAAAGAAATAGAGGAAAACAACAGAATGGGAAACACTAGAGATCTCTTCAAGAAAATTAGAGATACCAAGGGAACATTTCATGCAAAGATGGGCTCGATAAAGGACAGAAATGGTCTGGACCTAACAGGAGCAGAAGATATTAAGAAGAGGTGGCAAGAATACACAGAAGAACTGTACAAAAAAGATCTTCATGACCCAGATAATCATGATGGTGTGATCACTCACCTAGAGCCAGACATCCTGGAATGTGAAGTCAAGTGGGCCTTGGAAAGCATCGCTACCAACAAAGGTAGTGGTGGTGATGGAATTCCAGTTGAGCTGTTTCAAATCCTGAAAGATGATGCTGTGAAAGTGCTGCACTCAATATGCCAGCAAATTTGGAAAACTCAGCAGTGGCCGGACTGGAAAAGGTCAGTTTTCATTCCAATTCCAAAGAAAGGCAATGCCAAAGAATGCTCAAACTATCGCACAATTGCCCTCATCTCATATGCTAGTAAAGTCATGCTCAAAATTCTGCAAGCCAGGCTTCAGCAATACATGAACCGTGAACTTCCTGATGTTCAAGCTGGATTTAGAAAAGGCAGAGGAACCAGAGATCAAAAAGCAAGAGAGTCCCAGAAAAACATCTATTTCTGCATTATTGACTATGCCAAAGCCTTTGACTGTGTGGATCACAATCAACTGTGGAAAATTCTGAAAGAGATGGGAATACCAGACCACCTAACCTGCCTCTTGAGAAATCTGTATGCAGGTCAGGAAGCAGCAGTTAGAACTGGACATGGAACAACACACTGGTTCCAAATAGGAAAAGGAGGACGTCAAGGCTGTATATTGTCACCCTGCTTATTTAATTCTATGCAGAGTACATCATGAGAAACGCTGGACTGGAAGAAACACAAGCTGGAATAAGATTGCTGGGAGAAATATCAATAACCTTAGATATGCAGAGGACACCACCCTTATGGCAGAAAGTGAAGAGGAGCTAAAGAGCCTCTTGATGAAAGTAAAAGTGGAGAGTGAAAAAAGTTGGCCTAAAGCTCAACATTCAGAAAACGAAGATCATGGCATCCTGTCCCATCACTTCATGGAAAATAGATGGGGAAACAGTGGAAACAGTGTCAGACTTTATTTTGGGGGGCTCCAAAATCACTGCAGATGGTGACTGCAGCCATGTAATTAAAAGACGCTTACGCCTTAGAAGAAAAGTTATGACCAACCTAGATAGTATATTCAAAAGCAGAGACATTACTTTGCCAACTAAGGTCTGTCTAGTCAAGGCTATGGTTTTTCCTGTGGTCATGTATGGATGTGAGAGTTGGACTGTGAAGAAGGCTGAGTGCCGAAGAATTGATGCTTTTGAAGTGTGGTGTTGGAGAAGACTCTTGAGAGTCCCTTGGACTGCAAGGAGATCCAACCAGTCCATTCTGAAGGAGATCAGCCCTGGGATTTCTTTGGAAGGAATAATGCTAAAGCTGATGCTCCAGTACTTTGGCCACCTCATGCAAAGAATTGACTCATTGGCAAAGACTCTGATGCTGGGAGGGATTGGGGGCAGGAGGAGAAGGGGATGACAGAGGATGAGATGGCTGGATGGCATCACTGACTCGATAGACACGAGTCTGAGTGAACTCCGGGAGTTGGTGATGGACAGGGAGGCCTGGCATGCTGCGATTCATGGGGTCGCAAAGAGTCGGACACGACTGAGCGACTGAACTAATATTCCATTATATGTGCACCACCTCGCTTTCATCCACTCATCTGTCGATTGACATTTAGGTTGCTTTGTTATTACAAATGGTGCTGCTATGAACACTGGGGTACATGTATTAAAATAATACTTTGTGTTGTTTAAAGTGATGAAAGGAGGCATTTTAGGTGATAAACTTTAACATGTCATGAAATAGCGCCACCCACCCCCCATTCAAAACACTGCAAAATACAGCTGAAGGAAAAGGAGACTTTTATAGGATAAAGAAGCAGCCTGTAGGATGAAAAACATTTGATGGTCTGGGACCACATGGTGGAACTTGTTTGGTGTGAGGAGAAACCAGGAAATGCGTACAGTGCTCAGGGGTTGGCTGACTGGACACACTGCATTTCTGGTCCAGGGAAACACAAGGATGAGATTTATCTAAGTTTTGCTTTGCTAACATGTCACCCTGGGTAGGAGAAGCGCCATCATAGACCTGGACAATTATTTCAACATTAACAAAAATAAAACTGCTGCCAGGATAAATTGTTCACCTTTCCTTGTGGTAAACGCCCTATGTCCTCACTAAAATCTCACTTATTCCAGAAAAAAATTCTGATGGGATTCAGGAGGAGAGGTGGGATGTAAGGAGGGAGGAGGGACCATCTCCCATAAAAGCCCCCCCAGGGGTCTCACTCCATAGCTGAGCAGTCAGTGGAGGCCACAGGAGAACCTAGTGGCCTGGAAGTGGGTCCAGTTTATGGAATGTCTTCTTCACATCTCAAATTTCTCCAGAAGGCAGATTTGACGGAGCAGGGTCCACAGCATGGAGGCATTTGTTAATTCAGCAAGTGTCGCGTGAGGTCAGCCTGGTGCCCGGCAGTGCGTGTGCACTTAGGGACATATGTGCCCCAGAGCAGAGGGATGAGTTTGAGTCTCTACACAGGCAGCACAGCGGTGTCTCCACTTTCTTCAGTCACCAGAGCTTGACCGGCTGCATTGCTGCTCAGTCGCTCAGTCGTGTCTGACTCTGTGACCCACTCTTTGTGAGCCCACCAGCTCCTCTTTTCATGGGATTCTCCAGGCAAGAATACTGCGTATTTGAACATATGTTATTTTGAATATGACATGCCTGCATATATGGTTTGGGGAGAAGGCATTTATCCTCTTTGGGGTGATCTGGGCTTCCTGGATCGGTGGTTTGGTGTTGACATTGTTTTGGGGGGAAATTCTCAGTCGTCATTGCTTCGAATATTTCTTTTCTCTCTCTCTCTCGCCTCCTGATAGTCCCATGGTGCATGTGTCCACTCTTGGCACTTCTCCCACAGCCCTTGGACACTCCATTTTGTGTTAAGTCTCTGTCCTGGCCTTGCAGTTTCCAGATTTATATTGATAGATCCTCAAGCTCAGACACTCTTTCCACATCTACTAACATTTCCTCCAACCTACTAACAAGCCCATCAAAGGCATCCTTCATTTCTAAGACAGTGCTTTGGTCTCCGGCATTTCTTCCTAGTTCTTCCTTAGAATTCACCTCCTGCTCTCATTGCCCAGCTGTTGCCGCACGTCTGCTTTATCCACTAGAGCCCTCTGCACAGTGATCATAGTAGATTCACCTTCCAGGTCTGACCATCCCAACCTTCCTGCCGTGTCTGCGTCTGATGCTTGCTCTGTGTCTTCAAACTGTTCTTTGCCTTGTAGTATGCCTAGGAATGTTTTCTTGACATCTGGACATAGTGTACTGGGTTAAAGGAACTGTTAAACCTTTAGCGATGTGGTGGTGAGGTGTGGGGAGAGGGTACCGTCCACCTCCTACGGTGAGGTCTGTCAGTCCGTGAGCCTGAATGTGTTACAGGACACTGTGAACCTGTTTCTCCATGTTTTTCTCCCCCTTGGATGGGACAGCATGGCTAGAGTGGCTGGATGCTCGGGATTTCCCTTCCCAGCTCAGTCAGGCTCTGAGAAGACCCCAGCTGCTTAGGCTCCCGTTAAGTCTCCCCTGAAGGCAGACCCTATAAGAAGAACCGCACACTCTGGCAAGTTTGAAAATGGTTTCCTCCTCCATTCCCCACGGGAAGCACAAAGGCAGTTCCCCCGTCGGTTGTGTTGCGGCATTTCTCCTCCTGGCAGCCCTTGTTCGCAAGGCGTCTCCATTACGAGCCTCTGCTCCAGAACCTTGAGCCCCGCTAGCCACTGTCTGACTCTCCGGTCATGGAGGCAGTGGCGCCCGTTTTCTCTCCTCTCTTCTCGATGCAAGAATTGTCTTCCTCTTCAGTCTTGTTAGGATGGAGTGATGACTTGAATGAGCTCCTTGAGTGAGGACCTAGAAAGCTGAAGTCCTTGAAGTCCTGAAGACTCATTTTTAAAAGTTATTTAGTGTCCAGTAAGTCTGGTGAAATAGGAGCTTGCTATAACTCACTTGCACACTGTTAAAATTAGACCGTCTTATTAGCTCAACAATATTTTTCCATTTTCTCTTTCATTGCCTTAAGTTAGTAAGTCCTTATCACAGGTAGGAAGACCATGAACTCTAAGGGGTGTGGAGTACATCCTTGCATCTGGGTCCTGTAACACATTCATATACTCAGTACATGTTATTTAACACCTATTATTGGTCAGCCGTGTTACTGAACAGGATAGACCTGGTTCCTAAGTGCCTGGGCCTTACCTGAAGGTGAAGGATCAGGATATACAAGTGAATAGAAATAAATACAAAACAGTGAAAAGTGTAAGTGGCGCCATGTATATATTCTCCAGGTTGAGCTCCTCCTGTGGAGTATGACAGTCTCTCCCTTCTCAGGAGAGGAAAAGGTCAATTCCTGTCCAGTGTTGGTTCTAGGTGAAGACTGCTGATGTCAGCACCAGCTCAGCCCCTTTCCGCTCCAGGCCACTCTGACGTCCCCTCCATGTTTTCACAGAGATGCCCTGAGAACACTAGGGGAGGCGGCTGTGAAAGCCATCTTTCTGTTCCAGGTGGTGGTTGAGGCTCTGGGTAATGCCTTCCTCTTCTTCCACCGCATCCCTCTAGTCTTGCGTGACCGGAAAAGGAGGCACAGATGCGATTCTCACACACACGACCCTGGCCAACCTCCCGGTTCTCTCCCCTGGCATTCCTCACACTGCCATTGCAGCTCTTGTGTCATGGAAGCCCATCGGGTCTCGGGTGTGAGTTTGTGTATTACATACAGAGGGTGGCTCGCAGCACCGCCCTGTGCTCCACCTGCATCCTGAGCACCTATCAGTCCTTCACTCTCACCCCCTGGAGAGCAGAGTGGGTGATGCTCAGAGGAAGGGCCCCCAGGGTCACTGGCCCTTCCTGGTGGGTCTGCTGGATGCTCAGTCCCTTAATGAGTATCTCTGTTCCTGTGACAGTCGCTGGTCCACAGGACACAGGAAGTGATGCCCACAATCAAAGGAAGTGGTTCTGTTCATCAAGTCCCAGTGCAGCCACTGTCCTCCTGTGGTCCGTCTCTGATGCCGTTTCTTACCCTCATGGTCTGGTCCAGCGGCTCCACGGTGCTTCTCCTGCTCAGACACTGCCAGAGGGTGCAGTATAGCCACACCCCCGCCGGGCACCACAGACGCCCCCCGGAGACCAGAGCCACGCACACCACCGATGCTAGTGGTCACCTTCGTCGACTTTTACATATTGAATTCCATGTTCAATTTTTACACCACTGTCCTTCTGGAGTCTTGTCTGTGGTTGATGCAGCCGCTCTTATTCTGGCTTTGTTTCCCCACTTTCGGCGCCTTCCTCTTGACCCTTAGGGACTCTTAATCTCCTCAGTTCTGCTCATGAGTTGCTGAAATCACTGTTGAAAGGTTTGTTGCTGTGGTGACTGGCTCTTTAAGACCCCATGGGCTGCAGCATGCCAGCTTCCCTTGTCCTTCACTGTCTCCCAGAGTTTGCTCAAACTGATGTCCATTGAGTCGGTGACACCATCCAACCACCTCATCCTGTCGTCCCCTTCTCCTCTTGCCCTCATTCTTTCCCAGCATCGGGGTCTTTTCTAATGAGTCAGGTCTTCACATCACATGGCCAAAATATTAGAGCTTCAGCATCAGTCCTTTCAGTGAATATTCAGGACTGATCTCCTTTAGGACTGACTGGTTTGATCTCCTTGCTGTCGAAGATTAAACGTATATAAGTCAGTTTCTGTACCATCCACGATTGCTGTATTTAGTCATCTACCACTTACCCAGTTTTATATTCGTTACTAAACAAACCTAACATCACACTTATGACTTTAACCATCCTCAAGTGTACAATGCAGTGGCAATCAACACACTTGCAACGCGGGCAGCCGCCACCACTACCTAGACGCTTGGCATCATTAGGACAATCACTGGCTCTTCTCTCTACTCAGCCCAGACTGTCCTCCGTTCTGCTCTCTCCGGACTTGCCTGTTCAGGGCCCTTCATATACACGGTTACAGTGCTGTTCGTCCTGCACGTGCCTTGTCCCCCTAAGCACAATGTTCTCAAGGTCATGCCACCTTGTGGCAGATACCGAGCTTCCACATTTTATGGCTGAAACCTAGTCCACTCTACACACACACGTTTCGTCGAACTCCTCAGTCACTGATGGACACCTGTGCTGTCTTGTCTGTGAATCGTGAACATGGGTGCGCAGGTGTCTGTCGCATCCCTGGTTTCAGCTTAGTTTCATGTGCACCTGGGAAACACGGCTGGTCCTGGCTGTGTGTGTAACCTTTGGAGAAACCGCCAAACGCTTCCACAGCCACTGCTGGAATTCCTAGTCCCACCAGCAGTGCACAAGCGTCGTTTCTCCACATCTCCTCCAGTATTTGCCATTGCCCATTTCTTGACTGTATCCACCCTAGCAGCTGTGAGGTGCCATCTGTGGTTTTCATCAGCTCTTCCCCAAGAGCTAACGATGCCGAGCACCTTTTCAAGTATTTGCTGGCTATTTGTATGTCTTTGGAGGAATGTCATCTTTCCAGTCCTTGCACATTTTTGTATGGGGTTGGTTTTGTTGTCCATCTGGGGAGTATCTCATGCATTCTGAGTGTTGAACCCTTCCCAGTGTCAGATTGGCAAGTGTCTAACGGTCTGCAGTGTCAGGTTGCTGCTCTCCATGGGGGGACAGCTCCTTAGAGCCCCGCAAGTTGGTCTGCGGCTGCAGGCGGGGCTCTGTGTGGCATGCTACAGGTAAAGGGGGTCTGACTGGAGTTCCAACTACATCCATCCGTTTCTAGCACCTAGCTTAATTCACATTTTTAAACAACCATTTTTTCATCTTTATAATGACTGAACTTGTGTGTGCTCAGTCGTGTCCAACCCTCTGTGACTCTCTGGACCGTAGCCCACCAGGCTCCTGTGTCCATGGGCTTCTCCAGACAAGAACACTGGAGTGAGTTGCCATTCCCTTCTCCAGGGGATCCTCCCCACCCAGGGATCAGACCCTGGGCCGCTGCATCACAGGCAGATTCTTTGCCTGAGCTACAGGGCCCTCTGTAGGGTCCCGCCACCATACAAACTAACACTAACCGTTCCTAGCCGGAGTGCTATCTCCAAAATTCCCCAGGGGAGGGGCTGCGGAGAAACTGGATCTCTGGGGGAGGCTGGACAAAGGCTGAGCAAGACAGGAGTGGGGCGGGCGGGGGGCGGGGACAGGGCATCCTCTCTACAGTTTCCTGAGCTGGCAAGCGTCCGTTAAAACTGTATTTTAAGGAACACATTAAGCAGTACTCACAGAAACTCTTAAGTGATCAAACAGAAGTAAAATCAAGTGAAGGAAAGAATTAGCCCAGGGAGCCTCTGGTGCAGCAGTAAAGAATCTGCCCACGAATGCAGGCGACACAAGAAATGCAGGTTCGATCCCTGTGTCAGGAAGATACCCTGGAGGAAGGCATGGCAACCCACTCCAGTATCCTTGCCTGGATAAGAATCCCATGGACAGACAAGCCTGGTGGGCTACAGCCTGTGGGGTCGCAAAGCGTCAGACGTGACTGGACAACTGAGCAGAGGAGAATAAAGCAAGAAGACACGCTCAGTGGGGAACCTAAGACGGCAAAAGAAACGGTGAAAAGCCTCTGAATACCTACCTTCATCCTACCATCGGGGTTTGGGGGGCCAAGGGGCTCCGTGCGTGGGGTCCAGGGCCTGTATAGGGGGGTGGCTAGGGACCATAGGGGGTGCAGGCGAGGGCAGATGAGTATGGTAGATGCTGAGGATGTAGGGGCCTTGGGGACAGGAAGCGCGTCCTGCCAGTCCACACTCGCCAGAACCCCTCCCCACTCCCTGCAGAACACCTCTGGCCAACCTCAACCGGCTGGAGCAAGTTCCCTGGGTCTCCACCCTCTCTGGGAGAGCGGGGTGGCCCCTATTCCATCCATCCTGACACCGGGCGTGCAGAGACAGCTCTGGGTCGAGGACCCGCCAGTCCCCTAGACGTCAGAGGGGGATCCAGTGAGGCAGCCTGGGCGTCCATGCAGGCCACCTTGCACCCTGGAGGTCTGCCCTGCCCTCACCCGGAGCGGGGGAACCTCCTGGGAAAGTACGTGGGCCAGCTGATCTCAGGCCACCTGGCCCATGGGTCCCCCAAGGGCCCCGAGCCAGAGCCAGTTGAGAGAATAGCTGCAGGAGCACCCCACAGTGGGACCTGGCCCCTTGAGTGTGGCGAGATCCCCACGAAGCCCGGCCACCCAGGCGCTCTTTCTGGGGACCCCGGGGGCCTGCAAATCCCCCAGCCCAGGGCCCTGCGCCCCAGGCAGCGGGTGTGCGCATCCCAAGTCCTCACCAACAACCCACAAGCCCAGCCCCTCTCTCGACACCGTCCACGCCCCACCTGTCGGCTCTCCAGACGGCCAGGGGGCCGCAGCCCCACCAGCCACAGAGCCCCCTCCCACCCCCGACACACAATCCCCCACAGCACCCGGGGTCAGTGAAATCGAGGCTCCCTCTGCCCCCAAGAGGCAGACGGACTGCAAGCCCCAGGCCCGCGGGGGAAGGGGCCACAGGACCCATGAGTGGGACCGGGGGAGCTCCATGCCCATGAGAATTGCCATTTATTCCCGAAGTTGCCAAAATCATCACCGAGGATTCACCGAGGGGTGCGTGAGGGGAGGCGGCGGCTCAAACACTGATTGAGGGACAGTCAGGAGCTGGGGGAGGGGAACTGGCGGGAGGCCCCCGCTGCCCCTCCCCCTTCTAATGCCGTAGGAAGGGTCCTCCTCCGGCCAGCACCCTCCCCAGCCGCGTCCAGTTTCTCTCAGGGAGGCGGGCGGGGGACACAGGAAGAGGCTGTAGTGTGAGTGGGCCCCAGGAGGGGGAAGGGCGCTGGGGGGGCAGGGTCCCCCGATTCACATGCACTCACAACACTGGTCTCCCAGGAAGCAGAATGGGGGAGGCCCCTCCCGCCCTGGATTATAGGAGGAAGGGGTTAGTGTTGGGGGCCGGGGGTCCCGGGGGCATCATAGGGGGCAGGCCAGGGCCCCCGCCGAGGGGAGAGATGTACGTGGGCGGCGCTCCCGCGACCGGGGGCACAGGGCTGATCCGGAGCTGGTTCAGGGTGAGCGTCGCGGGGGGCGCAGGCTGGAAGGGGTTGGTGATGGAAGGGCCGGTGGCCGGTGCTCCTGCAGGGAGGAGGGCGCGGCCGTCAGGGGTCTGCCCGAGCACCCGCGCCCACCCGCCCCCGCAGCCACACTCACCACTTGGCAAGAAAGGGTTGGAAGCCTTGGCCCCGGGCGCCGCGGGGCCCGGCCGGCTCACCAGCGAGTCCAGGTCCACCAGCGCGGCGTTGGGGCCCAGAAAAGACTCGGGTGTCTTGCGCGTGGGCGGCGTGGGGGTCGGGGCGGCCACGGGCGGGGGGCTCCCCACAGCCTCAGCCAGAGAGCCCCCGACCCCGCTCATGTCGAAGGCGCCAGGGCTGCGGGCGGGCACCTCTCCAGCGAGCAGCTCCAGCTCCCCTGAAGGGGCCGCAAAGGGGCTCAGGGGAGACCCCGAGACGCAGGGCCCAGGAGAAGGGCCCCGAGCCCCGGCGGACAGGGTCCAGGCACCAGGCTTCCACCTCAGGGGCATGGAGGGGGCAGGCCCAGCAGCGGGGACAACTTCCAGGAGGCTGGGACCGCTGGGGTGGGGGCAGGTGGAGCGAGTACCCTTCGTAGGGCCTGGTTTTGCTTTTTTAAAGATATCAGAACCCAGCTATGTTGGGAAAAAGGCACAGAAGCAGCTGCAGAGAGGCTGGAGGACGAGACCCCGGCCTGCTGCCTCCAAGAAGTGAGCGTTGCTTAGACATGGACAGAGCACACGGGACTCCCAGCAGTGGGGTGCATAGGCCAGGCCAGCGGCAGCATGCCCACCCTGCGCGGGAACCCCAGCAGGCAGGTGAGGACGGGGGCGCAGCCTGCAGAAGGGCCCTGGGGACATGGGACGCCCTGCCACGGTCACAGGCCCAGCAGCACCCAGGGAGCTGCAGAGGGGACGCCCCGCACCACCTTTGCAGCTCTTCCCTCCAAACCTGCCATCACGGCAAAGGACACCGGCGGGTGAGTGCCACGGGCGCCCAGCGCAGGCGGGGTGGGGGCTCACCTGTGCTGCTCCCAGAGGCCGGCAGGGCCGTGCGCAGGCGGTCGAAGTCAGAGAACTCGTCAGCCTCCGTGTCAAAACCCCCAGCCACTGTGCGGGGGTCAAGATGGCACTCAGCTTCCCCAGGACCCAGGAGACTGGGCCCCCCAGGGGTCTGCCCCCCCGGCCCCCCTCCAGTACCTGCAGTGCCATTGGTGCTGGGCTTGGCAGGGGACCCCCCCCAGGGGTCTGAGAAGGCCGGAGTTGGGGCCCACGGGTCAGAGGCCAGGGGTCCGCTAACTGGGGCCCCACCTGGGGCAGGAAGGAGGCATGTGAAGTGCTGGCACTCCCCTCTACCCCTTAAGCCCGGCGTCCCTGCAGCCACAGGCCTGGCCCCTCCCACCTAGCCCCCATTCCCCAATCCCAGAGACCACCTCCAGCCCCACAACTACCAGTCCCCCACCCCCAGGGCTGCACACTGGGGGCAGGGATTCTCACCATCGGAGCCCCCCCACGGGTCGGGTGCTGGTCCTTCTCCAGCCGCAGGGGCCTGGGTTCCCCCCCAAGGGTCAGCTGGGGGCCCTGCAGGGGCAGCAGGCCTCCAGGGGTCCCCAGAGGCCGGGGTAGGGGCTGGACCCCCCCAAGGATCAGCGGCCTGAGGGACAGGCGGTCCCCCCCAAGGGTCCGAAGCAGGGGCGGCCGTGGGGAGGGCAGCAGCCATGGGCACAGGCGCCCCCCAGGGATCCGTGGCAGGAGCAGCCGCCGGGGCCGTGAAGACGCCAGCAAGATCCATGAGTGATGACTGCAGTAAAAAAGAGAGGGAGGGGCGAGGGGACCTCAGACCAAGAGGGCACCCGGGGGGAGGGCAGAAAAAAGTACCCAGGAGGAGGAGGGGACCCCAGACTTCGAGAGGGGACCTTGGGGATAGAGAGGGGATCCAGGGGTAGAGATAAGTGCCCAGAACAGGAAGAGGGGTGGAGACGACCCCAGACCAGACCCAAAGAGAAAGGACACCCCCAGAACGGGGCGGGGGGGGGGGGGAGGGAGGCGGCCCACCAGGAGGCTGAGCTTCCGCGGACTGACCGCCGCCGCCGCCGCCTGCTGCTCTGACAGGCTCTGCTCTGCCTGCCGCCTCCCCGCCCCACAAGGCCCCACCATCGCTCTCCTCACAGCCGTCAGCAGGCCCCACACGGACACACCGTTCCCCACCAACCCAGACCGCCAACCAGCCCTGCAGGACTGAGAACCAAGGCCAAAGCCACCCCAGGCCCCCTTGCCCCGCGCCAGTTCATGGGCTCCGGGCAGCACAGCAGTGCACACACCGATCCCAGGCTATCCCTGGGCTGAGCCAGGTCCCCCTGGATGCAGAGGGGCCCCTAGCCATGCCCCCCACACCCAGGAGCAGGGAGCTGTGTGCACACTGAGGTCACCTTTGGCCAAGGCTGGCCCGGGGCCACCTCACCTCCTCCTGGCCCGCGGTCTCCCTCTTGCTCTCCTCTATGGCCATCTGCAGCCGCAGGTCGTCCCCACGGCGGATCCGCTCCTCCTGATCCAGCCGGAGCAGCAGGCGGGAGGGGTCAGACTCTGGGTGACTGGACTTTCACGGCGCCCCCTCCCCCAAATGCATGGCCCCAGAACCCCCCGCCCACCCAGACAAGGCGACTGAAAATTACAATGGGATGTGGACAAAGGTGAGATGTGAAGGCACATGGGGGCGGGGCGGGGTCGGAGTGAGGGTGCTGTACGGGGACAGCCGCGGGCAGGCGCGTGAGGCGGGGGTCTCCTCCCGTGGGGTGGGGGTGCTGGCGGCAGCGAGCAGTGCGCCCTCAGCCCCGAGCAGCTACACACGGGGCGGGGGGGAGGGCACGGTCTGACACGGGTCCCATAGGAGCTGGAGTGGGAGTGTGGGGGAGGGGACCTAGGGAGGGTCTTAGGGGAGCCTGGTGGTCGGGGAAGCTGCTCTGACCTTATCGTGCTCCTCGCGGCTCAAACTAAGGGCCAGCTGGAGCTGGGCGTCATCCTCGGGGCCGCAGGACGGGGGCTGGGGGAGAGAGAGCGTGAGGGGGCAGGGCCGGGGAGGGAGAGAGAGGGGGCGGAGCCGGGGAAGGCGTGTGAAGGGCGGAGCCAGGTGGTGGGCGGGGCCGGGGAGGCGGGGAGAGACCGTGATCACGCGCACACACACAAGGAGGGAGACAGTCAGGGCCCGACCTGGTGAAGAACGGCAGACAAGCTGGGGTGGGGCCGATCCTCCAGAGGAGGGGGGCAGAGAGGGAGAGCTGGAGGGGCGGAGGCGAGGCGTGGAGATGGAAACAGAGCGGACTCAGACCCGCGGCCTGCGACCCCACCGAGCCGTGCCGGTACCTGGTCGGCCTCCTCCTTGCTCATGGCCAGCGCCAGCTGCAGCTGCAGCTCCTCCTCCCCGCTGCTCTGCGGCCAGGCCTGCTCCGCCTCGGGCGGGGGCCCGGAGCCCACGGCTGCGGAGGAAGCTGCGAGAACACAGCCGCTGAGACCCCGAGAAGATGGGACCCAACAGGGGGCCGAGTCTGAGACGCCCCCGTGCCCCAGTGGGATGCAGGCTCCGTGGCTGAGGAAGAGAGGCAGCCCCACCTGGGGGAACGACCCGGGCACAGAGGGACGGCCCTAAAGGCCTGGGCAGAAGTCAGCTGGTGAGGGCCAGGGCCCCGTGGACCTCTGAGCCAGAGGCCTAAGCTCCTGCTCTTGGTTGAGGGGTGAATGGCCTCCTCCCCCGTCTCCAGGGCTGGAAAGCTCCCCATGGCTCCCACTGGGGAGCCAGGGATCTCGGTCTCCAGGGCTGGGCCTGGGGCTGGATGCTAGGAGGGGACAGCCTGCACAGCTGGCCCCTACCCCGCTCTAGGCACCAGGGGTGAGTGAGCAAAGGCTGGAGAGAAAACGAGGACGAAGACCAGAGGGAGCAGCAGCCTTCCCCTGCAGCGCCCGCCCCCAACACTGCACCGCTCCACCCTGACCACGGTCAGCAGAGAAGCCCCTGCCCACCTGCTGGCGTACTGCCGTGACCCCAGCCCGCAGTGACCCCCGCTCACCCGTGGCAGTCTGCGCCAGCTTCTCCTTGGTTTTGAGCGCGTGGGCACGCTCCTCCCGCAGCCGGTCCTCGTCGCGCAACAGGGCCACCAGCTGCCTGGCCTTCTCACGCACGTTCACGCCCTGGTCCTTGCCATCGCGGTCCACGTACTGGAAGTCCTTCAGGGTCTGCACGGCGTACATGTTCTCCTTGCACTGCTGTGACACGCGCTCCGAGCCCGTCTTGATGAGGTACTCCATCAGCGTCATGGCCTGCGGGGGCATTGTTTCGTCACCCAGGGCCCAGCAGCACCAGAAGAGCCCCCCGGGCATCAGGAGCCCAGCCCCAAGAACAGTGTGCCAGCTCGCTCACAGAAGCATCGAAGCAGGCAAACCCAGAGCCCGGACTTGGGGGACAAAGATGCTCTGAACAAGGTGGGTGATGACGCATGACACGGAGCCCCAGGGGAACAAGGACAAACTACGGGGCGCGCAACCTCCGTGTGTCTCAAGGCACAGCGGGGGGAGAGGCAGGCCTGGCCCACAGCCCACGCAGGTGTCCCTGAGCAGCACAGACCTGCTGTTTCAAAAAAACGAAGACAAAGGCCATGCTGCTGGACCTGGAAGGTCACACTCGGGTGCCCAGCGCACACCAGGAGCATAGCAAGTGTCGTCTGAGGCAGGGACTCCACACCCGCCCGGCACGACTGGAGGATCACGGCCTCAGATGGAGGGAGAAACAGCCTTTGGGATCTTCTCATTTTATGACATTGGGACACACTTCCTTCCCAACAAGTCAGATGGGAATACCCCGCAGCCCACAGCCTGGGCGAGGCCTCTGAGAGCGAACGAGGGCTGGGCCCGTCCAGGCCCTGCGGGAGGCCTGGGCACAGTCCTCAGGCACAGGGCACACGCAGTCTGCAGGTGACGCTTGGGCCTCCCAGACCCACTGCACCGCCCTGGGCTGCCACGTCAGCAGAGGGGCCACCCCGGGGCCATGCTGGAATTCAACCGGGTCACATCTCCACTGCCTTCCCAGGAGCCCAGCTAAGGTCTGGCACGGCTCCCGGAGGTGTGTCGATATGGTTACCAGGTTGCTGGAGATTAGTCTTTAACTGACCCAGAGGTGTTTACACCTCACCCAGCATGGGGACCACAGGCTCCTGACCCCCCGGGGTTCAGCGGCTTCCCGGGGTCACACCCACACGTGACAGCAGTCCCCGAGGGAAAGAGGGATGCCAACACCACGCTCCAGGGGCCCGCACACCAGGCCAACCACCGCAGCCCCGTCCAGAAGCAGCCCTGGCACCAGCCTCAGGACGCTCATCTCAGGGCTCCGAGCACTCTGGAACTGCAGTGTGCGAGCAGAGGGACACCCTAACCCCTAGGGGAGCGACACGTGTGAGCGCCGTGCGGCCGCCACACCTCACCCTCCCCACAGGAAGTGGGCATCGGTGACCACAGCCCCGGGAGTCCCCGTCACCACCTCAGGCGCCGTGTCCCTGGGAGACGAGCTACCTGTCCCCGCCCCGGGCACACAGAGGAGCCAGCAGACTGCCTCAGGGGTCCCAGCTATGGGTATGTGACAACAGGGCTCAGCAGGTTGCCGCGCGGGGGCCAGGATCCCATCCTGAGCGCAGCCCCGCGCAGGCCACACGCCCACAGCGCTTCCCTCACACCAGGCGCAGCCGGAGCCCCAGCTCGTGGGCTCTGCTGCAAACCTGCGTGCCTCCGCCGGGCACGGGGGTAGCCCTGGAGCAAGTGCCTCCACCACCCTCACCCGCAGCCTGGTCACCTGGCCCCGTCCCTCCCCAACAAGTGACTCAGGCGATCAGTGACCTAAGTGGGGCGTGGCAGGGAGCCAGCAGCCCTGCAGCCTCCCCAGGCCTGGCGGCCGGTGCGGGCTCTGGGCCACGAGACCAGAGCCTCCCCGTCCTGCCCACCCCACACAGAGCAGACCCTTGACCGCCCAAGTTCACGGACGGGACTCCTCAACGCTCCTGGGCCCAGGAGTCCACTCTCCAGAGGTAGGCCCCAGCCCAGCCCTGGCCACTCCTGGACCCGCCTTGGGACACCAGGCCCCAGGCCCCAGAGAAGCAGTGAAACGGGAGAGGGCTGTGTGCAACCGAGTTCCCTTCCCCCAAAGCCTGGGGTCTGTCCGTCTCTCTGTGCACTGGATAGGGGTGCACGTGCACAGCACGGGGTCGGGGCACGAGCATGGACCCAGAAATCCCGGTTCTGGAAAACAGCAAGCTTCCGCTCATCACTGCACAGCGATCCCCGCCTTGTGTGTAAGAGCAGATGGTGCAAGCCACTCAAAAGGCACCGTCAGGTAGCCAGTTATGTCCCATCATCAGCCCAAACTTAAACACTTCGGAATGTGGGGCTTTTTTAAGTAACAAACCTTTGTTCTTTTAATGGGGAATGATCCCTAAAACCCAGACTTGTTTTCCTTTTTAAAAGCAGAGAATGACTCACAGTAAAGCTCTCTCTCTCAAGCAGCTCTGAGTTCTGGAAATCAGACGTGGCTGTACGAGCGCCACTGCAGCAAAGATACGGAGCCGTCCCACGGCCCCTACTCTCCCTGGGGCTACTACCCACCGCCTGGAGCCCCCTGCACAGGGGACCCCGGGGACGGCAGGAAGTGCAGAGGGGGCTGGGCTTGCGGCACCCGAGGGTGGACGCGGAGCATCCACATAGGCCTTGAGGGCGGACCGGCCTAGAATCTGCCCCTTCTTCAAAGTCCACAAGGCTTGGGGCTCTCCTGATGGCACAGGGGATAAGAATCCAGCTGCCAACGCAGGAGACACGTTCCACCCCTGGCCCAGGAGGCATGAGGTCCAAACCACAAGCCGCCGAGCAACTAAGCCCGCGCGCCACAAGCAGGAGCCTAATGTCCCAGAGCCTGTGCTCCGCGACAAAAGCAGCCGCTGCGGCAACCGCAGCCCAGCACTGCCGTAACAATGGCCCTGACTCCACAAGGAGAGAAAACCACAAGGGTGAAAATTCTTAAACTCGTTACGTTTGTTGCCTTCACTGAGAAGACATAGAATTCCAGCTCCTCCCGGAAACCAGGAAAAGTGGGCCTGCTCCGGGTGTCCCCCCAGTCAGTCGCCCCGCTTGCCCGGCAGGCCCCACGCACACACCAACCTTGTAGACGTGCCGCCAGTTCTTGCCGTGGTCATTGAGCCGCTTCCAGATCATGCTCATGATCTCGGAGAAGGCAACCACGTTGTAGGTGAGGTCGGCGATCTCAGACATGAGCGAGCTGGACGGGCCCCAGGGGTCGTTGCTCGTGGCCTCCCGCACCTTGATCTCGGCCTCCGAGTAGTTGTGGACGATGTTCTTCACCTGGCGCCGCAGTGAGGAGGTCGACATGGCGGCAGGAGGTGGGGGTGGGCCCCGGGGCGAGCAGAGCCGGGCAACGGGACGGGGGAGGCGGCGTGGCAGTGACGGGTGGGTCACCGCATCTGGAGGGTGGAGAGAGGACCTTCAGAACCAGGCGTGGGGCCTGCAGCCGCCTGGCCCTCGAGGTGCAGGACGGGGTTCCTGCCGCAGCCGGCGAGGCGCCGCCTGAGTCACCCCACTGTCTCTCAGTTCCTCAAACATGCCCAGCACCTTCCTGCTCCGGTGGCAGAGCGTGCAGGGGGCCACGGGCCCTTGGGGCACACCCCAGCCAACACTTCCTAGCCCGCACCTCCAGAACCTCAGTTTCCTGCTCTGTAAGATGGGTCCTCGATCCAGAGTCTAGACACGGGAAGGGAAGCCAGGGGTTGGGATGCGTGCACTGTCCCCGCGGGTGGGTCCTGAGACAGCCACCCCGCTCCTCCTCCCGTCCTCCGCTGGGCTCCACAGCAACCTCCAACCCAACCCACCCCCACACCAGGGCTTGTCCTCGTGATTTCCTAAGCGTGTCTGACTTGCGCTGAGGCCGCCCCCAGAGCCCGTGGGGGCAGCAACCACGTAGCTCTGGACGGCCGAGGCTTTTCCCGGCAGAAGAGCTAGCCCGGAAGAGCCACTCAGTAAATGGAGCAGGAAGGAAGGGAAGCGGGGGTTGGGGGAAGGGGGCAGTGGGCAGGAGAGACCTCCAGAGCAGGTGGGGGCAGAAACGAGGGCACACAGGGAGGAGGCTGAGAAAGGGAGATGGCCGGGAGGGGGTCCGCCGGGGGGAGATAAGGAAGAGTGCAGCCCCCTGGCTGGGCCCCGGCGGCGTGCCTGACACTCGGGGAGCACGGGACACACATGATCTCATCTAACACCGACACCGGGTTCTAACAGGAGGAGACGGGTCACAGAGCTAAAGCACCCAGCCAAGGTCACACTAGGCAGGCGGCGCAGGCTCCGTCCCAGGCCACCTCAGGCTCCAAAACAGGTCCTTTAACTTAACCTGTGCTGAGGGGAGGGCGACAGAGAAGAAACAGAAGAGGGGGACAGGGATCTGCGAAGCCCTCTGCAGCCTCGCCCAGGGCCACGCCTGCGCCTCTGCTCCGCTGCACACTCGCTGACGCCTCACAGGGAGGAAGCCAGGCCCGGGCCTCCCCCGGGGCAGCCGGGTTCCAGAGCAGGCTCTGACCATCGCCCACAGCCTCTCCTTTGGAGGCCTCCTACCACCTGAGTCCCTGCCCCGAACGCAGGGGAGCCAGGCACTCGGAGACGGCTGTGAATGGCTGGAGAGGTGGCCAGGGCTAGAGACAGGCCCAGCCAGACACACGAACACACGATGCTTGTGTGCAACACAGAGCAGGGGCCTTTGAGAGGAAGGGAGAGAAAGAGGAGAGAGGCACAGAGAAACCTGGGCAGAGACACAGTGACAGATAAAGAAACGAGACCAGAGTGAGGCAGGGAGGCAAAGAGAGAAGACAGAGGCCCAGAGACAAACAGAGGCTAAGCTGAGGCTGAGAAATCAGACAAGGAAACGGGAAAGAACAACGAAACTTGTGTCCAAATTCCGGCCTCCCTGGGATTCAGTTTGCTCAACTGTGAAATAAAGCAAAGGATTTCCAGCTGCCAGGTTTGTTGATTAAATACAATGGGAACATAAAGTACTCGACTCCCCGACCCACAGATAATAAGAGCTCAATAACACTGGCTAATTTTCATTATCAGAAAAAAAACATTTTCGAAAGAAGATGGGCTATCTTAACACAGTGTGTTTATATTAAAGGACGTTAGAAGAAAAACAACACAGCAAAGCTAAGACTTCATGGGTACGGCTAAGAAGGAAAAGGTTTTTCACAATTGGCTGACCCAAACAAAATTACTAGACCAAATAAAACACAAATGATACGACAAAATTCTCCAAGAGTTACTCAGATATCAAACGATATCAAACCTTAACCGTGTGGGAAAGAAAATCTACAGGTACTAATGGGAACCAGAGCTCCCAGCAGCTTAGGTTAGGCTAGAGGCGAGAGGCAGCGTCACCTCCGTTATTAGGCACGGCTGCCCTACTATTTTAAAGACTAGGGAACTGTCTGGTCAGCTTATAAATATTACAGGCTGGCACAAAGTGGGCCTCTGACTGCAGAGTCGGGCTCTTCACCCCTCACTCATGAACCCGGGAGGACGACAGACCCGCCGAGAGGGACTCGGGGCTGGAGGACACGAGCACCAGGACAAACATGACACGGGAGGACGGCGGGGAGAGAGGCACAGACCGGAGACACTGGCATTAGTTTTGACCCTCCGACGCCCACACGTGACAGAAAAGCACAAGACCGGGAAAGACACACGGGGACGAGCGCTCTGTGGAAACGCCGAGACACACACGGACACGAGCACCGGCGAGGCCCGGGGGGCCCGCGGGAGGCAGACGCGGGAGAGGCGGAGAGCCGCGGGCGGTCCAGGCCGGTGGGCGCAGACACACGAAGGCCCCGGAGCTGCCAGAGCGCGCCTGCCCGCCCCCCGCTCCCCGCCCCACGCCCGCGCTCACCTCGGGCCGCTCACGCCGCGCTCCGGGGGCTCATGGCAGGCAGCCCCCTGCCCCCGCTCGGCCTCGGTGTCACGGGGAGCGTGCCGGGCCTCGGGCGGCGGACGCGGAGCCGCGCTCGGGCACACGCGCGGACGCACGGAGGGCCGCACGTCGACGGTCCCCGCCGCCCCGCCGCCCGGGAGGGGCGCGGAGAGCCGGGCGGGGGAGGGGAGCCGCCGAGCGGACGGGAAGCAACCGAAGAAGGCGACGGACCGGAAGCGGAAGTGACCCCGCGACCCACCCGGCCGTCGTCTGCGCAATCGCCACTTCCTAGCCCCCGCCCTCCCACGTGTCGTCATTTCCGGCGCGCGGGACCCGTGGCCTTTTGCCTCATTTCCGCTCGCCGCCGCGAGCCGACAGAGGATGGGTACGCAGGAAGAGTCTGGTCGGGAGCGCATCGTCTCTAGACCACCCCCGCGCGCAAGCTCCGGGCCCCCGGGCCACGCGCCACCGCCGGCGGTGCCTTGGGCGACCTGAGCTCTTGGGCCCACCAGGCCAGCCGGCTGCCCGCCCACCGCCCTCCCCGCTGTCTACTAGGCCAGTTCACTGCCCCCTGCTCCCCGGGGCCACGCCCCGGCCCGTCCCAGCGCGGCAGGCCACGCAGGCGAATGTCACCTCGGCTGCGCCAAGGGCAGGGGCACCCAAGCCGGGGATGACAGCCTGTCGACCTCCCAGAGCCAAGCCTCAGCCTGGGGCCCAAAGAACCCGAGACCTGGAGAGCAAAGGGTTCACACACACGGGACACGTTAACAGCTCCATAAAGTAAAATACAACAAAATGTTTAATGAGCAAATTCGTCTTAGCAAATATGAAACTGCCACAGAGAGGAGGAGAGGGACAGGGGCCACGGGGTGGGGGGCAAGTCTGGGAGACTAGAGAGAATCGACTACGTAAGAAACCAGGACGACACCGGGGCGAGGACCAGAGGCCAGGAGGACGGGAGCTGTGGTCCTGAGAGGGAAGGGGCAGGGTACCGGGCCGGACAACAAAATTCAAAAGAGTTTGGCCATAAAATATAAACACACTGTTTCTACGGTGGGGAAGGGTAAGAGAAAGGGGGTATCCGGGAGAAGACTGCTTCAGGGAGGGGCTGTCGGGGTCCAACCCCTCCCTGCGGTCACCCCCCTCCCCGCCCTTCCCTCTGTGTCTGTGGGTGCGTGTGTCTGTGTGGGTCTGTGTGCGCACTTCCCCAGTCCCCGCCCCGCCCCAACCCCAGCCCACCCCCACCCTTAATTGCTGCCATTCCAGTTGCTGCCGGCTGTCATTCGGCTGTCACTCCTCTGCCCATCGTCTTCAGAGGGGGAAAACGGGGGAGCAGGAGGGGGAGAAGCCCCCAGCCAGCTCCACCCCTGCCCTCCCCCGCCGCCTCTACCAGAAGTCCCGGCGGTGGTAAGAGTCGGGGTCACAGTATTTTGTGACGACCACTCTGTTGGCGAACTTGCGACCCGTCAGGCCCTGCATGGCTTTCTGGCAGTCAAACACAGAGGTAAACTCCACGAAGATCTGTAGGAACAAGACACGGCTTGTGAAGAAAGACCCAGGCCTCTTAGCTTCCTTCTCAGCAACCAGCAGCACCCACCCAAACCCAGAACTCCACGGGAGGAAGAGGGCTGGAGAGCGGCCTCACTGCAGGTGCAGGGATTCACCCAACACCTTCCAGCGCCCCAGGATCAAAGAAACACAGAACGCAAGGGCATGGAGAGCGGAGGCAAGCTCGAGTGAAGAGCCCAAAGGGCAGGCCACGGGCAGGCTCAAGGAGAGCAGTCTACCTGCACCAGGCTCCCCTGGGTGCTCCCCAGTCCCCCGCGGCCATGGGGTCTCCCCGAGACCAAGGATGAAATAAGGACGCCTCAGCAATTAGTATTCACACCCAGGCTGATTCCAAAGAAAAAACTTGAACCTTGATCTACTCGAGATTATCATCTTGCTTGAACCAGCAGCTGACAGAAGTGGAGGGCGGGGTGGACATAACCAGCCTAATTCAGAACAAGGGGAAACAGAGAATTCTAGAAAATACACCCTAATGCTTCGACCAGCAAAAACGGCTTACTGAAAAAAGAGAAGTCTGAAAGCAACCTGCAGGATTCTTATTTTGATCAAACCAACTTAAAAAAGACATCTTTGAGACAGTAAGGGAACTCAAGCATGCCTAGGTGGACAGATACGAAGGGTAGTTTTGCTAGTGTACGAATGGTATCATGTAGGTTTTTAAAAATAAAGACGTTTTAGTCCTCTGTTTATAGTAGTTCTCAGCTAAGCTGGATGTGTCCCCGGGGGGCACCGGGCAGTCCCGAGGTGCTCTTCACCGTCACGCCGGGTACGGGACACAATCAGCTCCTGGTTGTTGGAGGCAGGATGGGGCCCAGGTGGCAGCACAGACCCCAGACCCGAGACAGCAGTGGCTCAGACGGACAGGAAGCGCTCCAGCGACACGAGACACACTTTGTTTCAGCAAAGAAACACAAAGGAGGAGATGGGAAGCCGAGGGCGGAAATTAAGACTGACAGCACCCTGGCATCCTGACACTGGCCAACGGGGCGCTCTGACCCAACTTAAGTATTATTCCATACGGTCACTATCACCCTGACGGTTTCCCTACTCCTACGTATGTTTGAAAAGAATGATAATACAGTCTGGACACAAATCTCACAGGCAGATCCCAGAGACCAGGCAAGGTCTTTGCATCCATTTCCCCACCATCACCTCATGGAGGCCCCTCCCGGGTGGGCCGCCCCTCTGCCCTGGGGCCAGTACATCTAGCGACCCCAGACCCCACACTTGGAAAGCAAGTCCATCCAGCCCCCTGTGCCCACAGCACCTCGCTGGGACCCCAGCCCCCAGCATTGCCCCTTCCCCTCTGACCTGCTCATCTCCCTGCTTCTCAGCTTCCATTCATTCTCCCCTGTCATCCCAAGTCTGATCACGTGACGACCCCCGCCCCCAACATGCGCAGAGCAGACACAAGGTCCAGGTGCTGACACACCTTCTCCCTGTCCTCCTGCCAGACAACGGTAGACAGTTCGTCTGCAGAGCCCCGAAGACCACCCTGCTGTCACCCTGACTGCGGAACGTCCCAGCTCCGCAGAGCTGCACGGCCACCCTCACCTCCAACCAAGACCTCACCGAGGTCTCCTGTGCCCACTCCGGCTAACCCCACGCCCTCAGTGCCGCCCGCCCAGGACCCTCTGTGGGCCTCACGCCCTGCCAACCTTTCTGCTAAAACGGAGGGCCCTGCCCTACCCCCAGCCCACCTCAGGTCTAACGGTGTCCCGTGGACGCGCAAGTGAGTGGCTGGGGGGGTCACGAGGCACACACGCTCCCCAGGGTGCGGTGAGGTGCAGACACCCGGAACGGGGGCAGGGCCAGCACACCTCGGCGGGCCAAAAATCAGAGCCTGGAAACCAGGGAGCGAACCGGAAGGAAGAGCTGGGGGTGGCCAGGCGAGCGCAGCAGAGCCGGCCTGGGGACGGGGGCTGCAGCTGGGGGGCGGCTTTTAGCACTGCCGCCCCCAGGAGAGCCGACCACGTGCACAGCGGCACACAGGAGCAGGCTTTGTGGCAAAGTTGCTTCACTGCAGAAACAAGTGCTCAGCCACAGCACTGCATCGCTGCCTCACACAATGCCAGGGTCAGAGCAGCACGTGTGGGGGAGGCGGGGTCGGCGTGTGTGTATGTCTGTGTGTGCGGACGCGCGAGCGCACGTGGGTTATACGCGCAGGGACGCACCTTCCCGCAGCCGGGCACCTCCACGCCATCCACGGGCCGTGGGATCTCGATGGACTTGACGAGCCCATACTTGCCGCACTCATCTCGCACATCCTCCACGATCTCCTCATACTCCTCGTCGTCCAGCAGCTCCTCAGGCAGCACCATGTTCATCAGGCACAGCACCTCTGTCGGGTGCCCGCCCATCTGCACCTGCGAGCTCATCAGGCCGGGCACTTGCAAGGTCACAGGGGTCTGGTTGATGGTGCTCTGTGGAGGGGTGGAGGCGGGGGTCACGGGGTGCCCAACCCTGGTGTGGGGGGACCCGCCAGCACCCAGCCCCTCCCCGCCCCCAGTGCCCCGAGCCAATGGAAGATGACGTGCCAGGGGGCTCACCAGCGTGGCATTCTTGGCGCCCACACTCGCCCTCTGGACCAGCAGCTTCTTATCTCCCAGCTGCATCCCATTCAGCCCCGCGATGGCCTGTGGTGGGGCGGGGGAGGGGCCGGGGCAGGGAGAGGTGGTCGGGGTCAGAGCAGGCTGCGTGGCAGACAGGGCGCGGCAAAGGGGGAAGAGCTGCGAGCCCCGCGCCCCACCCTGAGGGGAGACCCCAGCAGGGCCGGGCGCGCTGGGGCCGGGCTCACCTGATCCGTGACGTTGATGTCCACGTACTCACAGAAGGCGTAGCCCTTGGAGAGTCCGGTGGCGCTGTCCTTGACCAGGTTGAAGGCCTTGAGCGGCCCAAACGACGTCAGCAGCTCTTTCACCTGTGTGGGCCGGGGCACAGTCAGGTTTCAGGGTGGGGCAGGGGGTGGGGGCCGGGGGTCGGGCCAGGGTGCCATCAGTTTTCGGGGCGGCCAGGGGCCTACCTGGTCGTCATTCAGGTAGTTGGGTAAGCCCCCGATGAACAGCTTGTGCGCAGAGTCCGGGACCACGGTGGACACGACTCCTGGGGGGAGGGGAGTGGAGCAGACAGGTTGCGATTCCTGGCACGGTCATGACGGGGACCTGGGGGCTGTCTCCAGGGGGGCCCGCCTGGCTGCCAGCCCCCTCCTCACGACACCCGACACCAGCGGGCACAGCCGCACGATGGGCCAGGTCAGCAACCACACTCGCCCCAAGCTTGGGGAGCTCTCAGACCCCAGGGAGGGTCGCAAGCCATGGCCTCCCCTCCCCCTCTGGCCCCAGCTCAGAGCTCCTGCCCCCCACCCCCTAACCAGGGCTCCCCAGGGGCCCAGACTCCCCGGGCCTGCCCACCCCCGTGCCTCTGGGCCAGGTCCCGTGGGACCTCGGGCCCAGCGTTCTGTGTACGTGCGGCTGGGCTGTGCCCACCCCTCAGCACTGAGCTACGTCCGGTGGGGGCCCCTCAGCAGAGCAGGCCTCAGGACTGCCAGGCACCCACTGGCCACACCCCCTGCTGAGCGCCCCCGCCCCCCAGCCCCCCGGGCTCCACAGCGCTGTCCTCCACCCCCCGGACCCCACACCGTGGCCTGCTCCTGACTGCTCTCAGGGCCCACTGCAGCCGGCCACCTGGCCTGGCCCACCTCTTCGACCCAGCGCTGGGCAGCCCGGAGGACCAGAGGGGCAGCGTTCCGCCCGGAGCGAGGCTCTTGGTGGGGGAAGCAGGGGCGAATTAGAACAGGAGGCCGCCGAACTCCAGGCGGCCCAGCACCGGGGAGGGCAGGCTGCGTCCCAGCCACCACCACCCTGCCGTGCTGAGGCTGCCAGGAGGGCCCACGCCAGATCGAGCGATGCAGACAGAGGCTCTGGGCTGGTGTGGGTGCCCAGAGCCCCCATGGGCTCTGAAGCCTCCCTAGGCCCCGCGGCATCGCCGCCGCCTCAGCAGGAGCCCTAGCTGCCCAGCCACTGGCCTGGCCTGCAGATGCCTCCGGACCACACAGGTGCACGGCCTCAGGCCGCGCGCCCCTTCCATCCAGGGTCCTGAACTGTTTCTTCTCCAACCAAAAGCATCTGTTGAATTTTATTAAATGCGTCTCCCTGGGGCTTTCCAGGTGGCTCAGTGGTCAAGAATCTACTTGCAATGCAGGAGACCTGGGTTTGATCCCTGGGTCATGAATATCCTCTGAAGAAGTGAATGGCAACTCACACCAGTATTCTTGCCTGGAGAATCCCATAGACGAAGAAGCCTGGTGGGCTACAGTCCACAGGGTCGCAGAGAGTCAGACATGACTAAGGGACTATCACTCTCACCCCTTCAATAATCTGTGGACTCGACTTCTTCATTGGAGTAGAAAGGAAAATCAAAATATTGTGTTTACGATTTGCCTGGTGGTCCAGTAGATAAGAATCCACCCACCAACTCAGGAGACAAGGGTTCCATCCCTGGCCCGGGGAAGATCCCACTTGCCTCGGGGCAACTAAGCCCACAGAACACAACTGAAGCCCAAGCGCCCTCAAGCCCCACACGAGAAGCCACTGCCACAAGAAGCGTCGCAACTAAGGAGAGTCCTCAAGCAGCAACAAAGACTCGCACGGCGAAAATTAAGTTAAAAAAAAAACCTCGTCATTACAGAGAAACTTCTCTGGTTTGAGAATGCTTCACCCACATGCAGAATCTGGCTTCCTACCCTCTCGACAGCCCAGGAAGCACACTCCCCAGTCACTGTGGCTGGAGCCCCAGCCCCTCCATGGAGGCTGGAGATAAATACTAGGAGAGGAGACCGGCCACAGTGAGAGCCAGGCTCCCACAAGGGAAGGATGACAGGCAGGCCTGCGTGCAGGGGTGAGGCACCAGCTCTAACCCTGTACTACAAGACAGTCACGACACCACCGCACCCACAGGGAACCCCCGGATGGCGCCTGGCACGGCAGGCTTGGGCCAGCCTGCATCAACAGGATGGTTAGGACGCATTTGGGTCACCAGGAGGCACGGAAGCACATCCTGTGGCCTGATCCCCCAGACACACGTGCACAGAAAACACGGCAAATCAGCAGTAGGTCAGGGCCTCCCACAAGCTCCAGAGACTGCTGGCCTCCCCCACACTCTCAGCAGGGACCAGAGAGGAGCCAGGTGGTCCCCAAGGGCTGCCCTCGTTGGGCCCCACACCCCTGGCTTCACAAGCACAAGGACTGCTTCCAAAACGCGCCCTTCGGTGTGAACCTCAGCTAGGACAGCCCGTGTTTTCAACCCCTGGGGGCGGTGATGCCCCCAACACAGGCCCACCCCTCGGCACAGCCTGCAGGTCCGGTGCAGCCATGTGCTGCTCCTGCCCGGCCTGAGGGCTTTCCAGAAGGGCCTTTTACACCAGGAGTGTGACAGGGCCCCCGACGCCAGCATCTGTGAGCATTCGGGCCAGAGTGACAGAGGAGCTTCACCAGAGACAATGTGGCTGCAAAGCACAGCAACTCTCCGGCCCATCAGAGAGCAGCCTCTGGCCACCCAGGTCTGCTTCGCTGTCCGCCTACCCAGACGGCACTGACCACGGCGGGGAGACCTGCTTCAAGCCAGGGGTCAGCGGAAGCCCCAAGACAGGAGAGAAGGGGACAGCCACCCATCAGGCCCGTGGAGGAGCTCAATGGACACGTGGGCATCCACATGGGCATCCACATGGGCTCTGGCACGCTCGCACTGGCCTGGAGGCCCAGAGCATCCCACTTCTCCCAAGACCCTAGGGCTGCCCCAGCCCCCGACAGGCTGAGAGGCCCCGGACTGGCCCTGTGCACCCCTCAGTCCCCTCCAGAGCCCACTCACCAGGCACGTAGACAGAGGGATTCTCCGACATGCCCGGCAGGGGCTGGTAGTCATGAGGCCTGCGGATCTTCAGCGACTGGCCCTGGAAGATGATGCCGTCGAAGGCCATGGCCTGGGTGGTCTCGTCCACTGAGCGGAACTAAAGAAAGGACAGGAAAGAAGGTGGTAAGGGGCAAGGCGAGTGGCTGGTCAGAGCCCACCCAAGGGTGCCAAGACCGCAGCTGGGTGGCGAGCAGACTGCAGGGGGCCTGGTGGGAAACAAGGCCTGCTCACCTCTAAGAAGGCAAAGTTCTTGTCCTGGTTAATCTGCACGGCCAAGACAGGGTTGCCAGGGGCCTGCGTCAGCCCCCCCAGGCGCATCTGAGCGTTGAAGAAATCCATCATGGCCTCCTGCAGAGGAGAGAGGAGACAGGGGGGGGCGGGGAGGGGAGGTGGAGAGAGGAGGGGAAGGGTGAGAGAGGGAGACACAGAGGGGTGGGGGGGGGGGGGGGACAGTGGAGTCCGGGTGGGGCAGAGATCAGTAGTTGGGACAAACGCAGGAGAAAGATGAAAGAAACAAGGGCGGGGGGCAGCACAGGAGACAGCCAGGGGCCCCAACCGGGGAAGAAGGGAGGTCGTCAGAAAGAAGCGGGAAACGAGGGAGAGGCGAGAAAACAGACGGAAAGTGTAGAAGAAACATCCAGTGGCGACAGCAGGAGAGAAATGGCATGAAGTGGAGCATCAACAGGCAGAACACACGGAGGGTTGGAGAGAGGAGGCGGGGAGGGGGCGCGGGGCGGGGAGGGGGGAGAGAAGAGTGATGTGGAGGGATCTGGTCCTGGAGTCGGGGGCTGGTTTATCAAATGCAGCAAAGTGCAGGTTGAGAAAGTCAGAATGGACCTTACTTGCCTTCGCCGATGGTAGCAAACTTTTTGTTGCTACGAGGGATCTCAGCCCCACAATATTTCACTTTAAAGAGAAATGGAAACAACTCTTTGATCTCGGGATTCTCGGGGGCGCCACGGGAAGGGGTAGGGAGAGGGGAGGGGACAGGAGCGGTGGGGAAGGCGGGGAGGTCAGGGCGATCAAAATCAGAGCAGCGACCATGGAGGGGTTGGGGAGAGGACGGGGAGGCGGCAGAGAACAAGAGGCGTGTCAGAGAGGCTGGGGGCGTGCGTCTGCGTGTGTGTGCGTGTGCATGTCTCCCTCTCTCTCTCCACACGGACTCGGACCACAGACTCGTGGGTACGTTATGTGTGTGCTTGATCCCTGGGCAGCTGGAGGAGGCTGGGGAGGGGAGACGGGAGAGGGAAGAGGAGGGAGGAGAGGGCCACCCAGCCCGGCCCCTGGCTGGCTCAACTCCATCGTCCGTCGGGGAGGGGGCCGGGGGGCCTTGCAGGCGCAGAGTCTGACCCGTGCAGGCTGGGGGAGGGAACGGAGGGAGGGAGGAACAGCGGGCACAGGAAGGCGGGGCAGCGGGGGCAGGGGAGGGCAGTACCTCAGTGATGCCAAAGGGGATGTTGCCCACGTAGAGGCGCCGGGCCTGTCTGGTCATCTGGCTCCCGACCACGGGCACCGGCGTTGGGGTCACAGCCAGACCGTCAGGGGTCATGGTGGGGAGGAGGGCAGTGGCTGGAATCTGACCCGCAGCTTCAAGAGGAACAGAAGGGGTCAGAGGACGCAGTGTCGGAGCAGGGTCTGCTGAAGGCCTCGCCCACCCCGCCCCCAGCCCAGGCGTGGAGCCCACCTTGCATGGCCTTGTACTGCATGGGGGTGATGTGCTCAAAGCCCGGCGGCGGCACGTCCCAGTATTTGCGGACCTTCTTCTTCTTCTCGTGGCGGGGGGAGCGACTGGGGGAGGCGGGAGGGGAGAGCGGGGCAGGGCGACCTCAGTCTGACCAAAGGCGGGCCTGCGGCCCCCCCCGCCCCGGCTCCCCTCGGCCCCCGGCTCGGCTCTCAAGGAGAGAGAGGACGCGATCAGGGCCGACCCGTTCTGGGCAGAGGACTCTTCCCGGTGCTCCAGCGAGCGGATGAGGACAGGGCGGGGTGCGCGGGGGAGGCGGGGGAGGGCGTGGGGGAAGGGGCAGAAGAGAAGCTCACATCAATCCACCGTGCTCCTCTTTAGCGCCTCTGGTCAAAGGTTTGCTGGGGGTGGGAGGGAAAGGTGTGGGGAGGGGTGACTGGGGACCCTCGTCTCCCCCGCACACCGCACCCCCCCGAGGGCACTGAGCCCCAGGGCTGGGGCAGGGCATCGCCCCCTAGCCCCCCCAGCCACGAGGAAGGGAAGAAGGGCCAGACAGACAAGCTTCCAGCTAGAGAGGCTGAGGTGGGAGGAGGCGGGGCGCCACCCACCCGCCCTTCCACTGGGGCAGAGAGAACAGGGGGCAGCCTGGGAAGGGAAGAGGCGTCCGAGCAGAGAGCAGAGAGCTGTCCCGCGAGACGCCGCCCCGCCCCAGGGAGGCAGAGCGCAGCCCGGGAAGCCGACAGAGAACCCAGACCAGACGGGGGAAGGGGGGCCCTGACCCCAGACTCGCCCCCGGAAGCCCCCACAGAGAGAAGGCGGCCAGACAGGACAGCAGAGCCCCCAGCCCCGAGTGGAGAGGGGCCGGCGGCCCAGACGCAGCCCCGCCGCCCTGGTACCTGCGGCGCCGCCTGTCCCGGGAGGCGCTGCGCTGGTCCCGGTTGCGGCGGTCGCGGCTCCGGCTGCGGCGCTTGCGGTCCCGGCTCCGGGAGCGGCTGTGGCTGCGCTTGCGGTGCCGATTCTCCTTGTCGCGCTCTGCAGGGACAGGGCCGTGAGCTGGGCGGGGGCAGCCCGGCCCGCCCGCCCCCGAGGCCGCGCCCCAGCCCGGGAGGCCACCCCCACGGGGAAGGGCTCGCGGAGGGCGGGGCGGCAGGCTTCCTGTCCACGCACGCGGAGCCCGAGGGCCCTGGGGGCCGGGCGGGAGCAGTTACCTGAGGGGACAGGGCCTGGCAGGGCCCCGGGGTGTAAGGTACCTGAGTCTGCTCAGGAGGAGCTGGGGGGCCAGAGAAGTCAGAGGAGGCTGGCTCCTGGTCCCCCTCCAGGGCTGAGGGGCCTGACCCAGGGTCGTCCCTGAGAGGGGCAGGGCTAGACGCTGGGGAATCAAGAGACCCAGTGATGTTTTCCTGAAGGGACCCGGCGACCCCTCAGGAGACTCCTCCTCAACCAGCCGGCCCCGCGCCCCACCTCGGGCCCGCGTCAGGCCGGGCGGGGCCGGGCAGCCCCGGGGGGGGGGGGGGGCACCCACCCGTCCGCCCCGCCCCCAAGCGGACCGCCCTCCTGGAGGCCCCGCCCACCACCCCAGCGTCAAGGACGCAGGAGCTGGGTGGGCCCTTCGTCCAGACCGCCCCACGGCCGCTACAGCCGGGGCCTTCGACCTCCCCTCCTTTGCCCAGCAGCCCGCCACCCTCCGAGGCGCGAGGCTTCTGCCCCACTCGGTCTGTAGTCCAGTCCCTCGGTTCAAAGAGGCCACTGGTTCCTCCACTATGCTCAACCAGCCCTCAGACTCCAGTTCATTTTACAAGGAGGCGGGGGCAGTAAGGACAGGCTGTCAAAGCCTCGGGCGTACTGCTTCAACTCTCAAGCTCTTCCGAAGCAACTACCCGCGAACTTTTATAAATGAGTTTCAACACTAAAACTACATATGCACCCAGAAAAGAAAAAAACCTCGTTGCAAACATCCAGATCCTGTCTAAAACCAGACTCTGCTGCTTTTACTCCCCGGGTTACTGTGGGGAAGCACTTGCTGGGAGCGGGAATCTCGCTCACAAGAGACGAGAAAATTGAGGCTTAGGGAGGTCATGTGACTTGCCCTGGCCAAAAAGCCTGGAAACAGGTGAAGCCTGAATATGAACCCTGAAAGGTCAAGGGCAGCTAGGCAGGGGTAATACCTCTAAACACGAAACAGGCAGACCCATTAGGACCTGGCTGGAACCACTAGTGATGGTGAAATTGCCTCCTCAAAGATGAAAAGACTAAACGTGAAAAATATATCCAACAGTGGCACCAGGAGGAACGGGCAAGCAGTGTGAGGAGCATCCTGGTCCTGGGAAGGGGATGGACAACGGTTCTGGGCCTCTGGCTCCCCACTGCTAAGACGGGGAGACACCCTTCCCTGCAGCTGAGGCTCAGAAACAGACAGGCAGAGAGAGGTGGTCACACTGGTAAGCACTGGTGCCCGCCGGGTGTCGTGGACACAAACACGGAACCCAGGTCGCAAGGGCTGAGGCCTGGAGGAGGCAGGACCGCCAAGACAGACTCAGGGGCAGAGCAGCACGTGGGCAAAGCTGCCCCATAAAGCAAGGGAAACCCCTGCCCCACCCCAGAAAAAAAAAAAAAAAACAATGATCCAGTACACATCAGAACAGGAAGGGAGCTCTGGCTGCTCTAAATGCCACGGCCACGTCGTTATGGAACAACTCACCAACCCCAGGGACATGCCCAGGCTGAGGGCCTGGCCTCCCAGGGCAGAGGGGACACCCAGGCAGAGACCAGAGCGCGGGTGTCAGGGCCCCAGGGCAGCTCCATCAGCTCTGGCTGTCCGCAGCCCCGCAGACTCAGGGGCCGTTTCAGCTTCCTGCACAAAACCGTGCAACAGCAACCAAACCTCAAAACCTGTTTTCTCCTGTTATTTAAATGAGGCTCTTGGGCACCCCCAGGTGTACGGCTTGGGTACATCTGCTGGAAACGCGCGTCCACATTTCCGAGTGAGCCCGCACATTACGAACGATTTCACCGTTGAAAAGGTTCACTTATTGGGTACTTAAAAGAGGCCAAGCCACATGCCACACACTGTCGGCATGTTGCTCCGCTGAATCTCAGCTCTGCCTCTCATCAGCTGAAATCTGGAAAGCTTTTATTCTTGAGCCATTCTTGAGCCTGTTTCCCCCTCTGCGAAGGGTACGAAATCACTTCAGCCTCGCGGAGCTGTTACAAGAACCCACTTAGGAAAACTGCAGAAGAGCTTAGCAATGTGCGTGACACATTGTGGTGGGTGCTGTAAACTTAACTATTATTACTATCATCTGTTAGCGACCAAAAAAAAAAAAAAAAACAGCCAGCGACCTACATGAGAAAAACATAGGCCCACAAATACTCAGGCACTCATCAGGTGCTAGAACCCGCCTCTGCTCCCCTCCAAACCCCGTGCTGTTAAGCAGTGTATCACGTATGGAACAGACAACCTGTGGGTAGGTACGCTTCCCCAGGCACAGTCTACTGATCCAGCCACCCCCTCCCCAACTTCAGGCTGGGCCGAAAGGTGAATCCCAGCGCCCCTCACTCAGCGTTCCAGACACAAGCAGAGTAAGCCTCAAGCCCGCCACCTTCCCTCGGCCCAAATTTGTTTGTTCACTCTCAAACCGGATTAAGGCAAGGAAATCTGCTAACTGTCCTACAACTCTCCCAGCGCTAACATTCTTGGAGTCCCCAAACTAATCACAGCCCCGTGCTTGGACTCGCCGTCTCCCGAGGGGGACGCGCCTCCCACCCTCTGAAGTGAAGCGAGCCCCTCCTCGCTCAGTGCCCAAGAATCCGCTCCATGCTGAGATTTAGGAGGCTGGCGCGATCATGCAGGCCGTGGGGAGCGGTGACAGAAAAACACTCCGCACTGCGACCGCCGGGGGAGCCAGGGCCCCAAGAAGGGGTGCAGGGGTGCGGGAGGGGCACAGAGCACGGACAATGCGGCCTCTTCCACCGCCGCCAACCCTAGCAGCCCGCGGGGTCCCGGCGGCCGGTGAGCAGGAAGAGGGGCAAAGGCGCCGGGGTGAGAGGTGCTCCCCACGCGGCACTGCCAGCGCCCACGTGAAGGGGGACCCACAACCGCCATTTTGGAACAAAGGGGGCGTGGAGAACCAGGCCTAACCAGCCGGAAGCGGAAGTGCCAGGGCGTCGGGCGAAAAGGAGTTGCTGGACTCATCTATACAATCTCCTTTCCAGATTAAAAAACGCATAAATCCGTGAGGTGACACCAGGCGAGCCCGCTGCGCCAGCGCCGCCTCCAACGCGACCACTCTAGGCGCGGAGCGGAGCGCTGCGCGCATGCGTCCGGGTCGGCGCCCGCCGCCCCCTCCCCGCCGCGCGTGGCACGCCGGGCGGTCACGTGAGCGAGGCGCGCGCCGCGGGACGGGGGGGGTGGGTGCGCCGCGCGGCCCTAAGAAGAGGGGGAAGCGACGGGAAAAATGGCGGGGGACACGGAGGGAAGCCAAGAACCGCCCCGCCCGCTGCCCCTCTCCCCCGGCACTCTCACCTTGCTTATTCTCGTTGAGCTGCCGCTCGAACTCGTCGAAGTCCGACATGCTGAGGCGGCCGCGTAGGGCGCTGTGCAGCTTTCGCTTCGCCTTGCCGCGCGCCCGCTCCGGCCGCTTCGGCTACTTCCGCCGCTAGCTTCGGCTACTTCCGGCCGCCGCCGGCGCTCCGCCGCCTCCTACCTAATCAAGGCCTGGCTGCCCGCCCCGCCCCGCCCCGGCTCCGCCCCTCACCGCCTGCGCGCCCGCGAGGTGCCCCTCCCCCCAGGGTCTGGCGCCGAAACGCGTCGGCTATTTCCGGACCGTAGAGGAAAGCGTCCGGAGCGGTGACTACGGCTGCTTCCGAAAACACCCGAAGTGAGGGTTTCGCGGACTCTCCCAAGTTTTCGTAACTTTTCGGATATTAGCTCTTCCACGTTCGGATGTTTTCGGAGTTCCTTGCGTTCCTCTGTACCCAGCCCCCTCTAAGAATCCGGCTTCTTCTGAAAATTCAAACCGTCCCTTTGACTGCTTGCGCTGATTCTCCCCGCTCTTCTCCGCCGGCCCAGTCCAAGCGAATCGGCTACTTCCGACAGTCCTAACCGTCCCGGAGTCGGCACTTTCCGAAGGTTTCCGGCGCTCGCCTTCGGACCCAGTCAGAGATCTAGCTGTTTCCAAACTTCGGTTCCTTCCGGAGATTCCAGTGGCACCCTCCTCCCCTCCCGGAGAACTTCGGCTCCTTCCGCCACCACTTCGGGAAGACCCCCACTCACGGGTGACAGCTTCGGCTTTTTCCGTCAGTGCTTCGGCTCCTTCCGGCTCCGGGAACCGAAAAGGGAGGGAGGACAGAGGCGAGGTGGGTCAGGGGAGAGGAAACGGAGAAGGGCAGCGTCCCAGCTTTCGGCACCTGACTCTCCGGGTGGGGAAAGGGGAGGAAAAGAAGGGCCGCTCCTGCGGAGAGCCTAAAAAGGCTGCGCGAGACAAAAGCAGCCAGCGGGGTAAAGGGTGCGCGCGGCCGCTGCGGAGGTTGCCAGCGCGGCTTTGTGCGCCTGCGCAGGGTGAAAGAGGCTGGGGGGGGGCGAGATGGCCTTCTGCGCCTGCGTTAGACGTCGGTCTGAGGCGAGGTTTCTCAGCTGCTCCAGAAAGGCCCCCCCACCCCCGCTTCCAGAGCCCTCAGCGCGCGTGCGCGAGTCTTCCCTTTCTCCCGGGGAGGGCGCTGAATTCCCAACGGTTAAGCTAGGCCGCCTCTTTACTAGTTGCCGTGGCGACCGCACAAGCGCGCTCGCCCCGCCGCGCAGGCACCGCAGAGGACACTTCCGGGAGACGGATAATCTCGCGATACCGCCTCCTGGCGGACGCCTCGGCTCGGAGGTTCCCGGCTGCCCCGGCAGGCCACCTCCGCCGGAGGTCGTGGAGTCCCTCCTCCTGCCGCCGCGCCTCTGGTCCCAGTAGCCCAGCGGGTGGTGCTCACGCACTTTCCCCGGAGTGCTGCCCCGCCCCCGAGTTCCCCAGGGCACAACTGCCTCCCCTCCCTCCCCTGCCTTTGCGGGAGCTAATTACACCCTGTCTCTCCCAGTTCCCCGGCTCCCGCCCGACGGTCCACGCTCCGGAATCCTCCAGAGCCCCCGTCCCCGCGGCAACGGCCACCCCCTGCCCAGGAAAAGGCCGGGGCCTAGTTTATTCCAAATTTTATCATTTTAATTTAAATTATCTTAATAGCTCTGTCTCGTGTGGACTCGGGCGGTCTCGGAAGGCGGGTGGGAAGCTCGCTGCGGGGCTGGGGTGCGGACGGGATATGTACAGTGGCCTCGCCCCGCAGGGTCCCGCAGTCTTCCCCAGGAGGGAGGGCCCAGCGAGGGCAGGACGGTGCCGCTCAGATGCGGGGGTGCCAGTGGTCAGGGAAGACAGAACCGGACCCTGGATGGTGGTCCTCTTGGAAGCAGGACTAAGGGAGAACAGCCCCCAACCCAGGGAAGGCGGAGGGCAGGGTAGACGCTAGGGCTGTGAGCGGCCCAGGGGACAGACCTATATACAGGGGGCCTGGGGAGGGGGTGGCGGTCCGAGCGGAAATGAGCCGCCCTCGTGGGGGCCCACCGCCCGTGCACACGCCGGCCCCGCGCGCCGGGCAAGGAAGCAGGGGCCCGAGGGCGGGCGCCGGGCCGGGTGGGGTGGGATCACCGCTTGAAGCGGTACGTGATGGGAAGCAGCAGCTTGCTCTTCTTGAGGGCCTGCACCTTCTTGAGGGTCTCCTCGTCCAGGGCCAGGAAGCAGCGGCGCGAGTACTCGAGCAGGCGCTCCTTGGAGGGGTCGAACTCGCCCACCTCGGCCAGCTTCTCCGGGGCTACGATGAGCAGCTCCGCGATGGGCGTGGTCAGCGCCACCGTGTTGCGGTCCACTCGGTGGTGCTCGAAGGCCCGAGACATGCTCTTCAGCTTCTGGAAGGTGCCCAGGATCTTCTTGTAGCGGCAGAGCACCCCGTCCGCGTCCTTCACTGCGAGCCGAGGGCAGGGGAGAGAGTTGGGGGTACAGAGACGGGCAGGGGGGCGGGAGGAGGCAGAAAGTGGAACCAGAAAGACCAGGAGGCTAGCTGTGAGTTACAGAAGGTGGGAGAAGGGGAGACAGGCAGGCCCGGGGAGGGCCGGAGTGCGGGGAAGGGCTGCGTTCCTCCCAGTCGTCCTGGGCCATTGCTGCCTCCCCCGGGGCCTGAGGCCCTAACTCCAGGACTATAAACCAGGACCACCCACGGAGGCCCAGACAGTCAACCAGGTCTGATCTGGTCTGTTTGCCGATGCAGGGGCGAGGAGAAGGGAGCCCATACAGGCCCCCAGCCCCCGCGTCCCCCACTCACCCCGCTGCCTCTCCCGGGCCTTGGGCTTCCCGAAGCGCCGCCGGCCTGGGCCTCCTTTCTGCTTCTGCCTCTTCCTCTCCATGGTGCTGCCTTCTTCAGATGCTCCGCTGACCGAGGAGGCAGCTGACTCGGGGTCTGAGGCCTCACCCCCTGTCCCCCCTCGGCCGTCCCCCTCGGCCCGCCGGGGCCCAGGCTTCCCCCGGCAGTGGTCGTCTGGAGAGGGGCGGGAAGACACGCACGCACGTGAACTGCGGGAACAGGACATCGAGGTGGCGGGCGGCAGGTCACAGAGTCCCCGGGAAAGGGGGTCTCCCAGGAGGAAGTGCAGCACAGACGCCCAGCTGAACACAGTACACTAGGCCAGGATTTGGGGGTCCTGGGTGGGGCGTGGCCTGAGGATGCTCAGACTTGGTGCAAGAGGTCTGGGAGAGGGGCCCAGCGGACCAGGCCAGTACCACGGGGACCTCAGGAAAGAGTGATTTTGTGGGGTTCTCACGGAGGAGTTTTCTGGGGACCCAGTAAGGCCTCCAGAAGAGCAGGGGCAGGCAAGGCCTCGCTGGGGGTGTGGGGTTCAGACCCCAAGAGAAATAGTCTCTAGGTCTAGTCCCCTGGGAAGGGCATGCCCCCGCCCTCACCAGACCGGGAAGCTGCCCAGGTTCTGATGCAGGCCCTCCCTCTAACTGCGGGTTCGGAGCCCGGTGCTGGTCTTACCACAAAGAAAGTCCAGGGGCCCCTGCCCCTGACCATCCTGCGTGGGTTTCCCCAGCATGGGGGGCAGATGGTGGTAGACCCCAGCAACCCAGGCCAGAGGTGGCACCAGAGCACAGGGGTCCCCAGTGAGGTAGGTGTTGACAAAAGCTGCAGGGCCCTCGCCCTAACTCTCAGATGACTTTCCAGAGAGAAAGTGGAAGCTTTCGAGGCAGCCAGCCAGGGGTTGACCACCACAGAGGTCAAGGAGAGGCTGGATCCTCCAGGCCACTGCTAAAGATTGGGGACAGGAAAGCCCCCGTGGGGAGGGGTTGGGGCAGTGCTCAGGACCCAGACAAGCAGGCCGCAGTCCCGCCCATCAGCAGGACTCAAGCAGGAAGGAGGCTGGGCTTGGAGCCCACGGAGAGCCACCAAAGGAGGAGTGTGAATGCAAGGGCACCGTGTCCCTGAGGAAGGTGGAGCTGAGTGCCCTGGGGAGGGGGGACGCCCTCACCTGCGTCCAGGCGGGCAGAGGAAATGAACTTGTCGAGCTGGCACCGCAGGAAGTCCCGCTCCTCCTCCAGGTCCTCAATGCGCTTCTGCAGCCAGGAGTTCCTCTCCAGGGCCAGGTGCAGCTGGGCCCGGACGCCGTTCATCAGGGCCGCTGTCGGGGAAGCAGCCTCCGCCGGCTCTAGGGGTGGTCGGCCCTGGTCACACCCCAGGTCTCAAGGACCCTGGCTGCACCCCCACGGGACTCAGTCCCCCTCCATTCCACTCACCCTCGAAGTTCCCCCGAGAGGGGCTCAGGCTGTAAAAGATTTGCGGGTCCAGGTGGGGCGTCTCATTGAAGGGGATGGAAATCTCCAAGGCCTCGCTGTCCTTCTTCACTGGAGGAGAGAGGCTAGGCTCACCCAAGGGAGGTCCCGGGGCCTCGGACCAGACCCCAGCCAGGGAGGAAAGGGCAGGGACCTGGGTGGGTGGAGCAGGGCCCCGGTTCCTCACCTGGCCTCCTTCGGCTGTTCATGGCGCGGCCTTCTGCAGACCCCGGCAGCTGAGCGCCTCAGGGCCACTGGACAAAAAGGGCAGCCACAGATGGAGGAACACAGACGGGCTTCTGGGGAGCATTCCGGGGGACCTGGGGCTCTGGACGTGGGGAAAGCTGTTTGAAGGCCGGGACTCGTGGGTCTGACGGAGGCGGGGCAGACTGAGGACACCTGGGGTTACAAACTCCTAGGCTCTAGGGAGTGGGGAGCTGGAGGAAGGAGGACCCGTGGGGTCGAGGGAGCAGGGTTCTGGTCGAAGTAGGCCGACAGGGTCTCGACACAGGTTACCGGCCTGGGAGAGTGCCCCAACTTCCAGGTGCAGGGTGGGGACCCCAGCCACGGGCGGGCCTCCCCACCCACGGGTAACGTCCGGGCGAGCACCGGACGGTGCTGGGGGGCTGGGCGTGCGCGGCGCGGGAGAAGGTCACGCGTGGGGATGCGCCGCCCCCGCCCTTTGTCCCGCGGGCGGGAGGGCGGGCCGCAGCGAGTGGTCTCCGCGGAGGATGCGCCTGGCCGCAGGTGCGGACGCGGCCACCACCCCCTCCAGTGCCCGGGGCCGAGCTGGCCGGGGATCCCCGCTCACCCACCCGCGCGCGGAATCCGGCCCGGGGACCGGCGGCGGCGGCGCCCATGCCCGGCGCTGGGGAGCGTCTGCAAAGAGTGACGGGGAGCGAAAGGAAGCGACCACCCACCCGCGGGCGGGGCGGAGGCGGCGGTGAGTCTCGGAGACGGGCGACGAGGAGGGCCGGCAGCCGGGGCCGCCCGGTGCGTAGGTGGCGTGCCTCCTCCAGGAGTCCCGGGTGCCCGGTGAGCCGGCCGTTTGCGGCGGAGACCCGGCCCGCACTTGCGCGATGGCCCCTTGCAGCACTCCCCCGCCCTCGGCGAAGCCTGGTCAGGGAACGTCACGAAATTCCCAATTCCTGGAGAGCTGGCGGTGCCCGGGGTCACCCGGGTGGGTGAGGAGGCGCCGGGTCGGGTTTGGGAGAGGCAGGGAGACGTAGGGAACAGCCAGGAAAGCTGAGGATCCCCTTAAGAGAGATGCTGAGAACTGGCCGGAGTGGACCCCCGCGACCCGCTCCTGCATCTCCCCTGGGCTGAGCACGCAGGACCCCAGGCTTCCCGGGGCCCTCGGACTAGTGAGTTACCCCTCCCCGAAAACAAAGGCCTAAAAACCAGTCCCTGCCCCCGTGTTATTAAGAGCTGGCTTTGCAACTTTCGGACCTAGATTCCAATCCTGGCCGCTCCTTCGCAGCCTCGGTTTTCTCACCTGTAAAGTGGGGCGATCATAATCCCTTTTAGGTCTGTTGTGGGGATGCGACGCACGCAGAACGCTCAGCCCAGCGCCTGGCCAGGGCCAGAACTGAAGCTCTGGACGCTATGAGTGTTATCTGGAGTCAGATTATGGGACGCTCCCTCTCTAGGGAGTAGAGACAGCTGGTTTTCTCCTCCACCCAACAAGAGGTCGGAAGAGATGAGGCCCGGCACAGTGCCTGACACAACTCCGACACGCAAAGAAAACTCGGTGAGAGGGCAGGTGTTTATTCGGCTTCTGCCCCAGTGCCACCTGCCTCTCCTCCCTCTCCCCAGTAGCTTCCGTGCTCCAGAATTCCTACCAGCTCTTAAGAGAGCAGTGCTTTCTAACCCTACAGCTGGAGAGTGGAACCATCCTGGCCACACGCCCCTCCTACTCACTTCACTACCGGTGTCAAAACGTGCAGGGGGAGGCACCTGCCCTAGTTCGGTGTCTTTCAAACTACATATTCATGCGCAGAAAATTTTATATGGTAGAATGAAATCTGTAATCAGCAGTCTAAAAAATGAAATAGATGGAAAAAACATGAGAGGCCTGCACGCAGAAGTAGCTATTGTTAAACCTTTGTTTTCCATGTATTTTGTGTATCTTGTATACCGGGTTGCCGTATAAAATGTGTTTCTTACAATGGATCGTGGTTTTTAGAAAGTTAAGATTAAAAACATTCTGCCTCAATGACACAGGTGGTCAGCAGCCAAGCTCAGATGAGCCCCAGAACAGGCCAACCTGCCCATTCCCCAGCCAGGTAGGCCAGGCACTTGCGAAGTCTCCCTGCTAGGCAGTGGGCAAAGACAATCTCCCAGACCGACCTCGGGTGTTCAAAGCGGAACACGTGTTCACTGAGTGAGTGTCCAGTCTCCACCTCTGGCTGGGGAGTGGGAGGCAAGTCTGGGGTCCCTTCCCGCAGCATCGCAGGTTGGGGGGGAGGGGGCGGGTCTCGGGAAGATAGTGCAGATTCCTGATGGCCCCCAGGCACAGTTTTCAGGCCCAAGATCGGTAACACATGGCACTCTTGCCCCCACCTGGCCCAACCCCGGCAGTCAGGGCTCAGTCGTGGAATCGCTGGTGTCTCTGAGGTTAGAGGGTTCCATTCAGGAAACGTGGGGTCTTGTTCCCATCTTATCTCCCAAACACCAGGAGATGACTGCAGGACTTCTTAAGGCCGCGGTCGGCCTCCCTGCGGCGCTGGGTCTGTTTGTGTCCAGGGCCCCCTGGTGCTCGCCAGCTGTCTGAGGACGACAGGTGTCCCTGCCTACCCCCGCCCCCAAAACCCCGCGGTACCTGGGGGCCCCCGCAGCCTGGCTCAGGGGTGCTTCCACCGCGTATGCTTGTGCAGTGTGTTCTGCTCCATGAACCGGCGCGGGCAGTGCGGGCACTGGTAGGGGCGCTCCCCGGAGTGGACCCGGCTGTGCTGGGCCAACTCGCCCGCCTCTCGGAATCGGCGAGGGCAGAGCGGGCAGCCGTGGGGCCGCCCGCCGCCTGCCCGGTGAATGGAGTGGTGGCGCGCCAGATGGCTGGCTCGCTTGAATGCCTTCCCGCAAGTGTCGCACTCGAAGGGCTTCACCTCCGAGTGGGTGATGCTGTGTCGCTGCAGGTAGGACATGTACTCGAAGACCCGGGAGCACACGGGGCAGCTGTAGCATTTTTTCTGGGCCGACGCCCCATCGGGCCCGGACTCCCTCTGCGACTCCTCGTCCACCAGCACGGTGTACGGGACGCCCTGGGTGTCTATGAGCAGGTAGTGGTTGGGCCTGGAAGAAGAGGGCGAGGTCTGGGGACATCCTGTGGAGCAGGAAGGTCCGGGCTCTGGGGACCCGCCTGTCCGAGGGGGAGGGGCCTGCATGGCCTCAGCGGAGGGAAACGCCGGGGGCCGGGGGCCGGGGGCCGGGGGCCGGCAGCACCAGCATCCGGAGTGGTGGCTGAGGCCTGAGGAGTGGGAGACAGGACGAGGAGGTCACGCGGAGGCGGTACTCTCGGCCCCACGAGCTCCGTCCTTCCCGCTCTGCGTGCCCTACTCCGGCCCGCTGCATATTCTGCAGCGCCACCCTGACTCTGTGACCCTCTGAGGCTCCCAGGCGCCCCCTCCTCGAGACACCTCTCCCTTCCTTCCCACCGCCGACCGCAGGCGCGGGATCTCTTTGTGGCTGTCTGCCCCCTGTGTGCCCTCCTCAGCTCACAAGTCGCCCGCAGGCCCCACCCATCAGGCCTCCAGGCCGCTGACCCTGCCCTGGGGGTCAGTGCCAGCTCCAGGCGCCCCCTCGGCCTGTGCCCAGGCCCTCAGGTGGGAGGCCGTGCCGGGAGCCCAGTGTTCTCCCCCGCCCCCGTACCCCTGTGCGTTCCGTCCAGGGCACGCCCACCCGCCCCCACTCCCGGCGGCCTGCCCGCGCTCCGCAGGCCTCCGCCCCAGCCCCGGCCCGGCCTCTCCGCGCGCCCCGCCCCGCCCTGCGCTCGGGGCCCCGCGCGCCCGGCCCCGCCCCGCCCCGCGGCCCGCTCCAGCTCCCGCCCGCCTCCCGGCCCCCGTACCCGGTGCAGCAGCTTCTCGGGTCCGGGTGGCTGCTGATCGGCCCAGGGCTCCCTGCGTGGGTGCAGACGGAGGCGGGCCGGGGCGCTCGGGACGTCCCCCGGGAGCTGGCGGCGCCGACGAGGGGCGGAGAGGACCGGGGAACGGAGGAAAGGGTCCAGGGCAGAGCGGTGGGGGCGGGGCGCCCGGGCCGCCGGGAAACGGCCCCGGCCGGAAACGCGTGCCGGGACGGTGGTTCCCAAGTGCTCACGGTCTGGCTTCACCACCCGCGCCCGCCCCAGCCCCGCGCCCCGCAAATAAGAGCCCTGAAGTGAAGTGCGGAATGTTTATTGAGAGAGGGTGAGGGTGGCGGGTGCGAGGGGAGACGCAGGAGCGAACCGGGCCGCGGCCGCAGCCTTTGACCCTCCCGTGCAGACGGCTGGCGCGCACCACGCGGGAGCGGCACCCGCGGCGCCGGGCGCGGGGAGGGGAGCCGGGGCCGCCCGCCGGCTCAGTGCAGCCGCACGTGCTGCGCCAGCTCCGCGGCGTCCTGGAAGCGGCGCGGGCAGAGCGGGCAGGCGTGCGGCGGCCCGGCACGGGCGCGGTGCGTGGCGCGGTGCCTCGACAGGTGGCTGGAGCGCTTGAAGGCCTTGCCGCAGGCGCCGCACGTGAAGGGCTTGAGGTCCGAGTGCGACACACGGTGGCTCTGCAGCCGCAGGGGGCTGGCAAAGACGCGGGCGCACTCGGGGCAGCTATAGCCCTTGCGCGGCCCGGGCTCTCCAGGCGGCGCCTCGCGCGGGGTCGGGCCGCGCGGCTCCTCCTCCAGCGGTGCCGTGTACGTGTAGGGGACCCCGTTGGCGTCGATGAGCAGGTGGCGGCCCAGCCGCGGGGGCCGGGGCCCCGCCGCCGAGGACGCAGTGGAGGCAGGGCCCTCCGCCGGGGGGAAAGGGGGCGCCTTGGGGGGCGGCGGGTCCATGGCCTCGGGAGAGGAGGCCCGAGGGTGGGGGGCCCGCGGTGGCAACAGCAGCATCCGGAGCGGCAGCTGGGAGCGGCGGAGGGGAGACAGGTCAACACGGCCGCTGCCCGGGGACAGTGTCCCCGCCGTCTCAGCGCTCGCGGCCCTCTGTCCCACTGACTTCCTCCCTGACGGGAAAAGGGGCTGCTTCCAGGCCGAGTCGCTCGGCCGCACCAGGCAGCCTCGACGGCTTCTCCGGCTAAGCTCAGCAGCTCAGAGACCCCACCCGCCTTTCCTGGCGAGTCCTCCTCTCCTCACCCAGGGGACCCGAGGGCATCAACCCGCCTCTTCCCTTCTCCTCCTCGCCTTCCTCCTGCTTCTCGCCTCCCTCACTCCTCGACAGCCAATCAAATCCCAAGCCTATTTTGTCCTTTTCATCTTCATGGCTTCTTCCAAGTCTCGCCAGGATTCTTGCCTCCAGAATTTCTCTAACGGGTCGCTTCCTCGGCCGCAATTTAGGATGCATCCTCTCCCCACACCCCCACCCCCAGGACCACCGCAGAGGCCTCTCTTTGGCCTCCAGACCTCTTAGACCTCCATGCCCACTAGTTCCCTGGAAAGCCTCCCAAACCTGGATACGTCTGTGGCTGCTCTTAATTTCCTCCCAAGGTGTGTCCCCAGAGTCCCACTGATCCAGTTCCCCACTTTCCCACTCGGAGCTCCTCTAACCTGTTCCTACACTTGGCCCCTTAAGGATTCAACATACTCTCCCATCACCCAGGGGCTTCCCTGGTGGCTCAGACAGTAAAAAAAATCCGCCTGCAACGTGGGGGACCTCGGTTCGATTCCTTGGGTGGGAAGATGCCCTGGAGGAGGGAACGGCTACCCACTCCAGGATTCTGGCCTGGAGGCTGCTATGGACGGCGGAGCCTGGCGGGCTGCAGTCCCTGAGGTCGCAGAGAGTCGGAGACGACTCAGCGGCTTTCACTCCATCTAACCTCCGAATTTCAGGTGCGCATCGCTAGGACACCTCAACTGCCAGCTTTCCATGCAAGCGTCGGCTTGTGAACTTTCACACCTGCTACATGCCCACCTCCCCCGCGCCCGCGGGTCCTTCTCTGGCCCGGCCCCTACTCATAGGCCGCTGACGGCGTTCCGACCCTCTCCACAGCTGCCGGGGCCTCGGAGGCCCCCTCCGAAGCGCCTACCTCCCGCGGGACGCAGCACCCTCATTTCCCCACCCCTCCCCGCGCTGTGCCCGGCTCAGCTTCCCGCGCTCCCCCAGGACCCGCGCTGCCCCTGCCCCTCAGTCCCCGCCGTGGCCGGCCCCACCCCGACCCAGATTACCGCCCGGCGCGGCTCCTCCCTCCATCCCTACCCCTGTACCCGGTGCAGCGGCCTCTCGGGTCCGGAGGAGCGGGCCGAGGTCCCGTGCGGCCCGGGCTTCCCCTCGCGAGGGCCGGCGGCGCCGGGAACGCGGGCGCGGGGGGCGCGGGGGCGCGAGGGGCGGCGGCGTCCCTGGGAAACGGCGCCGGCCGGAAGCGCGCGCCGCAGCGAAGGTTCCGCAGCTCTTGAGCTTCTGGGGGTCGGGAGCGGGGAGGGGGCCAGGGCGCGGGAATCGCAGCGACCGCCCGCGCCGGGAGCTGCTCGGGACCTGGGACCGAGGTCGCAGGGTAAACGAAGGCGGGCGGGACTGCGTCCGCCCGAAGTCCCGCCCGAGCGGGGTCGCCCAGGCCGTCGCCTCGCCCCGGCCATCCCGCCTGCGTCCGCTGCCCGGCGACGCCGAGGGCGGGAGGACCGACGTTTCTGCCCGCGGGGTTGATGCAGGTCCCAGGTCCAGAGGCCAGCCTGGGCGCCAACGTCTCCCCGCCGGGATCCTCCGGCCCGCAAAGTGGGGAAACCGAGGCCCAGAGAAGCCCAAAGCCTGCCAGATGGGCAGATGGGGAGGGTGGGCTTCTCAAATGTGGGGAGCCGAGGGCCAGAGCCCCCAGATGGGGAGACGGGGAGGGGTGGGCTTCTCATGGGGGGTAAGGCAGGGCAAGGGGACAGAGGACCGGAGAGAACCAAAGTCCCCAGATGGGGTGATGAGGTTTGGGGGGTGCCGAGGACCAGAGGGTGGCAGGGCAGCCAGGCCGGCCCGGGACCTAGAGCGGGGGTCGGCGCCGGGCCGCCAGGTGGCCGCAGCGCTGCAAGGCGGGCACAGGCGGAGCATGCGAGGTGTTGGAACCCGGCGGGCAGCGCCGGGAGCCGCGCGCAAGGCCCCACTCCGCGCGCCCGCAGCTCGTCCTCCAGCTGCGCGGTGATCCCGGAGCGAACGCCACGCGCCGCCGGCACCAGAGCGGCGTGGGCCCGGCGCGGCAGCTGGGGACACAGAGCAGAGAGAACCGGCGTTAAGGTCCTGACCCGACCACGGACCTGGGTTGGGCCAGAGCTCCCTCTAAGAGAACTGCCAACAAGAACTTTCTGCGATGATGGAAAAATCCTCTGACCTGCGCTCTGTGCAGGGGAACTGCCGCATATCTGAAAGGTGGCTCGTGATTCAGGACCTGACTTTTAAACGTTTCTCTTTCTCTTCTTTAAATAGACAGGTGGCTAGTGGCTGCCCACCTTGCGATACAGCTCCTGAACCACACTCAGCCAGTTGCAAACTGGAGACCCGCGGGCCACAGATGATTCAGTTATATTGGCCTGGATCGCAAGATATGTTTTATTGGGCAATAATCTAAATGCCTGCCGACCTGAGGAGTTCCTCTCTCAGTATCCTATCATTTTGCGTTTTCATACTATTCATGGGGTTCTCAAGAAAAGAATACTGAAGTGGTTTGCCATTCCTTTCTGAAGAGATGGCAATACCAGACCACATGACCTGCCTCTTGAGACACCTATATGCAGGTCAGGAAGCAACAGTTAGAACTGGACATGGAACAACAGACTGGTTCCAAATAGGAAAAGGAGGACGTCAAGGCTGTATATTGTCACCCTGCTTATTTAACTTATATGCAGAGTACAACATGAGGAACGCTGGGCTGGAAGAAGCACAAGCTGGAATCAAGACTGCCGGGAGAAATATCAATAACCTCAGATATGCAGATGACACCACCCTTATGGCAGAAAGTGAAGAGGAACTAAAAAGCCTCTTCATGAAAGTGAAAGAGGAGAGTGAAAAAGCTGGCTTAAAGCTCAACAGTCAGAAAACGAAGATCATGGCATCTGGTCCCATCACTTCATGGAAAATAGATGGGGAAACAGTGGAAACAGTGTCAGACTTTATTTTCTTGGGCTCCAAAATCACTGCAGATGGTGATTGCAGCCATGAAATTAAAAGACACTTACTCCTTGGAAGGAAAGTTATGACCAACCTAGATAGCATATTCAAAAGCAGAGACATTACTTTGCTGACTAAGGTCCGTCTAGTCGAGGCTATGGTTTTTCCTGTGGTCATGTATGGATGTGAGAGTTGGACTGTGAAAAAAGCTGAGTGCGGAGGAATTGATGCATTTGAACTGTGGTGTTGGAGAAGACTCTTGAGAGTCCCTTGGACTGCAAGGAGATCCAACCAGTCCATTCTGAAGATCAGCCCTGGGATTTCTTTGGAAGGAATGATGCTAAAGCTGAAACTCCAGTACTTTGGCCACGTCATGTGAAGAGTTGACTCATTGGAAACGACTCTGAAGCTGGGAGGGATTGGGGGCAGGAGGAGAAGGGGACAACAGAGGATGAGATGGCTGGATGGCATCACTGACTCTATGGAAGAGAGTCTGAGTGAACTCCGGGAGCTGGTGATGGACAGGGAGGCTTGGCATGCTGCGATTCATGGGGTCGCAAAGAGTCGGACACGACTGAGTGACTGAACTGAACTGAACTAGAGATTGTCATACTGAGTGGTCAGAAAAGCAGAAACATTGTATGACATCCCTTATATGCAGAATCTTAAATGATACAGATGGACTTATGTACAAGACAGAAGCAGACTCACAGGGAGTTCCCTGGTGGTCCAGGGACTAAGACTCCACAATCCCAGTGCAGAGGACATGCCACAATTAAAACGATGCAACCAAAAAAAATAAATAAACAGACTCACCGACTTAAAAGAAGGCTCTTATGGTTCTGGAGGTGGGAGAGGATAGGAAGGGAAAGGTAGTGAGTTTAGCATGGACATGTTCACACTGCTATATTTCAAATGGATAACCAACAAAGACCTACTGTATAGTATCACTATATCTTACGTGATTTGAAGAGTAACTTTGGTGTTCGTCTTTTTTATTCAATAAAAGTTTTATTAGAAAAACAAAGATCCTCCAGAACTGTACAGCCATGAAGGGCAACCACTGGCCACATGTGGCTCTCAAACACTTGGCACACGTCCAGGCTGACCTGAGGCGGGCTGGCATGCAGACACCCCTCATATTCTGAAGACTGAGAACAAAGAGAGTACAGTACACCGTGAATGATGCCTGTGGAGTCCACCGAGACAGGATCAGTTCAGTTCACTTCAGTCGCTCAGTCGTGTCCAACTCTCTGTGACCCCATGAATCGCAGCACGCCAGGCCTCCCTGTCCATCACCATCTCTCCGAGTTCACTCAGACTCATGTCCATCGAGTCCGTGATGCCATCCAGCCATCTCATCCTGGGTCATCCCCTTCTCCTCCTGCCCCCAATCCCTCCCAGCATCAGAGTCGTTTCCAATGAGTCAACTCTTCACATGAGGTGCCCCAAGTACTGGAGCTTCCGCTTTAGCATCATTCCTTCCAAAGAAATCCCAGGGCTGATCTCCTTCAGAATGGACTGGTTGGATCTCCTTGCAGTCCAAGGGACTCTCAAGAGTCTTCTCCAACACCACACTTCAAAAGCATCAATTCTTCGGCACTCAGCCTTCTTCACAGTCCAACTCTCACATCCATACATGACCACAGGAAAAACCATAGCCTCAACTAGACGGACCTTAGTCAGCAAAGTAATGTCTCTGCTTTTGAATATACTATCTAGGTTGGTCATAACTTTTCTTCCAAGGAGTAAGCGTCTTTTAATTTCATGGCTGCAATCACCATCTGCGGTGATTTTGGAGCCCCAAAAAATAAAGTCTGACACTGTCTCCCCATCTATTTCCCATGAAGTGATGGGACCGGATGCATGATCTTCATTTTCTGAATGTTGAGCTTTAAGCCAACTTTTTCACTCTCCTCTTTCACTTTCATCAAGAGGCTTTTTAGTTCCTCTTCACTTTCTGCCATAAGGGTGGTGTCATCTGCCTATCTGAGGTTACTGATATTTCTCCCAGCCATCTTGATTCCAGCTTGTGTTTCTTACAGTCCAGCGTTTCTCATGATGTACTCTGCATATAAGTTAAAGAAGCACTGAGAAAGGATACGCTGGGTAAACTGACTGGGTTAACTATTAAATGAGTCCTTAAAATTATTTCAGCTGTTCCTTTTCACTTTTTAAAGTGTAGCTCCCTACTGTACATCGTTGGTCCTACAAATTCTTCCTCCTCTAATTTCATGGCACGTGGTAGGGAAACTGGATGGAAACTGGTGGATTGAGAGAGTGTGCCCAGCTTAAGGGGCCAACACCTCTCTGTCTACACAAGGCATCTCAGCTTTGGCGCTGCTGACCTCTGGGGACTGGACCATTCTTTGCTGCAGAGTTGTCCTGCACACTGTGGGAGATTGACCAGCATCCGTGGCCTCCACCCTTCAGAGGCCAGAAGCACCGTCACCCCCACCCCCACCCAAACCTCTCACCGGGCTGTGACAACAGGTCTTGCCAAATGTACCTCCCCTCCTGGGAGGGGAGAAAACAACACAGATCCTGGGCTACACAGACACCCCCGTGAATCTCTCCCTCAGATCTCTTTCTTAAGTTTCAGATCCAGAAAACTAGCTTTGTAGGTGAGAACCACACCCATCTCTGGAAATAGTAACAATGACCAACATTTATTGGGCCTTTCCTAAGGTGCCCTTGGACTGCAAGGAGATCCAACCAGTCCATCCTAAAGGAAATCAACCCTGAATATTCACGGAAAGGACTGATGCTGAAGCTGAAGCTCCAAAACTTTGGCCACCTAATGAGAAGAACTGACTCCCTGGAAAAACACACTGATACTGGGAAAGACTGAGGGCAGGAGAAGGGGACGACAGAGGACGAGATGGTTGGATGGCATCACCGACTCAATGGACATGAGTCTGAGCAAATTCCGGGAGATGGTGATGGACAGGGAGGCCTGGCATGCTGCGGTCCATGGGGTTGCAAAGGGTTGGACACGACTGAGCGACTGAACTGCATGGTGCCAGCGGCTGTGATCGTTAGATGCACCGAGTCATCAGAGCGGACCCAGATGGGAAGTGTCTCGAGGACCCCAACCTTTAGACGAGCAAACAGAAGCTCAGAGAGGTCACGTGATGGGCCAGAAGCCATGCACCCTCAGGTGGGGGAGCCAGGATGGCACTGCCTCCTACCTGACCGGAGTCAGGGGTCATGGCCACTGTCTGGGGACACCTCGGGCTTGTGCTCAGCCCACTGCTGCCATGGTAACAGCCTCCCCTCCCACCACTCTGCCTCCTCTGGCGCCCTCTCCCTATGGCAACACTGTGGCAATTTTGTAAACCGGCTAAAACATGTCACTCCCTGACCCCAAACCCTTCTTGCTGCACTTTAAACCCCAGTAGCGCCCCGGCCCTGTGTGGACTGGCCCCCAGCACCAAGGTGCCCCCTTGCCAACCTCTCCCACCTCCTGGGCCTTGTGTTGCTGTTCCTCCCAAGCCCTTACAAGGATGCATCCTTTCTGACCAGGTGGGAACTCAAGCAACCCTTTATCACTGGAGCGCTGCAGGTGATATCAGAGGTTAGGGAGGGGAGGGGAGACCCCCCCACCTGCCCCACGGGCCATCTCCTCTGCATCTCGATTTACGGTCCCTGAGGGTCTTGTTCCTTATCGGATTTGCTACTTTCCTGCCTGCCTTTCCTGCTCTGTCCTGGGCAAGTCTATGCTCAGAATCTAGCAAAGGTCTGGGGAGCTGGGAGTGGCAGAATTCAATACTGGTTAAATGATGGAATGAACGGAATTAAGTCACCCTGCCGGAAGGTAAAGCTCATCTCCCCCACCCAAACAAAATGCCCTGCTTCTCTCCTGGGACAGGGTCACAGTGACGCCCTCAGTTCAGTTGCTCAGTCGTGTCCGACTCTTTGTGACCCCACGAATCGCAGCACGCCAGGCCTCCCTGTCCATCACCAACTCCCGGAGTTCACTCAGACTCCCGTCCATCGAGTCCGTGATGCCATCGAGCCATCTCATCCTGGGTCATCCCCTTCTCCTCCTGCCCCCAATCCCTCCCAGCATCAGTCTTTTCCAAAGAGTCAACTCTTCACATGAGGTAGCCAAAGTACTGGAGTTTCAGCTTTAGCATCATTCCTTCCAAAGAAATCCCAGGGCTAATCTTCACAATGGACTGGTTGGATCTCCTTGCAGTACAAGGGACTCTCAAGAGTCTTCTCCAACACCACAGTTCAAATGCATCAATTCTTCGGCACTCAGCCTTCTTCACAGTCCAACTCTCACATCCATACATGACCACAGGAAAAACCATAGCCCTGACTAGACGGATCTTAGTCGGCAAAGTAATGTCTCTGCTTTTGAATATGCTATCTAGGTTGGTCATAACTTTTCTTCCAAGGAGTAAGTGTCTTTTAATTTCATGGCTGCAATCACCATCTGCAGTGATTTTGGAGCCCAGAAAAATAAAGTCTGACACTGTTTCTACTGTTTCCCCATCTATTTTCCATGAAGTGATGGGACCAGATGCCATGATCTTCGTTTTCTGAATGTTGAGCTTTAAGCCAGCTTTTTCACTCTCCACTTTCACTTTCATCAAGAGGCTCTTTAGCTCCTCTTCACTTTCTGCCAGAAGGGTGGTGTCATCTGCATATCTGAGGTTATTGATATTTCTCCCAGCAATCTTGATTCCAGCTTGTGTTTCTTCCAGTCCAGCGTTTCTCATGATGTACTCTGCATAGAAGTTAAATAAGCAAGGTGACAATATACAGCCTTGACGTCCTCCTTTTCCTATTTGGAACCAGTCTGTTGTTCCATGTCCAGTTCTAACTGTTGCTTCCTGACCTGCATACAGGTGTCTCAAGAGGCAGGTCAGGTGGTCTAGTATTCCCATCTCTTTCAGAATTTTCCAGTTTATTGTGATCCACACAGTCAAAGGCTTTGGCATAGTCAATGAAGCAGAAATAGATGTTTTTCTGGAACTCTCTTGCTTTTTCCATGATCCAGCGGATGTTGGCAATTTGATCTCTGGTTCCTCTGCCTTTTCTAAAACCAGCTTGAACATCAGGGAGTTCACGGTTCACGTATTGCTGAAGCCTGGCTTGTATAATATTGAGCATGACTTTACTAGCATGTGAGATGAGTGCAATTGGGCGGTAGTTTGAGCATTCTTTGGCATTGCCTTTCTTTAGGATTGAACTGAAAACTGACCTTTTCCAGTCCTGTGGCCACTGCTGAGTTTTCCAAACTTGCTGGCATATTGGGTGCAGCACTTTCACAGCATCATCTTTCAGGATTTGAAACAGCTCAACTGGAATGCCATCACCTCCACTAGCTTTGTTCGTAGTGATGCTTTCTAAGGCCCACTTGACTTCACATTCCAGGATGTCTGGCTCTAGATTAGTGATCACACCATCATGATTATCATGACACCCTTCATCCACCCAAAGGTCCCCATCCCACCCCCCCCATCTCACTCCCCAAAGCTGGGCAGGAACAGAGTGCTCCCTCCCTCCTCCTGATGGCTGTATGCTCCCCTCCACCCCCCAAGCCCCAGCTCTGGCTCCTTCCTCCCACCTGGGCCCTTGCACCAGCCTTCTCCCTGGTACCCTGGCCCCCAGAACTTCTGCCACCCTGGCGCGATACTCATCTCACAGCTGCCTCACATGCATGAGACCTTCTCACAGCCCCTGTGACCCTCAGGACCAAGTCCCCAGGTTCCTCCACCTGGGATCTGAGGCCCTTCTTGAGGTGGCCCAGCCACAAGTGGCATCACCCAACCCTGACCCGACTGGGGAACCTACTCCTAGGGCAGCACTCCAGCCTACAATCCACACGCACAAAGCAAAGGTTTCCACCTTGGTTGGGTTCCAGCCCTACCACTGCAATTTAAAAAGGACTCAAACTAAATAACGTTTATTTTCACCTGCCTCGGCAGGCACCATGAGTTACTAGAAAGAAGCGATGAAGGTAACACCCTGGCAGTCCAGTGCTTAGGACTCCTGGCTTTCACTGCCAAGGGCACAGGTTCCATCCCTGGTTGAGAACTAATACTAAGATCCACCAAGCCGCTACTAAGACTCCGCGAGTTGTTTTGCTCGGTCGAAGATAAAAATAAAAGTTATGGAACAGTGTGTGCTACCTTCATATTACGTGAGTTTGCAGCTCACCTCATAAAGACGCTTCATTCTGTCCCATCTCACAGATCAAGAAACTGAGTCCAGGATGGGTGGTGATCGATCCCAGGCTATGAAGAGAGGCTGTGGGAGACTCAGGGGTCCAACAAGAGGCTCCTGCTTCTCCCCGATGGCCAGGATAGCTGGGGTCACAAGGAATTTCAGGAGGAGGAAACTGGCCCAGCGAGGCAGCCTCAGGTCACAGGACAAGTAAGCAGGAGGCCCAGGGCCCGCACTCTGCCTTCTGTACCAGAAACGGGAGGCATTACGGAACCCCTGCGGCCTCTCCACCGTCCAGGAAATCCCTTCCAGCCGAGCGGTCCTGGACGTTCTGGGCCAGCCGCCGGGCCTCCTGGGAACACAAGGGCACAGCGGGCCGGTGTGTGAAGCGACGCCTCCGAATCCTCGTTGGCGTGCTTGAAGACCTCCGGGCGGGAGGTGCTGTGGCTCCGGCGATGCGGGGAGCTCCCGGGAAGGCACGGGGACAGGAGGAGCGCCTGGGCTCCGGCCACGCACGGCCAACACCATCCCCGGAAGTGAGGGGGTGACGGGCCTTTCGAGGCGGGCAGAGGCCCCGGGGCGGGGTCCACCCTAGGGAAGGAGGGCCCATGGCCCCCGGAGAGGCTCGGTGTCGAGGAGCCCTCTGAGAGCCTGCGGGGCGGACACACGCGGGACCCTCTAAATTCGCCCTTTCCGCGGAACCCACCAGCTCCGAGTCGTCCCGCCCCGCGCGCCTGCGTCCGAGAGGGCGCCCCAGCGGACGCACCGCGCCGCTCGGGCCTCTCCGGCCGCACGGAGCTCGGGCTCTGCCTCCCGGCGCCGGCTGGCGGTGCGGGAGCCTCTTGGGTCCGAGCGCGGCGGGAAGCAGCCCGAGGGGCGGCCCCAGAACGTCTGTCCGCGGCGCGGTGGAGATGGACTCTAAGAGCCCTAAGCCCTCTTCCGGTTCCCGCCGCCATTGCGGCCGGGCGGGGTCCGAGGCATTCGTCCCGGCGAGAAACAAACACCCGCGGACCACGGTTCCGGGTGCCTGCGCGCCTGACTTCTGCCATCCGAGGGTTGAAAAAAATAAAATACCCAGCCAGTATAGTCACTATTTGGAGACGCGGTAGATGCGGAGGAAGGGAAGACAAAAGAGATAGCTTTTGTCCGAAAAGTTGTGACTTGCCTTTGCTGCTAAGTCACTTCAGTCGTGTTCGACTCTGTGCGACCCCATAGACGGCAGTCCACCAGGCTCCCCGGTCCCTGGGATTCTCCAGACAAGAACACTGGAGTGGGTTGCCATTTCCTTCTCCAATGCAAGAAAGTGAAAAGTGAAAGTAACGTGGCTCAGTCGTGTCCGACTCTTAGCGACCCCATGGACTGCAGCCTACCAGGCTCCTCTGTCCATGGGATTTTCCAGGCAAGACTTTATGTCACTTTATCATTCTAGGCTGGAGAAGGAACCAGTCATTCTACAATAGGAAAAAGTGTTATGTTAGTCGCTTAGTCGTGTCCAACTTTTTGACCCCATGGACTCCAGCCCGCCAGGCTCCTCTGTCCATGGGGATTCTCCAGACAAGAAAACTGGAGTAGGTTGCCATTTCCCAATCCTGGAGCTCTTCCTGACCCAGGGATCTCCTGCACTGCAGGCAGATCCTTTGCTATCTGAGCCAAGGAGACCAGAAATCGCCCTGGGAGGTGAATGCATCTTTCATGATACTGTCTCCTGCTTCCCCTGCCACCCACGGACTCGCAGCACACCCGAAGGCTGAAGATCATAGTGTTAGAAAGAACCAGCACAGAAAAGGTGCTGCCTTGTCCTTGAGAGATGCCAGGGCCTAGCTCTGCAACTGACAGCCCTCGAGCTGGATGCTGGCGACCTGGGGCAGGATTCCCAGGACGTAGCCCCCTAAAGGCATGCCTGTGTGGCCTTCCCTCCGTATGCATCTACCACGGGCTTTCCTGATGGCTCAGCTGGTAAAGAATCCGCCTGCAATGCGGGAGACAAGTGTTCAATCCCTCGGTTGGGAAGATCCCTTGGCGAAGGGAACAGCTACCCACTCCAGTATTCTTGCCTGGAGAATCCCATGAACTACAGTCCATGGGGTCGCCAAGAGTCAGACAACACCTGAGAGACTTTCACTGTGTCTTTCCCTTTTTGTGCCCACATTAGCAGGAGACCCAATCTGCCCTGATACACCAGGGCGTGCTGACTGGCTCCCTGGTAAGGCTGACCTGCCGGGAGCAGCAGGAGCAGCGGCAGGAGGCTCGGTAGGTGAGACGGGGCGGGCAGAGACAGCGGGCTCCTTTGAAGGCCTTGCCACAAGTTTCACAAATGAAGCACCGGACGTCCAGATGGGCGAGGGCATGGGCCTTGAGACAGGCTGCGTTCCTGGAAGGCCGCGGGCAGCCGGGACGGCCGCACGCTGGGTGGGTCTGTGTGGGTGGGTGTTCTCTGTGCCCTTCCAGTCAGTTAGCAGGTATTGATAAGGACAGAGCGAAGGGGCAAAGCAGACGATTAAATACCCTTCGAGTATCTTTCTCTGCAGCTCCAAGGTCTCTTCCTTTCATGCAGGTCCTGCGACACCAATTAAGTGTTTTCATTGCCCCCCACCCCCGCCATCCCCACCGCGGCCGCCAATGAAGCCTCTCACTTCCAGAATCTGTATTCGGTCGACCCCATCACCTCCCCACCGTCTTTCCAAAGCCACCCCTCCCCCCCAAGACCTGCCTGGTTTCCGCCTCTTCTCTGTTCCCAAGAAGCTCGGCACAAACCATAGACAGAGGTTTCTGGTGGGCTACAGTCCATGGGGTCCCAGAGAGTCGGACATGACTCAGCAACTAAGCACAGCACATCACAAGCACAGCAGCAGCTGCCAAGTATCATGTCCCCTCAGTGGGTCAGCAGGTCCGGTCTTGGTGACCTGGCCTCGTGCTCCAGGGCCCTTACTCCCGGCGTGACCCTTCTGTTCGTCCGTTGTGAGGAACGGCCTCCCGAAAGCCCGATCCCGGAATGCAGGAGGCGAAAACATTAACCCCCAACCCGGGAGCCCTAAGTGGGGACACACGGGATCCGACCACCGAAGAGAGGGGCGGGGGGGGGGGGTGTTCACGTGAAAGCCTTCCGCCCGGAAACACACCCCCTCAAAGGAAGGGTTCCAAGGACCTTTAGTTCCGCTCGCTTGAAGCTGAGTTATTTCGTTCAACACATATCGGTTGTGTGTTGTTCAACACAAATGGCTCTTAGATACCAGCTTATGGGGGTAAAAGCGTGAGCCAACCAGACCTAGGTAGTCCCCGCCTTCCTCTACCTTAAGAGGCGGCACATATCTGCATTGGACACCTGCTGCAACAAGGGACTCTCCTAAGCCTCCTGGGGGCGACAGAGACCAAAATATTGACATCTTCCCAGGCACCCCTGCCGCCCCAGCACCTAGGAGAGGCAGGTAGGGATGACAATCAAGAAACAAATTCAACAACGACGAGTCAGCGTCACTAAAGAATCGGATATATGCCGAAAAGAGGACTTGAACAAGAAGGTGTCAGATTCAGTCCTAGCATTTTACAGATGACGGGACTGACGCGCAAGGAGTTTAAGTGAGAGGCTGATGAGCACGTGGGTTCCGGAGCCAGGGTTATCCTAAATCCGGGAGGTCTTTACACTTTCTCATCCCCAGACCTTCATTTTTGGGAACGTGTCCTATGGTCCCTGAGAGTTAGAGGGGTGCAGCTGAAAGACGGTTAGGGAAAGAGCTGCCCGAGTGTGACACAGCCCTCAAGGCTGGCTGTGGGTGCTGGCCAGGAAAAACCAGAAGGCTGGGCTTTCAAGCTCCCACCCAAGCAGAGCGCTGGGAATTCACAAACGGCCGCCTTCTTGCCTCAGTACCCACTGTCTTGAAAAAGTGGGCATTCCATGTTTCCTGGCAAAGATCAGATTGTAATGAGGAGCTTAGAAACAGCAGGATTCCAATTCTCGTTTCAAATCAATCAGACCTCAAGTTTCTCCAGGCAAACCTCCCCACCCCTCCGCTCTCCAGGCTGCTTGGCTTGTGGAATCTTAGTTGTCCAACACCAGCGACTGAACCCAGATCCTCTGCAGTGAAAGCACCAAGTCCTAACTACTGAACTGCCAGGGAACTCCCATCTCTAGGCAAACCTGAAAAGCATGTGGTGACTCAGTTTCCTCATCTGTCCTGCACTATTTGACATTCTTTGCTTTTCCTTTTAATCTTACTTTTTCTATATTCAGATGTAGATTATGATCGAATAAATTTTCAGATGTTGATGTATGGGGAAGTCATTCTGGCTGATACATGATCTGTCTTGAACTTTATGCTGACCAGAACAGCCTGTCCTATGGCCTGGCAAGCATACATTCTCTTTGTACATCTGCTATAACCAGTAAAGATTGTAAGTAAAATAAAAATGGAGTCACTGTGGCTTAGGCATCAAAAATGGAGCTGGAGGATTTCCCTGGTGGCACAGTCAATAGGAACCCACCTGCCAATGCAGGAGACACAGGTTCAACCCCTGGTCCAGAAAGAGCCTAAATGCCAGGGAGCAGTTAAGCCTGTGCGCCGAAACTAATGAGCTCATGCGCTGCAACTCCTGAAGCCGGAGCACCTAGAGCCGGTACCCCACAGGAAGAGAAGCCACGGCAGTGAGAGGTCCCGCACTTCAACAAAGAGTAGCCTCCACTTGCTGCAACTAGAGAAAGCCTGTGCTGCAAGAAGAACCCAGTGCAGCCAAAAAAATACATATTTTTTTGTTAATGGAGCTGGGTAGTCATTATAGACGTGGTTTCAGATGCACTGTTCCATTACTGAGAACTTGAATTTTCTGAACTGTATCAGACTCAAGGCCAGCACCTGCCATTCTCAAAACAGTATCTGCTAGCAGCTGCCACCTTACATCTTAACCTGGACTAATCCTGTTTCAAGTGCTCAATACCGACGCATGGCTGGTGGCCACCATATTGGAGAGACTAATCTACGGGAAGCCAACTAACAAACAGGTAGCTACAAAGTAGGGTCGCAAGTGCAATGATGAGGCACTCCGGGTGGTCAGAAGAGGCACAGGACCCAGCTGGGTGGGGGAGGGGTGCAGAATTAGAAAGTTTTCCTGGAGGAAACGTCTGAGCTCAGGTGTGGACAGAAGAGTTAGCCCGCCTTTGGGAATCGTGAATGCAGTTACAAGTGCAGTGAAGTGGGGGCAAAGGCCAGGACTGCAAACAGCCTAAAGAACCATTCTTCTTTCAGGGTGATGAAACATCCCTGGTGGCTCAGTTGTAAAGAACCTGCCTGTCAATGCAAGAAATGCAGGTTTGATCCCTGGGTTGGCAATATCTCCTGAAGAAGGGAATGACTTCTCCAGAAATCTTGCCTGGAGAATCCTATGGACAGAGGAGCCTGGCAATCTACAGTCCATGGAGTCACAAAGAGTTGGACACATTTAAGAACCACAGCTACCCACTTCAGTATTCTTGAGCTTTCCTGGTGATTCAGACAGTAAAGAAACTGCCTGCAACACAGGAGACCCGGGTTGGATCCCTGGGTTGGGAAGATCCCCTGGAGGAGGGGATGGAAACCCACTGCAGTATTCTTGCCTGAAGAATCCCCATAGACAGAGGTTTCTGGTGCGCTACAGTCTATGGGGTCACAAAGAGTCAGACGTGACTCAGCAACTAAGCACAGCACATCCAATCACAAGCACAGCAGCAGCTACAAGCATCATGTGCACAGCCAGGGACAATGCTAGCTGAGACATCAACAGGGACCAGATTGAAGAACTTGGAGTTTGTGTTGCAGGCATCGGGGTGAGCTGGGAGCTAATGAGGGAACTGTCATATGAGGGCTTTACAAGCATTCCAGTAAAACCGGTAGCCTGAAGGAGTGCCTCAGGCAGCCTGGGATCTGGAACTAGGCAGGAGTCAGAGGTTGCTTTCTGGAGGAATTAAGGCCTGATGAAATGGCCAGGATCCCCCAGGAAAGGTTATTCTGGGTAGTGAGAGGAGTCCAAGACCTGGCACCTGGAGCGATGAAAGCATGAGGGTTTCACTGGGGGTTATGACATGTTGTGTTTGAAAGATGCACAATCAAAGCGGTGAGAGGTCAGCGAGCTTGGCGGGAACTTCGTTATGAAGGCCTTCCAAAGCAGGGCAGAGGAGTTGAGATTTCTGTCGAGTCAAGAGGGAGTGTAGAAGGATTTTGAGCTGGGAAAGGATGAGAGTTTTAGAAAGGTCTCTCTGCCTGTGTTGTCGGGCTAGAGAGTGCAAGTTCAGAGAGTAGGGAGGAGGCTGGGGCCGAAATCCAGCTGAGAAAGAATGAGATTTGAGCTACAGAAGGGGTGGTGGGGACTGAGAGAGCTCTAGAGCGATAATGTGTGTGTGTGTGTGTGTGTGTGTGTGTGTGTGTGCGTGCGCGCGCGCTTAGTCGCTCAGTCGTGTCCGACTCTTAGTGACCCCATGGACTACAGAAGGGGTGGTGGGGACTGAGAGCTCTAGAGCGATAGTGAGTGTGTGTGTGTGTGGTGTGTGTGTGTGTGTGTGTGCGCGCGCGCGCGCTTAGTCGCTCAGTCGTGTCCGACACTTAGTGACCCCATGGACTGTAGCCCGCCAGGCTCCTCTTTTCCAGACAGGAGCACTGGATGGGGTTGCCATTCCGTTCTCCAGGGGATCTTCCCCACCCAGGGACAGAACTCCTGTATTGGCAGGCGGATTCTTTACCACTGAGCCACCAGGCAAGCGCCCTCCACCCCGCCACCCCCAACCACCCTAAAACCCCGAAGGAAATGGTCCTTTCGGCTGTCTTTAGTTCCCGCACTGGAAGCCAATTACCCTCTTAGCTACCCACCTCCCCGCCCACTATGGCCCCTCTAGTCCTCCTTCTAGCTCCTCTCTATGGTTCCCCCCCTCCCACCGCTCTAGCCAGACGCTTTCTCTCGTTTCCCTTCCACCCTGGACCCCTCTATCTGCCGCCAACCTCTCTATGGTCCTCCTTCTCCCTCCTTCATTTATCCGCTCCTCTTCTAAAGTTTAGAGTCTAAACTTCTCAGTATTGGCCATCAGCCTCGCGCACCCATCAGATCCGTCCTCTGAGCTCCCTTTCTGCTCAGGTCGAGCGGGAACGGTGGACAGTGGGGAAGTGCTTTTACGGGAGGCCCGGCAGGGAGCGACCCCGGACTTGCAAGGGGAGACCCCGGCTAGAAGCTGCGCGATTCAGGCCGTTTACAAAAATGCTCGGGCTGCAAGCTCGAAGCCCAGAAAAGAAGATTCCGCTTTGCGCTTAGGCTCTAATAAGAGGGATCCCAAAAGGATCACTCTCTAGGGGAGTTCCCTGCTCCTCGTTTCTTTTTTTTTTTAAGTTTGCAAACTTGATTTTTCTTTCTTTATAATTTCCCCCCTTTATCTGCACCTGACATGTGGAGCTTCCCTGACCAGGAACCAAACCCCACATCCCCTGCAGTGGAAGCTCAGAGTTTTAACCACCACGGAAGCCCCTCATTTTTGTTCTGATACTGTCACAAACAGACGAGGAAATCGGGAAATGCTCACCTCCTACACGGATTGGGGAAAATGAGAACAAGATGGGAGGGAACTTGCTTAAAACTAGTCAACCAGGAACCAGATGGAACTCAAGTCAGGGTCTCCTGGTTCCCAGTTCCCATAACCTCAGGGGTTTTCCTGTTTAACAATAGGTGAGAATAGCAAATGAAACAACTGACAAAGGATTAATTTCCAAAGTATACAAGCAACTCATACAACTCAATACCAGAAAAACAACCTAATTTAAAAAGTGGAAAAAAGACCTAAACAGACATTTCTCCAAAACCATACAGATGGCTAACAGACACATGAATAGATGCTCAATATCACTCATTATTAGAGAAATGCAAATCAAAACTGCAAGAGATATGATATCACCTCACGCCAGTCAGAATAGCCATAATCGAAAAGTCTACAAACAATAAATGCTGGAAAGGGTGTGGAGAAAAGAGAACACTCTTGTACTGTTGTTGGGAATGTAAGTTGATACAGCCACTATGGGAGACGGTATGGAGATTCCTTAGAAAACTAGGTATAAAACCACCATATAACCCAGCAAACCCACTCCTGGGCATATACCATGAGAAAAGCAAAATTTAAAAAGACACACGCACCTCAGTGTTCACTGCAGCACTATATGCAATAGCTAGAACATGGAAGCAACCTAGAGGTCCATCAACAGATGAATGGATAAAAAGTGCTGGTACATATACACAACGGAATATTACTCAGCCACAAAAAGGAATGCATTTGAGTCAGTTCTGACGAGGTGGATGAACCTAGATCCTATTGTACCGAGTGAAGTACATCAGAAAAAGAAAGATAAATATCGTATACTACTGTATATATATATATATGGAGAAGGGAATGGCAACCCACTCCAGTGTTCTTGCCTGGAGACTCCCAGGAACAGGGGATCCTGGTGGGCTGCTGCCTGTGGGGTCGCACAGAGTCAGACACGACTAAAGTGACTTAGCAGCAGCAATGTATATATATAGAATCTAAAAATATGGTACCAAAGGATTTATTTGCAGGGCAGAAAGTGGAGAAACAGACAATAGAGAACAGACTTATGGACTCGGGGAGCGGGTGAGATGTATGGAGAGAGTAACATGGAAACTTACATTCCCATATGCAAAATAGATAGCCAATGGGAATTTGCTGTATGTCTCAGGGAACTCAAACAGGGGCTCTGTATCAACCTAGAGGGGTGGGATGGGCCGGGGCGGAGGTGGGAGGGAGGTCCAAGAGGGAGGGATCATATGTATACCTGTGGCTGATTCGTGTTGAAGTTTGACAGAAAACAAAATTCGGTAAAGCAATTATCCTTCAATTTTAAAATAAATTTTTTAAAAAGAAAGAAAATAGATGAAGTAAATAATAACAGCATGGCTCCTAAAGGAGGAATGCAGGGCCTTCACAGTCAAGTTCCATCTGATATTCTGCCCCATCTCCAAGGATTCTTCTTCACACGTAGCAAAGCACATAGAATTCTTTGCTATAAAATTAACTAAGCATAACTGCAGAGGTGGATTTACCATGAATCTAATGAAGCTTAAGCTTCAGGGGTTCCTCACTTGCACAAGATATTTCCTGAGTCGTAAGCACTGACAATTCAAAGAGTCGTTAGATTAGTCACTGCTCAAAAGAAAGCAAAACAAAAAACTTGCACCAGGGTGTCCAGTGACAGATGAATGGATAAAAAGTGGCATATATCTACATGCAATGGAGTACTGCAAGTGTGCTAAGTCACTTCAGTAGTGTCTGACTCTGTGACCCCGTGGACTGTAGCCCACAGGCTCCTCAGTCCACAGGGATTCTCCAGGCAAGAGTACAGGAGTGAGTTGCCATCTCTTCCTCCAGCAATGGAGTATGATGCAGCCATTAAGAAAGAATGAAAGAATGCCATTTGGAGGAACATGAATGGAGGAGAGATTATTGTGCTAAATGAAGTCAGTGAAATACAAATTATATGATATCCTTATATATGGAATCTAAAATATGATACATACGAACTTTTTATACATACATATAAAAAACAGAAATAGACCCACAGAAGTAGAAAACAAACTTATGGTTACCAAAGGGGAAAGGTAGGGGAGGGGACAAATTGGGACGATGTGACTAACAGAATCATGGTACTGTATACAGATAACGGGCAGAGCGCTGGGCAGCACTGCCAATGTGTCTCTCCTTCCACGGTGCTCAGACAGAACAGGCCCAGGGACGCCCCTTCCTCCAGCCTCCGACCACCTTCCAACCATTTTTCCAGTGGCAACCTTGGAACCAACCAGCTGTCCTCGGCCCCCAGGACCAGCCAACGCCATTTGCAGAGCTCGGCTCCTTGTCTCCGGCTACCGTGAGCTCCCAGATTCCTGAGAATTATTCCTGCAGGCGGAGGCGCCCCGGCCACCCGGTCCACGTGCAGCCTCCGCCTACTGCCCCGACCTCTCTCTGGGCTTCCCTGACCACTAGGACCAGGCGGCTCTGGAGGGCGGGCCATCTCCCCACGGATCGGGGGAGAAACGGGGGACGGGGGACGGGGGGGGGGCGGACGGGGCGGCGGGGATGGGGGGTGAGGGGGCGCCGAGCTCCGTGGAACCTGCAGAGCCAGCGCTGGGCCGCGCGCTCTTCCAGGACATCCGTCCAGGGCAGGACGAGGTGCTCAGACCCCGGACGCCTTGGGGCCGCCCTGCTCGCGGAAAAGAACCCGAACCAGGCCTTCGTGGACCCGCAGGCCCCAGGTCCTCCCCGCCCGACTCCACCTCTGTGGATTCCTGCAGCCACGTCCTGGACAAGCGGGTGAAACTCATCACGACGGTGGGCGCCCACCTGACCAGCCCCGCAGGCCTCTCTCTGCCACTAGGCAGTTTATATTTCTTGGTTGGTTGATTTTATTTTATTTATTTTTGGCTGTGCTAGGTCTTCGTTGCTGCTCGAGGGATTTCTTTAGTTGCCGAGTTGGGGGCTATTCTGTGGCAAGCACAGGACCTAGACCTCAGGCTCAGAAATTGTGGCGCCGGGGTTTGGTTGCTCCAGGATGTGAAATCTTCCCAGACCAGGGATCAAACCTGTGTCCCTTGTGTTGGCAGACAGACTTTGGACCACCAGGGAAGTCCCACTAAGCAACTTGTTAACTTTGGAGCCCTCTCTGGAGCCTTCCATCAAAGGGAAATAATACAGGTTTTTGCAACAACAAAATTAAAAAGAGATAACCAAAAAGAACCTACTTTTTATGATAGGTAACTATATTCACTATCTTGTAATAAATTATAATGGAAAAGAAGCCAAAAATATATACATCCAAAAAAAGAATGAATATATATATATATATGAACCAATTCGCTGTAGTGAAACTACCACAATATTGTAAATCAACTATACTTCAGTAAAAAGGAAACAAATTGCAACCAACCCAATGTCCACCGCTAGGAGAATGATTAAAGGTTATCTGGCCTCATCAGTCGGCTATCAAAACAGCATTGACAATGAATGACTAGACTACACTACACTGTGGATATTTACAAATACCAAACAAAAGCAATATTGAGCGGAGAAAAGATTACACTGAATGACACCATCTATCCTAGAGGTGTTAAATGTGCAGGACAGTATCACATTGCATCATGTATGTAGCAAAATAGAAAGACATACATGCATAGGAATGGTAAACAAAAGACGCAGAATCTAACAGCCTCTCTTAGGGAAGGGAACGGAGAAGGCAATGGCACCCCACTCCAGTGCTCTTGCCTGGAAAATCCCACGGGCGGAGGAGCCTGGTGGGCTGCAGTCCATGGGGTCGCTAGGAGTCGGACACGACTGAGCGGCTTCACTTTCATTTTTCACTTCCATGCATTGGAGAAGGAAATGGCAACCCACTCCAATGTTCTTGCCTGGAGAATCCCAGGGACGGGGGAGCCTTGTCTCTGGGGTTGCACAGAGTCGGACACGACTGAAGTGACTTAGCAGTAGCAGGGAAGGGAAGGAGAAAAATTGATGGGGAGGGGTACACAGAGGGCTTAGACTGCTTCTGTAAAGTTGTACAGTCTTTGCTTATTAGTGAGAACAGGGAGCTATTTATGATTCTGGATATTTTTTTGTATAGAGAAGTGGTTCCAGATACTATTAAGAAAAGACTCCCTATATTCACCTGTCAATAGATTCTGCTGCAGTAACAAACAACACCAAGCTCAGTGGCTTTACACAACACATGATTATTTTAAATGTTATACATCTAAGGAAGATGAGCATCGTGTTCTGGTCACTGTAGGCACATACTCTGGAATTCAGGCTGATGAATTCACTTCACTTCACCCTGCAAGTCCCCAAGCACAGACCAGCAGGAATGGAAAGTGATCAATAGTCGAGCTGGCTCTTACCTTGTGCTGAAGTTGACACACATCTCTTCCACTTTTATTTTACTGGGCAAAGAGAATCACAAGGCCACATCTAATTGCAAAGGAAAATGCAACCTTATCATGTTCCCAGAAGGAGAAGCAGAATTTAGAAATGATCGTCATGCTTAGCATCTCTTCCCCTGTTGCCAGGAATAACAATATCAATATCAAATAACCTCAGATAGGCAGATGACACCACGCTTATGGCAGAAAGTGAAGAAGAACTAAAGAGCCTCTTGATGAAAGTGAAAGAGAGTGAAAAGTTTGGCTTAAAACTCAATATTCAGACAACTAAGATCATGGCATCCGGTCCCATCACTTCATGGCAAATAGATGGGGAAACAGTGGAAACAGTGGCAGACTTCATTTGGGGGGGCTCCAAAATCACTGCAGATGGTGACTGCAGCCATGAAATTAAAAGACGATTGCTCCTTGGAAGAAAAGCTATGACCAACCTGCTGCTGCTGCTGCTGCTGCTAAGTCGCTTCAGTCGTGTCCGACTCTGTGTGACCCCATAGACGGCAGCCCACCAGGCTCCCCCATCCCTGGGATTCTCCAGGCAAGAATACTGGAGTGGGTTGCCATTTCCTTCTCCAATGCATGAAAGTGGAAAGTGAAAGTGAAGTCACTGAGTCGTGTCCAACTCTCAGCGACCCCATGGACTGCAGCCCACCAGGCTCCTCCGTCCATGAGATTTTCCAGGCAAGAGTACTGGAGTGGGGTGCCATTGCCTTCTCCATGACCAACCTAGACAGCATATTAAAAAGCAGAAACATTACTTTGCCCACAAAAGTCCATCTAGTCAAAGCTATGGTTTTTCCGTTAGTCATCTGTGGGTGTGAGAGTTGGACTATAAAGAAAACTGAGCACCAAAGAATTTAGATTTTGAACTGGTGTTGGAGAAGACTTTTGAGAGTCCCTTGAACTGCAAGGAGATCTAACCAGTACATCCTAAAGGAAATCAGTCCTGAATATTCATTGGAAGGACTGATGCTGAAGCTCCAATACTTCAGCCATCTGATGTGAAGAACCGACTCATTGGAAAAGACCCTCATGCTGGCCAAGATTGAAGGCAGGAGGAGAAGGGGACAACAGAGGGTGAGATGGCTGGATGGCATCACCGATGCAATGGACATGAGTTTGGGTAAACTCCATGAGTTGGTGATGGACAGGGAAGCCTGGCATGCTGCAGTCCATGGCGTCGCAGAGTCAGACACTACTGAGCGACTGAACTGATACCCCTGCTCTCCCAAGAAAACAATTTAAAGTTGCTCCAGTCCAAATATCTTGCGTATTTATTTCTTATTGGGTTTTACAACCATCTACATTGTACGTGAGAGAAATGCAGGCACGACCCTGAGAAATGTGGTGACCTCTTCAAAGTCCCACAACCAGGCCACAGAATGAGTTGGACTCCTAAGACCTCAGCCCTGTCCTTGGTGCTGTCAAAACCCCACCATCTTTGGACTCTTTCCTCCCAAACATCATACCACCTGACTTATGCTAATAAATCCCAGTACGACCAGTGTGGCTGTTTGATGACTGTATTTCTGCAAATGGACTTTAAAATCCTTACATTGGTAAACTTTTGTCTCACTGGGTTATGGCAAGCCATGCAGAGGAGGTGACCGCAAAAATGTGTAGAAAACAGAAAAATCATTCAATTCTGGTCAGTGTCAACTGACTGCCAGGGCCTACTCATACAGGTTAAAAAGAGAAATTCGAGTTAGTTTCTCTGGCACCCAGCGCACCACGCAGAATGGCTCCTGAGGGCACTGACAGGTGATTAGAAAGAAATTCACCACTTTCTTCCCGGCTCCCTGGATGCCCCGCCCAGTCCTCCAGTGCGCCTGAGCCGAGGCGCTGACGCCATTCCCCGGCCACGCCCCCTCCCGAGGCGACCACGGGCCTCGGGGGCGGGGCCTGGGCAGAAGATGGCCGCCGCGCGCCCGGAACCCCCGAGTCCGAGCTCAGCGGCCCTGGAGCCGCGATCCTCGGAGCCTCCGGACGTGGTGCGGGCGAGGAAGGGGCCAAAGCTGGGGACTCGAGACGGCAGGAGGTCGCAGGGCTGGGGGCGGGGCTTAGGACGGGGCGGGGGTGATATTTATGGCTCCGGCTCTGGGGGCGGAGCTTCTCTGTGGGCGAGGGGGCGGGGATTATCGTGGAGCCAATGAGGGTGGTGGGTGGGGCCTGGGTGGGTGGACCCCGAGAAGGAGTGGGGGGGACATCTGAGCTGTTGATGGATTCGGAGAGGAGTTCACGGGGATGGCGTTTGTCTAATTAGGGGGCGGGGCCTCCGAAATTTTAGGGGTAACGAACCTCGTAGGTTGGGAAGGTGACCCTGAAAGACAAGGCTGTGGGGTTATAGCTGGGGCATCCACGCTGGGGTGGGGTATGATTATGCAGGGATCTGAGGGATGCGTCTTGATGCCCAGGAGAGGATTTGGGTGGAGGAAGAAATGACTGTTCCAGGTGACTTTGGACAGACTCTCAGGATGGGAGAGTAGGGAGGATGAGAGACATTCATTCATTCGACAGACATTTACTAGTCCTACCTGGGCCAGACAGATGGAGAGGCGAACGAATACATAAACTGTATTCTTCCGGAGCGCGCCGTGGAAAAGGGGAAGAGAGACAAGAAATGAGACTTGTGATCTGGAAAGAAAGAGTGAGCTGAGAGAGTGGGGGGTAGGGGAGCTAAATTTAGACGAGAGCAGTCAGCTGTGTACCGGCTTATAGTTACACTGGGGTCAGAGAGATAAGCAAGAGCTGGGTCATGGTGGATATTAGATGACGGTTTGGGATTTTAACTGCAATTGGAGTCATATGACAGTTTTGAGTGGGAAAATGACTGCTGTCTGATTTCCATGTTTCAAAAGGTCATTCGGGCTGCTTTGGGGAGGTGGGTTATAAGGGAGCAGGCGTAGGCACAGAGACACTCAGAGGGTTAGGAAACTTGACAAGAGATGATTGGCTTTAAAGTGCAGGTGGAGGAGAGAAACGGCTGGATCTGTGATGTATTTTGGGCAGGAGGGGAAGCCTTGATGGTCATAGGGCAGAATCCCGGAGGATAGAGAGCTGAGTCTAGAAATCGAGGGGCCCAGTAGGCTGCAGAGAGCGTTTGAATAAGTGGGGCGTGTTGGGGGGTGGGGTGCAGCAGAGTCCACAGGCTCCTCTCTTTCTCCCCCTCCCCACTCAGGTCCTGGTGCCTGATGATGGCCGCCCGGCCACCCCCCCGAGTGACCTCATCGAGATCCAGGTGGTGAAGGTGACAGACACCACCCTGGTCCCCGAGCCCCCGGAGCCAGGTTCTCTGCACTGTGCCTTGTGCCCGGCTGCCTTCCGGCTGGTCTCCGAGCTGCTGTTCCATGAACATGGTCACCTGGCGGGGGCTGAGGGTGGCGGGCAGGGTGGGGACCCCAGCCAGTGTCATGTGTGTGGCCACAGCTGCCCCGGCCCCGCCAGCCTCCGTGCCCACTATAGCCTGCATACGGGCGAGCGGCCCTACCGGTGCGCACTCTGCCCCCGGGCCTTCAAGGCCCTGGCCCCTCTGCTGCGGCACCAGCACCGACACGGGGTGGAGCCGGGGGCCCCTCGGAGGCCCCCGGAGGCGGCGGCAGCGACTCGAGAGCAGCGGCCCGGGGCGCCCCCGGAGAGGTCGGAGGTGGTGCTGGCGGCAGCGGCGGCGGGCGCGGCGGTGGGGAAGCCCTTCGCCTGCAGGTTCTGCGCCAAGCCGTTCCGCCGCTCCTCAGACATGCTAGACCACGAGCGGGTGCACACGGGCGAGCGGCCCTACCACTGCGGCGTGTGCGGCAAGGGCTTCACCCAGTCCTCGGTGCTCAGCGTCCACGCGCGCATCCACACCGGCGAGCGCCCCTTCCGCTGCAGCCTCTGCGACCGCACTTTCAACAACTCCTCCAACTTCCGCAAGCACCAGCGGACCCATGTCCACGGCCGGGGCCGGGGGACTCTAGGGGCCCGCTGGCACCGGGGGCCGAGAGGCCGGGGAGCAGGTGTGGGGCAGGGAACCCTCCTGAAGAGGGGTGTGGGGAGACGGCCAGAGTAAAGGTGGAGGTCGACCAGTAGTCTGGGAGCGCACGTTGCTGTAGGAGAGGAGCAGGTGGACAGGGGAGGACGACGAGAGGTTCGGGGTTCGCAGGGTGACATCAGAGCTCACAGAGATGGCCACGAGCAGCCAGCGTGGGAGAGCACACGGACAGCGGGGCTCACGACGCTCACAAGTCACACAGCCCCTGCGTGTGGTTCCGAGAAAGGCACGGTGGCAGCCCTGTGGGTGCTAGGAACCTGGGCTGGATGTCATGGCTTCGTCTGCCTCCCCGACGGCTTGTCCTTGCACAAGACATCACTTGTCGCAGCAGAGCCTGGGCCCTTCTTGAGGCAGGGGGATACAGGCTGGACCCTTTCGCCTACCTCACGGGATTGCACTGACCCTAAGACTGCCCACCTGTCCTCAGTCTGCCAGCTGGATCCTCCAATAAAGAAGCTGGGACCCTGTCACCTCAAAGCCAGAGGGTCCCCAAGTCACAGTGTCAAGGATGGAAGCCTAACCCTAAGGATTTTGACACCAGGACCCTTGCTCCCATGGTGGTCCCTCCCCTAAGCCAGACTCCTCTTTCAAGACAACTAAAACACTGGCCCACACTCAGCCAGCTGCTGCGCCCCTCCTAAAGCTCTCGGCTCAGAGCCCAGGGTCTCCCGGGGGCTGCCAAGTAGCCCCCAGTGGATCTAATTCCCTTCCACTCCCAGTTGGGAGCAAACAGCTTACAGGCCGGTCCCAGGCTATCCCACAGAAGGGTTGGTGGATGCCAATGGGGCTGTCCTGGGGGGCCTGTGGTTGGTGTGGGGCAGGAGATGAGTCACTGGGGCGGAGGCAGAGGAGGACCTGGGGGCTGGATGTGGGAGGCCTCCAGTGTTATTCCTATTAAAGGACTCTCTGAAGGGTTTCTCTATGTTGATCTTATGTTTTGGGGGGCGGGTAGGAGGGCTACCCTGGGGTCTTGTCCCCAGCAGTGAGTTGTGACTCTCTTCAAACCTCTGTTTCCTCATCTTTAGAACCAGGGAGGGGGTGGTCGGGGGAGGTGTCTGCGGTGGACAGCGTCTGGCTATCCAGAGAAGCTATGTGGTTCAGCTGTGGAACTGGGGATCAGGCAAGTTCAGCAATACGAAGGGGCTCCCAGGATCGGTATGCTTCAGGAAGGGGAGCCCAGGACTCACGCCTCTTCCTGTTCACCCAACACCTCCACAAGGCATCCCAATAGATGAAAGAGAATTCTGTTTTCACCAAGGAGACACCCCTGGTGTGGACATCACCACCCAAGCTACACAGCTTGGCGGGTTCCTTAAGCCGTCTTCACCCTTCACCCATCCATCGAATCCCTTATCAATTTCCTGTTGTTGGAATCTGAACGCTTCATCATCACTACTCTTGAAGACCAAGCTAACAAGTCGCACAGGTTGGGGCCCCGCCCTCTTCACTCTCCAGGCTGCGGCCACCTGGACCCATCCTTTGGAAACACAGATCCCTACCTTGTTACCAATCCCCAGCTCCTTGTGGCCACGAGGAGGGATCCCAAACGTGAGTGCCTGTAGGGTCTTCATGATAATGTGAGTGAGGAAGGTGGTGGGGTTTCAAGGAGAAACACCAGGACCAGTGAGGTGAAATGGGACCACTGACACGTGGGATGCCACGGTGCTGCAGCAGTTTGGAGAATACATGCCACGTCCAAAGAGAGCAAGGACTACTCGGCCCCGGGGGGATGCAGGCCACGTTGCTAGATCTTCCAAATTTTTCAAAAGTTGCATTAGTTTATATTATGTGAACTCGCTCTTTTTTTAATGTGGCTGCATTGGGTCTTAGTGTGTATGTAGGATCTAGTTCCCCGACCAGGGATTGATCCCCGGCCCCTCTGCACTGGGAGCTCTGAGTCTTAACCACTGGACCACCAGGCAGGTCCCCATATGTAAAATCGTTTCATGTTCAAAGTTTCGCAGCAAAGTCTTTTTTTTTTTCCTCCCATGGGCTAAACCGGAAGTCTCAGCGGCTCAGATCCAGCGGTTGCCAGCCTCCAACCCCTGCCTCCAAGGTCATCCGAGCTCTGCTGTTTGGGATTCGTGGCTCTTCAGGAGCCAGTCCCCGACCCTCGGCGTCTCTGGCCACACCAATCTATTCAAAATTGGCTGGAACAGCTGGGTTGACTTGGACACGCTTTAACCCTCCACCTGGAATTCAATGCCTGCGTCACCTGCCAAGCTTCTGTGGCCCTGTCATGCTTTGGATGTCCTGCTCCTCCTGGGAGCCTGGTTAGCCCCTCCAGTCTGATGCGGAGAGTGTGCCATGCTCTCAACCCCTGGGGAGACTCCACGTCCTCTACAGCGTGGTGTGCAGCGTCCACGTGACTCACTTTGAGTCCCACACCGGGTCTGTCACCTGCTCGGTCTCCGGCATTACAGCAAGGTGGCCACACTGGCTTCCTGCCCTCTCGTGAGTCAAACTGGACTCACCCAGGCAGTGACCCCTGACCTGACTTGGTCTCCAGGTTTCAGTCCTGAGGCACCCGGGACTGTAGGCCCAGGGCTACTACGAACCTGCTAGGTTTCCCTGGAGCCTTTCTTCTCTGGGACCTCAGCATCCTCTTCTGAAAGTGGGCTAAGTCAGCCTCACAGGGCATATATTTCACTGCTCTGAGGACCAAAATGAGGAAAAAAATGAAAGGGCTTCTGATGCTCCACTAAGTCACGCTGGAGGGAGACATCCTATAAGTGGGCTGTATAATAAACAGAGCCCCAGCTCACCCGCTCTCTTCCAGCTCATTTGAGGGCCAGGAACGTGTCCACTTCATGTTTCCCCGTGCTAAGTCACTCAGTCATGTCCAACTTTTGCAACCCCGTGGACTGCAGCCTGCGGGGCTCCTGTCCATGGAATTGTCCAGGCAAGAATACAGGAGTGGGTTGCCATTCCCTCCTCCAGGGGGTCTTCCTGACCCAGGGGTCGAAACCGTGTTTCTTACGACTCCTGCAATGGCAAGCAGGTTCTTCCCCACTGGCGCCAATGTTTCCCCAGTGTCCATCAAAGGACTGGGCAGATGGGCCCTGGAGAAATGTTGGCCGTGGAATAAACAAACCACAAAAGCATTCTGAAGGAGATGGGGTCCAGGTACCTGGTCGGTTCCTGAGCCATGACTTACCTGTCTTGTTCTGTGCACGCTCCACTGGGAGACCAGAGCCTGGACATGGTGAAGCCTTGGTGACTACCAGCTGAATGAGGAAAAGCAGAGAGAGGCAGGGCGAGGCAGAAGGTGCTGGGAAATCACCATCCCAGGAAGCCAAAGTTCTCACCCTTCCGTTTGTCAGCGCTCAACCCCCTCCCCTGGGACGAAAGAAGGGACTCCAGCGGCCCTGTTGATAACATTTATTCTTCTCCGCTCTGTACAAGCCGCGTCTGCCCCCCGCCCCCCACCCCCACAAACCAAGAGCACCCAGGCCCCCACCCCGTGCCCTCCCGAACCGCCCGCACTCCGCTGTCCGGCCAGCTTGCTGGGGAAGGGGGAGAGGCCGTCCAGACCCGGCACGACCCAGCTCACTGCGGGGCTGAAGGCTGCTGGGGCAGGGGGGCTGGAGAGGCGTACACATCAGGGGTGGACGGAGGGTCGAGTTCAGTGTCCGATAGGAGGAGGAGAGGGCCAGGGAGGTCCAGGTGGAGAGAGGCAGGCTAGGGTCTGCACGACATGGGCCTTGGGAGAGGAGGCTAGTCTGTCTTAAATTCGGAAGGATGATGGATGGGAGGGCCGGAAGGAGGAGGTCTGCGCCCCCGAGGGGCGAGTCCCGGAGGGGACGAGTGATGGGAGTGGCGATGGGGAGACACACTCCCCGGTCAAGCGTCCTTCCCGGGCAACGGGCCGGGCCCCGCTCCCGGCCCCGCCAGGCCCTCAGCTTTGTGCGCCAGGCGGTGTTTCTTGAGGCCGTATGTGTTGGCGAACCCCTCGCCGCAGGAGGAGCAGCGGAAAGGCCGGCCGCCCTGGTGGGCCGCCAGGTGCTTCCGGAAGTAGCCGGGATCCTTGAAGGCCTTGAGGCAGGCGGGACAGCGGAGCTCGGGCCGCGGAGGCTCGTGCGCGCGCTGATGGCGCAGCACGGAGCTCAGGTAGAAGAAGCCCTTGCCGCAGTGCTCGCAGCGATAGGCGCGCTCGCCAAGGTGAAGCCGCTGGTGCTCCAGCAGGTTGGAGCGGTAGCGGAAGGTCTTGCCGCAGGCGCCGCAGCGCAGGGGCCGTGCCACGGCGTGCAGCCGCCGGTGCTCCGCCAGGCTGGACGACTGCGCGAAGCGCTTGGCGCACACGCCGCACTTGAAGGCGCGCTCGCCCGTGTGCACCACGCGGTGCTGCCGCAGGTACCAGGAGCGCAGGAAGCCGCGGCCGCACACGCCGCAGCGGTAGGGCCGCTGCTCCGTGTGGCAGCGCTGGTGGCGCATGAGCAGGGCCGCCTCCCAGAAGCGCTTGCCGCACACCGGGCACCGGAAGCCGCGCTTCTGCCGGTGGCTGCGCCGATGCAGCAGCAGGTCGTAGGCGCCCGCGAAGCTCTGGCCGCACAGGCCGCAGCCCAGGGTCCGGCGCACCAGGTGCACATACTTGTGGGTCACCAGGCCCAAGAAGTGCTTGAAGCTCTGGCCGCAGGTGGCACAGCTGAAGCGCTCGGGGCCCGCGCTGGCGCCCCCGCCGCCCCCGGCCGCCGCGGACCCGCTCGCGTCCTCGCCCCCGGACACCCCGGCCAGCGCCGCCACGGCCGCCCCCACCTCCCCAGCCAGCCCGTTGTCCAGCACGGTGGCCGCGTCGGTGCCGCCGGAGCCCTCCGGGGGCTGGGCGCCGCCGGGCGCGGGCGGCAGCAGGCGCTCAGGGGCCGCCTGGTGCACCAGCTTGTGCCACATGAGGTTCTCGATGAAGCCAAAGGTCTTGCCGCAGGCGTCGCAGCCGTAGGGCTTCTCGGCCATGTGCGCCTCCTTGTGGCTCATGACGTGGAAGAGATCCGGGAAGTGCTCGCCGCAGTCTGAGCAGGCGTAGCTGAGGCCGTCCGCGGCGGCCCCAGACGCGGCTGAGCCGCTCGGGCCGGCCGCCCCAGCCGCGCCCTGGGCGGCGGGGAGGCCGGCGGCCCCGGCCAGGGCGCAGGGCAGCTGGAGCCGGTGCACCTGGCGGTGGCGCGTGAGACTCTGCGGGTAGCCAAAGACCTTGCCGCAGAGCTCGCACTTGTAGGGCCGCTCGCGGGTGTGCACCACGTGGTGCTTGCTCAGGTGGAAGGACTCGCGGAAGCGCTTCCCGCACACCGGGCACTGGTGTGGCTTCTCGCCCGTGTGGATCCGCTCGTGCCGCTTCAGGGTCTCGCGGCGCCCGAAGCCGCGCCCGCAAATGCCGCAGCAGAACGTCTTGCCGGGCGCAACGGCGCCCGAGCCCCCGGCCCCGCCGGGGCCGGCCCCGCCGAGCAGCAGCGGGTGGGCGCCCAGCAGCGGGACGGGCACGGCGCCGTACACCACCGCCGCGGCCGCAGCCGCGGCCGCCTTCTCGCCGTCGGAGGCGGGCGGGTCCGGAGGCAGCAGGTAGGGCCCCGGCGGGAAAGCGGGCGCGGGAGGCGCGCCGGGGGCCGCCGCGTCCTTGGGCGCGTCAGGGGCGGCGGGCGGGCCGTGCGCCGCCTTGTGGCGCAGCAGGCTCTGCGGCGCCGAGTAGGACTTGCCGCACAGCTCGCAGGGGTAGGCGGGCCGCGGCCCGGGCGCGCCCGCGTGCGCCGCCTGGTGCTTGAGCAAGTAGGCGGCGTCGCGGAAGGCCTTGCCGCACACGCCGCACGGCAGGCGCAGCAGGTCGGCCGAGTGCGTCTTCACGTGGCGCTTGAGGCTCTCGCGGCGGTTGAAGCTCTTGCTGCACACGGAGCACGAGAAGGGCTTCTCGCCCGTGTGGATGATCTGGTGCTGGTGCAGGTGGCTGGGCTTCTTGAACACCTTCCAGCACAGCGTGCAGGCAAACGGCCCATCGCTGCCCCCCGCCGCCGCCGCCGCCGCCGCTGCCGCCGCCGACCCCGCCGGAGGAGCCACCCCCACGCCCGTGCCCGCGGGGGCCGCGCTGCCGTCGGTGGGCGCAGCCGGGGGCCCGGGGGGCGCCGAGGAGGGTGCGGCGGGCGCGGGCAGGCCCAGCGGTGGGAGCGGAGGCGGCGCCGGGGCGCCCGCGGCCGGCGGCACGTCCTTGTGGCAGCGGCGGTGGCGGATCAGGCTGGACACGTGGTTATAGGTGCGGCCGCAGACGCCGCACTCGTAGGGTCGCTCGCCCGAGTGCACCAGCATGTGCTGCACCAGGTGCGAGGACTGCTTGAAGGACTTCTGGCACACGCCGCATGGGAAGCGCCGCTCCATCAGGTACTTGAGCCGCCGGAAGTAGCCTTTGTCGTCCTTGGCTGCGTCGCAGGCTGCTGCTCCCGCCGCCGGACCTGGCGGCGCCTGCGAGGCAGCGGGGAGCGGCCCGGGGGTCCCCGGGGGCGCGGCCAGCCCCGGCGCGGCCCCCGGCCCGGAGGCCGGCCCCCCACGCTTCAGGTTCCCAAACAGGTGCTGGTGGCCCGAGAGGTCCACGATGCCCCACTGCGGGGCAGGGAAGGCCGCGTCGAAGATCGGGGGCGGCGGCGCCCCAAAGGCGGGGGGCAGCGGCGGGTCGGGCTTCTTGGCCTGGGAGGACGACGACGAGGACGAGGACGAGGACGAGGAGGACGACGAGGAGGGGGCCTCGGCCTTGGGCTTGAAGCTGGCCTGGGGCGGGTAGTCGTACTGCGGCGGCGGTGGCTGCGGCGGCGGCTGCGGCGGGGGCCCCGGCGCACAGGGCAGCGCGGCTACTGCCTTGGCGTGCTCCCCGTACAGCTCCATGGGCTCGAAGCGCTGGTGGTTGAGGAACTCCAGGAAGTCGAAGGGGTAGCTTTGGAAATGGACCCCGTCCTCGCCCCCCAGGCCGCCGCTCCCGCCGCCCCCGGCACCGCTGCCCGCTGGGTTGGCCTCCATCCTGGGCGGCGGGGAGACGGGGGACCCTGCAGAGAGGAGAGCGGGGCTCAGGAGGCAGAGCCGCGTGGGGTCCCCCAGCTGCGGGCACTGGAAGAGCCACAGGCACCAGCCGGGACCCCCACTATCCGTCCTCGCCCGTCGGTCCCTCTGTCCTTCCCCCGCACCAAGCGGTCTTCCCCCGGGCTCCGCTGGCACGCTGACCTCTCCCACTCGGCCTGCCGCCTCCTGCCCGCGTCCTCTGTGGCCCTCGTCTCCCCTCTCCTCCCGAGATTCCCCCTCTCTCTTCTTCCCGCAGTTCCCACACATCTCCATCCATCCCCAACACCAGCACGCCTTGTTCTCAGACTCTGGTCTCAGGCCCCTGTGCAAACACTTTCAGGCCTCCAGGCTGGGTCCCCCAGGCCCTCTGCTCTGTAGCCCCCACCACCACACATGCACTAGCCCAAGCCCTGTGCTCCCAAACCCCTCACGTTCTGCCTTTGCCAAAAGAGAACAGTTTCTATCAGAATGATTAAGAGGGTGGCCATGATGCCCTGCTAGCCTCTCACTGTGTGACCCTGGACAAATTCCTGAACCTGTCTGTGCCTGAACCTTCCCATCTACACGTGGAGGTGACAAAGCATGTCCCTGTCTCCCAGGGCTGATGCAAGGACCCAACAAGCTACAGTGGGTCGGGTGGACACTCGGGGCCCTCTGGAGGGGATTCTCATCCTCATAGTAGGAACACAAAGTCAGGACAAACGCTGGGCGGGAGTGGGGGTGGGGTGGGTGGAGCTGGGAGGAAGGCCGTGTGGGTAGTTCCTGCACTACCAGGTAGGAGGGAGATGCTGCCGGCCTGAGAGGAAAAACACGCTACAGTAGGAAACATGCCAGGCCAGGGGATTTTAGCCCCATCCCCGTCTGACCTATGCTTGTAAAGGGGGCCCTGACCCCCAGAAGGAGGGGGACTTAGGGGGCTGGCTGGCAGAGCTCGCTGGCCCAGTCCCTGGAGCTACCTGTACCTTCACATCTGGGAGGAGCCTGGTGGCAGGTGGTCCAGGAGGTTCCCGCCCTCGCCCCTGGGGGCAACTCCCGCACCCTCCACCCAGCAGTCATTCTCTAAGCACCTTTCTAGGACCTCTCCTTCCAGACTGCAGCTGGCCAGCGTCTGTCTGCCCCAACCCCCAGTGTCCTCTGCAATTGATCTCGGCCTGACACCCACCAGGGGCCCTGGGAAACGCCTCCACTGAGCGGGTGGAGCGCCACGGGGAGAAGGGCCCGCCCGGTCAGGCGTGCTTCTTAGCCACCGTCCCCCCTCCGCTGGGGCCTGGGGCCCTGCGGCCAGCCCACCCCAGTGGTCAGTGGGCCCGTCCGCGGCCACCTGCCCGTCTGGCTGCCTCTGTTCCCAGACAGGTGAAAAGTGAGTGCCTCCCCGACCCCTGCCCGGAGGACAGTATTTTTAGCCTCCAGCTCCGGGTGTCCCTGGGAGCGATTCAGCAGCCCATGCCCGTCACACTCGATGCCCGTCACACTCGGCTGGTTAATCTGATCTCCGGAAGGAGCAAAGGCGTGGCCGGGTGCTGGTGGAAGCCTGTGGGCAAAGCCGAGTCCAGGAGGCAGTGCTGGAGTGGGCTGGGGAGGGGACAGCGGGGAGGCATGTGGGGGGGCGGGGCCAGGGCGGGGTCCCATGATGAAGCCCCGCCCCACCCCAAGCGCACACCTAAGGCTGCGGGGCCCTCCCCCAGGCCAGCACCTTGGAATCCCTGCCATGATGCGCACATACAAGGTGGTTCCCTGAGGAGGAAGGCGAGGGTGGAACTGGGGGGGTGGGGGGGGGCAGAAGCCTTACTTTGGGGGCGCTCTCTGGGTTATGAGGGGCATTTCTACAGGGGCTGGGTGGGAGGGGGGGTTACCTTCCTGAACACGTGGAGCGGTGAGGCGGTGCGGCTGCTTCCTCCTGCCTGGACCCTCGTCCCCAGACTTCACGCCCCCTGCCCTAACCCCCTTGAGGTCTCTGCTCCGGGTCAATGTCGCCTCCAGGAGAGAGGACGTGCGTCCCTCATCCTGCCACACTTTTTTCACCAAAGCCACTGCTGCCAACATACTGCTCTTATTTCCTCGTGCTGTCTCTTTACTGTCGCGTCTCCTCGCCTAAGAGGGCTAAGACTTGGCCTGTGTCTTACCACTGGGCGCCCAGCGCCTGGCACAGCGTGGCTACTTGGTAAGTTATTTGCTGAAATGTGGGAGTTAAACAGCACCCTCCCTCATCACCAGTGGGAAATCAGATGGACAAAAATGGAAAAGTAACAAGTTAGGAGATGCAGCTAAAGCTGGGCTCAGAGGCAAACTTATAGCTGTTGGTGTCTACTGATATAAATTTGTTGAATAAAGGGAATCGACTGTGCTGACCAGAACTTCCGGGGGGTGGGGAGTGGGGGGCAGCATTTAGCAGAGATGGAGCTGATATTGTCAAGGTGTGCCCAGGAGGACGAGTTCTGGTGGGAATGATGTCATGAAGAGGGCCTCCAGGGCAGGTGAGATGCCGAAGGACTTCGGCTGAGAGATGCAGGCGGTGGGACTGAAGGACAAAACTGACCCAGCTCACAACTATTTTCACTGGGAAAGGAGCCACATTTCCTGTCTCTGGGGACCTGAGTCTTAAACTGCTGTCTTTCTAAGGGGAAATGTATGGTGGATTTCACGCAGAGTGGCCTGAGGGGGTAGCCCCTCCCAAGGGGCAGGAGTCCCACAGCAACTGCAGTCACAGTCCTAATAACAACTCGTGTGCACTGTCTGACGGGTTTCACGTGGAACATCACCCCGATGCCTCCTAACGTCCTGTACATCACTGGATCCACTGCACAAGGAAGGAAATGGAGAAGTTGGAGGGGTCATTTCCCCAAGGAGGGGAAAGCAAGTGTTGGATTCCAGGCCCCTGATGCCCACACCTGTGGGCCATGCTGGTGCCATAAAGCTGCCTTGTGATGAGATTCTCGTCTGTAATGACAATAACAGTGACACACAGTAACAGGGAGCCCTGAGTGAGTGCTTCCTATTTGGGAAGTACTCTTTTAAATCCTTCATATGTGTTGACTCAATGAGTCTTCCCAATAACCCTAGAAGATGGTTCAGATTATTAACTCCATTTTACAGAGGAAGAGACTGAGGGCCTGAGAGGTCAATTAATTTCCTAAAGTCATACCACCAACAAGTGGCAGGGCCAGGAATTGCAGGCCAGCGGTGAGGTTCAAGAGGACATGCTGTTATCTTCACAACATGCTGTCTTTATCTTTTTCTATTTTTGTGGTAACACCTCATGGCTTGCAAGATCTTAGTTCTCTGATCAGGGATGGAACCTGGTCCCCCTGCAGTGAAAGCATGGGGTACTAACTACTAGACCACCAAGGAATTTCCATGCTGTCTTTCAATACTTCTCTCTCCAAAACAGAATTTTTAAAAAGCCTTCACTCCACTTTGTACTGGAAATACACTCTGCCTCCACACAACCCCAGGACTAGCCACTGGCATTTACTCAATGCTACCAAAACCGCACTGTGTTTCATATGCCTCTTTCAATCAAACTCACAACAGACTTGCAAGATAAGCATTAGTGGGGCTTCCCTGGTGGTCCAGTGGTTAAGAATCTGCCTCGCAATGCAGGGGAAGTGGGTTCAGTCCCTGGTTGGGGAATGAAGATCCCACATGCCGCAACTACTGAGCCCCCGCACCACAACTAAGACCCGACTGAGCCAAATAAATACGAAAAAAGGAAAAAGATAAGCTTTATTATTGTTCTTACTTAGTAAACAGGAAGACTAAGACCGAACCATGTCATTGTCGCTCCTCTGCTCAAAACCTGCAGTGACACCTCAGAGGAGGTCAGAGACCTCCGCAGCCCCAGCTGCCTCCTGGCAGCTCTGGCCACATGCTGGCTCCATCGCTGCCCCAGGGCCTTTGCACAGGCTGTTGCTTCTGCCTGGAAGGCTGGGACTCCCATACACACGGTTCTCTCACCCCCTCATCTCCTTCACGTCTTTGCTCAGACGCTGTCTTCTCAACCAGGTGCTCCAAGACCACTGTAACCTGTCGCCCAGAGCAACATTCCTGCTCACCCCAGCCTCCTCCGCTTCTCTCCTTTCCAGTCAGTGCATGCGTATGTGTGTTTGCGACCCTACGGACTGCAGTCCACAGGGCTCCATGGGGATTCTCCAGGCATGGATACTGGACTGGGTTGCCATGCCCTCCAGTCAGTACCACCACCGTATGTTCTATTTGTTGCTGGACTGCCCCTCCCAGAGGTGGGCTCCAAGCAGGCAAGATTTGGCATCTGACTTGTTCACTGGTCTAGCTCCAGCACTTAGAACAGGGCCCGTCTAGACAAATGTGTTAAATGAGTGAATGAATGAGGCCTGGAAATAGGAAGTGGTCTGCTCAGAGATATGAAGGCTAGTGCAAGCCAGGGTTCATGCTCTTAACCATTTCACTCCCGGGGGAGGGGAGCATTAAGGAGCCCCCTTCCCCCCGGGGGACTGCAGCTGTCCAGGAGAGGAGTCTACACACAGATCTAACTTCTCCGTGCTGGGGGGACAGGGATCTCTTGAAAGAGCCCTTCCTGTCACTTCCTCTGACACTGCGGCCCTGCTATGCTCTTACCCTGCTGTATTTCTTTCACACAAACATCTATATTTTGCTTTTTAATTGTCTGCCCCAGAGCTGGCATATGCACTCCACGAGGACAGGGCTTTTTGTCTGTTCTGTTCTCTGCTGCATCCCCAGTGTGTAGCAGGTGTTCATTAAACAGTTGTTGAACAAAGGAGAAGAAGGAACAAATGAAGGATGCTCTGGGCTCCGCAGAGCTGACCAAGGCCAGGTGACTGACCACAACGCCCCCACCTCTGAGGCCCTGTGAGATCACACTGTCTCCCCCCTCATCCTCCCCTCCACTCTTCTGCTCCAACCTCACCACCTCCCCTGCTGCCCCTCCCATCAGCATGCTCACGGCCACCTCAGGGCCTCTGCCTGGAACAATTCACCCAGACCTTTCCGTGGAGAGGTTGCCTGTGCTAATTCAGGTTTCACCTCTGAAGTAGCTCATAAGGCTCTCGGAAAAACCCCAGAAAACAGCACCGATCTTGTTTACTTGCTTTTGATCTGTCTCAACCAGACTGTAAAGACCCACAAAACAAAGACTGTATGGCTCTCTGTCCTTCACGCTGTACACCCTGGACCTGGAACAGCAAGTGCATATTCGTTCAGTGAAGAGTGAACGAATGCATGTCCAAGGGAAGAGGCGGCCGAAGCTGGGTCTTCCTGGGGGAGTCCAGGAGGGGCGTGGGGAGAAGCTGCAGGTGAGGGGCCAGGGGCAGAGGAGCTTTCTGAGGGGAAAGCCTCACGTGGGGTGCCGTTCCCTGGGAGGACCCCGGACAGGCGCTGACCCCGAGGAGGGCGGGGTTGGGGGGGGTTCAGGGGAGCCTGGGGCTAAACCGGCAGCTATTCCTACCTGAATGGGGGGAGGGTGTGAGTGTGAGAGCACAACTCTAGGGGGAGCTGTTTATGGAAGGGGGAAGTGAGGGTGTCGGTCATCGAAAGCAATATTCTCAAGGGAGATTATTGCGGGGAGGGGCGGGGAGAAACGGAAAAAAGGTATTTTGGGCCGCTGATCAGAATGCAATGTATTTTTACAGTAACGAAGGGGGCGTTGGGGGGGGGGTTAGGAGCTTTGGGGGCTGTTGTGCGTGGACAGAGAAAATAGGGGTCTGCTATAAAACACTAATACCACACTCTTGCGAAGCAACCTACAGGAATACCAAAGGGAGGGTTCACGGACAGCTGCTCTGCACGGGGACGGGCAATGCCGATGGTATTTTGGGGGCTGTCCTTCAGGAAGCAAAGGCGGGGGGGCTGTGTAGAAAGGGAACCTATGAGAAAGCCTTAGTGGGGGGCCCTGGCAGCAGCTGAGAGATCGCCACGAATGAGAGCGCTCTGGTAGCTGTCCTGCACGGGGGGCGGTAATGGGGCGCTATCCGGAGTAGTCTTATGGGGGCCCCCCAACGAGGGCCGGGCGAGAGAAACACTGATAGGAACGCTCTGGGAACCAAGGCGGGCCAGGGCGGGACCCCCCGCCCACGCTGCCCCCGGGCCCCCGGGCCCCGCGCCCCGTCACTCACCGGCGCCGGGGTCTCCGCCGGGAGGAGGCTGAGGAGGCGGAGGAGTCGCCGCCGCTCCGGGGAGACCCGAGGGCCCGACCGGAAGTGCCGCCCCCTCCCCCTCCCCGGCAGCCCCGCGCCGCCCGCCTGCCCGCCCGTCCGGAAGCGGAAATCGCGCCCGTCTCCGAGGCGCCGGCGTGGAGGAACGGAAAGGGGAGGCGGCGGCGGAGACCGGGAAGGAGAAGTGCGCCTGCGCGCTGGCTCGGGGGCCGCAAGAACAGGGGGAAGCCGGCCCCGCTTCCGGTAGGCGATCGGAACGCAGTGCGCCTGCCCCTTCCTAGGGCACCGCCCATACGCCCCGGGCCCCTCATTGAAGCCACGCCCCTTATGCAAAATAACGCCTAAGCCCCGCCCCAGCCCCGACGACTCCTCTTTCGGAGCTTATTTAGCATAGCCCCGCCCACCGCCTCAGAACCCACCCTCGTCGACCCAGCCCTTGAAGTCTGCCCGGTACTTCCCAGTCTCAAAGGCCCCCACTCTCAGGAAGCCCACTTTTCCCTGGTAACCCCCGCCTCTCGGAGCTTCTGGGGCCGAGCCACGCCCCTGAGCGTGAGCCCCGCCTTTTCCGCTATCAGTATTTAAGCCCCCGCCTCTCTCACCGCTTTCACGTTCAATTGTTTCGCACTTCCAAAGCATTTCCCTAAGTCAGGGGGTCTGAAAGTGTGGTTTGAATACTTGCAGCGGCGGCGCCACAGGAAATTCGTTAGAAATGTAAATTCCCAGTCCCCTACCCCAGATTCCCTGAATCACAGACCCTGGGGGTAGAGCCTAGGGACCTGCGTTTTAAAACACCCTTCAGGTGATTCTGACGCAGGCTGAAGTTTCGAACCACACAGCTTTACCACATTTTACACGGCCCCTCTCGAATACTCGCTCTAAGCCTCGCCTCTAACTCAGCCCCACCTCAAGCAGCTAAGCCCGAGTCTCTCCAGCCCTTCCTCCTAAGCTCTGCTTTCCTCATGGACTCCCCTTCGGTACTCCTCTCTTAAAGACCCTCTTCTCTCCCCTTGGCCTGCACAGCAGTTATATCCACCGCTCGGCATCCTCACAGTTCAAGTCCTACCTGTCCCAACACTTTGCTCTCCTGCAGTTTGCCCTTGAAGCCCCTCCCGTCGGATAAACCACCTATCCATTCCCTCTAAACGCTCTCAATTTCTGCGCGCCAACCCGCCCACTTGCTTAAGCCCCTCCCCGTCCTCAGCCCCCTTTTCCTAGGCCCCGCCCACAGCCGTCACCTAACTGCGCAACGTCCTGAGATCTGCCGGTGCAGGTCGCTCCTTATCTAGCTGCTGCTGCTGCTGCTAAGTCGCTTCAGTCGTGTCCGACTCTGTGCGACCCCGTAGACAGTAGCCCACCAGGCTCCCCCATCCCTGGGATTCTCCAGGCAAGAACACTGGAGTGGTCAGTACAGCACGCAACTGTTAATTCCATTGTCTCTGCAAACAGCTCCAGAACAAAAAGATGGGCCAAAGTGGTGGCTGGTTAGAATGGAATCTGGTTAGAATGACGCGGGGAACGGGGACTCGGGGTCACGTTTGCACGGAAGGTTCTATGTTTTACTTGAGTGGACATTTAAGGGGAATGCTTTGGGGTCCGCTGGAGATGGGAGCGGCGGCAGAGGCTTCTCCCAACCCATTCTTTAGCGCCAAGCTAATGAAGCACGTGGCTTGGGGTGGTGCAGCGGCGGAAGGACACTGGAAGGGAGAAGGGGGCCAGCCCTGGGACCCTGAGGGAACGCACACCAGTGGGCAGTAGGCAGAGATTTATTTCCACAGTCCCTGCCTCCACAGGCCTGTCAGTCCGGGGGAGGGTGGTAGAAGGCAGCAGGGTCCAGAAGTTGAGGTCTGCACCCTCAGCCCACTCCCACAACGGGAAGACCACCAGACAAGGTGTCCCGGCCTCGCTGCCCAGGCCCCGCACCCGCGGCACGCCCAGCTCTAAACCTGGCCCAGGGAGCGGTGGCCGGGGGTGTGGGTCAGGCCAGCTCTTTCCCCTCCAGCTCTTCCTCGTCGTCATCGGCCCCTGCCGTGGCCGGGATACCGTCGTCGTCCCACTGCGCTTCAGGCTCTGGGTCCGGAGGACACAGAGGTGCCTCCATGGCCTCGGGGTGCTTGCGTTTGGCGTGGCGCCGGAGGGTGTTGGTCTCCATGAAGCGCAGCCGGCACACCGGGCACTGGTAGGGGCGCTCGCCGGAGTGGACGCGGTGGTGGTGGGCCAGCTCGCCCGCCTCTCGGAAACGGCGCGGGCAGAGCGGGCAGCGGAAGGGCCGCAGGCCCGCATGGATGTTGCAGTGCCGCCGCAGGTGGCTGGACCGCTTGAAGGTCTTGCCGCAATCCTTGCACTCGTGCGGCTTCAGCTCTGAGTGTGAGATGCTGTGACGCTCCAGGTCGGAGAGGTAGGGGAAGGCCCGAAGGCACACCGGGCAGAAGTGCGGGGCCTTCTTAGGTCCGGGGCCGGAGCTCTCGGGCCCGCCGGCCACTGACCCTTCGGAGACCGTGTAGGGCACACCCTGATCGTCGATCAGCAGGAGGTCACTGCTATCGCCACTGCCCACCGGGGCGCTCACCCCCTGTGCCAGGGGGGGCTCCTGCTCTGACTTGGCGGGGCGGCCCCGCTTGCGCGGGAGGGAGGCCTTGAGCGTCCGGTGTGAGGAGGTGGCCCCCCCAAGACTTCGGCCTCGGCGGCCCCGGGGAACAGGAGGAGGTAAGGCCAGAGGTTTCTCTTCTTCCTCAGGCAAAGGCGAAGGCCACGGGTCTGGGCTGGGGGTGTCCATTGAGCAGTGGGGGGCTTGGGTCTGGGCACTAGAGCCGGGCTAAGAGGAGAGAGGGGCAGCTGTCAATGCAGGGTGGTCTGGAATAGCCCTAGTCCCCCAGACAACTTCCTGGGTTCCAGTCTGTCGACCAGGGCATGGCCGACATCCGCTGAATGCGCAATTAAAGCCAAGCTAGTGGGTAAAATAGCAGGATAATTCTGTACCAATCGCTAAACACCTGAGCCCCACAGGCGGGGGCTCCTAACTCCAGACCTAACTCCTCCTAGACATTCAGGGTCAACCAGCAAAAATAAAGAAAACTCTTCCTGGGGGGACAGAGTCCAACTGAGGGTGCAGGCCAGTATTTGAACCTCAGAACAGAGAAGAGCCAGCGAGGCCTCAGAAATGTTTTATCTCTCTTCCTGACGAGGTGAGTTGTGGATGAGGATGTATGTCAGAGCTGTTAAGAACCTGGGCTCTGGAGCCAGAGGTTTGATCAGAGCTCTGGAGCTCAGATTCCTGAGCCTGTCACTCACTCTCTGTGTGGTGGCCTTGGGCAAGGCGCTCACCTGTTTGAGCGGCAGCTAAGCCTTTGCAAAACAGGGTATTTGCACCTACTTGCACACACGTGCCATGAGGATAATATAGGCAAAGTGCTCAGTACGCAAAGGGCTTCCCTGGTGGCTCAGACAGTAAAGAATCCGCCTGCAATGCAGAGGAACCGAGCGCCATCCCTGGGTAGGGAAGATCCCCTGGAGAAGGGAATGGCAGCCCACTCCAGTGTTTTTGCCTGTAGAATCCCATGGACCCAGGAGCCTGATGGGCAACGGTCCATGGGGTCGCAAAAGTCAGGACTGAATGAGTAACACTTTCATACATAGAGGTCCTTAGACAGTATTAGCTCTTATCATGGCTTGTAACTAAGCTTTACACCAACCCTCTGAATAAAGGTATATAACCTCCTTTTTGCAAATTTGGAAAACGAAGGCACAAGTTGCAAACTCCCTCTGCTGGTAAGCGGCTGCTGGGTCAGGACTTGATCTCAGGGACCCCGGTGTCTCAGGGCGTGATAAGAAATGGGCCCAAGGGACCTCATGAGGTCCCTTAGCCCTGCGTTTGAATCCAACTCTGCTGTTTAACTAGCAAGCGGCCTTGCCTCTACGAGCGAGTTCCCACTTCGGTAAAATGGACATAGCAGGGTTGCCGGTTGTAATAAGCACCAAACGATCTACCATCAGCAAAACCACCAGGGCCTGGGACAAGGGAACTAGAGTGTACTAAAGTGAAGGGCGAGAAACACATTAGAGCAGGCACCCAGAGTGAGACCCACAGAAGGGCAGCCACTTCTCCGTGACCACACGGCTCCCTCTGTTGGGGGGGGGGTGCCTAGGCCAGAACCCGGGTCTCTAGAACAGGGCCTAGACCCTCGCCCTCCTCCACCCCAGGCGCAGGCGCGCGCTCGGCCGGCGGCCCCGACCGCGCGGGGCGGGCCCTGCGGGGGCGGCGGCCAATGAGCGGCGCCGAGCCGCGGACTGCTAGGCCGAGCCAGGAAGGGGGTCTGCGCGCGCGCGGCCAGGCGGGCCGGCTCGGCGGGGCGCGAGGTCGGCGCGCGCGCCTCGGCGGTCGCGCGAGCCGGAGCAGGTGGGGGGCGCGCTCCAGGCGCGCACGGCCCCGGGCCTCCCCTAGCCCGCTCCCGTCCCCCAACCCGGGCCCCCCGCCTTTCGGGTACCTCATTTGCATGCCGCCTGGACTCGCGAGTGTGCGCGCGCGGGGGCGCGAGGCCGGGGTGCGGGAGGGGTGGGGGAGAGGGGGACCCTGCCTCCCGGCCGCGCGCGCGCGGCCCCACCCCTCGGAGTGGACGCCCCGCCCTCGGCGCCCCCGCCCGGCCCGGCTCGGCCCGCGGGGAACAAAGGGCACGCGCTGGGTCCTAAGGGCCGGTCACGTCCCCGTAGGCCGGCCGCTCCTGCGCACCCGCCGCTCTCGCTGGCCCCGAGCGGGAAAAAATTACCGCACCAACACATCCTATAAACAGAAATATCGTCCTCCCACAAAGGACCCAGCCGGGTGACCCAATCAAAGAAAAGTACCAAAAGGAGGAGAAGCGGAAAAATGGCGGCGGGTTCCCGTAGTTAACATGGCGCCCGATGGGCTTCAAAGCCCACTGGAAGACTAAAGCACAAGATGGAGCCCGCTCTTTCCTCCTGTCTTTGTCGCAGGCGGCGAACTTCAATGTCTGTTTTTTCCTGTAGCAACTCGACGTCCTACCCAGGAGAAGCCTGAGGCTGCGACGAGGGAATCAAATCTGCCCTCATCTTTGTTAACACCCACCAGCGTCGACAACGCCGGAATGAGGCCGCGCGCTCGTAGCTTGTTGCCCTTAGTCTGTATGGCGCCGAGGGCCGCCCTAAGCCCCGCCCCTTCCTCATGCCCTCACCCAAGATGGCGCCGCCCTGGCTTCTCTACCCTCCAGCAGCTGGGAAAGGGATGGGAAAGAGGGAGAAGGGAGGGCGGCGGGGAGGAGAGAACCCAAGAAGGCGGGAGGAAGGGGGAGTGTGGGGGAGAAGGGAGCCGAGGCGGAAGTCGAGGGGCCCCCCGGGTGGAAGTGACGCTACCCCCGCTGCCCAAAATGTCGGCGCCCAGAGGGAGGTGTAAGTAATTAAAGAGGAAAGCCGATTGACTTTCCCGGCCTCCCGGGGCCGCCTCAGGGCTCCAGAAACCCCGCTCCGAGCGAGCAAGGTGGACTCGCCGGGCCGCGGGCCTAGCCAGACCTGCCACTGCCCCGGGCTCCCCGGCCCGCACCTCTCAGGGACAGGGGGGAGGGGCACAAAAGGCCGGCTCTCGGGGCCTGGGTCCCCGAACGGACTGGGGAGGGGGGCCAGCCCCGCAGGCGACTGGGTGGGGAGGAGGCGGGGCTTAGCGGCGCCGGGGCGGAGCGATGGCTACGAGGAGGCTGAGTGGGCGTGGCTTCGCGAGTGGGCGGGACTGTGGTCGAAGTGGGAGGAGTTTGGGCAAGGGGCGAGGTTTTACGAAGGGGAGTGGCTCCGGGAGACTGGTAGGCGGGCCCTAGGTTGAAGGGTCCCTACTGGGGCTGAGTGGGGAAAAGGGTTCATTGTGGAGGTGGGAGGAGCTAGGAGAAGGGGTGGAGTTTGTCTAGGGATGAAGCTTTCAGAAAGTGATGGGCATAGTGGAGGGGGGTGGGGTTTCAGCGTGTAATTTGGGGGCGTCTTTAGTGGAAAGTCCGTGGTGGAAATTGGGATTCTCTGGTTGCTAAGACGGTAAAGCGTCTGCTCGCAATGCGGGAGACATGGGTTCGATTCCCGGGTCGGGAAGATCCCCTGGAGAAGGAAATAGCAACCCACTCCAGTACTCTTGCCTAAAAAATTCCATGGATGGAGGAGCCTGGTGGGCTACAGTCCATGGGGTCGCAAAGAGTCGGACACGACTGAGCGACTTCGCTTCGCTTTAGTGGAAATAGCAGGTCTTTATAACTGCAGGTGAAATGACTTAAGAGAAGATGGGGATGGTGTCAGAGAGGAATGGCTGAGGTGGCAAGAGAGGGAGATTGATGGGGCCTTGGAAAGAAAGGGGTTTACCTAAAACCTGAGCTTAAGGAAAAAGTGAGCAGGATTTAGGAGGTGGATCTTGGAGAAGGGATAGGGACTTCAAGAGGAAGCTCGGAGGAATTTAGCAGACATCATTTAATCAAAACAGCTTAGCTGTTGAGTCTTTGCTGTGCGGTCAGTAAGCACTTGGCGCGTGTGGCCACAATTTTGCTTAGTCCTCACCACCTCCTGAGGTAGGTCCTCCTAGTATCCTATTTTGTGGATGGAAATAGAATCGGTTGGTTTTCTCAAGGATAGTCATGGTCACCCTGGAAGGTTGATTCATATGCCCTTAACCCAAAATCTTTGTTCTTTCATTGGCTAAGAATGTCAGCCTTCCTCTGAAGATGACTTTCATCTTCAAAGAAGAGAGGGGGTGGCTTTCAGAAATACAACAGGCTTCAGGAACAAGGAGACTTTGGAAGGAGTGGGTGCGGCCTGAGAGCGAGTGGGCGGGGCTTAACCACAGTGGGTGGGGCTTGGAACAGGGTGGGAGTCCAGCTTAGAAGTGATTGGGAAGATAGGCAAATGAGTGGTGGGGGTGGGGGTGGGGGTGGGGTCCAAGGAGAGTGGGAGGGGTTTTAAGAGCAGTGGGCGTAGCCTTTGACAGATGGGCGTGGCTTAGGAGGTAATTGGCAGGATTTCTAGGGACAAGTGGCAGGTATCTGAGTCCAAGGAGCCTAATTGGGGAGGCTGATGGGGAGGTGACTCCCTCACCCCCCTCCATGTCTCCCTGCTCCAGAGAGAGCCCCCACCCGCCACTGCCCTTGCACCGCGCCGCCATGGATGATGCGCCGCTGCCAGCGCCCCCGCTCCCCGCCCGGGCCCCGGCCCCGGCTCCGCCCGCTGCTGCCCCCCGCGTCCCATTTCACTGCAGTGAGTGTGGCAAGAGCTTTCGCTACCGCTCGGATCTGCGGCGCCACTTCGCTCGGCACACTGCGCTCAAACCCCACGCGTGTCCGCGCTGTGGCAAGGGCTTCAAGCACAGCTTCAACCTGGCCAACCACCTGCGCTCGCACACCGGCGAGCGACCCTACCGCTGCTCCGCCTGCCCCAAGGGGTTCCGAGACTCCACCGGCCTGCTGCATCACCAGGTGAGTCCTGCAGGCCGGCCCTAGGCTGGCCTCGCTGTGCTGGACTTGCCCTCGGAGTCCCGGAGACGCACTGTGGGCAATAGCAGACAGCTGGCCCCTGAGAAAATTCCTCCCTCCCTCGCCATCGAAGCATCCTGACCAGTGAAACCATGAGGTGTTTCTCTTTGAGTCACCACCCAACCCAGGAACTAAACATTCACAGTAAATTTGCCCTTCCCTGTCCTGTGCTTCTGCTCACATGCCAGCAGCTGCAAGTTTGTGTTCGTCTTCCTGTACAGTTTTTAAAGATAGATTTACCGTATATGTACTTAATTCCTTTACTCAGCAATTATTTATCAACTGATTTCCCAGTTCCCAACCCCGGGGCTACCAGGATGAACTCAATAAAGTCCGTGCCTCCGGAGAACTTACATTCCATTGAAAGTGGTCCATAGCCAGGTAGACAGCAAATTCACAGGCGAGGGTGATCTAGAAAGGGAGAGATTTGGGGAAGGAAGTTAAAACAGCAATAGCACTATTAACCATCTGCTATGAAGGAGGAAAGGGGGAAAGCTCTGGGCTACCAGTTCAGTTCGTTCAGTCGCTCAGTTGTGTCCGACTCTTTGTGACCCCATGAATCGCAGCACGCCAGGCCTCCCTGTCGATCACCAACTCCCGGAGTTCACTCAGACTCCCGTCCATCGAGTCCGTGATGCCATCGAGCCATCTCATCCTCTGTCGTCCCCTTCTCCTCCTGCCCCCAATCCCTCCCAGCATCAGAGTCTTTTCCAATGAGTCAGCTCTTCACATGAGGTGGCCAAAGTACTGGAGCTTCAGCTTTAGCATCATTCCTTCCAAAGAAATCCCAGGGCTGATCTCCTTCAGAATGGACTGGTTGGATCTCCTTGCAGTCCAAGGGACCCTCAAGAGTCTTCTCCAACACCACAGTTCAAAAGCATCGATTCTTCGGCACTCAGCCTTCTTCACAGTCCAACTCTCACATCCATATATGACCACAGGAAAAGCCATAGCCTTGACTAGACGGACCTTAGTCGGCAAAGTAATGTCTCTGCTTTTGAATATACTATCTAGGTTGGTCATAACTTTTCTTCCAAGGAGTAAGCGTCTTTTAATTTCATGGCTGCAATCACCATCTGCAGTGATTTTGGAGTCCCCCAAAATAAAGTCTGACACTGTTTCCCCATCTATTTCCCATGAAGTGATGGGACCGGATGCCATTATCTTCGTTTTCTAAATGTTGAGCTTTAAGCCAACTTTTTCACTCTCCTCTTTCACTTTCATCAAGAGGCTTTTTAGTTCCTCTTCACTTTCTGCCATAAGGGTGGTGTCCTCTGCATATCTGAGGTTATTGATATTTCTCCCGGCAATCTTGATTCTGGGAAGCTTGTGCTTCTTCCAGTCCAGTGGCTGCCAGACAAGGTAGGAAAGTCAGGGCAAGGTGATGCTCCGGCTGAGACCTGAGGGAAGAGCAGGAATTCGCCATGGGAACAGCATAACAGGAAAAGGGAACAGCCAGTCCTGAGGCTGGAGGGACCAAAAGAATGCGGACAATGGCCGGACGCAGAGAATGAGGAGAGGGTCGCAGCTAGATCCTGGCCCGGTGGACCTGGCCGGAGGCTTCCCCCGCGTCCCTCCGGGAGGCCAAGACTCTGTCCCCGGGGCCAGACTCTCAGCCCTGACGCCGGGCTCTCCCTCCTGCCCTTGCAGGTCGTCCACACTGGTGAGAAGCCGTACTGCTGCCTCGTCTGTGAGCTCCGCTTCTCCTCGCGCTCCAGCCTGGGCCGCCACCTCAAGCGCCAGCATCGTGGGGCGCTCCCGTCCCCGCTGCAGCCCGGCCCAGGCCTGCCCGCCCTGAGCGCGCCCTGCTCCGTCTGCTGCAACGTGGGGCCCTGCTCGGTGTGCGGGGGCGCGGGGGCGGGCGGGGCCGGCGCCAGCGGCGAGGGTCCAGAGGGGGCAGGCGCCGGCGCTGGGGGCTGGGGGCTGGCCGAGGCCGCGGCGGCCGCAGCGGCGGCCTCCCTGCCCCCGTTCGCTTGCGGCGCGTGCGCGCGGCGCTTCGACCAGGGCCGTGAGCTGGCGGCCCATTGGGCGGCGCACACCGACGTGAAGCCCTTCAAGTGCCCGCGCTGCGAGCGCGACTTCAACGCGCCCGCGCTGCTGGAGCGGCACAAGCTGACCCACGATCTGCAGGGCCCCGGCGCGCCCCCGGCGCAGGCCTGGGCCCCCGGGGCCGCAGGCGAGGGCGGCGAGGCTCAGCCAGCCTGGGACGGCGGGCTGCTCCTGGGCCGCGCCGGGGGCGGCGTGCCTGAGCTGGGGGTGCTGCTCCCCGAGGGCGGCGGCGAGGCGCCCGCGGAGCCGTCGGAAGACACGCTGTACCAGTGCGACTGCGGGACCTTCTTCGCGTCGGCGGCGGCGCTGGCCAGCCACCTGGAGGCGCACTCGGGCCCCGCGGCCTACGGCTGCGGCCACTGCGGGGCGCTGTACGCGGCGCTGGCGGCCCTGGAGGAGCACCGGCGCGCCAGCCACGGCGAGGGCGCGGGCGCGGGCGGCGCGGAGGCGGCGGCAGCGCCCACCCGCGAGGGGGAGTCCCCGTCCGGGGAGCCCGCGTCTGCCTCGGGCCGCGGCAAGAAGATCTTCGGCTGCTCAGAGTGCGAGAAGCTGTTCCGCTCGCCGCGCGACCTGGAGCGGCATGTGCTGGTGCACACGGGCGAGAAGCCGTTCCCATGCCTGGAGTGCGGCAAGTTCTTCCGTCACGAGTGCTACCTCAAGCGCCACCGGCTGCTGCACGGCGCCGAGAGGCCCTTCCCCTGCCATGTCTGCGGCAAAGGCTTCATCACGCTCAGCAACCTCTCCAGACACCTGAAACTGCACCGGGGCATGGACTGACGCGGCCGGGCCGTGCGCCCCGCCATCCGACCTCCCCTCCCCGGCGGGCTGGACTCAGGCCCCGGGCCCCGGGAACCTAGGGACCACGAGGGAGGCTCCCCACTGGCCCTCCAGAGCCAGGCACGGGCCCGGGGAAGAGGGGACCCTGGCTGGAGGACAGGGGACCACCCAGCGCCTGCACGGGCCCCTCAGCTGGTGGGCGGCAAGACTAACCTCGAGGGTCCCGGATCTATGGAGAGACTCCTCACCTCGAGGCCCCTGGATCACGTGCTGAGCACCCCCAAGTCAATCGGCCTCTAAGATGTGGGGACCTGGGGATGACAAAGGGGTCTCCACAAGTCCTTCTCCTCTTGGGGGCCCTAATAATAAAAGACGGGCACCCCCTTCCCCACCCCAGGGAAGACTGCCCCTCTTCCTAAGAGCCATCATTCCAACCACCTAGATCTGGAGTATGGGGGGAACCATGTCCCCGGATTTCCCTGGATCCCCCCGCAAATGCTACCCACCAGGAATCACTGGTGCCCCCAGATAACAGATATAGCCGGAATCTGCCTCCTCCCCTGTCACTTATACCCTGTGTGGAAAGAGGACCAGGGTAGTTGCCCGGTCTCGCTCCCCTACTACGGAATGGATGGACCCTAATGATCTTTCCCGCCCCTCAAAACTTAGAATAGGCTGGTTCAGAATCCGATACCCCCCGCCCCCTGTAGGATGGACTGATCGGGATGCAGGTAGACCCCACCCCCTGTCCGCTGGAATGGGCGGGTGCGGGTTGCGGCCTGCACCCCACTCCTTAAGGCGAATAGGGCAGACATTCCCCTCTTCCTCCAGCGTGGGGGCCGGTCCGCGTCATCCCCCGCTCTGTGAGCTCAAGAGTGGGGCGTGGGGTTCACCGGGGTGCCCCTCTCGCTCTGCTGTAGCACCTGTCAGTCTTTCCATCTCCGTCAGTTTGTCTCCGTGTTCTTCCCAGCGCCAAGGGGAAGGGGGGTTTGGCTGGGGAAGTGTCCCCTGTGAGCCTTGACCTCGCCCCCTCGCCCCACTCCCCAGCTCCTCCTGGACCCCAATAAACGCTGTCCTTTCAGCTGCTCCCGTCTCATGTCCTGATCCTTGGTTTTTAGGGACGTGGGGGCTTCTCCCTCCCTGAGTTACGGCAGGGAGACAGACAAAGACAGAGCTTTCCTTTCGCCGGAGACATTTCGAGTCCTCCAATCCCTCAGAGACTGCCTACCACCTCGTGGCATGTGAGAATCTTAATTTTTCCCATCAGGGATCGAACCCGTGTCCCCTACACTGGGCGCGTGGAGGCTTAACCACTGGACTGCCAGGGAAGTCTCAGTGTATGACCCTTTTAATGTCAGGGATGGTCTAGATCTCATCCGAGTGGAACCCTGCCTCTGAAAGCAAAATCCACCCCCAACGGACGGACATGCCCCCTGGGACCAGACACACGCTTTAGAAACCCTCAATCCCACAGGACACGCCCCCTAAACACCTAAAGGCCCCGCCCCTTAGGTGCTGTCTCCCAGACAACCAAATTTGTCCCTGAGCGTCCTTCCCCTAGATTAGGATCCGCCCTTCTGAGAGCGAGCAGACTTTCCACACTGTCTTCTACACACTAGATTGTATTCCTATGCTGAGTGCCAGGCACTGTAATTCCCCCTGGGGATCCAGCAGCGAACAAAATTACTCCCTGAGAAAACAAATGGCTGGGCTGTGTCACTTAGGAGGAGTGGTCTGGTGGAGGGGGGTGCTTCTCTGCAGAGGTGACACCTGATCTGAGACCAGAGGGTGAGGAGGGGCCGGCCAAGTGGACAGTTGGGCCAGCCCAGGAGAGGAGGGGCCTGTGAGAGGAGGTGGAGAGGTGAGCAGGAGCCCGGGCACGCAGACCCTGGGCTCACACAGGCATCTGACTGTGCTCCGTGGACACGGATAAGCACGACTGTTAAGTGTGAAGGGATGCGACCGCTGCTGCACTTCCCATGGGTCCCTCTGGCTGCTGAGTGGAGAAGGGGGCTGAGGGGATGCCGAGCAGGCTGCTGGAGTCCACCAGGAGAGAGACGTGCAAGCTTGGAGCTGAGCAGTGGACAGAGCTGGGGAGGGGGGGCGCGCTGAGATGAATCCTGGAGGTGGGATGAGGGAGGGTGTGTTGTGTGTGTGTGTGCGCGTGTGTTTAATGGAAAAGGAGGAATTGGGGTGGGGGCTGGTTTCGTGGTGGGGCCGAAAACGTAGAGAAAGCAAGTTTAGGTAGTGGCTAGAGGGGTCACGAGTGCCATCTTGAGCTTCTTAAATTTGAGATGCTTGGGAGGTAGTGTTGTTCAGTCGATAAGTCACGTCTGACCCCGTGAACTGCAGCATGCCAGGCTTCCCTGTCCACTATCTCCCGGAGTCTGCTTGGACTCCTGTCCATTGAGTCAGTGATGCCATCCAACCATCTCATCCTCTTGCCCCCTTCTCCTCCTGCCCTCAATGGGACACTTTAATAAGGCTCTACTATTGATAGGCCTGAACCCTAGAGAAACCCTGAATTCAGAACCACTGAAATACCCATTGCTATGATCTGAGCGTGTCCCCCCAAATTCATATGTTGAAATCTTAGTACCCAATGAATATGATGGTATTTGGAGGTGGGGTCTTTGGACGGTGCTTAAGTCATGAGGGTGGAGCCCCCACGAATGGGATTCATGACTCATAAAGGGCTTCTTTGTAACTGAAGGGACTCCAGAGAGACTGTAGCCCCTTCCACCCCACGTGGCCACAGTGGGAAAGCACAGCAGTGAACAAGGCCCCTCAGCAGAAGGCAAATGCTGGCACCTTGACCTTGGACTTCCAGTTTCCAGAACCGTGAGCAATAAACTTCTGTTATTTATAAGCCACCCAGTCTGTGGTATTTTGTTATACCAGCCTGAATGGACTACAACATTCATTACCAATACAGTGAATAAATAAAAGGTGGTATATTTATCCAGGCTTCCCTGGTGACTCGGATGGCGAGGAATCCTCCTGCAATGCAGGAGACCCAGGTTCAATCCCTGGGTTAGGAAGATCCCCTGGAAAAGGAAATGACAACCCACTCCAGTGTTCTTGCGTGAAGAATCCCCATGGACAGAGGAGGCTGGTGGGCTACATGGGTCCACATAATTGCACAAGGGTTGGACGTGACTTAGCGACTGAACAACAACAACAACAACAAATATTATTCTATGAAATACTATAGGGACTTCCTTGAAGGCCCAGTTGTTAAGAATCTGCCTTGCACTGCAGGGGACACAGGTTCCATCCCCAGTGGGGGAACTAAGATCCCACATGTCCTAAGCACCTAAGCCCACATGCCACAAGGAACCTGCCACAACAAAGACCCAACCCAGCCAGATAAATCCATAAACACTATACAGGAAGAGAATGCATGAGTACAGAGACAGATAGTTACACAAGGGAAAGTTACAAAGAAGCCAGGCCAAAGAAACCAGATAGGTAGAGTCCCTTTCCGAATCTACCACATGGAAGCAAGCAAAACTGAATTGTAATGTTGTTTAGGACGCCCTGTGGGTGTGAGCCATCTAGAGGAAAACTTTTATTTTCCCCTGTAAAACTCACAACAGTGTGGATAGATGGGTTAAGCTCGGGGTGGGACATAGTGGAACCTTCTATGGGGCTCTGGGGCGGCTGCCAACATTCCTTTTCTAAATCTGCTGATTATTTTATAATTCTTTGTTAAATTGTGCGTTTTTATCATGCCCTTTACACCGATACGTCTTATACTTCACAGAGAAAAAAACATTTAAAGGAAGGAGATAAGTTTGAGGGCAAACAAGTGGGAGTTTGTCACTCAAGAAAGACGTTTTGCCTGGAGATCCACACGTGCCCCACTTGGAAAGGTGGCAGGGCGGCCCCTGGGAATGCTCAACCTCTCCTCTCTACCCCCACTACTCAGCAAGGGGAAGCAGACTCACCCATTTGGGGTAAAAAATATATATATATATTTCTCCGAGTTGGAAAAACAAGACCCACCTCCTTAGGTACAGGTACCGCCCTCAGGGACAAGACCCGCCCAGTTGGAGACCCACTCGGCCTGCAGAGCGGAGGGCCTGGAAACGTACCAGGGTTGTCATGGAGACCCCCGCCTGGCAGTAGGGTGATGAATAGGGACCTCCCTCCCACCTCACCTGCACACAAATCCTTTCTCTTCCGAGACGGTAGTGAAAGGAATTCACCCCCTTTCCCGAATGCTCCCCAGTGCCAAGGGGGTGGCCTGGGCCTGGTCCCCTACTCGTGACACGGAGACCCCGTTTTATCGATGTGCTCAGTTGAGGCTCAGAGGCTGAAGGGGTGGGTTTTACCCTGGGGGCGATCTCACCGGTTCCGGAGCGTCAATTACGAGCCAGACGCCGGCGACTCCCACGCCTCTGTGGGCGGCGCTGACTCCCTCGCGCAGACCCGCTCACCTGCGCTCCGCATCGCACCCCTCCCCACAGTAGTCTTCCCTTCCAGGGCGCCCCCACTGCAAAACCGCGTCCTCCTCACCCCGCGTCCCTCTTTGTGTGCGCGCTTAGTCGCTTCAGTCGTGTCCCACTCTTTGCGACCCCCTGGACTGTAGCCCTCCAGATTCCTCGATTTTCCAGGCAAGAATACTGAAGTTCGTTGCTATGCCCTCCTCCAGGGGATCTTCCCCACCCAGGGATCGAACTTGCGTCTCTGAACATCTCCTGCATTGGCCAGTGGGTTCTTTACCAATAGCGCCACCTGGGAAGCCCCTCGGCCCTCCTTATTCACCTACAAATATTGCCCGACGTGCGACGCTCACTAGGGTAAAGCGGGTAAACAAACAGGTGAAGAAACCCCCCGCCCTCGGGCGTTTATACTCCAGTGGAAGGGGAAATAGGCAATCAGTGGGCAACTGATACACAGACTAATATTTGTGATACGTACAATGTTGAAAATTAGGGCCAAGCAAGGACTAGATGGTGACAGGAGAGCTCTTAATTTTTATTTATTTATTTAACCGCGCTGCGCGGCTTGTGGGATCACAGTTCCCGCATGAGGGATCGAACCGATGCCTCTGCCATGGAGGCGCGGAGTCCTAACCACTGGGCTGCCAGGGAATTCCCAAAAGGGCTATCTGAGCTAAGGTGGACGGGACAGATGTCTCTGAGGAGATCTGTAAGAAACGAGGGAAGTAAGGAAAACATGATGGCACCCCAGGAGAGAGCTACCCAGGTGTAAAGAATCCGCCTGCAGTGCAGGAGAAGCGGGTTCGATCCCTGGGTTGGGAAGATCCTCTGGAGAAAGAAATGGCAACCCACGGCAGTATTCTTGCCTGGAGAATCCCATGGACAGAGGAAAGTGGCTGGCTACAGTTCATGGGGTCACAGAGTCGCACACGACAACCTAGAAGAGCATTCCAGGCAGAAAAGTGCGCGTGCAAAGGCCTGAGAGTGAACGAGCCAAGAGCGCGGTGAGGATGGAGCAGAGGGAGAAAGGCTGGAACCCGTTAAGGGAGGCTCCAGGGTTCAGGCAGGTAGGGAGGGGAACGGGGGTGTAGGTGAGGAAGGTGAGGAGGAAGAAGTGAGAGCCCTGGGACCGTGTTCAGCGCGGAAGCAAAAGTGATTGCGGTTTCCAAGAGCTGGAGACAGGACTCCAGGGAGGGGCGGGGCCGTGAAGCAGGGAAGCCAATGAGGAGGCGGTGGCGGCGGGAGTGCCACCCAGAAGGGCAAAGCTGGGCCAATCAGCACAAGGTCCCGCCCCCAACCAGGGGACTCTGCCCCTGCCCAGGACCCCGCCCCTGCCAGAGCCGGCCCCGCCCCCTGCCCGAGCCGGCCCCGCCCAGGCCTCCTCGCTCACCTGGACCTGGTCCCCGCCCCCTCCCTGCTCAGCTCCTCCATCTCCCCTGCATCCGGCCCGGCCTCCGCGCGGGTCCCACAGGAATTTCTCTAAAACACTAATCGGATCATGTGAGTCTCCAGTTTAAAACCTTTTCAATGGCTCCTCAGTACACTCGGAATGCGTCCGGCCTTCAGCCTGGACTGGGAGGCCGGACGTCCTTGCTCGTGCGGCTCTCGCCATGCCCCCATCCAAGGCCCCACGTGTCCCCCCAAGGCACGGATTCCCACGGCCGCCGCCTGCACATACGGACAGCACGCTGATCCCTCTGAAACTGCTTTCCCTCACCTTCATTCCTGAATTCGTTTCTTTATTTAGGAAAAAAATAGTTTAAGGCTTTAAAATATACATAATAAAATAATAGCACACACACCTAGGAATGTACCCAAAAGAATTGAAAACAGCCATTAAAACAAAAACTTTACACGTAACGAATGCTCTTAACAGTACTGTTCACAACAGTCCAAAGGTAGAAACTACCTAAGGTTCACGAACAAATGAATGGATAAACAAAATACAGTAACCCATACATGGAATATTACTCAGCCATAAAAAGAATGAAGCATTGGACTTCCCTGGTGACCCATGAATAATAATCAGCCTGCCAATGCAAGGGACACGTGTTCAATCCCTGGTCTGAGAAGATTCCGCATACGGTGGAGAAACTAAGCCCTTGAACCACAACTACTGAGCCTGCGCTCTAGAGCCCGGGAACTGCAGCTACTGAGCCCATGTGCTGCAACTACTGAAGCCTGCATGCCCAGAGCCTGCGCTCGGCGACAAGAGAAGCCACTGCAATGGGAAGCCCATGCACCACAGCAAAGACCCAGTGCTGCCAAAAACAACTACATACAAAAGAATGGTGTTGACACAGGCTACACATGGATGAACCTGGAAAACACTGTGAGTGAAAGAAGCCAGTCATAAAGGACTACACACTGGATGACTCAACTGATATGAAATAGAGACAGGAAGACAATTATTGGTTGCCAGGAGCTGAGGGGAGAAGGGCATGGGGAATGACAGATTAATAGATCTGGGTTTCTGTCCAGGGTGATGAAAAAGTTCTGGAACTAGCCACTGGAGTTGATTGTACAACTTTGTGAATGTTCTTAATATCACTGAATTGTACACAGTTCCAAATGGCTAAAATAGTAAATTTTTATCTTTTTTTTTTTTTGGCTGCACCACAAAGTATGTGGGATCTTAGTTCACTAACCAGTGTCGAACCCACAACTCCTGCAGTGGAAGCCCAGAGTCCTAACCACTGGACCACCAGTGAAGTCTCTAAAGTGGTAAATTTTGTTATGTGTATTTTAACAAATAAAAATATACACACGCACACATTCATAGATTGACTACTAGTTTTAAAACATAAGGTACTCCTGATTCCATAGATCTCTCCCCTTCCCTGACTGTCTCTCCCTTCTCAGAGGTCACCCTACCCCAAATTTGGTGCTTATTGTTTCCATGAATGTGTTTAGACTTTTGATCATTAAAATACAGCATTATCGACCAAGTGCTTTTAATAATCATGCTCCTCACCCACTATCATCTCTCTCATCTCTTTGTGAGATACAGAGACTTAGACCCACCACTTTGAAACTCTCAGGACCTCACTTTACTGCTCTATGAAATGGGAGAGTAACAATACCCACTTCCCAACAGTCTGGGAGGGATTGGGGGCAGGAGGAGAAGGGGACGACAGAGGATGAGACGGCTGGATGGCATCACCGACTGGATGGACATGAGTTTGGGTGAACTCCAGGAGTTGGTGATGGGCAGGGAGGCCTGACGTGCTGCAATTCATGGGGTTGCAAAGAGTCGGACACAACTGAGCAACTGAAGTGACCTGAACTGAACACGAGGAGGAACAAATGGGTTTGTGTTTATTTTTTATTATCCCCATTTGTTTTTCTCTTTACTTTGTGAAGTATGGAACACATTCACTATGGTTGCAAGTTCCAAAAGTACACAAGGAGAGAGTGTAGTCACTTTCAGTCCTGGGAGTTAGACAATGTTGCGAGCTCTTCGCTCTCCTCCCAGTTCTCCCAGTTCACCCAGACACAGCCTGCTGATAAGTGCAAATGGGGCAGGCTGTGCTCCATCTTCCACGTTTCTCTGTTATCACTTGGAACCTCTCCATACTTTTACACAGCGAACTTCTCTGTTCTTTCTTTTATGAACACACAGCATTCCGCTGAGTAGATTTATCACTCAAATCCCTGACCGATGGCATTTAGTTCACGTCCCCTGAAGTAAGGCACAATACTGCAACAATTAACGTGATACAGACACCTCTCCTGACATGTTTCTGAGTAGCGCTAGTCTATTTCTTTCCTATTTCCATTTGCTCCTCTTCCCATTTCTAACTCTTGGTTTTCATCCTGAAGGTTTCAGCAGAAACACAGTTGCCTCCAGGAAGCCCTCAGGGGTCACTCTCACTCAGAGGCGAGTCTGCTCCGGTAATCCCACGGCATCCTGTTTCCTGCCTTGGAGCACACTCTCCAGGAGGGCAGGAGGGCCTGTGACTGTCTCCTGCTCCGTCAGACCGGGAGCTCCCTGTGTCCTGGGTCCGGTGGTCTCTGTCTTTGCTGCTTCAGATCCAGCACCAAGGACAGAGCTAGCTCATAGTAGGTGCTCAATAAACACCGGTGGCTTCGGATGGAGTCAAAGTACGTAGCACAATAAGTAACTGGTTTCTTAGCGTCAAGTGGATAGCCACGGGGGGGTTAATCACGGAGGCCGAGACTGAGGAGCACAGAGGGAACGTCGCCTTCTCAGGCAGCCGCGTGACGGCTGCAGCCAGGTTCCCGTCCCGATTGCGGAGACTTTTCCCGTCGCCTGTCACTCAGGGCCGCATTCACCATCCTTCCCGGCCACCCGCCTCGCCCCGCACAGTGCCTGGCGCAGACAGGACCTGATGAATGTGCATGTGTTGAAGGAATGAATGGGTGTGTGTGTGTATGTGTGTTGTGAGAGGTGGGGGCTGACCTCCTGGAGGCAGAGGACGGGCCCCCAGCCCCCTCCTCTTAGAGGACCCAGGCGTCCGAGCCGCCCTGCGTCCCCGCCTCCTGGGTCCCCGCGTCCACCCGCTTCCGGCCTCCCCGCCAGCCTTTTCCCCTTCCAGGCGCGGGCTAGGAGCCGGGTTTCCGGGGGGAAGGCTTAGGCGGCGACACCGAGGCGGCCTCCTCCCCCGCCCCCGCCCCCACCGCGCTCGGGGGCCCTGCCTCCCCGCCACCGCCGTCCGCGCTCGGCCGGCCGCGGGGAAGGAAGAAAGGAGCGGAGAGGCGGAGCGCGCGGAGGTAAGGGCCGGGCGCCGGGCCGCGGGGCCGAGCCGCGGGCCCAGGGCTCAGAACCCTGCCGGGGAGGCCGCGACCCGCCGCCCCGATTCTGCTGATCACGCCTGCGGGGGGCCGGAGGCTCCCCGCCCAGCCCCAGCGGCCTTCCCCGGGTCGGGGGCGTCCAGGCCCGGGCCCCCTGCCCCCTACTCTCCCTCGTCTCAGGCGCCCGGCCCCCTCCCCCAGCCGTCTCCACCCCCAGGGACCCCGGAATCCGCGCCCCCACCCCAGGTACTCAAGTCTAGATGCCGGCCCCCAGCATTGCCTCCCCAGCGCGCACCCCCAGCCCCGGCATCCGGGCCCCTGAGCCCCCTCCCGGCCCAGGACTCCCAACCTTCCTGTCCCGGCCTCTCCCAGCCTCTGGCCGCCCGGGCACCCACACTCCGTTTCCGGGGCCTCCGGACTCTGCCTCCCACCCCCTCCTCTCTGGCACCGGGGACCGTGTCCCGGCCCCTCCCGGCAGGCTCCGGCTGGGTCCCCCCCGGAGGAAAAGCGCTTCAGCGACTTTGCCGCCCGTTTCTTCTGTCTGTCCCCGGCTCGGTCTCCCTGTCGCTCCCCCGCTCCATCCTGCCATGGTCCCGCTGGCCTCTGTGCTGGCCCCATCTCTGCCTGCATCTCTTTGTTTTCTCTCCATCTCTGTCTCTGCTGGGTGTCCCCATCTCTCGCCTGCTTTCTGCTTCTCGCCGTCCCATTTTCCTGCTGCTCCAGGTCTCTGCCTCTCACCCCGGCCCCTTTCCTGCGTCTGTCTCTCCCTCTCTTGCCCCGCTAAGCTTCTGACCCTCGCTGTCTCTCCATCGCTCTGTCTCTGCATTTCCGCACCGCCCCCCACCCCACCCCGAGCCCCCCGCAACAATATCTCTGTCTCTTCCCTTTCTCTTTACAGACATGGATCCGCAGCCCCCTCCACCAGCCCAGGGCAGCCCACCTCACCGGGGCCGGGGCCGGGGCCGGGGCCGTGGCCGTGGGCGGGGCCGGGGCCGTGGCCGGGGGGGCGCTGGAGCCCCCCGGGCGCCCCTGCCCTGCCCCACGTGTGGCCGCCTCTTCCGCTTCCCCTACTACCTCTCTCGGCACCGGCTGAGCCACTCGGGCCTGCGGCCCCACGCCTGCCCCCTGTGCCCTAAGGCCTTCCGCCGGCCGGCCCACCTCTCCCGCCACCTGCGTGGCCACGGGCCGCAGCCCCCGCTGCGCTGCGCCGCCTGCCCGCGCACCTTCCCCGAGCCGGCGCAACTCCGGCGCCACCTGGCCCAGGAGCACGCAGGAGGCGGCGTCGAGCTGGCCATCGACAGGGCGGCCAAGGAGGCAACTGAGTCCAGCTGGGGCCCGCAGGACAAGGCCGCCGAGCAGCCGCCCGGCGCCGGAGCCGAGGCGGAAGACGCGGCGCCAGAGGAGGCGGCAGCAGCGCGGCCCGAGCCGTGGGCCGCGGGGGAGCCGGGCACGCCAGCAGCCGCCTCGAGCGCGGGAGCCCGCGAGCCAGAGGGGGCCGGGGCTGAGGCCGAGGCCGGGGCGGCGGAGCTCAGGGACGAGCTGGCGCTGGCAGCCGGGCGGCAGGAGGAGAAGCAGGTCCTGCTGCAGGCCGACTGGACGCTGCTGTGTCTCCGCTGCCGGGAGGCCTTCGCCACCAAGGGCGAGCTCAAAGCGCACCCGTGCCTGCGCCCCGAGGGCGACCAGGAGGGCGAGGGGGGCCCCCCGCCGCGCCCCAAGCGCCACCAGTGCTCCATCTGCCTCAAGGCCTTCGCCAGGCCCTGGTCGCTGTCCCGCCACCGGCTGGTCCACTCCACCGACCGCCCCTTCGTGTGCACGGACTGCGGCCTGGCGTTCCGCCTGGCCTCCTACCTCCGCCAGCACCGCCGCGTCCACGGCGCACTCAGCCTGCTGGCCCCGCTGCCCGCGGCGGCCAAGAAGGACGACAAGGCGGTGGCGGCGGGCGGCCGGACCTCAGGGAGGGGGCCAGAGGGGGGCGAAGGGGCAGAGGGTGGGCCGGGCGGGCAGAACGGAGGCGAGGCGGCCCCGGCCCGGGCCCCAGCCGGCGAGCCCCGCTTCTGGTGCCCTGAGTGCGGCAAGGGCTTCCGGCGCCGGGCGCACCTGCGGCAGCACGGGGTGACCCACTCGGGTGCGCGGCCCTTCCAGTGCGTGCGCTGCCAGCGGGAGTTCAAGCGGCTGGCTGACCTGGCCCGCCACGCGCAGGTGCACGCGGGGGGCCCGGCCCCGCACCCCTGCCCGCACTGCTCGCGCCGCTTCTCCCGCGCCTACAGCCTGCTGCGCCACCAGCGCTGCCACCGCGCCGAGCTGGAGCGGGCCGCCGCCGTGCAGCAGGCGCTGCAGGCCCCGGCCTCGCCACCGCGTGCCCCGATGCCCCCCGCAGGCCAGGAGGCCGAGGGGCTCCCACTGCCCCTCGCCCATATCAAGGAAGAGCCGCCGTCCCCGGGGTCCCCGCCCCAGTCGCCGGCGGCGGCACCCCCTGTCTTCCTCAGCGCCTCCTGCTTCGACAGCCAAGACCACTCGGCCTTCGAGATGGAGGAAGAGGAGACTGAGAGCAAGGCTCACCTGCACGGTCTGGGGGGCCTGGCCTCCTGACCCGCACCCACCCCCTCAGCCCCACCGTGGGAGCTGCCCCCCCGGTTTGCAGCATGGAGGAGGGAAGTGAAAGGAAAGGAGCCTCCTCTGTGAACCCACCCTCCTCTTCCAGCCCTCGACACTAGGGGCGGGGGCTGGACGCCCCTCCGTCCCCATTGCCCACCCCCAGGCCCCTGATGCTGGTTAGAAACTGCTTGCCCCACGTCTGAAGGCAGGACTCTGAGTCGGAGGCGGAGGACATTGGCCAGACAGATGGAGACTGAAAGGGGGGACCCCCCCCAAGCCTGGCTGCCTCCCTGTTTCACACACTGGACACCATCACTTCTTTGGAACTGCCGGATCCTGGGGTGGGGGGCAGTCCCCAGTGAGCAAAGGTCTGTCCGTGTCCCTTTGTCCGTCTGTGAATAAATGTGAGTTTGTGGAACTGGAGAGAGTAGGGCTATCTGTACGGGGAAGGCCGGTGGGGTGGGAGAGTCTGGGAAGCAGGGCGGCATCTTGGCTCAGAGTGGAAGAAGGCAGAGCCCCACTTCAGGGGACATGGGCCCAAAAGCCAAGCAAGACACTCATGAGAAGAGCCGGGGCGGGAGATGACAAGCTGCCCTCTGCCCAGGGGTCTTCGGGGACCCCTATGTGCACTCATTCACTGAACACTGCCCGAGTGAGCGTGAGGCCCTGGGTACGTAAGAGGAAAGCCGCTCTGCGGGAACCCGGGACTGCCACTCGGCACCGGCTGACACGGTGTAACCACGGGCCCCAGGTGGCGCTCCCACTGAAACGGAGAATAATACGTTCATGATAAAATAATTAAAACGGAATAAGATTAAACACTCCTCAGTGTTTGTTTCAAGTGCCCAGTATCTCCCTGTGGCCGGTGGCTACCGAGCTGGACAGCACAAATCTAGAACATTCCACATCACCAAAAGCTCCACCAGAACCTCGCTGCCCTAGATAATAAACCAGTCTGCACCACATCAGGTACTGATAAGGGCTTCCAAGAGAACTGTGGGTGCTGTGCAGACGGACCCCAGGGGACGGCGGGCCTCTGGGGAGATGACCTCTGACCTTCTGACCTGAATGAAGAACCAGTGGAAAGAGGGAAGAGCAGGGGCAAAGGAGCAGGGGTGTGTGTGTGTGTGTGTGTGTGTGTGTGTGTGTGTGTGTTAGGTGGCTGCTCCCTGTTAAGAAACCGCAAGGAATCATGGGTGGGGCGGGCAGTGTCATTGTGTACACAGCCTCGAGGTCTGTGTGTGTGTGTGTGTGTGTTTAGCCCATTTGTTTGGGTCCTAGTAGTGGAGGGGGGATGTCTCCAGGCCAGTCCTCCTTAAGCTCCCTCTTTTTCCTCCTACCGACATCCTGCCCCCCTGCCCCCGCCCAGGCTCTCTCACCCTGTGCAGACAGTGGCCCTGACTACTTAGGTATCTCTGCACCTGGGAGGCCAGGCAAGGGATGGGTGACATCATCCTTGTTTTCCAGAGCAGCAAACGGAGGCTCGAGGCTCAGGGAGGGGGTCTGCTTCCCTGGTGCGATGAAACACTGGCAGAGAGAGTGGGCAGGAGGGAAGCTGCAAAGACGGGGGCTGAGAGGCAGGCCAGGGAGACGATGACCACTCTGTGCTCTGCAGAATTCCCAGACGTAACGAGACGCATTGGAGCCGAGCCCTTGGAATGGTGCCCGGCACGCGGGAAGGTCTCCGTGTGTGCCGCGTTCGCCACACCCCAGGCTGCCTGTTGGCATCAAAGACCAGAGGAACACCTGCCTTGGGGAGCTCACAGACTGCTGGGGAGGTAATCATGTATTGGCACAAATAATGACAGTTTCCAAACCAGCCCCATTCTCCGGAGCATTAGATCCTACCTGAAACTATAACTTAACCTTGGGTGCTGGGGGAAAGGGGGCTGAGGCGCGCTTTCCTTACAGGCCAGCCACCTCCCTCCCCAGGAACCTTCAGTGGCTCCCTATTGCCACATGCCAACGGCGGGCCAGACACCATTTCAGCACAATCTCACGGATGAAACTCCTTGCGGAAGGTGATTACCCAGCCCCGTTTATAAGAGGCAAACTGAGGGTTCATGCTAAGAAGGCATTTGTCCTACTTCCGTGATCACTAACATGAACTGAGCCCTTCGGATCAACGTGTTACTGTGGGGAATTCCCTGGAGGTCCAGTGGTTAGGACTCTGGACTCCTACAGCCAAGGTCCTGGGTTCAGTCCCTGGTCAGGGAACTAGGACCCCCACAAGCTCCATGGCATGACCGAAAAAAAAAAATCACTTTATGGGAAGAGTTGAAGACAGTGGTTGACACCTGGGGGCAGTTTTTGCTGCTCTTGCTTTCTTCTTGATATAGATATGATCTCAGGGAATCCTAGTTCCCACAGGAAACATCCTCGCCATTTTCCAGAGGAGTTAACACTGCTCGGAGCAGGACTCTCTTGTCCAAAGTCCCATAGGTAGGCAACAGCAGATGCAGGGTTCCAGTGCAGGCTGGACTGGTTCCACACCCTGAACCCTGCACCAAGCCCATACGACCTTCACAATCAGCTCCCAGCCGTACAACCCACCTTTCAAGGCTCCCACACACACACATCCTGGCCTCCAAGCCCCAAGGCACCGCCACTACAGGTGTGCCCACTACCCTTCCCCACCCCACATGCTTACTCATACTTCAAGACACTACATCCGAAGAGAAACATTCCTAGAACAAAATATAGGACTTACGACAAGAAAAGGGCCTCAGAGACGGAGTCCACGTCTCCCGTTCCGCAGGTGAGAAAACTGAGGCCCATGTACGTGGGACAGCCCCAGGAAACTGTAAAATAACCAAGTGACTGGTATTATCGTAAAGCAGTATTAGGGCTGTTTGTGAATCTTAACTCTGTGTCGATTGCTGTCTTTCCCTGGAGTGAGCATTTTACACAGACGATCTTGTCACACTTGACCACAATAATACAGACGAGATTCTTGGGTATTTGCCCTACATCTCTAAGGAGATTCATGTGAATTAGCTCACAGTCTTCACAGTGGCATCATTAGAGAGATACCATTATAGGCTCTTCTTTTTCTTCTTAAGCATATTTGTTGAGGTGTCACTTACATTCCACAGAATTCACTCATCTTAAGTGTGCTGGTCAATGACTTTTGGTAAATTCACAGGATCGTGCAAGTATCGCCACAATCCAATTTTAGAACATTTTCATCACCACCACCGCCCTACCCACCCCCCATCCCCCCTACCCACCCCCCACCCTCCCACCCCCCCACCCCCCTACCCCCTCACTACCCCCCACCCTGCCGCCAAAGACCTCTCCTGCTCATTAAACACACTTCCAGCTTCCACTTTTAATCCTAGGCAGACACGAATGTACTTCCTGTCACTAGAGACCTGCCTTTTCTGGACATTGCACAGACACAGGTCACACAACACGTGGCCTCTTGTATCCGGTCTCCTTCACTTGATGTCCTCAAGGTCCATCCGGGTTGTAAATTGGATCCGCGTGTCACTACTTTCACGGCTGAATAATATTCCATTCCATCCATTCACGGGCTTTTGATGTTTTGGCTCTTACAAATAGTGTTGCTATGCAGTGAAGACACAGACATAGAGAAAGGGCTTGTGGACACAGTGGGGGAAGGAGAGGGTGGGAAGAACTGAGAGAGCGGCATTGAAATATATGCATCACCATGTGGAAACCTGGGCAGCCCGTGGAACTTTGCTGTGTGACACAGGGAGCTCAAACCCAAAGCTCTGTGACGACCCAGAGGAGTGGGAGGTGGGAGGGAGCTTCCAGAGGGCAAGGGCGTGTGTGCACCTATGGCTGGGCCAGGCTGATGCATGGCAGAGACCAACATGACACTGTAAAGCAATTGTCCTCCAATTAAAAATAAATAATTTAAAAGAAAACAGTGCTGCTGTGAACACGTGTGTACAAGTCTTCCTGCAGACGTGTGTTTCTGTTTCTCTCGGGCAGATTCCCAGGAGCGGAATTGCGAGGGTGTGTGGAAGTTGAAGGTGAGCTTTCCAAGAAACTGCCAGACTATTCTCCACCTACAGTCCCACCAGCGAGACATGCAGGCTTCCCAAGGGGGCTCTATTTTCCTGAGAAGGAAACTCAAGTCCAGAGAGGTGAACAGACATGCTCAAGGCCTGGTCGGGAGCGGCAGTTCTCGATACGACCCCGAGCACTGTGGTCCCAAAGCGTGTGCTCTCCCCCCACCCACACCACCACTTACCTTTTTACCCCTTAAGTGTGCAGTTCAGTGGCATTAAGGCCATTCACATTGTCATGTAACCATCACCATCTTCAATCTCTGGAACTTTTTCATCATCCCCAACTGAAACTCTGTGCCCATTAAACAATAATAACTCTCCACTCCCCTCCACTCGGCCCTCGACAATCACCCTTCCACTTCTTGTCCCTACAGATGTGACTACTGTAGGTATGTAAAGAAAACCCTTCCGTCTGTCTTCTCCACTCTCCTCTAACACTGCTCATGAAATACGTCATCTCTGATACTCCCAGCCATCAAATGTCTGTGGCATCTGGTCACACATCAAGTGATTCATCATCAAACTTCTGTTGTTTAGTCACCAAATCATGTCTCACCCTTTTGCAACCTCATAGACCGTGGCCCCCTGGGCTCCTCTGTCCATGGAATTCTCCAGGCAACAATACTGGAATGGGTTGCCATCCCTCCTCCAGGGGATCTTCCTGACCCAAGGATTGAACTCGAGATGCCTGTACTGGCAGGCACTGGCAGGTGGATTCTTCACCACTGAGCCACCTGGGGCGTCTAGAATTCAATTCAGTTCTGACATTGTCCACCCAGAGATAACGCCAGATCGCACAGGGCAAGGGCTCAGCCCCACCAGACTGTATCTCCTCTCCCCACCTCCAGAACCAGTCGAAGTCTAGGTTGTCACCATGCCAATGCCTGTGACTCATCCTTATCCTGTTCACTCATTTATTCATCCTAAACTCTACGGAGCATCTTGTGTTTAGAGGTCAAACATCAGCAGACCAGCAAACAACCTCACGTTCCAGTAGGGGATGTATATAAATATACTCAGGACATCAGTTCAAAATAATACTTGCTGGGCTTCCCTGGTGGTCCAGTGGTTGAGAATCCACCTTGCAATACAGGGGACATGGGTGCAATCCCTGGTCTGGGACGATCCCATGTGCTGCAGGGCAGCTAAGCACATGCGTCTAGAGCCTGTCTCCACAGTAAGAGAAACCACCACAATGAGAAGCCCGTGCTCTGCAATGAAGACCCAGGGCAGCCAAAAGTAAATAAAATGAAATTTAAAAAAACAAAGAAACAAAACACTTACTGAACTCCCATTCTGGGCTGGGCACTATGCTAGCTCACGCGCTGTCTAGTGAAACAGACACGAGGCCGTTCCCACGAGGGGCGTCCTTCCTGGCGGGAGGAGACAGGCATGAAAACGCGGTGATCAGGGAAGGGACAAGGCATCTTCGAAGGGGATGATGCTGTGGAGCGGGGAGACGCAGGACAAGGTGGGGGTGCGGTGGGAACTCCTGGCTGTCCAAACAGGAGCTGAAGGAGGGGGCCTCGAAGATAACTGGGGACGTGTCCCAGGGGAGGGCAGAGCGGCTGCAGAGGTCCTGAGGTGAGACTGTGACCTGTGTGTCCAGGGAGCAGAGAGGCCAGCCTGAGCGGAGGCAGAGACGGGAGAAGAGATACGCGAGGGGATGGACCAGATCCAGCAGCAACTCACAGGAGCCTGCTCTCTGCCCCAGGGAAGTGCAGACAGCGCCTCGCAGGGACTCGTGAAGAGGCTGACAGGACCTGACCTGCCTTCCCCTTTTAACATGTGATACATCTATTTATTTAGGCCGTGCCACGTGGGTTGCCGTCTCTCAGTCCCCCAACCAGGGATGGAACCCAGGCCATGACAGTGAAGACACAGAATCATAACCACTAGATCACCAGGGACCTCCCCGTCCATCTTTTAAAAAATAAACAGATTTTAATATCTAAAGCCATTTTAGGTTCACAGAAAACTCGAGGAGAAATACAGACAGCCTCCATCCACCTATCCTTTAAAAATGCATTTCAAAGCAATCTGCAAACATGTGTCCACATCACTGCTAAACACTTCAGCATGTGTATCATACCAACATATCAAATATTTATCTAACTTCCTTGTCCTATATAAAATTTAAAGTCATTGAAAAGCATGCAGGTTATGTTGCTGCTGCTGCTGCTAAGTTGCTTCAATCGTGTCCGACTCTGTGCAGCCCCATAGACGGCAGCCCGCCAGGCTCCTCTGTCCCTGGGATTCTCCAGGCAAGAACACTGGAGTGGGTTGCCATTTCCTTCTCCAGCAGGTTATGTTACCATCCGATAAACTTTGAGAGCTTACAGAAACACCTGAGTAGCACAGATTTTTCTTAAATAACTTTTCCCTCTGGAATCGTTGTAAATATACAGAGAAGTTGCTATGATGGTACTGAAGTTGGGTACCCCTGACCCAGGTTCCCCGAATATCGTCATGTCCTTACCATCCAAAACCAAGACGCCAATATCAGCAGTTTTCTATCAACCAAATGCGAGCCCTTCCTCAGATTTCGCTTGTTTTTCCTATTGTCTTTCTGTCCCAGGATCCCCCAGCCTCACCCCCAGGACACCGTGTGGCCTCCCGTCCTGCCCCGAGCCTCCACTGGTCTGTGTCCACTCCTGAGGCTGCCTGGGTCTTGCACGACCCTGGCCGTCCTGAGCGATTCCTGGAGGAGAGGCCACGCCCACGCGCCCCGTGGCTCCCGGATGCGGGTACCCCCTGACGTCACTGAGGATGCTCCCCTCACCTGGAGGTTTGCACACTGCGGAGTGAGCACCCCACAGCCTCTACTTTTTGTAAACAGATCAGCTGAGCGCAGCTCCCCGCCCCTCGTGGACGGGAGGGGAAGAAAGCTCCGCCTTCTGGAGGGGGCCGTATCCAGATACGATTTGGGGGAGAATTCTTCCGTCCCTTCTGTTTATTCATGTATTCAGTCATTTATTTGAACCCGAATGGATCCATAGCTGTTTCTTTTATACTTTGAGAGACAAACACCACGTTATCTCATATAAATAGTCTATATTACAGTCCAATGCCACCTTATGACTCTCATAGAAGCACACCTGTGTTTAAATGCCAGGTGTTGTCAAGGGAAAGAAGCACAGAAAACTCAGTGTCTTGTAGTAACCTATAAGGGAAAAGAATCTGAGAGTGTGTGTGTGTGTGCAAGCGTGTGTGTCTCTGTATGTGTGTAACTGGGGCTTCCCCAGGAAAAGAGTCTGAAACAGTGTGTGTGTACGTGTCTGTGTGTGTATGTAACTGGGGCTTCCCCAGAAAAAGAATCTGAAAGAGTGTGTATGTGCACGCGCGCGTGTGCAACCGGGCTTCCCCAGTGGCTCAGTGGTGAAGAATCTGCCTGTCAGTGCAGGAAACACAGGTTCAATCCCTGGTTGGGGAAGCTCCCCTGGAGAAAAGGAGCCTGGTGGGCTATATAGCCCATGGGGTTGTAGAGTCGGATGCGACTGAGCATGCACACACACGTGTGTAACTGTGTAACTGTGAAGCAGTTTGCTGTGTATCTGAAACTAACACAACACTGGAGATCAACTACACTTCAACAAAAAAATCAAAACCAGAGAGAGAACCAATGCTGAACAAGAAGCAAGGGCTTCTGGCCAGCGCACGATGGAAGATGAGGCTTCAGCCTGGTGGTCGAGGAGGGCTTCTGAGGAGGGGTAATTGGAGACTTGGGCTTCCCTGGTGGCTCAGTGGCTCAGTGATAAAGGGCCTACCTGCCAACACAGGAGACCCAGGTTTGATTCCTGGGTCAGGAAGATCCCCTGGAGGAGGGCATGGCATCCCACTCCAGTTTTCTTGCCTGGAGAATCCCACAGACAGAGGAGCCTAGCAGCCTACAGTCCATGGGGTCCCAAAGAGTCAGACACAACTGAGCAGCTGAACAACGATTGGAGATTTGTGCCAGACAGGCCGAGGAGCTGAGCCAGGGAGGGGCTCTGAGGCCCACAGGGTCGGCCACCTGCCCGGAGCTCACTCGCCTCTCCTGGGCACCAGCCCCACGGCAGCTTCAGCCCTCTGCTCTCAGCACCCCGGGAGGGCAGTTTGGAATTCAGCCTCCAAGGCCAAGTCCCCAGCCTCCTGGGGCCTCTTATCTCGCCACGCCCGGCCCTGTGCCTGGCACCAACCTGCGCTCCGCAAATACTTGCCACTCACCCGGCCGCCCGAGCCCCCACTGCCCTCCTCTCCCCTCCTCTCAAAGCAGCTCTTTCGCCTGCAGGAGGGAGGGGGCACTGGTGGGTCCTGACGGGAAGCCAGGGACGTGACCCGGCTGGGGTGGCCGGGAGAGAGAGCTGAGCGGCCTCCAGACTTCTAATAATGGGATAATCAGCACCGCTACTACTTGTTATCTGGCCTGTTTGCTGGCGTCAGGCACTTCACACGCCTTTTCTGGTTTCATCTCCACAACAACTCGCTGGTTACCAGCACAGACCACGCTGCCTCGCCCTGTGGCCGGGGATGGGCCAGCCTCTTGGCCTGGAATGACCCCTCCCCCTCCCCCCAGGAGGCCCACCCTGCACCCCAGTTCTCTAGCGAGAATTGTTAGATGGCCCCCAAGATCCCTGCTCCCTGGGCCCCACACCTCTTCCTAATTATTCAATCAGATGTGGATGTCGGTGCTGCTGTGAAGGGACATTGAAGCTGGAATTAAGGTTCCAAATCTCAGATAAGAATTGGCTCTTCGGTGGGCCTGGCCCATCAGGTGACCTCCCGGTAGGAAGGTCTCTTCAGTGGGCCTGGCCTCATCAGGTGACCTCCCATGCAACCTCTGGAAAAAGAGACTCGAAACATGAGGGGTGTTCAAAAGCGAGGAGATTCTCCATTGTGGCCTTTGAAGGCAGAGGGGACCCCACAACGAGAGGGTGTATCTCTCTGTCTCCCACTCAGTTTTGTTTTAAATCTAAAACTGCTCTTAAAAATAAGTTTACTTAAAAAAAACCCGCAAATCAAGAAGGATGCTGATGTTTCTTCCACAATAATGACTGAACATCATTCTGTTACATACAGGACAAGGGGGTGTTTATATGATATGGGTGTCTAATACCTCCGGTCTCTGGGGCCTCTGGTTAGAATGCATGCTTCACTGGGACAGGAATTGTTTTTATCGCTTTATTGAGATACAGTTCCTAGACCCCACAATGTGTCCATTTAAAGTGTACAACTCAGGGGATTTGGTGTCGTCATAGGCTTGTGTGACCATCACCACGATCAATTTCAGAACACTTCCGTCACCCCAAAAAGAGACACTGTAAAGAAGACAAAATAATAATAATAATATAGTAAAATGGAAAGAGAAAGAATAAAAGAAACACAGTAGCCCGTAGGCATCGCTCCTCATTGACCCATCTCCCGGGCAACCATGTCATCCCCTCTCCCTCGCTGATATTTGCCTCTGATGGTGGGGGTTGCACACTTTGCTCTGATGTGTCCCCGAAACCTGCAGTCCCGCTGGCTACACCCAGCAGGCAGGTGCTCCTCAGTTAAATGTAACTTGGTAAAGCGCCCACCTGCCAATCCAGGAGACACAAAAGATGTGGGTGGCTCTGATCCCTGGGTCGGGAAGACCCCCTGGCGGAGGGCATGACAACACACTCCAGTATTCTTGCCCAGAGAATCCCATGGACACAGGAGCCTGGCGGGCTACAGTCCATGGGATCGCAAAGGGTTGGACGCAAGTGAAATGACTTAGCACGCACGCGCACGATCTGTTTTTGAGTTCCAGTCGCGGCTGCTCTCTCTCAGAGCCCTGTCTCTCCCTCACCCACTGTCCAGCAGGACCTTTCAGAGTCACCTCCGTTAGAGCAGGAAACACACTGTTTCACAATTGCCTGTGTCCTTGTCCAGGGCACCCTCCAGAATCCTCGGGGCAGGGATGGAATCTACCTGGTCCTCTTGGCTCATTAGGCCCCAGGGATGTGGGTGTTGCCTTTGAATGGAAACCAGAGCAGTCAGCATCCTCGACACACACATGTGCCCAGCCTGCGGCCCAGCAGAGAGGCCCCGGGGGTGAGGCGCGGAGCCCACCTATCCCCGAGTGAGTCCTGACTGCGCAGCTGACCCCCAGCGGGATGCTGGGCAGGAGATTTAATCTCCGCGAGTCTTCCTTTCCTCAACTATAAAACAGAGCTAATAATAGGACCTACCTCTTCCCCACGGCTGCGAGGATTAGCACAGGGGCTGGTAATACACAGAGCTCAGTAAATACTGGCTATAATTATCGCTAAGCACGCGGGATTTATGAAGCCGTGACACACGCCCTTTGCTGGTCCATCCGGCGGCTGCCTCGCCCCGCACACGTTTCCGGAGGAGAGGGAGTGAGATGCCGCGCGCCCCCGAGGCCTGTGAGTCCTTCCCCGTGACTGGGGTGTTGGGTGAAGCGGGGTGTGGCGGCAGATAAGACGGGGCCGGTGCCAGCCCCGAGAGGGCTCTGAGGCCAGCCTGGGGACCGTGGTCTCTTTCCCTGAGGGCAACTAGGAGCCAGCGGGTGGTCCTGAGAGGCTGAGGGACAAAGGTCATCTTTGAGCATTAGGAGGATGGCTTTGGGGGTGACAGGGGGCAGGGGAAGACTGGAGGCCTGCAGGAGGTGGAGGCAAGGGGATGGCCCACGTGGGAGACAAAGCAGCCACGACCTTGGTCTGCAGCCCAGTGCGCGTAGAGACTGCCACGATTCCGAGCCCACCGCGTCTAGACTTCTAGAGAGATCTGGGAGGGTCTGTAGAACCGCCTTCGTCTGACAGCCCTGTGCTTCCGTTTTTACAGACGCAAAAGAGAGACAAGGGGAACGTAATTGTGAAATGGTTTAGTTCACCCCATACAGTGTATTTTTTCTCCTTTTTCACAGTAGTGATGCTTTATAGCCCGGCATGAAGAAATGAAAGCGTTAGTCGCTCAGGTCGTCTCTGATTCTTTGCGACCCCGTGGACTGTAGCCCCCGCAAGGCTCCTCTGTCCATGGGGATTTCCCCAGGCAAGAATTCTGGAGTGGGTTTCCATTCCCTTCTCCAGGGGCTCTTCCCCACACAAGGATCGAACCCAGGTCTCCAGCATTGCAGGCAGATTCTTTACCACTGGGTCACCAGGGAAGCCCCCTGTAGCGGCATAGTGAACCCTAAATAACTGGTCCTGAACTGGTGCATGGTGGGAGGGGAAACACAGGCTCAGGCTCCTGATGGGCTTTGATGACGCTCTGTTGTTGCTGTTAATTGATGTATGCGTAGTCTTCTGTGTGTTTCCACTTAAAGGCACCTTGTCTAATGCACACTGTTGACTCACTGACACTGAACTCGGAGCCAACAGTGCTCTCACTCACGCCTGGAGGAAGCTTATCTATCATTTCCTCCATAAGGCATGTCCCAGCTCTCTCAGGCTGTTAGGACACCAGACAGCACTTGGCTTTATGTTTGGGCCTGAGTAGCGGGTGTTTGAAGTTGTAAAATCACCAACAAAAAGCCCAATACTGTGAAAAAAGAAAAAAAAAGATGGTCCTTTACGGCGATGCGAGCTTGTTCCCCCTCAGCCGGGAACACGTGTCAGAGAGGAGAGGTGCTGGCTGCTCTGTGCAGGCACCGGGGGCCACAGTGGCATCTCAGTGGATAGGCGAGCTGGCAGATACAGGAATCCGCCCAACGATGAGCTCGACTGTATACCCAAAACATTATCATGTCATCATGTAATTAATAGAAATGTCACCCACAGACAGCTTACATGCTCTTTTTCGTGCTAAGTCTTTGAAAGCCAGGGTCTGTTTTGTGTTCAGAGCGCATCTCAATTTGGCCTGGCCACGTTTCAAGTGCACAACGGCCCCACATGGCTGGTGGCTTGTGTATCAGTACAAGTCCCCACAGCTTTCTTCAGACTTTCCAAGGGCCCTGTGAACTCAAAAATAAAGATTGGAAAAGCAACGTCAGATATGGCCACCTTGGAGAGAGCTGTGTGGCAATACCTAAGATTAGCTGTGCGCTCTTCTTTCCACCCAGAAATTCCACTTTGAGGCCAGTGCCCCATGAACTGTACCACTTTGCACCAGACAGCACATATAAGAAGGTCCTTTGCACCCCTGCCTGTAAGAGCACCATAGGGGAGAAAAAGAAAATGTCTGTGCTCGGAAGAATGCATCTGTAAAGCACAGCATGCCCACACACTAGACTCTTCAACATCTTTGCAAAGAAAGGAACCTGAGGTCCCTCTAACAACACGGAAGAAACGCAGAAACAGGGTTGAGCGGGTGAGGACAAAAGCAGGCTGCCGAAGGTCAGGGACCTGCTACTATTTATACAACACTAAAAACATGCAAGGCGATACTCTGGGGCAGTCACGGATTCATACATACGTGGCAAAAGCATCTTCTTTTTTACCATGAAGAATAACAAACATCTCCTTAGGGATGGTAGTTACTTCTGGGATGGAAGGGGAGGATTTGGAGAAGGGTAAGTACACAGAGGATTCCAATTATATTTGAAAAGTTGTATTTCTTCAGCTGCACGCTTGTGGGCAGGGAGGCACTAGTTACGCTTATTTGGGATATTTGGGGCGTGTGTGCCTGAGAAGGCAATGGCACCCCACTCCAGTACTCTTGCCTGGAAAATCCCATGGACGGAGGAGCCTGGAAGGCTGCAGTCCATGGCGTCGCTGAGGGTCAGACGCGACTGAGCGACTTCCCTTTCACTTTTCACTTTCATGCATTGGAGCAGGAAATGGCAACCCACTCCAGTGTTCTTGCCTGGAGAATCCCAGGGACGGGGGAGCCTGGCGGGCTGCCGTCGGTGGGGTCGCACAGAGTCAGACACGACTGACGTGACTTAGCAGCAGCAGCAGTGCCTGAGATATTCTTTTGCACAAGGAACCACGGCAAAGGTTTGTGCTGCTACGTGACCTGGTCAGACAGACAGTGAGCGGGCAGGTGTGGCTTTGAAAAATACTAGAACTAGGATCACAGGCCGATGGTGAGGGTTCTGTGAAACTCCCGGATGGGGGATAAAGCTCCCAGAACAGTATCTGGCCTGTTGTAACTGTCACTGGTGTGTCTGTTGCCGGAAATCATATGACTAAGCAATTGCTCTATTCCAGGTCTTACGTCTAGTGTCTTCATCCATTATTTTATTTAATAGTATTTATGCTGAAACTGAAGCTCCAGTATTTTGGTCGCCTGATGTGAAGAGCCAGCTTATTGGAAAAGGCCCTGATGCTGGGAAAGATTGAAGGTGGGAGGAGAAGGGGACAACAGAGGATGAGATGGTTGGATGGCATCACTGACCTGATGGACATGAGTTTGAGCAAGCTCCAGGAGATGGTGAAGGACAGGGAGGCGTGCTGCAGTCCCTGGGGTCACAGAGTCAGGCATGACTGAGTGATTGAACAACAAAAATCCAGTGTATGTAGGAATAAAGCCACCCACCCCATGAGAGTGACTGAGACAAACGCAAGTGCCACGAACACGGGAGGGCAGGCGGGCAGCCCAGTCCGCACGATGCACCATGATAACCGCCAACAGTCAAGGTTTCCCAATTAGTTTAGAGTCTTACTCTTTACAGATGAAACACACTGATTTAACGTAGGGCCTTTCTTTCTTTTTATCTCTCTCTTTTTTTTTCTTTTTGCCCCAAGGATGGTGGGGAGTTGCAGGGTCGGGGGGTGGGCAGGTAAGCTATTAATTGCTCTACCTTTGAAGTACAGGTTTTTTTGTTTGTTTTTGGCCATGCTGTGTGGCTTGTGGGATCTTAGTTCCCCAACCAGAGATCGAACCTGGGCCCTTGGTGGTGAAAGCACAGAGTCCTAACCACTGGACTGCCAAGGAGTTCCCTTTTCCTTTCTTTCTTTTTTATTTTGAAGTGTAAGTTAATTATTTATGTCTTTGCTATGCTAAGTGGCTTCAGTCGTGTCCGACTCTTTGCAACCCCATGGACTGTAGCCTGCCAGGCTCCTCTGTCCGTGGGATTCTCCAGGCAAGAATACTGGAGTTTTTTTGTGATCTTTATTTGGAAAAAGATATCAAGTATATAAATAACATATAAATAAATGCTGGATATAATGTATATGATAGTACATACTGCACGTGTGTGTTAAGTTGCTCAGTCGTGTCTGACTCTCTGTGACCCCATGGACTGTGGCCCGCCAGGCTCCTCTGTCCACAGGGATTCTCCAGGCAAGAATACTGGGGTGGGTTGCCATTCCCTTCTCCAGACATGGTGTATATATCAGATCACGTATATTGTGTTTATTATTGTGTTAGATACAATCAAATGTATGCTACAAATGTTAGATGTTTCTTTAACAGTAACACTCTGAGCAGGACCAGCAATTGCTCCCATTTCTTAAGGAGGAAACAGAGGCAGGGAGGCAGCTGGACACTTGGCCGGGGGATCAGAGGCAGGGCTGGAGAGCGGAGGCCACGGGATGGGGAGGGGAGGCCCAGAGCCCAGCTTTACCCAGGGGTGTGTGCACCCAGGGGCCAGGGCCGAGCACCCCACCCCCGGCACACCTGCCTCTCCAGGTCACTCCGGGTGACCCCATGGGGCAGTGTTGCTAAATGGGGAGGTGCAAAGCTCCGCGGATCATCGGTGAGCCTCTGGTGGAGGGGGGGCAGGTACTGGGGAGGGCGGAGGCCTGCAGCGGCCCCTCTGACCCTCCCCCCGAGGGCCCAGGTGGCCAGCTCTGCAGCTTGATCTCTTAGCTCTCGCCCAGCAGCTGGCCCGCTCCCCCAGGGCCCTCCCCACACACTCACAGCCGCCCCAGGCCCCCAGGGGAGGGGCTCAGCTCCAGCCTGCATGGTGGGGGCACGGAGCAGAAGACAGCCTGCAGTCTCCAGAAACTCAGGGACCCAAGTGCTGCCTGTCGCCACCTGCTGGTCCCTGCCTCAGTTTCCCCATCTGTAAACGGGAAGCCCTCATTTTAGTCAGCGAAGACTTGTAAGGAGGACTTCCCGAAGTCTTCAACAAAAAGCAAAAAAAGATCCAGGGAGGGCCTGACACCAGATCAGCACTGAATGAAGAGTCTCCATTGCGTCGTCTAATTTCATTTTATGGATCAATAATATGCTGTGCTTCTGTTGTCCAGCGGCTCTGTTGTGTCCGGCTCTTTGCGGCCCCGGGACTGCGGCACGCCCGGCTTCCCTGTGCTTCACTGTCTCCCAGAGTTTGCTCACACTCATGTCCGCTGAGTCAGTGATGCTATGAGGGAAACTGAAACACCAGGGAAGCCAGAGTGTTGCAAGGTTTCCCCAAGGCCGTGGGGACACTGCCGACCGACCCCACTACTGCAGCCACAGGAGGCGTGTTTGGGGAACCTGGGGGACGCGGAATGCAGGCTGGGTGTCAGTCCATTGTAAAGAATTACCATTTGTGATTGAAAAAAGCTTTGCCATTGAGCTGGAAATTTTCCTTCCTTTGACGGGAGACGGAAACCTGAGGCACAGTTTGCCGTGATGCCTGAAGCCTAGTGAATCGCATTTAGCTTTTTATGAGGGAAAATTTCCAGCACAACCAAAACTAAAGGATAAAAGCACATCCTTGTTCTCAGCAACACATGGGCAGCTGTGTCCCGACCCCAGCCCTCACTGGAGTCCTGACTTTCCAACACGGGAGTATTTGAAATCAGACACCAGACAGCGCCTCATTTTGCCCCAGATTTCCGTGGGCTGCAATTTACTTTAAAACACACCATTGCCCCAACAGAAAAGAGAGAGAGCCAGTAGGGCCAAAAAAAAAAAGGGAACATTCGTGAAATCTGGTCAGTGGACTGCCAGGTGCGGCCTTTCCTTGCTCTGATCTGTGCTCACAACTTTCCACAAACCCCGGAAAGTCAAAGAGCAAAGGCGGCTCTGTCCGCCGCCCGCCCCCCGCCCCCCACCCTGAGCCCCGCGCAGGCTCCCAGGGTGAACACGCGAGCCGCCTTCCGGGGACCCTTCCAGAAGCCGCGTCTTTTATTAATAGCAGGTTGTAGTAGTAATGGAAAGCAACCAGGCTGAGTCACACAGGCCTGGCCCAGCCAGCCCACACCTCCTCCCCTCTGACCCACTCGCTGCTCAGAACCTCAGTTTCCCACTCTGGAAACTGGGGCTAAGTCCCCGCCATTCTGGGGGTGCCCAGGAGGACCCAGTGTAAAGGCCCGAGCAGGGAGCTGGGCGCAGAGCCTTGCTGCATCCAGGAGGGAAGCCTGCCCCCCGCCAGGGTCTCCATCAGCAGCTGAGAGCTCCCAGGCCTGAGCGAGGAGGGGCCGGGGGCCAGAGTCCGGGGCTGAGGGTGGCCGTGGGGGCTCTTCCGTGAAGGGCTCTGAGAGTGGGCTCCCAGCCTTCAGAGGCCGCGGGGTAGGCTGGATGCACACAGCCTGGGGCCCCTGTCCCAAGTAAAGGGCACAAAGCGCCCGTCTCCCCTCTGCCCGCTGCCCTCCGGCCCGGCCCTTGGGGTTCAGGCTATGTTTTGTCCCCTCTGTCCTGGGAGCAGAGCCCAGAGTCCAGGCTGGTCTAAGTTTGGACGGGGGAGGGAGGGGGGCCGCGGGGCGGGGAGGTGTGGGGGGACGGGATGTCTCTGAGCTGTCCCGGCTGGAGAAAGGGAGGGACAAAGGCAGAAACAAAGACGGCAGGGAGACAGACGGGAGGGCACCCAAAGCAGGGGACAGACAGGGCCTCCTGAGACAGACGGACAGGCGACCGCAGTGGGAAGAGCCTGGGGGCAAGAGTGGGGGGCTGGGGACCAACAGACGGGCAGGGAGACCCCGAGACCTCAGGCGCTCAGCCTCGGGCTGGACTGGGCCAGGGAGGTGCAGGGAGAGGGGGCGGCCACGCAGGGCAGGCTGCAGGCCCAGACGCGGGGGGACACGGGCGTGGGCCTCGCAGACCAGCCCGCCGGGCGTGGCTCTGCTCAGGGCTGCAGCGGGGCTCAGTGTGCGGGTGGATTTTCAGGGAGCCCAGACCAGGGGTGCTGGCCTGACCCTGAGATGGAGCTCAGGGACCCCAAGAAGCAGGAAGATGGGGACCCGGAGGTGAGAGGCAGGAGATAACGGAGAGAGGAGGAATGGGACGGGCTGGGGGACAGACACGGAGAGACACAGAGACAACAGGACAGCAAGGAGACACACACATCCAAGACACAGGGAGCCCGAGGAGACACAGCAAGCCTGGGGCCCAGGAGACACGCTCCCAGATAGAGGGGCAGGAGACCAGGAAGAGAGGAGGATGGAGAGGGAGGCGGGCGGGGCAGGGGCACCGGCTGGGGAGGAGGCGGCCCCAAGTGGGGCTGGGGGCTCCTGGGGGGAGCCCCAGCGGCCGTGGGCAGGGCCGCCGAGACAATCACCCGTGACCCAGCCAAGGCCCGAAAGCAGGTGGCCCAAGGCGGGGTGAGTCACTGTGACTCACCCTCCGCGCCGGGGACAGTGACCCAGGCCCCCGGCTCGGCCTGACGCCCTGACTGACCCCCCGCCCCCACCCCGTCCCTCTCCTGCAGGAGGACACAGCCACGGCCCTGCAGAGGCTCGTGGACCTGACGGCCTCCAGGGTGACCCCCGTGCGGAGTCTGCGAGCCCACTACCGCCTCATCCGGAGGCTCGGCTCGGGCTCCTACGGCCACGTGCTGCTTGCCCGGCCTCGCCAAGGGGGTGAGTGTGGCCACCGAAGGGCAGACCCCAGAATGTTCCCCTCTTAGGGTCCTCGTGCCCACCGCGACAGGGAGCATTCTTGGGGCAGCTGATCAGGACTCCTCCCGATGGGCCCTCAGAATGTTAAGAGCTCTGTGATCATCGCCCAAGGAACCAGAGCTCTCGCCCAGAGATGGGGAGAGGCTTGCCTGAGGTCACACAGCGAGGCAGAAGCATGACTAGGATTGCTAGTCCAGTTGGCACGTCCGCCAGTTCACGCGAGAGGAAACGGAGGTCCAGAGAGGGTCAGGCAGTGGTGCAGGGTCGCACAGCAATCTGAGAGAGAGCAGAGAGAGTCCCCAGGGAAGGGGTCCTCCAACAAACCCCCCGCAGATGGAGAAAGGAGAGGCACGCAGAGGTCAAGCACCGTGCCCCGTCCCGGGATTGATGCTCAGGGCGCCCTGACTTGCCCTCTGACCCCGCCCCCCGGCAGGTCGGGCCGTGGCTCTGAAGCTCCTCCCACGGGCCTCGGTCTTCAGAACCACCTTCCTGAGAGAGTTCTGTGTGGGCCGCTGTGTGTCATCACATCCAGGCCTGCTCCAGACGCTGGCGGGACCGCTGGAGACCCCACGACACTTCGCCTTCGCCCAGGAGTACGCGCCCTGTGGGGACCTCAGCGGGATGCTGCAGGAACGGGTGAGGCGGGCAGGCGGGGGTCTCATCCAGGTCTGACGTCGGCCCTCCCCCGGGCTTGTCCCCCACCCTGACCTCCAGAGGGGGCTCCCCTCTAAGCCCCCAAGGGCATTAGTTGCTCAGGCGCAGCTGTGGACTGTAGACCGCCAGGCTCCTCTGCCTGCGGGGTTTCCCAGGCAAGAACACTGAAGTGGGTGGCCATGCCCTCCTCCAGGCAACCTCCTTCTTTCTCTTTCTCAGCGCAGTTCCAGGACTAACCCAAGCCCTAATCCATCCAACCATCCGAACACAAGCTTGCCTGGATGACAGGTTGGGATTGGGGTGGAGGACAGATCAGGTCTGATGAGAGGGTGGGCACGGAGGGAGAGATGGGATTTTAATGGCAGTGGGACTGGGAAGCGGTGAGGGTGGAGCTGGATGAGCTGAGCTTCGAGTTGATGACAGGCCAACTCTGAGTGTGGAGAAGACCATGCGTGCGGCTGCAGAGACAGCTGAGGCTGTGTCTGTGTATAGAGGCAGTTGGAGGAGGACTGTAATGGAGTTCTCTCCAGAAAGACCAAGTCAGGACTGAATCCGTGACCTTCTAGGGGTACTTGAATGTGAGGTTAAGGTGGGGTCATCTTTAGGAATAGCTTCCCCGGTGGCTCCGAGAGTAAACCTCTGCCTGCAATGCAGGAGACCTGGATTCAATCCCTGGGTCAGGAAGATCCCCTGGGGAAGGGAATGGCAACCCACTCCAGTATTGTTAACCTGGAGAATCTCATGGACAGAGGAGCCTGGTGGGCTACAGTCCATGGCATCACAAAGAGTAAGAAGTGACGAACCGACTTTCACTTTCATCTTTAGGAAGGAATAAACTTTGGATTTCAGATAAGTTTGGGGGTAAAGAGGAGGAAAGAAGGAAGCAAGGGAGATAAGGAGAGAAAGAGTGGGATGGATGGAAAAAAGGGTGGAGGGACAGATGGCTGGGTGGCTGTGTGGCTGGGTGGGTGGCTGGGTGGCTGGGTGGGTGGCTGGGTGGATGGATGGGTGGGTGGATGGGTGGGTGGATGAGTGGATGAGTGGATGGGTGAGTGGATGGATGGATGGGTGGATGGATGGATGGGTAGTTAGATGGATGGATGGGTGGATGAGTGGATGGATGAGTGGATGGGTGGATGGGTGAGTGGATGGGTGGATGGGTGAGTGGATGGATGGGTGGATGAGTGGATGGATGGGTGAGTGGATGGATGGGTGGGTGGGTGGATGGGTGGGTGGATGGATGGATGGATGAGTGGATGGATGGATGAGTGGATGGATGGGTGAGTGGATGGATGGGTGGGTGGATGGATGGGTGGATGGATGGATGGGTGGATGAGTGGATGGGTGGATGGGTGGATCAGCGGATGGATAGATGGATGGGTGGATGGATGGGTGGAGGGATGGGTGGATGGGTGGATGGATGGATGGATGGGTGAGTGGATGGATGGGTGGATGGATGGAAGGGTGGATGAGTGGATGGGTGGATGGGTGGATCAGTGGATGGATAGATGGATGGATGGATGGATGGGTGGGTGGATGGATGGATGGATGGGTGGAGGGATGAGTGCGTGGGTGGATGGGTGGATGGATGGATGGATGGGTGGAGGGATGAGTGCGTGGGTGGATGGGTGGATGGGTGCATGGTTGGGTGGGTGGGTGGATGGATGGATGGATGGGTGGGTTGAAGGGTGGATTGACAAATGAGTGGATGGATGGATGAAAGAAAGGAAAGGTAGATGAATAGATGGGTGGATGAGTGGGTGGATGGATGGATGCATTGAAGGATGGTGGAATATATGGATGGATATCAGATACTAAATAACTGGACAAATTATTGAACTGCTGACTAGCTGGTGGAATGGATACTGACTGGAACCCTGCTGTGTAGACTGTTGGATAGATGACAGGTTGGGGTTAGGATGGATGGGTTGCTGTCTCACTGCCTGGCTAGCTGGATGGACAGATCTATCAATCGATTAATGAAGTAAATGCTGGGACTTTTGAACTGGGTCTGAGTTGGAGATGGGCCCTCAATTAGTACAGGACTAAGATTAGTTAAGTTCATTAGTTAAGTGCGAGATTTAGGGTTTCATTGGAGATCTTTGTGGTCTGTGGAGTGAAGATAGAAATGTAAGGAGTGGTTGTGAGTGTCAGGACCAAGTTCAATGGAAGTTAGAGAGCTTCTGGTGAGATGCGGGGTCCCGGTGAGGAAAACATGTGAGGCGGGTCTACAGAGACAGCTGGTGGTTGCGGATGACCTGGAGAAGGTGTTGGGAGATGTGTCAGAGACACTCCTGGTAGCCAGTGGTCCTGGGACTGGGATTCCTGAACCCCAGGAAGCAGCAAAGAGGAGGAACTGAGGGTGACCTTTGCCCTCTGCCTTTGACTCCAGGGCCTCCCAGAGTTGCTGGTGAAGCGCGTGGTGGCCCAGCTCGCAGGAGCCCTGGACTTCCTCCACGGCCGGGGGTTGGTGCACGCAGACGTGAAGCCCGACAATGTGCTGGTCTTCGACCCTGTGTGCAGCCGCGTGGCCCTGGGGGACCTGGGTCTGACCCGGCCCGAGGGCAGCCCCACCCCGGCACCCCCAGGGCCCCTGCCCTCCGCGCCCCCCGAGCTCTGCGTCCTGCTGCCCCCCGACACCCTGCCCCTGCGGCCCGCCCTGGACTCCTGGGGGCTCGGTGTGCTCCTCTTCTGCGCGGCCACCGCCTGCTTCCCCTGGGACGTGGCGCTGGCCCCTGACCCCGAGTTCGAGGTCTTTGCGGGCTGGATGACTGCCAGGCCCCAGCCGCCCCAGCCGCCACCCCCCTGGGACCAGTTTGCGCCCCCCGCTCTGGCCCTGTTCCAGGGGCTCCTGGATCTGGATCCTGAAACCAGGAGTCCCCCGCTGGTCGTCCTGGACTTCCTGGGAGATGACTGGGGGTTAAAGGGGAACAAAGAGAGAGCTGGGGGCTTGCGGAGCATGTCCAGCGAGGGTGGGGAGGAGGAGGAGGAGGGCGGAGCAAGCCTAGAAGAATGGTCAGAGGAGGACGGTGACAGCGGGGGGAGGACGGACACAGATGCGGGAGAGCCCTGACCAGGTGAGCGGGACAGGTGGCCCGGCCCGGGCCAGAGGCCCCGCCCCCAGGGCCCCGCCCCAGAGGCCCCGCCCCCAGAGGCCCCACCCCCAGAGGCCCCGCCCCCAGCCCCCAGGGCCACCTGCGCGGGAGAACGGAGAGCACCCTGCGCCTCTCCCAACCGAAGGCTGCGCTGAGACGCACGACTCCCCTCCCTGCTGACGAGCTGGGGGTCTGGAGCCCCCGCCCCTCCTCCCTCAGACCCGGGGCTCCAGGCCCCCCGCCTCCCCCCACTCAGACCCGGGGCTCCAGGCCCCCGGACCCTCCTCCCCACTCAGACCCGGGGCTCCAGGCCCCCCGCCTTCCCCCTCTCAGACCCGGGGGTCCAGGCCCCCGGACCCGCCTCCCCCCTCAGGCCCGCGGGTCCAGACCCGCCCCCTCCTCCGCCCTCAGACCCGGGGATCCAGGCCCCCCGCCTCCCACCTCAGACCCGGGGGTCCAGGCCCCCGCCCCTCCTCTCCCCTCAGACCCGGGGGTCCAGGCCCCCGCCCCTCCTCTCCCCTCAGACCCGGGGGTCCAGGCCCCCCGCCCCCGCCTCCCCCCTCAGACCCGCGGGTCCAGGCTCCTTCCCTCCCCCCTCAGGCCCGGGGTTCCCGGCCCCCCAGCCCCTGCCCCCTCAGGGACCCTCCCTCACCCTTCCGTCAGGCCTTCCTGAGATGAGGTGCCATGTCTCCTGCATATGCGTTTCTGCCCGTGGGGTTCTGCTCGGCGCCTGTGGGCCTCTGAGCAGTCATTCCTCTCCTCTCAGACCTTAGTGGACGCCCGCTGACCACGGCTTTCCACGTGGAACCCTCACCTGCCATCTCTTCCACTTTCCTGGGCTCTGGGTGACATTACAGGAGTCACTCATCCTTTCTGGACCTACATCGACACACATGCGCACACAGGCACACGTGTCCACAGACGCACAAATGCACACACGTGCACACATGTGCATGCACCCACAAATACGTGCACACGTGTGGGCATGTGAGCACATAATGCGCACATGTGCACACACACATACACACTCTCTCTCCTGCCTACAGACGTTTGCACGCTCAGCATTCTTCTCCAGGAATGCCTCCTTTCCAACTCCAGGCCTCCAGGAAGCAGAGCCCCCCGGGGCCGCTCCCGCTCGTTTGGAGCCCGTATCACAGTGACCTGTGTCCCCCACTTCACATCTCCCGTCTCAGGCCGTCCGGGATGCACCTGGTCCTTCTCACCTGTGCATCCTTTCGGGCTCTCCTCCTGTCCAGAGAGTCTCCTGGGCCAGCTCCCCGAGGGCATGTGGTCTCGTCCACACCAAGGGCCACGACTGGTCTGCAGGGACCTCTGCCAGACCCCATGTGCCCCCTGCAGCCCAGCACAGAGACCCACAGGACAGGGGCCGCTTGGACCCAAGGCAGCATCCCCTGCACTCAGTACAGTCACGGCTGCTGGGAGCCTGAGCCGCAGGCTTCCACATACAACTGGCTCTCTGGGACTGAACCCTGGGACAGATAAGGGCTGCTGTGGACCTGAGACAAGTCTGCCATTTGACTGACACTTCCTATCTTCCTTTGGACAAGTGGACGTGTGGTTGGTGAGGACTCACCTGGCGGGGAGCTGCGGCAGGGGACGTGGGAGCTCAAAGCAGCTGTCCTGTGCATCCAGAAATGATTCTGGGACATGGGACTTCCCTGGAGGTCCAGAGGTCCGCCTCCCAGTGCAGGAGGTGCAAGTTCAATCCCTGGTTGGGAAGCTAAGATCATACACGCCTCAGGGTCAAAAAACCAACACGTAAAACAGAAGCACCATGGTGACAAATTCAATAAAGACTTTAAAACAATAAAAATGATTCTGAAGTCAAAAGCTTACTTAAAAAGAAGCAAGTGAGTTGGCATCGGTCATCTCGCTCTAAACCTGGGCGGCCCCCCCCCAGGTCCCCTACCACAGTCCTAGGGCTCCCAGCCTGCGCCCCCACCTTGCAGTCTGGAGGCTCGGGCCGGGGACGCCCCTCCGCCCATCCCTCCCCCGAGGCCCTCCGGCCCAGTTGCCGTACCACCTGCTCCCCTTCGCCCGCGTCTGAGGTCATTCCTCACCGCATCGTTCTGGAATCCTGTTGTGTCATCCTTTCCCCGGCAGACCCCAGTGCCTCCTCCCCCGGACTCCCCTCACCAAACACTTGCGTCTGACCCTTCATGGGGCACTGTGGGGCAGCCGGGGGCGGTCAAGACGGGGCAGGCTGGATGAAGGATTTCATTCTTTACAGGGTCACTGGAGTCCCGCGTCTGAGGAGGAGGGGCTGGGGTCTGGACACTGGCTCTGGGGAGGAGGCAGAATCCCTGGGTCGGGTCGGTCTGGCCGCAGCCAGTTCTGGGCCACAACACACGGTGTCGCTCTCCCCCTAGTGAGTCCAGGGGTGATGCCAGGGGCGGGGCTCCGACCCCCTAGGTGGGGGCGGGTCCTGCTGCGGGCAGGCCTCTGCTGGCATGGGCTCTGAGTGCTGGGCACTGGCCACAGCGGGCAGCCGAAGGGTCAGGCGAGCCTGGGAGAAGCTGAGGTCTGCAGGTCGGAGCCCAGGTCAGGAGGAGGCAGGGGTCAAATGGCCTGAGGTGGGCAGTGCCTGAGAGAGAAGCTGGGCAGGTGGTCGGAGCGCTGGGTTCTTCGGGGATCAGCAGCTCATTACGGACCCTGAGACTGCAGAGTGCTTGAGCGTGGGGGACACAGAGTCTGGGGTGGGGGGGTCCCAAGATATGTGAGTTTTGTAAGGTCTCAGGAGAGGGGTCCGCTGGGGGCCTGGACCCCTGGGGCTGAGGGAAGGGGAGCTGGGGGACTGGACCCCTGGGTCTGAGAGAGGAGGAGGGGCTGGGGCTGTGAGCACTGGACCACAGACCACCCCAGGGCTGGACACTCCATCCCAAGAGCTCGCTCCTCGCAAGGCGCCCAGCGTGCCCAGGCCTGGAGCGTGCAGCCCGCCTCTGCAGCCCTGGGGCTGAGCGCCTGTCCGCTCTTAGGAGACGGAGGTCCCTCATCCGCCCCCAGGGCCCAAGTCTGTTTGCTTTGGAAACAGGGGGGGTGGGGGGGGCGTCTCGAGTCGTCTGGCTCATCTTTCACCCTCAGGCCATCAGGTGGCGCAGGGTGGTGGGGGCAGGGCGGGCACAGCGAGGCCTCGGGCTTGACCTCATCCCACCCAGCTGCTGCCCCAGAGACTCCCCTGACAAGGAGGGAAACCGAGTCACGAGGGCCCGAGCCAGTGACCCGCCACCTTCCTCCTTGGACCTGGGGGTCGTGACCCCAGCCCCTCCTCCCTCAGGCCCAGGACTCCAGGCCCCCAGGCCCTCCCCGCCCTTAGCTCTGGTCTGCCAGGACTGAGCCCGGGCGCCCTCTCCTCTGCCCTTGCAGGGATGCCCGGAAAAGCATCGCAAACGGAGCACATGGAGGCTGCGCATGGAGAGCACACAGAGAGCCGGGAGGAGGAGGAGGAGGGCCTGGGGGGCCTCACGGCGGAGGAGCTGCAGCAGGGCCAGGAGGCCGCCCGGGCGCTGGAGGCCCGAATGGCGCTGAGCGCCCAGAGCCTGGTCCGGGCCGAGGTGGACGAGCTCTACGAGCACGTGCGTGCCCTGGGCCAGGGCCGCTTCGGCCGCGTCTGGCTGGTCACCCACCGGCAGGAAGGTACCGGGGCCTGGGGGCAGGGCACAGGGGCAGGGGGGCTGCAAACTCAGCCAGTCCCACCTCTGCCCTCTCCAGGCTGTGTGTTTTCGGTAACGGCCCGGCCCTCTCTGAACCTCAGCCTCCTCCTCCTCTAACACGGGGGTGATGATCCCTTCTCTGAGAGAACCAAGATTCCCGGAGGAGATGTCAGGAGCTCTGGTTGCCGGGGACAATGGGGAGGAAGACGGAGCCCCCTGCCTCCGCCCTCAGTGGGCCTCACACGGGCCGGCTCAGCAGTCACTGTGGGGGCAATGAGAGACGCCCTGTCTGCTGGGCACTCAGCGAGGCCAGCACATGGTGGGTGTGCAGGACATGGGCCCCGGCCCCAGACAGCTGGTCAGCATCCAAAGAGACTGGAGGGCTCAGCCCTGAAGGGGGATGGGGGACAGCTGGGCCCCCAGGGAAAAACCTGCAGCCCCCCAACCCCCCGCACGCCAGGGTGTGGCCGTTCCCTGCGGTTGTCAGCTGATAAGAAAGGGCCACAGACTGGGGGGCCACAGTTCGGCAGAATGGGCTTCTCCTGAGGCCCCCCTCCTCGGCTTGCAGAGGGCCAAGCTTCTCCCTGTGTCCTCACGCCTACCTGTGTGTCTGCGTCCAGGCTTCCTCTTCTCGGAAGGACAGCAGTCACACTGGAACTGGGGATCACCCCCAGTGATCTCACTTCCTCTCTTGCACGACCGTACCTCCGGGGCACTCCCTGGCAGTCCAGGACTCAGGGCTCCGCGCTTTCACTGCCGAGGGCCACAGTTCAGTTCCTGGTCGGGGGCACTAAGACCCCACAAGCCGTGCAGCCGAAAGAAAAACAAAAGCGCCCTCACCAGATACAGTCACGTTCTGTGAAAATGGGCATAGGAACTGCTTTAAGGTGAATTTGGTGGGAGGGATGCCAGTCAGCTCATAAGAGAGAGAGATGCAGAGAGATACAGTTCGGGGCCATCACAGAACTTGGGGGACACGAGCGATAATCAGAACCACGGGCTCCACGAGGGGGCCTCGCCCACCTGGAGGCCAGCTCGATGCCCTCCCCAGGCGGTGCTGGGGCGCAAAGGTGTACCTGCCCCCAGAGGGTAGAACCAGACCTCGACATGGGAGGTGGCTGACAGCTGGCAGGAATTCAGGGCGCTGCTGACACACGAAGGGGCTGCACTCAGTATCTCAGGCAAGGAGGTGACCCTCCCCCACCACACCCGGCCTCTCTGCGACCCCGTGGACTGCTGCCCTCCGGGCTCCTCTGTCCATGGGATTCTCCAGGCCAGAATACAGGACAGGGTTGCCATTTGCTCCTCCAGGGGGTCTTCCCCACCTGGGGATCAAACCCTCGTCTCCTGCATTGCAGGTGGATTCCTTATCACTCGCTAGTGCCACCTGGGAAGCATTACATGCTATTGTTATCACTGGACTTCCCTGGTGGCTAAGCTGGTAAAGAATCTGCCTGCAGTGCAGGAGACACGGGTTTGATCCTGGGTGGGGAAGATCCCTTGGAGGAGGAAATGGCAACCCCCTCCAGTATTCCTTTTTTTTATTATTATTATTTATTTATTTGACTGCACTGGGTCTGAGCTGCAGCACGTGGAATCTAGTTCCTGAGCAGAGACCTAAGGCAGGCCCTCTGCACTGGGAGAGTGGAGTCTTTGCCACTGGACCAGCAGGGAAGTCCCACTCCAGCATTCTTGCCCGGAGAATCCTGTGGACAGAGGAGCCTGATGGGCTACAGTCCACGGGGTCGCAAAGAGTCGGATAGGACTGAGCGACTAAGCACTCACACAGCATTTTCCGCACCACCGGTGGGGTTTGGGTGGCCAGGCTCCTTTAGGGTGGGTGGGCAGGGGCAGGGCGGAAGAGGGGGCGGCCCCGGGCTCACGTCGACCCCACCTCCAGGCACGGTGCTGGCCCTGAAGCAGCTCCCGAAGGCTTCCACCACCCTGCGCGGCTTCCTCTACGAGTTCTGCGTGGGCCTCTCCCTGGGCTCGCACGCGGCCATCGTGGCAGCCTGCGGCGTCGGCCTGGAATCGGCCGACTCCTACAGCTTCCTGACCGAGCCCGTGTTGCACGGCGACCTCATCGCCTACATCCGTCCCAAGGTGGGTCGCCCCGGAGCTCGGAGCTCGGAGCTCTAGGGGGCCTGGCACAGACGCCCCGCCCAGCCTGGGCCTCAGGAGTCACACTCAGGGCAGCCTGAGCGCGTCGCCCTGCAGGGGCCCCACCGCGCCCGCAGGTCTGGTGGGCTGGACGCGCCCCTCCGAATCCACGGCTATCACAGGGGCAACGCGGAGCCTACCTCACAGGCTCACCCTGGACCCACGGGGCTCACTCCAGGCCTCATCAGGGCCCCTCGCAGGGCTCAGTCCAGGCCCCTCCCACAGGGCTCACCCCAGGCCCCGTCAGGGCCCCCCACGGGGCTCACCCCAGGCCTCATCAGGGCCCCTCACAGGGCTCAGCCCAGGCGCCCCCCCACAGGGCTCACCCCAGCGCCCCCACCATGGGACTCACCCCAGGCCTCATCGGGGCCAACTAGGCCTCTGTCGCCCTTGGCCTGCTCCCAGGGGCTGAGGACAAGCTCCAGGGCCAGCCCCCGTTGGTGGGCTGGGGAGCTGGGACCCCGACACTTGTCCCCGGGGCTGAGGACAAGCCCTGGGCCCAGCCCCTGACACCTGTTCCCACAGGTGGGCCTCCCGCAGGCGGCCGCCCAGCGCTGCGCAGCCCAGCTGGCTTCCGCCCTGGAGCACATCCACTCCCTTGGGCTGGTGTACCGGGACCTCAAGCCCGAGAACGTGCTGGTGTGCGACCCCGACTGCCGGCAGGTCAAGCTGGCGGACTTCGGCCACACGCGGCCACGGGGGACCCTGCTGCGCCTGGCCGGGGCCCCCATCCCCTACACGGCCCCCGAGCTCTGCGCGCCCCCGCCCCTCCCCGAGGGGCTGCCCATCCAGCCCGCCCTGGATGCCTGGGCACTGGGCGTCCTGCTCTTCTGCCTTCTCACCGGCTACTTCCCCTGGGACCAGCCCCTGGCCGAGGCCGACCCCTTCTACGAGGACTTCGTCGTCTGGCAGGCCTCGGGCCAGCCCGACCACCGGCCTCGGCCCTGGTTCGGCCTGACGCCCACGGCCGACACCCTGCTGTTGGGGCTCCTGGAGCCCCAGCCGCGGAGGAGGAGCCCCGTGAGCTCCGTCCGGGGCTTCCTGGGGCGGCCCTGGAGGCAGCGGGAGGGGGAGGCTGAGGAGGTGTACCCGGGGGAGGACGGAGACTCAGGGTGAGGAGGATGGGGCAGGGGTGCGCCCGGACAGGCCCGGCCCACCCCCCACCCCCTGGGCTTTCGGGGCGGCTCTTGGCCGTCTGTCCGCCTCTGTCTGGGATCGTCCGCTTCCTGTCCTTGTTTCCCACCTCACCGTCTGTCTGCGGCCTCGGTCCGGGGGTCTCTGACTGAGCACCGTGTCCGTCCGCACCCCTCCGCCTTCCCGGGCCGCGGCACCCACGGCTCCCTTTGCCTGGCTGCTCTTGGCTCACGCCCCCAGCCCCAATCAGCCAGGCTGCCCCCGCCCCTCTCTGCTCCCCCTTCTCTCCGGCCTCCCCTCTGGTGGAGCCCAAGCAGCAGGGGCGATCGTGTGCGTGCAGGCGGCCCATCCCTCAGGTTTTGCACGGCCCTCCTGCGCACACCTGTCGTCCTGCCCGCGTCCCTCCTCTCCTGGGCGCCACCCACTCCCACCTCACCCCCTCTGCCCCTTCTCCCACCAGCTGGGTCTGCGCCCTCTTGCTAACCTGTTTTGCCTTTCTCACCCCAGCCGCTCTCTGCACATAAAGTCCTTCTGGCACTTAGGTCCCCGTGATGCTGTTGGTCTGTCAGCCTGGGACAGAGAAGGCGTGTGTGTGTGTGTGTGTGTGTGTCTGTGTGTCTGTGTGTGCGCAAGTGTGCCCTGAAGGGCGTGCTGTGGAGGACAGACAGAGACAGAGGAGGGAGAGAAGCAAGCGAGGCAGAGACAGAGAGAAAGGGAGAGACAGAGAGAGGAAGACAGACACACAGGCAGGAAGAACGGCAGACAGTGGTCCCTCCTGTGGTCGAAGGAGATGCTGGCTCTGTGTGTGTGTTTGTGAGTGTGCCTGGGGGTGAGTGTGTTTGCACTTGACCTGCACAGATGTGTCTGAGAAGGAGAGAGATTAAACAGCGGAGCTGGAAAGTGTCTGGCTGTTTTCGGGCAGGAACTGGAGCATGCATTTCTCAAGTTCCTACCTGAAACTTGTGTGTATTTGTGTGTCCATGAGCACCCACCTGAGCCCGTGTGTGTGTGCAAATAATGGTGTGTGTGTGAGTGACAGAGAGACGTGAGGGTTGAGTGTGTCTCACTCCACGCAGATGACATGAGTTGCGTGTTTGTGCGCCTGCGAGACCCCGTGTGCTCAGGGAATTGTGTGGCCACGTGTGAGGGTAGAGAGTGGAGAGCACCTTGCTGTGTGTGGCCACTGGACCCGTGTGTGCGCCTCAGGCCTTGAGCCTGCGCGTGTGTGCGCGTGTGCGCGCCTGTGTGTAACAGGGGAGGCAGAGTCCCAGGCGCGGCTGCCAGTCACCGCTGGGCGCCCCCTCCTTCACACCTCCCCCCGCCCTCACCCCGGCCCCTTCTTGGCAGCTACGCTGTTTGCAAACACTCTCTCTTCCTCTCCGTGGCCTCCTTGGCTGCCCGCCCAGAGAAAGGCTACAACTCAGGCCGGATCGCGTGTCACCCTCTCCCTGGCCCTCACACTCCCTCCCAGGCCCCTGCTGTGGCCGCCGAGGTGTTGTCTGGTGGGGAGGAGGGTGTGGTGGAAGGACCCCCAAGGACCCTTTCCATCTAAATTCAGTCCAGAGACCTGGGGACGGGGCGCGTGTCCCAGGCAACCTCAGTGGGCTTCCTGGAGTAGGGGGCTGTGGGAGAGAATAAGACGGTGGGTGCACTGGGTGAGGGGGGGCAGCAAGAGCAGGGCTTCCTGTCCCCTCCCCCGTGAGCAGCCCAAGCAACGAGACCAACAGTGTGTCCCCGAAAAGCTGGAGGTGGCTGGGGTGGGGTGGCACCGAGGGAGGGGGGGTGAAGAGGAGCAAGGCAGGGTGGAGGGCGCAAATTGGTGGCGGCAGGTGGGGATTAACTGGGAGGAGGCGATAATGACCAGCGAAGGGCCCCAGGAAGGGCAGGAGGAAGGGCCCCAGGGGCAGTCATTAAGCATTACTTAATTACAGGATACCAATCTTACACTTCACAGGAAGGAAGCTGCTCACCCCTCAAGCAACTCCTGGTAGGTGGCAATTCCTGCTGATGCTGGAGGGGGTCCCTCAGACCCTCCCCACTCCAGCGGCAGGCGCAGGGGGCCCAGAGAGACCGAGGCACCTGCCTGAGCTCACACGGTGAGTCAGGCGGCGGGAGGACTCTAATCCAGGCCAGCCCTTCAAGGGTCCGAGGTGCATGGCATTGTGCCGCGGCCGTCAGGGGCTGGGGGCCTGAGCACACGTGTGTGGGTGTGAGTGTGGGTGTGTGAGTGTGTGCTGGTGAGCGGACCGCCCCTCCCTTGGAGGAGATGGGAGTTGGGGCAGCTACATGAAAAGGAAAGCTGAAAAGCCTTCAGACCCAGGCAATGACCGGAGTACGCAGACAGACAGCAACACGTGCTGGCGAAGAGGGGAAGCTGGAGCCCTCCTGTGGGGCTGGGGGAATGCGAAAAATGGGGCAGCCGCTTGGGAAGACCGCCCGGCAGTTCCTCGGAATATTAATTAACTTTGGACTTACTATGCGTGCGTGCTCAGTTGCTCAGTCATGTCCAACTCTTTTATGACCCCATGGACTACAGCCTGCCAGGCTCCTCTCAGGAGTATTTCCCCGGCAAGAATACTGGAACAGGTTGCCATTTCCTCCTCCAGGGGATTTTCCCGACCCCAGCACTGAACCCACGTCTCCTGCATTGGCAGGTGCCTTCTCTACCACTGAGCCACCAGGGAATCCCATGGAGTAAGTGTACAGCCCAGCAATTTCGGCCCGAGGTGATGCCCACGAGAAATAAAAACACGTGTCCACACGAGTGTTCATGGCAACATTGCTCACAGTAGCCAAACAGTGGACACGACCCAGACGTCAAGTCACTGGTGTAGCGATAAAAGAAATGTGGCCGAGGGACTTCTTCGGCAGTCCAGTGGTTCGGACTCCACACTTCGACTGCAGAGGACGGGGTTTTCAGTCCCTGGTCGGGGAACTGAGATCCTGCAAGTTTCGCCACATGGCCAAAGAAAAAAGAAAGAAATGCAGTCTATCCGTACAAGGGAATATCACATGCATGCGTGCTCAGTCCTATCCAACTCTTTGTGACCCCCCTGGACTGTAGCCCGCCAGGCTCCTCTGGCCATGGGATCCTCCAGGCAGGAATACTGGAGCCGGTTGCCATCTCCTTCTCCAGGGGATCTTCCTGACCCAGGGATTGAACCCGTGTCTCCTGTGTCTCCTGCGTTGGCAGGAAGCACGGACACACACATCACTGATGAATCTCAAAAACCTGGAGACCATCTGTTGTAGGATTCTCTGTATCCACAGAGGAAGAAAGCTTAGTGATCACCAGGGCAAATGGGGTGACTGCTCATGGTACAGGTTTTCTTTTGGGGGGTGGTGATGGTGGTGGAAAAAGCTCTAAAATTAGATTGTGTGAATGTTCCATAACTCTCTGAGCATATTTTAAAAAGTCATTGAATTGTACATACAAAAGGGTGAATTCTGGATGGACCTAGAGATTATTATACTAAGTGAAATAAGTCAGACAGAGAAAGACAAATACCATGTGATATCATTTATAGGTAGGCTAAAAAAATGATAGTAATAAACTAATTTATAAAACAGAAATAGACTTGCAGACTTAGAAAACAAACTAATGGTTACCAAAGGGGAAAGGGGGAATAAATTAGGAGTTTGGGATTAAAATATACACACTATACAGTCCACCCATTCTGAAGGAGATCAGCCCTGGGATTTCTTTGGAAGGAATGATGCTAAAGCTGAAACTCCAGTACTTTGGGCACCTCATGTGAAGAGTTGACTCATTGGAAAAGACTCTGATGCTGGGAGGGATTGGGGTCAGGAGGAGAAGGGGACGACAGAGGATGAGATGGCTGGATGGCATCACTGACTCGATGGACGTGAGTCTGGGTGAACTCGGGGAGTTGGTGATGGACAGGGAGGCCTGGTGTGCTGCAATTCATGGGGTCGCAAAGAGTCAGACACGACTGAGCGACTGAACTGATAGAGTTCACTATGTGGTCCAGTGGCTAAGACTCCATGTTTTCAATACAGGGGCTGGGTTCGATCCCTGGTCAGGGAACTAGATCCCACGTGCCACGACTAAGACTCAGCACAGCCAAGTAAATCAGCAAAGACCTACTGTACAGCCCAGGGAACCGTACACAGCATCTTATGACAGCCTATAATGGAAAAGAACCTTAGAACGCATTGTGCATAAATGAATCATTTCGCTGGACGCTTGAAACCAACACAACGTAAATCAACTATATTTCACTAAAAAATTGTAAAGGGTGAATTTGGCATGTAAGTTTCATCTCAATGAGACTGCTCCAAAAAAAAAAAACAAAAACACAGGCAATTCCAGGTTCTCACGCTGCGACCTTGATCAGGTTCTCTGATCAAGTTCTGAGTTCCCATTAAAAACAAAAGGGAAAACCCTGCCCTTTTTCTAAAAGTGTCAAATTCAGAACCTATCATCACACAGGACCTGCTCACATCTCTCTCCTCTTTACAGACAAGACTGTCGAGGCCGTACTTTCCAAAGACCCTAAAGTCAAAAGGTGGCAGAGTCTGATTCCAAAGTCTTTGGTCTTACTCCCCAGTCACCCGCCCAGTGTCTATAGGCCTGTGATCACCAAGGAAGGTCTGGCTACACCCCAGCTGGGGAACCCCAAGCATGCAAGCAGGACCAGTTACAAAAATTTGGTGCAGCCAAATTAAAATGTGGGATTTCTTGTTTTTAAAAAAGTTTATTTCTGGGACTTCCCTTGTGGTTTAGGATTTCCCTCGTGGCTCAAATGGTAAAGAATCTGCCTGCAATGCAGGAAACCTGGGTGTGATCCCTGGGTAGAGAAGATCCCCTGGAGGAGGGCATGGCAACCCACTTCAGTAGTCTTGCCTGGAGAACTCCATGGACAGAGCATAGTGGGCTACAGTCCATGGGGTCGAAAAGAGTCAGACATGACTGAGTGACTAACACACTCCCTGGTGGTCCAGTGGTTAAGAATCTGTGCTTCCACTACAGGGGCCATGTGTTTGATCCCTGGTCAGGGAACTAAGATTCTGCATGCTTCATGGTGCAGCCAAGGAATAGACAAAGAAAAGAATTTTTTTAAAGAAATGATTTCCCCCTCCCTCCCCATCCCCCATTTGCTACTGCATGTCACGCTCCCTGGGCACCAGGATAATCACTGGCAGACCCTCAAGAGGGTAGGGGGTCGTGGAGCCTGCCTGAGAGCAGACAGCCAGGAATTGGTCACCAGAACCCATCAGGGAAGTGGGACATTGCACGAGCACGCAGAGCCTGCTTCCTTGTCCTGTCAGCTTCAAAACGCAGAATCACTGGTCCCAAAACAGAATCAAAATTCACGACCCGTGTCAGGCCGGTTAATGGCTGCAGAGCATTAAACCAGTGGGGTTTGCACCCAACTCACTCCCTTCTCTGCCTGGGCCGGCTGTGCAAGGCCTCAGAGACACTGCGCGTAGCCCGCAGTTCATGTTTAGTTCAGACATGCAAATGGCTGGGCTGCACCCACACATCACCACCACTCCCGCCCTGCCCCTGCCCGCACGCCGACCCCGGCCTGGTTAAAACGCAGATGCTTATCCAGGGGGGTCTGGATGGCTCCTGGAATTCTGCTCTTCTAACCAGCTCCTGGAGGCAAGGCCGACACTTCAGATCCATGGGTCACACACACTTGGAGGTGCAGGGAATGGTGAGAACACTATTTTAGAGTACTGACCCCTCATCCCAGCTGAACCCTCATCAATGCTAAACATTTGCCTGCTCCATTCCGTGCAGTTTTCGATGTGGCCGGTCACATCGTCTGTGGGGAAATGACAGACTTGTGGCTCCCTTTCCACCCTTTATCTGATTAAGGGGGCTCCCCTTGCTCCTACTCTGCAAACAGTGTGTGCGTGTGTATGCATATGCGTACGTTTGTAAACCATGAATGGGTGTCAATTTTGTCAAATGTTTTCTCTGCGTCAAGCTTGCTAGGCCTCTGCAGCTACTGTTTTGGGCTTGTTGCAAGCTGGCAGGCAGAGGAGCGGGCTCAGATGTCCTGGGGGAGGTGTCCGGGGTCAGGGCCAGCAGTAGGTGGGGGCTGGCCACCCATCCTGGCCGTGGGCCCCGGGGCCAGATGTTTGGGCTTAGCTGCCTGGCCAAGCGGGGATAAAGTGACCGGATAATTAAGCACCCGCTTCTTTGGGGCTGGCAGAGGGTGGAAGGACCTTGGGCCCGGGAGACCCCGCCACCCTGGCTTGCAGACGGTGGAGCCAGGATTCTGAACCCCCAGGAGGGACCCTCTCGGGGGCCCTGGAGCCAGGGTGCACCTGCTCCCATCTGGGGATGAAAGAGGGCGCCTCTGGCTTCCGAGTCAGGGTGCCACTCTTGGAGCCTCGACGAGCCGGGACAGCGAGGGGAATGCAGGCAGACGCCCTCCCCGGGGCACCAGTCAGCAGTTATTTAAGTCAGAGGGCTTAATGGGACCCGGGGGGAACAGAGGATTCTCGGCGTGCTCCTTGGTCTGTTGGCAGGGACAGACAGCTCATCTACCAAGACCCCCAGACAATCTCCCTCCCCACCCCCAGCAAGTAACTGGACCCCGCTGGCCTTTGCCTGACCACGGGGGCGCCAGCTCCGTGACCTTCCAGGACCTCAGAGCCAGGCTCTGGTCTGGGGAGAGGGGGGAGGAGGGGAGCTGAGGGATTGACACCGTGTTATTCTGAGGCAGCTCTGCAGCTCTGCTGTGTGACCCTGGGCAAGAAACTTGCCCTCTCTGAGCCTCAAAGCCCTTTCTGAAACAGGAGTCAAGTTGCTCCCTCTGAGGGCTGGACGGAAAGGGGGAGGGAGTGTATTGAGAGTCCACAATGGACTCTCAGTGGTAAAGAATCCCTGGTGGCTCAGTAGTAAAGAATCCACCTGCCAATGCAGGAGATGCCAGTTCGATCCCTGGTCCAGGAAGATCCCACATACCCTGGAGCAACTAAACCTGGGGACTCCAACTACTGAGCCTGTGCTCTAGACCCCAGGAGCTGCAACCACTGAGCCCACGGCCTCAGCTATGGAGCCCACACACCCTCAAGCCCGAGCTTTGCAATGAGAGAGGCCACCACAATGAGAAGCCCTGCACCACAGCCAGAGAGGAGACTCTACCCCCTGGAACTAGAGAAGGCCCACACAGCAGTGAAGACCCAGCACAGCCAAAAACATATCAAAAAAAAAGAGCGAGCGAGCCCCCACTGTGTGGGGCACAGACAAGCACCGTGAGGAGTGGTTGCGACCAGTCTTGTTGACTCGTGCCAAGCTCTGCTGTCACCTGCAGTAACTCCTCTAATCCTCACGACCACCCCAGGAGGCAGGAGGCACAACCACTACTCCCCCCTTGTACAGATGGGAAAACTGAGACTCGAGAAAGCAAATTAACTTCCAGAGTCCCCACAGCCAGCATATGGCCTCGAAGCCAGGGTGATCTGACTCGGGGCATGTAACACCTTACGAGCAAGGGCCCTGGGTCAGATGGGCCTGGGTTCCAGTCATGAGCCTACTGCATACTCCCTGGGTGACTTGGGGCACAGGACCAAACGTCTCTGTGCCTCAGTGCCCTGACCTATAAAGTGGCGATAATACAGTAATAACTATCACATAGAGAGCAGGTGTCAAGAGCCAGGCCCTGTGTTAAGCACTCTCATATAGGCATTAATCTATCAGTTAATCATCACAGCAGCCCCACAGGGTGTATATTATTATCTCCCTTTAAGAGATGGGGAAACTCAGACCAAGCGGTAACTGACTCAGGCCCAGGCCCACAAGGGCTCAAACTCCGGCATTCAGGCTCCAAAGCTCACCCACTCCCTGCTGAACTGTAGAAACAGTACCCTCCTCAGCGGCTGTTCATGAAGATAAAATGACATCATGCGTGCAAAGCCCTCCACACAGAACCTTACCCGTAGGAAGTGCCCGGAGAACATTAGTCATTATTACTATGACGATGAGCTCAGTCATTCAGAAGGTATTAATGAAGGGGGCATGTTGTGTCAGCCTCCGTTCTAAGAGATGGACACACGTCTGTGAACAAACATTTCTGCCCTCGTGGGCCTTCATCATCACCATCGTCACTGCCATCGTGATTACCACCGTCACCTCCACTATCCTCACCATCACGACCACCACCGCCACTTCCATCATTCGTCACCATGATACTCTTCACTGTGACCCTGGAGACCGTCACCGCCATCCTGGTCACCTGCAGCACCCTCATTATCAGCATAATCATCGCCGCCGTCACCACGATTGTCTTCAACCTCACCGGCATCATCCCCATGACCACTGCCATCGCTGTCATCACAACACCGTCACAACAGCTATCGCCGTGATCTTCGTGACCATCATCGCCACCACAGTATCACCATGACGATCATTCCCATCAGGATAGCTGTCCCCACTAGCTTCATGCCCATCATCACCATGGCCACCTTCATCGCCCCCACCATCACCACCTTAATGGAATGATCATCACCAGGATCAGCTTCGTCCTCGCCATCACTATCACCTCCTCCTCTTCACCATCACGACCATAACCATCACAGTCACCTGGATTGCCTCGTGCGGTGCCTGTGATTCACAAGCACATCGGTCTTGGACTCCTCCTCCCCTGGTCCCCCAGAAACACCATTCACACTTTGTTTTAAGTAGATACTTTGGGTTTCCTTTGTTGTTGCTGGGGAGTGGCTTAAGTCCCTCTGATAAGGTCACACATCTCCCCGCAGAGGCCTATCTTCCCACTCAGGGGTGGCAGTGGTTGGTACAGGTGTGGTAGGGGGCCAGGCCACCTCTGCCAGTCTCTTCACAACCTCACCCAGCTGCCCCAGACCCTGGGCGGCCTCCACCAGCTGGGTCAAGCCCAGTCCCAGGGCTCGGCGCTCCTGTTGATCTCGCTCCAGGGCCTGGGTCAGCCTCTGCAGCTGGCTGCCCACATCCCTCACAGCAGCCACCAGCTCTACCAGGGCAGGTGGCTCGCAAGCCATGACCCTCACAGGCGGCACTGGGGCCTCACACGGGCCCGGAGGGCCTGAGCTCGGACTGGGAGCTGGCCCGAGGGAGAGGTGATCAGGGGGCGGTTGATCCAAGGGGTGGGCCATAGGAGCCAGATGGTCCCCAGATGACCCCACAGGGGTCACAGTGGGGTCAGGGGCTGAGTGTGGAGTCTGGGTAGGTGGAGAGGTTACTTGGGGGCTCTGGCTTGTGGTTGGTTTGAAGTTCTCAGTGGACGGTATGTCCATGCTTGGGGCAGGAGACAGGCTGGACTCTGAGGCTGGAGATGTGGAGGGGCGAGGGCCCCCCATGAAGGTCATCTGGGGGTGCAGGCTGGGCTTCACTAGAGAGGGAGAGGGAGATTCTGTTCCCAAGGGAGTTAGAACGGACTTGGCAGTGACCATAGAGGCTGAGGTGAGGTCAGGAGTCATGGTGTGGTAAGTAGTGGTCGTGAGGTGAGGGGTCGTGGTGGGACGAGGGGTGGTGATGGGGTGAGGAGTTGTAGGGTGAGAGGTCGTGGCAGGGTGAGGGGTCGTGATGGGCTGAGGGGTCGTGGCAGGGTAAGGGCTGGTGATGGGGTGAGGGGTCGTGGCAGGGTAAGGGCTGGTGATGGGGTGAGGGGTCGTAGTGGGGTGAGGGGTTGTGGTGGACTGAGCAGTAGTGATGGGAGCGGGGGTCGTGGTGGGGTGAGGGGTTGAGGTAGAGTGAGCGGTGGTGGGGGGATAAGGGGTCTTGGTGGCGTGAGGGTTCGTGGTGGGGTAAAGGGCAGTAGTGGGGCGAGAGGTCACTGTAGGGTGAGAGGTCGTGGTGGGATAAGGGGTCGTGGTGGCGTGAGGGGTCGAGGTGGGGTAAAGGGTAGTAGTGGGGTGAGAGATCGCTGTGGGGTGAGAAGTCATGGTGGAGTACGGGTCTGTTGTGGGGTGAGAGGTCATGGTGGAGTACGGGGCCGTGGTGGGGTGAGAGGTCATGGTGGAATACGGGGCCATGGTGGGGTGAGAGGTCGCTGCGGGGTGAGAGGTCATGGTGGAGTATGGGGCCGTGGTGGGGTAAGAGGTCGCTGCGGGGTGAGAGGTCATGGTGGAGTACCCGGCCGTGGTGGGGTGAGAGGTCGCTGCGGGGTGAGAGGTCATGGTGGAGTACGGGGCCGTGGTGGGATGAGAGGTCGCTGCAGGGTGAGAGGTCATGGTGGAGTACGGAGCGGTGGTGGGGTGAGGCCCGGTGAAGCGGTCTGGGGAACTGGAAGGTTCTGGAACTGCGCTGGGCTGTGGAGACGTGCCCCGGCCTGGGGCTCTGTCCGGCTCCGGAGTCAGCCCTGAGGTAGGGGAGAGGTGGGTCGCCGCCGCCGGCGCAGAGGGGTCTGAGGTGAGCTCCTTGGGCGCGGTGGGCGGTGGGGTGGGCGAAAGCCCAGAGGTCGGCGCGGGGGCCGCGGAGGCGTCAGGGGAGGGCACAGTAAGGCCGGGGCTCGTCGAGGTGCGGTGGGCGCTCCCCCGAGAGGCCGCGGCCGGGCTGGACGGCACCGCGGAGGTCCCGTCAGGGGTCTCCTCCGGCGTTGAGGCCGCCGTGCGGATGAGCGGCGGCGCGGAGGTGGAGGTCAGTGGAGGGTCGGCTGGCCCCGGCGCGGCGGAGCGGGGTGGGGAAGGGGCGGCGGGCGCAGTCCTGGCCGTCGTGGGCCGCAGTCGGCGCTCTGGCCACCGTCTCCTCAGGGAGCCTGGCGGAGGAAAGACAGACGACCGAGGTCAGGCCGCCCCGCCCACCCCGCGGCGCGCCCCGCCCTCCACACGGCACGACCAATGGGGAGGCACGGGGCCTCGTGACGTCACGGGTCGCCGGCAGACTTCACCCGGCCCTAGTGCCCCACCTCCTCGCATGCTCCGATGTCTCCAAGCGCCACCTGGCGTCCTCCCCTCTGGAGGATGCGGGGATGGGCGCGCGGGGAGAGCGGGATGCAGGATGGTTGGGGTGGGGGGGTGTGCAGGTGATGTGGGAGGATGCGGGAGGGAGCCAGGGGAATGAGGGCCGGGGATGTGGGATGCAAGAGTGGGCGGAAGGGCAGAAATGGGGTGAAGGGAGATGAAGAGGCAGAGGGCGTGGGAGCTGCTAGAAGAATGTAGGAGGGGTCGGAATCAAGTAATCAAGACCAGTATCTTCTTGCCCTGTTTTTAAACAATCAAAATTAATGCGAAAGATCCGCAGTTAACAAAAAGTCAAAATTTTAATTCAAGTCAGGATCCGTCCAGCCTACCTCACTGGAGTCCCCCCTAAAATTGTCAGATCCTGGTGAGGTAGGTCGGATCCGACTTGTTAAAATTTTATTTACTTCATCGTGGATTGTTTTTGCATTCGTTTCTATTTTTTTAACCAATGGTATTAAGATTTTATCTTCATTACAAAATGCTTAGAATGCCCCCAAATTTTAGGCCTTAACAAGGGAGAAACCTTCCCCTCTTCCAGGCCCTGCTTCCAGATAAATGTGATTTTTAAACTTTTTTGACAGATGAGGAAAATCAGGCCAAGAGGGCAAGTAATGTGCCCGAGGTCACACACAGACACAGTTTGAAGGTTACAAGAACAAGGTCTGAGCCCGAGTCCTTTGCATCCAGAGTCTGGGCCAGTGAGTTATCACTTTCTCAGCAGTGGGAATGTTCTGTGCTGGCCAGTATGGTAGCCGCTGGTCACCTGTGGCTTCTGAGCACTTGAAATGTGGTTCAACTAAGGAACCAAATGTTTCCTTCTTCAATTTTTAACATTTTTATTTTGGCTGCGCTGGGCCTTCGTTGCTTTGTGCGGGCTTCTCTTGTTGGGGAGCACAGCCTCCAGGGCCCCTGGGCTTCAGTACACGTGGCTCTCAGGCTCTAGAGCACTGACTACCATAGTTGTCGAGCACACGCTTAGTTGCTCTGCGACGTGTGGGATCTTTCCAGACCAGGGATCAAATCCATGTCGCCTGCATTGGCAGGTGAATTCTCATCCACTGCGTCATCAGGGAAGTTCTCAACTTGTTTTTTGTTTTACTTTGAATGGATTTCCTTTTGTAAATGTTTTTAAACAACAAAAAAGTATGAATGCTTCACAAATTAGCATGTCATCCTTGCACAAGGGCCATGCTAATCTTTTCTGTATGGTTCCAACTTTAGCATATGTGCTGCGGAAGCAAGCACTGTAAGTTTTTTTTATTAAAATATAGTTGATTTACAATGTTACATTAGTTTCAGGTGTACAGCAAAGTGATTCAGTCATTCATAAATATATATATATATCTTCTTTTTTGGATTATTTTCTTGTATAGTGTTTGTCGCTCAGTCATGTCCAACTCTGTGACCTCATGGACTGTACCCTGCAGGCCTCCTCTGTCCATGGAATTCTCCAGGCAAGAATACTGGAGTGGGTAGCCATTCACTTCTCCAGGGGATCTTCCTGACTCAGGGATCAAACCTGGGTCTCCTGCATTGCAGGCAAATTCTTTATAGACTGAGTCACCAGGGAAGCCCAGGTTTTCTAATGTAGGTTATTACAAAACAGTGAGTACAGCTTCATGTGCTAAACAGTGGGTCCTTCCTTTTTCAGGTTTTTTATTAATTAAACAGCCACCTGTGTTGGTAGCTACCATATTGAACAGAACAGCTTGACTGAATTCCACTTTTCTGCAGGGTCCCTGAGATGCATCATGTCCCCCTGCAGGGTCAGAGGAACAGTTAAGTAAAGGGCTTGGCCTCCACCCAGGCCGCCCGGATTTAAACCCCAGATCCTCTGCTTCCTAGCTGGGTTCAGTTCAGTTCAGTTCAGTTGCTCAGTCGTGTCCGACTCTTTGCGACCCCATGAATCGCAGCACACCAGGCCTCCCTGTCCATCACCAACTCCCGGAGTTTACGCAAACTCATGTCCATCGCGTTGGTGATGCCATCCAACCATCTCATCCTCTGTCGTCCCCTTCTCCTCCTGCCCCCAATCCCTCCCAGCATCAGGTTCTTTTCCAATGAGTCAAGTCTTCGCATGAGGTGGCCAAAGTACTGGAGTTTCAGCTTCAACATCAGTCCTTCCAATGAACACTCAGGAATGATCTCCTTTAGGATGGACTGGTTGGAACTCCTTGCAGTCCAAGGGACTCTCAAGAGTCTTCTCCAACACTACAGTTCAAATGCATCAATTCTTCGGCACTCAACCTTCTTCACAGTCCAACTCTCACATCCATACATGACCACTGGAAAAACCATAGCCTTGACTAGACAGACCTTTGTTGACAAAGTAATGTCTCTGCTTTTCAATATGCTATCTAGGTTGTGAGAGGGTAACAGGCAGGAAGGCCAGGGGTCTCCAAATGGAGAAAATAGCCTGCAAGTGTCAGACATTTTTCTCTCTCTTAAGCGGCAGGAGGAAACAAACTAGCGGTATTTTTTTTCCTTCTCTATACAAATTTAAAAGGTCTCTCTTAAAATTCTGTGTTGCCATAATGACACCTGGTTTCACCTGAAGTTAACCAATGCCTTTTTCTTATGGAAATGTTTATCTTAAGCTATGCTAATATACTATGCATTTACCCCAAACTCTGTCTTCAAGTCGGTTCCACCTTTTGGGCTCAGAACCTACTTGATAAACCAGTGTGTTATACTCCGATACTGTTCCTCTAATCTGTGTAAACGACACTGTTTGCATGGTGCTCTGCCCTTCTTCAAGTTAATCCTTTTATGGCCCAAGATAAACCATTTGGAGCCAAGGTTATCCCAAAATACATCTTATGGGTGAGGGGTCTGGTGCCATTTTAAGTTTTGAGACATTCCTTTCTTTCATTAACAAACTGCTGGTGACTATATAACATCCGGCTGAAGACTAGCAGGGGGGTACTCTTTCTGCCCCCTTCTGATGCCTATGTCAGAAGCTTTCTCTATCTCCTTTATACTTTAATAAAACTTTGTTACACAAAAGCTCTGAGCGATCAAGCCTCGTCTCTGGCCCCGGATTGAATTCTTCTCCTCCGGGGCCAAGAAGCCCGGCGTCGTAATTCAAACAACCTTTCAGTTGGTCATAAGTTTCCTTCCAAGGAGTAAGCGTCTTTTAATTTCATCGCTGCAATCATCATCTGCAGTGATTTTGGAGCCCAGAAAAATAAAGTCTGACACTGTTTCCCATCTATTTCCCATGAAGTGATGGGACCAGATGCCATGATCTTCGTTTTCTGAATGTTGAGCTTTAAGCCAACTTTTTCACTCTTCTCTTTGCCTTTCATCAAAAAGTTCTTTAGTTCCTCTTTACTTTCTGCCATAAGGGTGGTGTCATCTGCATATCTGAGGTTATTGATATTTCTCCTGGCAATCTTGATTCCAGCTTGTGCTTCTTCCAGCCCAGCATCTCTCATGATGTACTCTGCATATAAGTTAAATAAGCAGGTTGACAATATACAGCCTTGACGTACTCCTTTTCCTATTTGGTACCAGTCTGTTGTTCCATGTCCAGTTCTAATTGTTGCTTCCTGACCTGCATACAAGTGTCTCAAGAGGCAGGTCAGGTGGTCTGGTATTCCCATCTCTTTCAGAATTTTCCACAGTTTACTGTGATCCACACAGTCAAAGGCTTTGGCATAGTCAATGAAGCAGAAATAAATGTTTTTCTGGAACTCTCTTGCTTTTTCTATGATCCAGCAGATGTTGGCAATTTGGTCTCTGGTTCCTCTGCCTTTTCTAAAACCAGCCTGAATATCTGGAAGTTCATGGTTCACATACTGCTGAAGCCTGGCTTGAAGAATTTTGAGCATTATTTTACTAGCGTGTGAGATGAGTGCAATTGTGTGGTACTGGGTAACTGTGGGCAAATGACTTAATTGCCTCGAATCTCCGTTTCTTCCCCTTCTGTAAACCATGGATGATCCATGTATCTCCCCTGTAATCATGAGAGTTCAGCGAGACTATGCGTGCACAGAGTGCTTACGCAACGCCAAGCAGGTAATAAGCATTCTCATCATTACTTATATTGCCACAGGCAATCTGTGCCTCAGTTTCTCTCATCTGTGAAACGGGCACAACTATAACACCTACATCACTCATTAGTCCTTGTGTGGCTGCTACAAGGATTAACATATATAAATGCTAAAGACTAACACACATAAAGTGCACAGAATACTGCCTGACACATGGTATATTGCTCCATAAATGGTGACTGTTCCTAGTTATCATTTCAAGAATCAAAGCTTGGTTTGTGTGCACAGGGGCTCAGATACCTAGAGTGGTGTTGGCTTTTAATTTTTTAGACCCAAGGAACAGAGAGTTGAGCTAACTATACTCCCCTGGACATTGTCATCAATATCGCCGGCAAAGTCTCCTCTCGTTTTTTCTCTTCTGTAGCCCCCATCTGCATTCTCCTCATGCTCTCCCACAGGCACCTCCAGCCTAATGTGCTTCATGTGTGGTCTTAAACAACATAGAATGCACAGATGTTTTCAAGTTAATACAAAAGTGTATGTATATTTTGGGGTTTGTGCTTTTAATTTCTGCAAATAACATTCTGCTGGAAATCTCAATCTGTTTCTGAACTTCTCAGTGTTATGTCGTCAGTACCTATGCATGTTGCTGCGTATATGGCCTGCCACTGCTTTAGCTACTGCACAGAAGCCATCAGGTGTAACCATTTCTCTTCTTCCTTACCTTTCTCTTGGACACTTTAGTTGCCTCCCATTCCCTAATACATCCTCACACATATTCCTTTGTAAGCCTGTGAAAGAATTTCTCTGGATGCAAAGAGCCGACCCATTGGAAAAGACCCTGATGCTAGGAAAGATTGAAGGCAAGAGGAGAAGGGGGTGACAGAGGATGAGATGGTTGGATGGCATCACTGACTCAATGAACATCAGTTTGAGCAAATTCTGGAAGATAGTGAAGGACAGGGAGGCCTGGCATGCTGCAGTCCATGGGGTCACAAAGAGTCAGACATGACTTAGTGACTGAACAACAACAAACAGATCGAGGAGCAGGGTTGCTGGGTGGGTAACGTACAATCATATTTAATTTCACTAAACATCACTGCTGCTGCTACTGCTGCTAAGTCGCTTCAGTCGTGTCAGACTCTGTGCGACCCCATAGACAGCAGCCTACCAGGCTCCCCCGTCCCTGGGATTCTCCAGGCAAGAACACTGGAGTGGGTTGCCATTTCCTTCTCCAATGCATGAAAGGGAAAAGTGAAAGTGAAGTCGCTCAGCTAGGTCCCTTTTATTGAATTGCTCTATCCAGTGGGGATGCCTGTCTCCCCATGCCCACACCTACAATGGGTATTATTGAGCTTTCCATTTTTTTTTCACGCTTGTCACTGTTTTCATTTGAATTTTCTGACTCGTTATGAGCGTGAGCATTTCCAGACGTACTCGCTGGGCATTCGGGCTTCCTAGTCTGCAGATCGGCTGTGTGCACCTTTCCCCCCATTCTCTTACAGGGTTTCCTCTCCTGCTTTTGTTGACGTGCCAGAGTGACTAACATGGTACAGGTTAGGGTTTCTCCACCTCGGCTCTGTCGACATAAGGGGCTGGCTGGTTCTTTGTGGTGGGGGCCCTTGTGCAGCCTGGCCTAGACCCACCAGGGACCACTAGCCTCCCCTCTCCCAGCTGTGGCAACCTGAAATGTCTTCACGTGTTGCCAGTTATCCCAGTTGAAGACCAGCGGTGTCAATAACAACCCTTTGTTTCAGGATATATTTCTGCCTGGTCTTTCTAGGGTGAAAGCTGGGTCACCACTGGGAGATCTACAGTCCACCTCTCCATTCTGTTGTTGTTGAGCCGCTGAGTCGTGTCCAACTCTTTATGACCCTGTGGACTCCCCGCCAGGCTCCTCTGTCCATGGGATTTCCCAGGCAAGAATACTGGAGTGGGTTGCCATTCCCTTCTCCACCACCTCTCAACCCCACCCCACAAACACCCTGGACCCCGCCCCACCCCCGCCACATGCCTCACCTGTGTCCCCACGGAGCCTGGGAGCTAGAGAGGGGTGGCCTGAGCTCCTGGTGGTGCCAGGGGGGCCAGGCGTGGCTGCAGCGGGTGTCTCCTTGGCTGGGACTCCTCCTGAAGGTGTGTCCCCCGTCCGGGAAGGCTCACGACAATCCTTGTCACCTTGAGAAATAATAGAGAGAACCGAGTAATCCCTATCTCTGTGTTCTGAGGCTTTCTTCACAGGATGCCAGGTTTTAGGAGGAGTCTATCGAGAAGAACACAAATAGGAACTGCTTTCCCTGTTAAAATGTCAGCCCACCAAGGGCAGGCATGCTCCCTGGGCCCGTATGTTCTCGAAATGTGTTCTAAGAAATGGCCACATGCTCGTTCATAGTTCATTCGTGTGTAATCAATTTGATTTTTTCATTAAAACATACACCGAGAAAAGGGGACGCACAGGGCTTCCCTGGTAGGAGTCCGCCCTGCAGCGCAGAGGACACCGTGGCACAGGCGGTACAGGCGGCACTGGCAGGCAGACTCTTCCCCCACGGAACCACCAGAGGAGCACGCGTCTCTCTAGACGCTGTCCAGCGGCCCTCACAAGTGGGTGCAGATCCTCAGGCCTGCCTTTATCCCAAATCCTTGCCGCTGAAAGACATGTTAATTCTTGGCAAGCTCACGGGGAGCTGGTGGGCACAGAAGCTGCAGGTTCAGTACAGATGACCACCCTGAAGCCGAGAGGGCAAGGTCACACAGCTAAGGAGCAACACTGGGCTTCAGATCCAGCAGGCCTACCTGGTTCTGAATGGAGACCTCCTTCCCTGTGGGAGCAGACAGAAATAAAGCCCGAGGCTGGCCTCACCCCTGGTCACTCCCCCTGCCTGGCTCACTCCACTCCAGCCAGGCTGTGGGCTCTTCTCTCAAGACCCCACCACAGGGCCTTTACACATGCTGACCCCTCTGCCCGGAAAGCGCCTTTAGCTCCCTCTCCAGGCTCCCCATCACAGCTGACATCTTTACAATGGACCACAGCCCTCACCCCCTGCTGCCACCCCCACCAAGCACTCCACTTCCGCCCCACCAACCTCACTGCTCTGTCTCGAACCAGCTGAGCACACTCCCACCTCGTGGCCTTTGCACGTGCTTGCGGACTGCACTTACACTCTCCAACCAGCTATTTGCATGGCTTTCCCCTTCTTTTTTTCCCTTTCCTTTCATTTTATTTGAGTGCACTGCATGGCAGGTGGGATTTAAGTTGCCTAACCAGGGACTGAACCCTCACCCCCTGCACTGGCAGGGCCGTCTTAACCACTGGGCCAGCAGGGGAGCGCCCCCGACCTCTTGAGGCTGTCACTTGACTGGCATTTCCTCAGTAAGTCATCTCTTAACCATCCCATTTTAAATGACAATTCTTCGCTCCCCCCGTTTCCCCTCCCTTTCTCTGTCCATCATGTTCCCAGGGGTTGGGACTCATGCCTGCCACACAGCAATCACCTGAGGCATGAACTAATGCCTGTGTCTTCAAACTCCATCGTCCAGGAAGCCTCAAGAAATGTTGCTCAAATAAAATGGAAAGACAATTCAACCTTCATAAGCTTCCATCTTCATCTCCTGTGCACTCTCTCTAGACCTACACGGCGATCTCACAACCAGTTGTTCATTCGTTCATTCAACACAGATCCCATGGAATACAGATTAATGCTCCCCAAAGATGTCCAAGCTTTAACTCTCAGAACCTGTGAATATGTTACCTTTCATGGCAAAGACTTTGCAAACTGACTAAGGGCCCAGTCCTTGAAATGAGGGTTTATCCTATATTAACCCAAGGGAACCTGATCTAATCACATAAATCCTTATTCTTAGAGAATCTATCCCAGCCGTGGGCTTCCCTGGTGGCTCAGTGGTAAAGAATCTGCCTGCCAGTGCAGGAGCCATGGGTTCAGTCTCTAGGTCGGGAAGATCCCCTGGAGAAGGGAAGAGCTTAGTGGGCTATAGTCCATGGGGTCTCAAAGAGTTGGACACGACTAACACACACACAAATCCTCACTGCAGTGACAAAGATGTAAAGATTAAAAAAGGACCACAGAGATGCAACATTGCTGACTTTGAAGATGGAGGAAGGGGGCGTGCACCAAAGAATACGGGAGCCTCTAGAAGCTAGAAAAGGCACAGGAACAATCTTTCCCTTCAGCCTCAGAAAGAATACAGCCCTGCCATCTTTCATTTCAACTAGTGAGAGACCTCAGTGGGGCTTCTGACCTCTAGAACTGCAAAATAATAAGCTTGTGCCGTCTTAAGCCCCAAATGCGTGGTGGTCTTATGGCAACAATAGAAACTGACATAGCTAAACCTGAGATGATGTGTCCTCAATGGGCAATGCAATTATCTCAACTCCAGTCTTCGCTGCTCAGAGAAGCCCCTTCCTTGTGGGGTCTCCTGGTGGAAAGGATGCCATCTCCTCTGCGAGCTTTTTCCCACTGCTCTACTAGAAATAATCGCGGTGTCCCTGGGATTCTACAGCTGTTGTTCATTTATGGTAAATAACTAACAAGCAGTGGATTGCGGTTTTAAGTGATTTCACACACATTTTGCTCATTGAATTGGGACCTGAGGTCACCCAGCCCCTTGTTCTAATTCCAGTGGAGTCACAGCTGGAACCCTGGCAGCCAGACTCCAGAATTCACACTTGCAATGACTTCAGTAATTCCCCAGTCCAGTGAGCAAACTGTGTGCGAAATCGTTTAAAATGGATCTCAGCCGCGGCTCCTGAGTTCAACTTCCCCGAGCCTCATTCCCCTCCCTCCCACGTGAAACACAGGGGCAACACCAGGACCTATGAAAGTGTGAAAGTGTTAGTCGCTCAGTTGCGTTCGACTCTTTGTGACCCCATGGACTGTCGCCCGCCAGGCTTCTCTACCCATGGGATTCAGGACTTACGTCAGCCAGTTAATGGCATGTGTTCCTGGCACTGTCCTTGACTCTTTCCAGGGACCCTAGAGCTGCAGCTTTTTAATTTGCTTTTTTCGAAGTAAGGAATTGCACCTCAATGAAGCGGAATCATTTTTTTCAAGGCCACCTTGCTAATAAGGACAGAATTTCTGTCGTTTCCACCTCTGCCCACCCAACCCTGCCCCTCTTCCCAGTACTAAGGTTGCACATGTGACCCCTGGGATTTCCATCACGCAGTGCCCAGTTCCGTACTTATCTGTGCTCACGCACCCCCTCTCCCCGACCAGGAGCAGGTGGGGTCTCAGAGGCCCGCGCACCGCCGCCCTCAGAGCTGCGCACGCCCAGCATCCGACCGTCTCCGCCGCGAGGGGGCGCGACGAGAGGGACCGGCGCCCGGCTACAGAGACCGAAGGCTCTGGAATCCTGGCCACACGACACGGCACCTCTGGAAACTGAGCCCTAAGTCACGATTCGGGTGCCCCCCCACCCCAAATCTCGGCGGCACCAAGGCCTGCTACGTGCCCCCGCCCCGTCCCTCCGGCGGAAGCAGGACACCTAAGCAGAAGACAGACCCAGGTAGGGGTGGGGGAGGGAAGAGAACTACACCCCGCTTCACGCTTTTATAGCTGCGGAGTGGGCCAGCTGGCCAATCAGGAAGCGTACCGCGCCTGTGACGTCACATGGCGCTGGGCCATTGACGTCCCCCCGCCCGCCCCTCCAGCCGAGGCCCCGCCTCTCTCGCCGAGGCCCCGCCTCTCGCTCCCGCTCCCGCTCTCGACAGAGTGGGGAGGGTGGGCAGTGGGAAATGGAAGGAAAGAGCCAGACGCCGGGGCGGGGATAAAAAGAAGTTGACCGAGGTGGGGGAGGGCGGAGAGAAACAGTAATGGTGGGACATGAACTTGATAAGGAAAGAAAACGAGGAAGGTGACGAGAAAGAGACATGGTCCGTGAAAAAAAAAAGTGATCGAGATGCGGAGGGTGAGAAGCTGAAAAAAGAAGGTGAGAACGAGGAGCAGAGAAGGATCAAGAGAGACTGAGCAGGCTGGAACAGAGATCTCTCTCTCTCTCTCTCTCTCTCTCTCTCTCTCTCTCACACACACACACACACACACACACACACACACACACACACAGAAATGGGAACCATCTGAGCGGGTCAAGGCCCGAGTGTACACACACACACACAGAAATGGGAACCATCTGAGCGGGTCAAGGCCCCAGTGTACACACACACACAGAAATGGGAACCATCTGAGCGGGTCAAGGCCCGAGTGTGACCAGGCCACAGAGAGACAGAGGCCATGGGGCAGCGGGGCTGGACCTGTGGGGCTGGAGGCTGCCCCCACTGGCCAGAGTAAGGGGTCAGGCTGGGGAAAGCCATCCATCCGAAGGCCCCTAGCCTGCCTCCGAGCCTCAGCCCCGCCCAGACCAGAGCATGGGTTCAGAGAACAGGCTTGAGGGGCTCGGGTGGGGCGGCGGCATGGTGACAGCCTGTCCCTCCGTGTGGGGACTAGGGAACTTCTGCGGAGGCACTGCCTCCAGGGACACGGGCTTTGACATCAAGGCTGATTCCCAGAGGCCCCAGAAGATCTGCAGGAGGACAGGGAACAGGGCTCTGCCAAGCCTGGCTTGATTCTGAGACGCAGGGCAGGGCAGAGGAAGGGATCTCCTCTTCTAGGCTCTTGCAGGACAGTTACAGACGAGCCAAGGGAGGGGTAGTTCTTAGCGTCTTTGGAGCCGAGGAAAACCTGCCTGCGGTCTCTCGGAGACCCGGGCCAGCTCATTCAGGAGGGTCTTTCAGGAAGCCCGGCAGGGAGACGCTCCTCCCCACCCCACGCCTGCCCCTCACCTGTGCTCGGAAGGCGCCTCGTTGCTGGGGCAGGGGCCCCTGGGCTCCCCGTGGTTTCCCGGGAGAGGGTGTGTCCGGGCACCCCTGCAGCTGCGGTCCCCTTGGCTAGGTCCTCCCCTGAGGTGGGGTCCCAGGTCCAGGGGGGATAGTCCTCCTCGTCTGCGTAGCCTGGGGAGGAAAGTGGGGAGGGGCGAGCCCCGACGCGTCTCAGGAGTACTTACCACTGCGGCTCTGGAGGCCCCTGCCAGGACCTCCAGTTGCGACTCCGGCCCCGCCCCCGCTCCGCACTCCACCCCCCTTACCAGTGCAGGTGAGCCCCACGTCCTCCTCGTGGTCGCAGTTGTGCTGTCCCCACGCCCGGGCCGGGCAGTCGCTCAGCGAGGATTCGCTGCCCTTGCAGCCCACGTCGTCCAGCCAGATGGGCCCGGAGCCGGGGCCATAGTGGGTTTTGCCCACTCGAGGCCGGACCCTCCCGCAGCCCAGCTCCCAGCAGGCCACCATGCCGTCCCGCAGGTCCCAGCCATCATCACAGACCGTCCCCCAGCGTCCGGCGTGCCACACTTCCAGCCGCCCGGCACACCGGTTGGGCCCGTCCGCCAGACGAACCCGGAACGGGCCTGCTGGTGGGAAGCCAGGATCAGGAGGGGTCAGAGGGGGTCTGGAGGGGCCAGCCTCAGCCTTCCCGTTCCTCTGCTCACCTGCTGCGCCGGCGGGGGAGGGGGCCGGGTCCGTGGATGACTCTGGAGAACCTTGGCCTGGGAGCTCAGCAGATGGCTCCACTGTGGCCTCAGAGGTCACTAATCGGGGGCCCTGGGTGGCCGGCGTCACCACGGTCTTAGAGGTCCGTTCCCGGGGGGCTTGAGAAGTCCGAGTTACGGTGGTGTGCGAGGTCAGCCTGCGGGGGGCCTGCGTGGTCAGCCTGGTGGTAAACTCGGAGGTGGGTCTTCGGGAGGCCCCCGTGGCCGGGGTGCTGGTGCTGGTGGTCCGTGAGGTCAGTTCGGGGGTACTCTGGGTGCCCGAGACCCTGGAGTGCTTAGTGGTTGGCATCGCTGGGGGCTGAGTCGTCGGTCTCTTTGCGTTCTTGGTCACCCACTTCTTGGTGCTTTTGGGCGTCTTCCCTGGAGCCTTGGTGGTGGTTTTCTCGGGGATGCTCGGGGTCCGCCTTGCAGAGGGCTTGGTGGCCAGCTCCCCCGGGAGCCAGGCATCCACGTCTCTGCCCAGGCCGGGGATCCAGCTCCAACTGAAGGGGTCTGAGATGGAGTCCAGGCCGGGGGTTCCTGGAGACGGGGGTGGGGGGTGCGGCAGGGGAGATGGCAGACACTGTGAGGTCCCCAGCCAGGCCCCGCCTTCTCCTGTCACCCCCTGCAGACAGCCACCGAGTTCCCAAGCACTCAGCCTCATCAACAGGTGGCATCTGAGCATCTCCTATGAGCCAGGCCCTGTGCCAGGCCCAGGGCACTCGGTGGCCACCCCTGCCCCATCCTGCCTCTGAGCATTTGCGGTCCTGAGCTGCCTGCCTCCCTTCACCCCCTTACTCTGACCTGTCCTGTCTGCCCAGCCACTGCCCTTCCCTCTGTACCTGCTGACTGGTCACCGCCCCACCAGGGTGGCACCGGGCCATCCCCCAGCTCAGAACCCTGCTGTGTCTCCCAGAGCCTTGGGGAGGAGAGGGAAAGAAGGAACATGCCCCAGCCTCCACGGCTCACCCAACATCTTTCTGGGCAGCACAGGGAAGGTGCTGGACGCTGTGGATGATGCCGAGGGTGAGTGGTGCAGAACAAGGGTCAATCTGGCCCACAGAGGGGTCTGGCCCTTCGGCCCCAGCTGCTGGAGGCAGGGGCACCCTCCCAGCCCTGGCAGCGTCCTGCATGGTTGAAGCGTGTTGCTCGCCTGGGGGCCTGGGACCAGCCAAGTCATCTCTGCTAACAGCGTGGCTCGCGAGCGCCATGGGCCGCCAGCCCCATGGGGGGACCCAGCTCCTGAAAACGCTCTGCCACCGGCTGGGAAAGCGTCACGTGCGTGGTCGCGTGTCATTGCCGGTGTTGGGAGCGGAGCGGATTAAGTGCTGTCTGCACCCCTCCCCTGGGAGAGGAGGGTTCACAAGGGTCTCTCCCGACCCTGCCCCAGCTGCCTCCTCCCTCATGATGTGAATCTGAGCCCTTCTGCTGCGGGAACCCCTGCTCCTGAGTCTGAGAGCTTCTCTGACCATTGTGAGTCTTTCTAGAAAACTGTGGAACCTGAGGGTGGTCTTGGGGAACCTCCCAAGTGACAACGTGTCACACGGGCTCGTGTCTCTGTCCCACAGTGAGCCCCGGGCTTCTTGGAGGCCAGAGCCCTCGCGTTCTGAGCCCCCTGTACCAGGCTCAGAGTCTGCCGCTGGATGAAACAATGGTGCGGGAGAGAACAGGGGCCAAGGCTGAGCTCGCTTCAGCGGGCCCTCCGTCACACTGGCTTCTCGCCATCTCTCGGTGCCCCTGTGCCTGCTTCCTTTCATCTCAGGGAGGACAGAGCTCCCCTCCAGGAGGGAGACCTCGTGATTCTTGGTAGGAAGAAGAGGAGGAAGGACCCCAGCTGTGCCGCTTAGTTGCTGTGTGACCTTGGGCAAGTTACTCGGCCTCTCTGTGCTGCAGTATCATCACCAGGCTTCCCTGCTGATGGCGGAGAATCTGCCTGCAGTGCGGGAGAGCTGGGTTCCATCCCTGGGTCGGGAAGATCCCCTGGAGGAGAGCATGGCAACCCGCTCCAGTTTCTTGCATGGGGAATCCCATGGACAGAGGAGCCTGGTGGGCTACAGTCCACGGAGTCGCAAAGAGTTGGACGCAACCAAGCAACTAACACTAACATCTCTATCAGTAAAACTGGTGTGTGTGTGTGCATGTATGTGTGCATGCGTGCATGCGTGTATGTCTGTGTGTGTGCGTGCACACACCCAGTCTCTCAGCTGTGTCTAAATGTTTGCAGCCCCATGGACTGCAACCTGCCAGGCTCCTCTGTCCATGGGATTTCCCTGGCAAGTATACTGGAACAGGTTGCCAATTCCTTCTCCAGGGGATATTCCCGACCCAGGGATGGAACGGTATCTCCTGCATTGGCAGGCGGATTCTTTACCACTGCACCACCTGGGAAGCCCTCACATGGGCATAATGTCCATCAGTTTGGACTTATCCTGAGGTGTGAATGGGCTCACATGTGTGAAAACAGCCCTCCTGGGGCAGGGGTTAGGAGGCAGGCTCTCAGTCAACATTAGTGCCAATGTCAGTTCCTGTTCCCTCCTCCAGGAAGCCCTCTGGAAGCCAGCAGATGGCGAGGCCTCCTCACCCGCACAGGTGACTCCAACGTCCTCGTTGTGGGCACAGTTGTGCTTCCCCCAGGGAGAGGCGGGGCAGTCAGCCAGGGCAGCCTCGGTCCCCGTGCACCTCACATCGTCCAGCCAGATGGGGCCAGCGCCCCAGCCGAAGCGGCCGGCGGTGGGGTCGGGCTGCCGTGGCCCCCCACAGCCCAGCTCCCGGCAGACCACGGCCGCGTCCCGCAGGTCCCAGCCATCGTCACACACGGTCCCCCAGCGTCCCGCATGCCATACCTCCAGCCGGCCTGAGCACCTGCTAGGTCCCGCCACCAGGCGCAGCTGGGGGGACCCTGGGGTGGGGGGGGGACACAGATAATTCGAAGTGGGCCCTCCGCCGTCTTCCCTCTGTGCATTCACCCAGGAGGAGACCCCAGCTGGCCCAGACGCTCTGTGCTCTCCTCCCCTCTGTCCTCTGAGTGGGGAGGGGCCCCTGGGGGATTGTGGGAGGGGGAGGGCAGGAAACCTACGCTCAGCCCCACACTTGGGGTTCAGGGGAGGACAGGGGGCTCACCAGCGTCCGGCCCAGGCTCCTGAAGGGCAGTCGGGGGGACAGGCGGAGCTGAGACACCGGGCGTCCATGGGGCCAGGCTCGCCGTGGGGGGTGGGGGCCTGGAAGCAGCCCCCCTGGGCCCTGAGCTGTTGCTGCCTGCCGCGGGGGCCGTGGGAGGGACATACCCGAGAGGCATACCTGGGGTGTGGGAGGGGAGAGGTGACCACCAGCCCCTGCTGTGTGGCAGGCGGCTCCCCGACCACCAGCCCAGGACCACCATAGTGGGGATTCACATGTGAGCATGAACGGCATGGTGGGCCACCTGGACGGAAGGAGTGCGGACACCTGGAGGGGTAAGCTTCGGAAACACATAGCATCCCAGCTCTCGCCCCTCCGGGCGAAGCCCCCCAGGCCTCCCTCCCTGGCCTCTCCCTGGGGCCGCCCTCACCGTCACACACGGCCCCAGCATCCTCCCGGTGGTGACAGTCGTGCTGACCCCAGGGCCGCGCCGGACAGAACCGCAAAGCCGTCTCGTTCCCCCGACAGCGGAGGTCATCCAGAAGGATGGGCCCCGCACCCTCCCCGAAGAAGGCGCCCCCGGGGGCGGCCAGCGCGCCCCCGCAGCCCAGCTCCCGGCAGGCCACGGCAGCGTCACGCAGCTCCCAGCCATCGTCGCACACGGTGCCCCAGCGCCCGCCATGCCACACCTCCAGGCGGCCGGCACACCCATGAGGGCCGTCGGCCAGACGCAGCCGGGGGGCCGGACCTGGATGTGGAGAAGGGGGGAAGGCAGAGAGGAGGGAGACTGCAGTGGACAGGCAGGAACTGCAGCGGTGAGGATGAGGGGGCAGGCCTAGGCCGTGTGTGGGTCCTGCTTCACACCCAGCACAGGGCTGCAGAGCGGACCCTCCATCCTCACAAGTGAGGAAGAGGCTTTGACACGGACCATCTGGATGGACGGAGTGCAGGCACCGGGGTGGGGGGGGTACCCCAGGAAAATACACAAATCCCCAGTTTGCATCCCTCTGCTCCAGGCCCAAGTCACGCTGCAAGAGTCCAGCTCTGCTCCGTCCACTGCCCCAGGCACATCCCTGCCTCCCCAGGGAGAGCCCAGGGCACACCTGCCAACGCCCACCCCCACCTCCCCAAGCAGGTCCCCATGCACAGCTGCCTTCCTCAGGCCTGCAGAGCAGGGCTTCTCAGCCTCAGCTCCCCTGACACAGGCGCTGTCCTGAGCACCATATTATGTCCAGCCGCATCTCCCGGCTCCACCCCAGTCACCCCCCCCAAAAGGTCTGTAGACCCCGCACCAGCCACCCTAGCAGGGGTGCTGAGAGCTGGGCCAGAGGTTTGGGGGCATTTCTGTTAGGTGTTTGTGCATGAGAGCGGGGCCAGCTCTGGGCAGTGAGGAGTCCATCTCCAGCCCCCAGTCAGTGTCTAAAGGGGACAGACCAGAGAGGGTGCCACATCCCTGGCCTGCATGACCCGGCTGCACGTGCCAAGCTCCTGCAAGGCCCACCCCGAGGAGCAGAGGTGGAGCTAAGACACCACGCTCCCGGCCCCTCGATGGGGTTCGCAACTTCTCCCCGGAGCTTAACCGCCCTGGGGAGCCTGGGCTGACCTTCCAGGCTTCAGAGGCCACAGCTCAGCCCCCACGGTATGGCCCTCAGAGGGGCCAACCTCACGGCTACAGGTCCCTCGACCTGTGTCGCCCTGGTCTCCACCACCACCACCACACCCCACACGCCAGACCTGGACATCACCCCTCTGTGCAGCAGGGCTGGAGGTCATGCTTTGGTGGAGCCTTGGCTCCATCTGTGGGTGGGGGTGCGGCTTGGAGCTCTCAGCTCCCTCTCCCAGTTCCCACCCACTCCTTGAAGCATTTCCTGGCCCCTGCCTGGGTGGGTGGATATCTGCCTCCAGTGGGTCCTTGAACTTGCCCACCCCACACCCATGCGCCGCCCCGCCCTTTGCCGGCTGTGTCCTCCTCCTGCAGAGCTAAGACTCCCAGGTCGGGAGAGGGGTCTGGGTCAGTGGCCACATGCATGAGGCTGAATGAGTGTGGGTGTCGGGAGGAGGAAGGAGGGAGGGGGACAGGGCCAGGGGGAAAAATGGGGAGAGAGGGGAGGAAGCGGAAGAGGAAGGGAGCGAAAGAGAAGGAAGAGAGGGAAGAAGAAAGACAGGAAGGAGGGAAGGGGGCTGGAGAAATCTTTTTGAAAGTCATGACATCTTTAGGGGCGTGGCCCGAGGGAGGGGCGTGGCCCGAGGGAGGGGCGTGGCCCGAGGGAGGGGCGTGGCCCGAGGGAGGGGCGTGGCCCGAGGGAGGGGCGTGGCCCGAGGGAGGGGCGTGGCCCGAGGGAGGGGCGTGGCCCGAGGGAGGGGCGTGGCCCGAGGGAGGGGCGTGGCCCGAGGGAGGGGCGTGGCCCGAGGGAGGGGCGTGGCCCGAGGGAGGGCGTGGCCCGCGGAGGGGCACGTACCTGTGCAGACCAGTCCTGCGTCCTCGCTGTGGTCGCAGTTGCTCCGGCCCCAGGGGCTTCGGGGACAGTCTCTCAGGGCCTGCTCTCCGCCTCCGCACCCCACGTCGTCCATCCACACGGGCCCCGCGCCCGGGCCGAACCGAGCCCCCCCAGGGGCGGCCAGGGCGCCCCCGCAGCCCAGCTCCCGGCAGGCCACGGCAGCGTCCCGCAGGTCCCAGCCGTCGTCGCACACGGTGCCCCAGCGCCCGCCGTGCCACACCTCTAGGCGCCCGGCGCACCCGTGGGGGCCAGAGACCAGGCGCAGCCGTTCTGCGGAGCAGGCGGGAGGGGGAGCTGTGAGGGGCCTAGTGGAGGCGGCTGGTACACTCTCGTTTTCCGTCTGGGAAAACGGTGGCCCCGTGGGGTCAGGGGACTGAGATCAGCCTGCCTGCCGGCCAGTGGCAGAAAGTCAGGGTCTGGACAGGGCCCGGGGCCTGGGGGCCTGCCACAAGTGGTCTACTGACCAGGCGGGGAGCCTGGACCTGGCCGAATCCCTGAGGACATGGTGCCCCCCTACCCTGCACCTGGGGTCCCCAGTTTGGTCTGGGGGGCCTAGAGCCTGACCCCTTCTGGAGTTGCTGCAGATGGAAGGCCTGCCTCGGACTTACCCTGGCGGGGGGCTCCGGCAGTCAGCACTGGGGCCCTGGTGGACTTGGCCGGCTTGGGCAGCCGGGGGCTCTTCTTCCGGGAGCCACTCTGGGGGGTCCCGGCTGGGCGGGGGGCTAGGCGAGGAGGGGGACAGTACGGTGGGCGGTTGGCAGCTGAACCTGGGGCTGTAGGTCAGTCCTGAGAGTCCCCAAGGGTCTGAAGGGGGCGTCACGGGGGGCCCTGGGAGGGTGGAGGAGTCGGGCCTCTGTCCCTTCTCCCTCACGGCCAAAGCAGGAGCCAGAGCACAGGAAGGGGCTCACCAGGCGTCACTGGGGGCTCCTCAGAGCCGGCGCTCAGCTCCCCTGCCGGCCCCAGCCAGGGGTCCCCATCCAGGACTGAAGGGGGGTCGTCGTGGTCCCTGGAGTCTGTCCCACGCTGGCCTTGGGGACAGCAGCCTGTTGCTGGAGGCCACGCTCCCTCCTGTGGGCCCGTCTCAGGCCCGGGTCGCCCCCACCCCACCCCACCTGGCATGGCTGAGTTTCACCCAAGCCAAGTAGGTTCCCTATCAGTTTTTACCCTTGCTTTCCTCTCTCTGAAGACAGATGCTTTTTGCTGACACAGTTGATAAGTGGCCCATGAGGAATAATAGTCATGAGACCCCCTGAGGGGAGGGACAATCCCCCGTTCCAGTCTGTGCAGACCTGCTCTGGCCCCTTTAAGTCTTCCTGCACCTCTTTAGGTGGGGGGAAGCACAGGCGCAAATAAATAACTCTGGCTCGCCATCTGCACCATCCATCCTGTCTGAGTTCCCCGTGTGAGTTCATGCTAAACTTCATAGTTGTCCTTTACAGAGCTGCCAGCTTTATCAATCTCAAAGTTCCTTCCAAAGAGTTTGGAGGATGTTCTTCCAACACCCACCGTCTAACACCCCAGTGCTATGGAGAGGGCAGTCTCTCAGTGAGGCAGGGGTAGGGTGTCTGGACTTCTGGATGCTCAGAGTTAGTTACTGGGCTGAGGGTCCCTGGGCATTGAGGAGGTTGAGGACCCCTTACCTGCACAGACGACCCCCGCATCCTCCTCGTGTGAGCAGATGTGGGCCTTCCAGCCCCGGTGGGGGCAGAGGCCCAGCTGCCGCTCCCCACCCCGGCAGGCCAGTTCACTCAGCCACACGGGCCCCGCACCCTCCCCGAAGAAGGCGCCCCCAGGGGCGGCCAGGGCGCCCCCGCAGCCCAGCTCCCGGCAGGCCACAGCAGCGTCCCGCAGGTCCCAGCCGTCGTCGCACACGGTGCCCCAGCGCCCGCCGTGCCACACCTCCAGGCGGCCCGCACACCCATGGGGCCCATCAGCCAGACGCAGCCGCTCTGCAGGGACGGAGGAGAGGCTGTGACATCCTGGAGACCCTGGGACTGGCGGGCAGGGCAGGGGCTGGGGGCTGTCCTGCAGGGGCGTGACCGGGAGCCCCTTAGGAAGCAGGAAGCTGGGTGACCGTGTGGTCCTGCAGAAGTGGTGTGGGGGTCGTGGGCACACGGGGGTGGCCAGGGTCCAAGGGAGGGTGAGCCCGGGCCAGGCGTGGGGAAGGCTTGGAGCTGAGCGCACCCAGATGGGAGAAGTGTTTGGGGCCACTTACCAACAGCCTGGGTCCCCATCAAAGCCACTGGAAGGGAGGTTGGAGGGGTGAGGCAGTGAGGTCCTCGCTCCTCTGAACCAGAAACCCGCCGCCGGGAAGGAGGACTCGGGCCCAGCGCCTGGCCGAGGCCCAGGTCCTTGGGATGGGCGGAGCCCAGAGGCCTCAGGTCTGGGCAGGGGGCCAGGCCCTTGGCTCTCCCCACTGGGGGCCTGGCCAAAAGGTGAATGATGGGTGAACCCCCCCTGCAGGGTCAGGGCTCATGGAGGGGAGAGGAAGTCCTGGGGTCTCCTGAGAAGGTGGGACTCGGGGTGCCTGAGGCCAGGTCCCTGGAGGATCAGGCAGAGGCAGCCAGCTGTCCTGTGCTCCCCCACAGCCCCCCCACCAAGCGACAGGGACGGGGCCCTGGAACTCAGAGGCTCTGCAGTGGGTCAGCTCAGGGGTCAGAGGGCCGGGCCCGGGGCCCCTGAGTCCCGGAGGAGGGGAAGGGTCACTCACCAAGGAGGCAGGCCAGGACCCTCATGTTTGCAGAGTCAGGGTGGGGACAGGGTGGAAGTGGACGGGAGCAGGAGCTAGGAGGAGGGGACCGCCGACGCAGGAGGGAGGGGAGCGCCTGCCAGAGGAGCCCTGGACCCGGGGAGGAGCAGGCGGGGGCTGGACGCTCTGCAGGAGGAAGAGAGGCTGCCGAGGAGGCAGCAGGGGACAGGAGCGGGGCGGGGAGGGGGCTGGCCGGCGGCTGAGGCCTGGGGAGGAGGGCGGTGGCGGGCGGGAGGGAGGGTGTCCAACTGCAGACACCCACACAGGAGACAGCCGGCTGGCCAGAAGTGCCGCGCTCAGGCTTGGGGGGCAGCAGGCTGCAGGGGAGGATCCTGACAGGGTGCGCGGGCGGGGCGCCCACCCATCTGCTGCTTCTCCTGTCCCACCAGGGTGGTGTGCCGGAAGCAGAAGGCTTTGAGGGTGGGCTCACATCAGCTGCCGGGTTGGGGACCTGGTGCAGCAAGAGGGCTTGCAGGCAGACACCAGGAAGGACTTCCTGGACTGGGAAAGGAGACAGAGAGACTCCCTTCTCCATTCCCCCTGGTGGATTTGCAGGCAGAAGTCATCAGCCCTCTGTGTGTCTCCCAAGAAAACTGGGGTCAGGGGTCGAGAGGGCCAAGGGTCAAGACTTGGGTGGGGGAGGACGACTGCACACACACACACACACACACACACACACACACACACACAGGAACGTACTCTTTCTCTCTCTCTCTGCACTAAGCAGCTGTGAGGCGGAAAAAATTCGGTAATGGGGAGCGTGAGTCAGAGGGCTGGCAGGGAGCTGGGCTGCCTGAGCTCATCGCCTCCCCTGCCCCCAGTCCAGCACACTCCCCCCTCCCAACAATTACTGTCAACCTCGGGAAGGAGGGGCCAGACAGAAATGGTGGGTGTGGAGGCAGACTGGAAAAGGCATCAGAGAGAGATGGCGAGCAGCGGTTACAGGCTTTATTAACAAACGGGTGTAAAAAACCAGATGGGTCTGGCCGCCCCTCTGGGCTCCCACCTTCCTGGGGAGGGGCTGGCCAGGCAGCCCTGTGCCCACCACCCCCTCCCCGGGGCTCTCTCCAGGCAGACAACACTCCCCTGCAGAAGCTTCGCTCAGCCCCTCTCTGCCTCTGCAGCCTCGCCCCCTCCAAGCACGGGCATCGCGCCCACCCTACCTCCCCGGGGCTGAGGGGGGCCCTCGTCCCTGTTTGGGGTACCCCTGCCAAGTCCAAACCCCAGTGGGGGGTGTACTTGCTCGGCCTCCTCTCCTGCCACATGTCATAGCACAAGCAACACAGGCTTGGCAGACAGACAGATAAGATTTCTCTGTGCAGACAGAATCTGAGGCAGGGGTCGGACGGGTTGAACTCTCTAAGAAGTTCAAACACTATGGATGGGCATCAGGCTGTGGCAGGGTCTCTTGCCCTCTGTGGGCCTCGGCTGCTGGGCCCTGGCGGGGGGGTGGGGAAGGATGGTGTGGAAGTGCCTGCACACAGCAGGTGCTCACTAAGTGCTGCTTTTCCTCCTGCTACGGTCTGCAGTCACAGTTCCTTGCTGAACTCGCGCACCAGCGTGTAGCCCATGCAGCCCCAGCTCCCCTCGGCCTGGTAGCCACAGCCCTCCAGCATCCCGGCCACGCCCCAGGCTGCCACGGCCACCGGGACCACCAGGCGTGCCCGGGGTTCCCCCATGCCGCCAGCCCAGGCTCGCGCCCGGGACTCGGCAAAGGCCAGCAGGCGCCTGCCTACGCCTCGGCGGCGGTGCCAACGGGATACCGAGAGGCGGGTGACCCGGGCCCCATCCCCAGCACCGGTGCCTGGGGCCAGGGCCAGGACCCCACACACGTCCCCCGAGCCCCGGACTGCCACCCACGGCCCCCCGAGGCCGCCGGGCGGGGGCAGCGAGCCCCAGCGGGCCCGCAGGCCCAGCTTCATGGCCGCCACAGCCAGGAACACGGGCAGGAGGAGGGCCAGGGCGAAGGAGGCCAGGACGAAGCGAAGGCCGCTGCTGGCTGCAGCCAGGAGGAGCAGGGCCGGCGGCCGCGTCAGTGCATGAAGGGCCACGCGGTTCTCTGTGTCCTTCACGCCAGCCTGCGGGCAGGAGGGGCAGTCAGCGTGGGGGAGGCAGGCAGGGGGGCCCTGCCTGGGGTGGGAGCAATCGGAGGGGAAGGGGACAGCAGTGAGCCGGGGCCTGTGGCAGGCTTGCCGTGGCGTGAACACACTGCTGGCTGGCACACTGGGCTCCGAATGAGGGAGCTGGTGAATTAGGAACGGTGGGCGCTCCGGGTTCAGTGGAGTTGCAGGCGTGAGGCACCAGGGGAGACTGGACAAAGGGGTGGCCCCACCGAGCGGGGAAGCTGGAAGGGCCTGGGGGTCCTCGAGGGCCAGGCTTGGAGGAGGAGGAGGCCGGGGCACAGGGCTGAGGGGAAGTGGGGAGATGGAAGGGCTTGTAGTGCGCGGGTTACGGCTTAGATCCATGATGGGGGAGCACTAACATCCCGCGTGCCATGTGGCGTGGCCACACACACACACACACACACACAAAACCGTTCTCGATCTCCAGGTTAGGGAGCAGGCACTAGAAAGAGGAGGGTCCAAGGCTGGAAGTGTCTTAGGAGCAAAAGATTGATTTCCAGGGTCACCGCTGGCTCAGGAGGATGGCTGAAGCCACTCGGGATGCCCCCTGCCCCCTCCCGGGCTCCCTGGTGCCCCTCATTCTGTCCCCGCCCTCCCAAGCTCATTGGTGTCCCCATTCTGTCCCCGCCCCCTCCCGGGCTTTCTAGGTTCCCGCCCCCCACCCCCAAGTGGTACCCTCCGTCCCACGCCCCCAGGCTCAGTGGCGCTGCTAATGACTCTCACCTTCAGCATTTCCAGCACTAAGGGTTTTTCATCTTCCCTCATCTCCCGCACCGACAGGTGGCTGGGGGCCATGGCAGCCCCCAGGCTCCCGCGCCCCCAAAGGAGCAGGCGTGCACCTGGCGAAAACAAGCAGGTCAGTGTCAGGAGGGCACCTCTTGTTCCCCAAAGTGCCCCAGAGCTGCGGGCCAGCAGCGGCAGCGTGTCCAGGTCAGGAAGCGGGATGCTGGCGGCCTCCAGGCGAGGCCCGAGACAGAACAGGCTTCCCGTTCAACCCAGCGACCTTCCGAAAGCCTCTCGGGTGAAGCCCTCGCCCTAGGCGGTATTCGGCGACCCACGCCTAAAAGCCTGGTGCCCGCCAACACCTGCCAACAGCGCGCTGCCTCCAGGCCCCGCAGCTGCCCTGGGGGTAAGTGAACCCCCCCAGCCAGGGAAAGGACCGCGCTCCCCGCTCCCAGCGCCTCTGCCCCCGGCCGCCCCCGAGCGGCGCCTGTGGCAGGAACGAGGACTTTCAGACACCTCTGTGGGTCGCTCCGGCTTTTCACAAGATGCGGGGGGTGGCAGGGTCGGGGAGGGGTCGCCGGCGGAAGTGACGTCAGACCCGCGCGCTGGGAGCGGGGCGGTGCCTGCTCTCGGCCTTAGCAACCGTTGCCAAGCGTCCGGCCTGGCGGGTTAGAGCCGGGAGGAGCGGCGGAGAGAGCTGGCGTGCGGGACGCTGGCAGGGGAGCGGGCCGGACTGAAGGGCCTGCAACTATAGACCGGCTGGGGGCGGGCAGCGGGGCTTACCCAGCGCGCGCCCCGGCCGGCTTCCCGAAGGACCCTGGTTGCTAAGCGACCTGAGCGCGGGGGTGAGGGCGCGAAGGCGGCTTGATTTCCACTGGCTCCGCGGCTTTCGCGGGCGGGGCCGCGACAGCATCTCAGACCCACAGGTTCCCCAACTGCCCACCAGGGCTCTCAGTGACCGTTGGGATAAGCATTCCCGCCATCCACCTATTTTTCTGCACGAGGAGGGGTGCAGCGACTTACAGAGAACAAGTGGCAGAACCGGGGTTCCAGATTCCAGCGCCGCCCCCATACCGAGACTGTTGGCGTCCCTTTTCTTAAAAAATGGATAAACAGGGCCCCCACATAGGAGCAGCGGCTGGCCCCAAGACGCAAAGTCACCTGCGAACCAGGAAGCAGGAGACCCCACCAGTTCCCAAGTGGTGGCTATGGGCATGACATTGACCTCCCACCCCATCAATAAGAAGAAAAAACACGAGAGGGGATTCTGGTCTTTATTTGCAAGCCCAGCCTGCAGCTCCCTCCGCCCAGCCCAGCCCAGGCGGCGATGGGGTGGGGGCCTCTTCGTGGGGCGGGAAGAGATACCCGTGGTCCGACTCAAAACGTGTGCACCAGCTGGACCGCGGGCAGAGTCTGGACAATCTGGATGGAAGGCAGGCCCTGTGGGGCCACGCCCCCAGGTGCCGCTCCTGCGGGGACCACTTGTACCATCTGGGGGCCCGGGGCCACAGGGACGCCCGCAGGAGCAGAGGCTGGGCCAGGTGGGGGGGGCGCCAGTAGCTGCAGCGCAGCGGCGCCTCCCCCAGCGCTGCTGTTCTCCAGCAGCTCTGCGGCCGGGGCGCTGCGGATAATGAGCAGCTTCTGTCCGGGCGGGCCGGAGGCGGGCGGCTCGGCCAGACCCGACGGTAAGGTCTCTACCTCCTGCACACACAGCTGGGTCTGCTCCCCGTCGGCCCCGCTCAGCACCAGCACGCTCTGCAGTCCCTCCTCTGTCTGCAGCGTCTCAAAGAGCACATCCGGGACTACCCCCGGGGCGGCCTCGCCCTCGCCAGGCTCCACTGGGCCGGGGTCCGCCAGCAACTCCTCAGCTGCCCCGCTCTGAACCACTAGCAGATTAGGCGCCTCGGTGGTCACGGCTCCCCCGCTGGAACTGGACAGCGGACCCGTCACAGGCTGGAGCTGGACCGTGGTCACCTCCTGGGCCGGCTGGAGTTGGACGGTGGTCAGTTCCGGGGCTGGACGAAGGGGCTGGAGCTGAACCCCACTCACTTCCTGCGGGCCTGTTTCCCCACCCGCCACGTTCTGCAGAACTATGAGGCTCTGCCCTCCCACGTTCCCCGCAGCGTTGCTTCCTCTCTGCACGCCTAACCCCCCAGGGCCTGGCAGCCAGACTACTCCAGCCCCCGGCCCAGCTTTCCCCGCGGCCCGCGGGCCTTGCCGGGGGCAGCTGCCTCCCCCAGCGGGGCCGGAGGAGGGCAGCAGGATGAGCTTGGGGGGTGCAGGCGGGGGCGGGGGCGTGGGCGGCTGGACGCTGCTGGGAATCAGCTGCAGGCCCTGAGCCGTCTGCACCAGGAGAAAAGTCTGCGAGTTGGGAGCGGCGGGGCCGGGGGCCGCGGCCGGGGCCGTCCCCCCAGCCACCTCTAGGGAGAGCGTGGCCTGGAGGTGGGGGAGGACGTGCACATCCTGGGTGGCCGATGGGGCAGGGGCGGCGGCCAGCGGGGCCGGGGGCTGGGGGCCGGCCGCGGGGGCCGCGGGGGCATGCGTCCTCAGGTGCCGCTGCAGGTAGGCAGCCATGACGAAGCTGCGGCCGCAGACCGGGCAGGTGAAGGGCCGCTCGGCCGAGTGCGTGCGCTGGTGCAGCAGCAGGTTGGAGGAGTGCGTGAAGGTCTTGGGGCAGAGCGGGCAGCGGAAGGGCCTCTCGCCCGTGTGCACGCGCTGGTGCTGCCGCAGGTTGGAGGTCTGCGCGAAGCTTTTGCCGCACACGCCGCAGGCGTGGGGCCGCTCGCCCGTGTGCACGTGCCGGTGGCGGCGCAGGCATGACGTGTTGCGGAAGGCCTTACCGCACTCGCCGCAGGCGTAGGGCCGCTCACCCGAGTGCAGCCGCAGGTGGTACTGGTAGTGCGAGGACCACTTGAAGGTGAGGCCGCACTGGCCGCACGTGAAGGCGCGCAGGCCCGTGTGCACGCGCTGGTGGATGGCGAGCAGCGACGAACGCTTGAAGGCCTTGCCGCACTCGCCGCACTGGTAGGGCCGCTCGCCCGTGTGGTCCCGCAGGTGGTAGCGCAGCCCCGAGGAGCCCTTGAAGGCCTTGCCGCACTCGGCACACTTGTAGGGTCGCTCCGCCGAGGCCGGAGCGGGGGCAGGGGCGGGAGGGCCGGGCGCGGGCCCCAGTGGTTCCTGCGGGCAGGTGACCTCAGCGGCCTCGGCCTGGGGGGGCGGGCGCCCGGCCGCGGCCTCCTCCACGTGGCTCTGCTGATGTGCCAGCAGGCTGGCCAGCTGCGGGAAGGCGCCGTCACAGCTGCCGCAGCGGAACGCCTGCCCACCCGCCGCCCCGTGGCTGTGCTGGTGGCGGGAGAGGCCGGCCACCGTCCGGAAGGACTTCCCGCAGGGGAGGCAGGCGAAGCCAGGGGCAGCGGCGGTGGCGGGAGCAGGCTGGGGCAGCGGGGACCGCGGCGGCGGCAGTGGGTCGGCCTTGGGCGCCTCGGAGGGCGCGGCGGCCGGCGGGGGCGGCGCCGCGGGCCCTGGGCACGGCTGGTGCTCCAGGAGCAGCTCCTCGCTGCCAAAGCCAAGCTCGCAGCCATCGCAGCGGTACACCAGCTCCACCGTGGTCTCGGCCGCGGCCAGGAAGAGCTCGGGCACCACGGGCGGGGGCGCGGGTGGCGGCGGCGCGGGTGGGCTGGGCGGTGGCAAGGGCCGCTGCAGGTAGGCGTCGGAGACCAGGACCTTGCCACCCGCGGCAGGCTCGCGCGGCGGAGGCCCGGGGCCGGCGCCCGGGACAGGGGCGGCGGCGGCGCCGCCGTGCGTGCGCTGGTGCAGCAGCAGGTTAGAGGAGTGTGTGAAGGTCTTGGGGCAGAGCGGGCAGCGGAAGGGCCGCTCGCCCGTGTGCACGCGCTGGTGCTGCCGCAGGTTGGTGCTCTGTGTGAAGCTTTTGCCGCACACGCCGCAGGTGTAGGGCCGCTCGCCCGTGTGCACGTGCCGGTGGCGCCGCAGGCTGGACGAGTTCTTGAAGGCCTTGGGGCAGTCCGGGCAGGGGTAGGGCCGCTCGCCCGTGTGCTGCCGCAGGTGGTACTGGTAGTGCGAGGACCACTTGAAGGCCAGGCCGCACTGGCCGCACGTGAAGGCGCGCAGGCCCGTGTGCACGCTGCGGTGGATCTGCAGCAGCGACGAGCGCTTGAAGGCCTTGGGGCAGTCGGGGCACTGGTATGGCCGCTCGCCCGTGTGGCCCCGCTGGTGGTAGAGCAGCGCCGACGAGCCCTTGAAGGCCTTGGGGCAGTCGGGGCACTTATAGGGCCGCTCGCCCGTGTGTGTGCGCTGGTGGTGCAGCAGGCGGGACGACCAGCGGAAGGACTTGCCGCACTCCCCACACTCATACTGCGCCGGTGGGGCAGGGGCCGCGGGCCCGGGCTTCTCGCTGGCCCCCTCGGCGGTCGAGGCCGGCGCCATGTCCGCGTGGGAGCCGACCATCACACCTGGGGAGGGACGTGGGGTCAAGGCAGGCCAGGGGCTCCCGGCACCTCCACTCACACGCCAGACCATCGCAGCCCCACACCCACAGGCTGGCCCTTTCAGAGGCAGGGAGCACCTTCCTTCGGACAAGGAGGCTGCCCGTGAAGGAGGCTGCCGGCGATGGAGGCCTTGGGTGCTCAAGGGTGTACTGACTGGGAGGAGCTGGTCACTCCCTGATACGGGGCATCCCCTCCAGGAGGCTGAAGCGCTCTCTGCCCCGTCCCCCTAAAGACAGGAGTGTCCTTAAAGGACGCCAGGTCTCTAGCGCCCTGGCTCCGGATCCTTCAGCTGGCTCCCTCTAAAGGCCTCCTCCTCCATCCTGCCTTAGTACCTGCTCCCACTGCTGAAGCCCTTTCCCTCTAGATGAAGCCTCTCCGACACCTACTCTCCACTACGCAGCCTGCTCCAGCGCCCCCTTCTGGCAGCTGAACCCCAAACCAACCACTGACCCTGCAGCCAGCACCCTGGCCCCCATCCAGACCCTCGCCCCCACTTTACCCAGCATACGGTGCTGCTGGTGACCCGAAGCCGCCTGGCCTCCGTCTCCCTGCGCATCCAAGCCCAAGGATCTCAAAGCTCCCTCCCCATCGCCCTGCACTGCCCACCAGGTGACACCTGGCGCGTCTTCTCTCCTCTCCTCTCTCCTGTGCCCTCTTGCTCTTAGCAGGCGGCACTTGCCACTGACCCTGTGGCTGAGAAAATAAAAGCAACCAGAACAGAATGTTCCCATGATGCAGCAATTACACCGGTGGTTCTCAACGAGGCCATGCGATCTGCATGCCCCCCACTACGCCCCCACTCCAGGGGGCATCTGGCCATGGTTGCAGACTGGGTTGGCCGTGTCAACTGGAGGGGCAGGGGCTAGAGACGCTGCTCCACGGCCTAAATGCACGGGACAGAACCACTCACCCCCCAAACAGCAAAGAGCCATCGGTTCAAAATGCCAGGCGTGCTGAGGCTGAGAAGCCCTGAACTACCCCCCAGCCCTGCCATCTGCCTCCTGCATCTGGGCCAAAGACTCTGACTTTCCTCACCTCCCGGACCGTCCCCGTCACTGCACCCACGGGCTAAGTCTCCCATCTTTAAAAAGAACAAAGACCTTTCACCCCACTTCCTCCTCCAGCGGTGGCCTCCTTTCTGTCTCCGTGCAAAGGCACCCCAACATGCCATCAGTACACCCTTCCTCCCATCTCAAACCATGCCAGCCAGACCCTCCCCACTCTCAAGGCCTCCACGGTGCTAAAGCCAGTGGCCTCTGCTCAGTGGTCCGCAGACACCCTGGTTCTCTCTCCTTGAACCACTGCCCTGGCTTCTGGGCTCCCCGCTCTCCTCACCTGCCAGCCCTCCTCTTCTGCACCCATCCTCTCCCTGGGGCTCCACAATCTACAAACGGGACCATTCCGAAACTCCTCTCCATTTGACACCTGACCTTGGACACCTACACCCCTGCTGGGTGCCTAAGAGACACCTCACACTTAGCAGGCCCCACACTTAGCTCCAGCTCCAATTTCTGGTCCTGCTGTCTCCCCTCTGTGTCCCAACCCACTGCAAACATCTCTCTCACCCCGAGTCTTCTCCATCTCTGAAAACACCTTTGTTTTTCTTCAGGCCAAAAGTCCCCGGGCACCCTCGATTCCTCTCTCTCTGACCAGTCCATTAGCTGTCTCTCCTATTCTGGCAGGAGCATCGCTGGAATCTGACAGTTCTCCTAGTTCCCATCCTTACTCTTCTCACCCCCAGCCTGTTCCCAGCACAGAGGCTGAATGGAAACTGCTGACACAGACCATCTCACTGCTCTGTGCTAAAGGCTTCCACAGCTTCCATCTGACAGCAGAAGACAGATCCCTCCCCAAAACCTACAGACTTCCCACGGGCTGTGCCCTCCTCCCCTCCCTGACTCTCTGCCTGCTGCCCTCTCCAACCCTCATAGCTCCCTGCTCCCGGGGCCACTGCAGGCATGCCCGCTCCCGCCTGGGGCCCTCACACAGGCCCCTTCCCTCCCTCACCTCCAAGGCTTTGTGGAAACGTCATCTCCGGGAGGCATTCCCTGATCACCCTACTAAACTCTGCAGTCCCTGCCAACACGCTGCAATCTCTTTCTCTGCCTTATTATACCCCCGCCATGGGGCTTATCACTTTCTAACCTACTTCATAATCAGAGTTTCCTAGCATCAGCGCTGTTGAGATCTGGGGCTGGTCGGGGGTCCAGGGGTCCAGGTTCCCTGCACAGCAAGTTGGTCAGCCCCTGGCCTCTGCCCACTGGATGCTAATGGCATTTTGTTCACTGTTGCTTTCCGGCGTCTAGAGTCTGGAATGCATCTGCCACAGAGTGAGTGCTCGGTGAACACATCTTGAGTGAAACAAAGCGGGGCATCCTCTCTGCACAGGCCATAAAGATCCCCTTTGAGAAAAAATGAGCGACCCCTTTGAAATGGAAGCACCTCCTTTTAAGAGACTACGCCAGGACGCTGCACGTGTCTTTCAGAAAGCAGCATGCCTTAAGACAGCCGTACTCTGGAAGGGACCGGACCCTGTGCTGATCCCGTCAACAGCAACCCGTCTAGAGGCCAGGCCACACCCTTCCATCAGGCCCGGCTTCCCCTTTAAGAGAGTTCTGCGCCCGCGTACCCACCTATCTTGCTGAGCTAAACTAGGGACTTGCTTTGAAGCCACTAGGATTCAGAAGCTTTTCCTTCAGCGTGTGGGACACTGTCAGCGGCCTTTAAGAGGCGAATTCTTTCTGGGGGTGCGGGGTGGGGCAGAGGGGCGATGGGAGAGGGGAGAGCTTACGAACTGCACTACCTGCCCCGACCCTTTAAAGAGCGGTCCCTTGCCCTTTAAGAGGGCGGGGCCAGCCCGGCGGACAAAAGTCGGAGGTGAGGCAGCACCCTTCCCTTTAAGGCACCCCTTCCGGTTTCACGTTCGCCGCTTCCCCAACGTCTCCGCCCTCCGGTCCCTCCCCCACCACCGCCCCTCCGGTCTCTCACCTGCGGCCCCGACCGGGGAACGAGCGGAGGCGGCCCAGGGCTCTCCCGCAGGGGTCGACGGGAAGGCAGGGCCCCGGCGGCGGCGGGGCGGGAGCGGGGGCCGGGGAGGGGGCGGGGGCGCGCTCCCTCCCAACGGCCCCCGGCGCGAGGCACCCAACCTTTATCGGCGGCCTCTCGCGCACACAAACCCCGACGTCGCCGCTGGTGCGTCAGGACGCCACGTGCGCCAAGGCCCCACCCCTCCACCCCATTGGCCGCTGGCGGCCGCGGCGCTCTCGGGCGCTTACGGCGCGAAGCATCCTGGGAGTTGTAGTTCTCCCGGAAGCCCGACCAACGATCGGATCCAAGAGGCGGTTGCTGGGATGGGACCAAGGCCCGGCAAAGACGGGTCGGGGCGCGGGGTCAGACGTGCCCCTTTACCAGCATCGACTCCCTCTTGTCTGTGATAGAATCCTGAGCAGGCGTCGCCCTGTCACTCCTGGCCCACCTCCAGGCCCTCGGGGTTCCCGTTACTCCCAAGAGGGAAACCAAGGCCCGCAGTGCTGGCGGTTGCGGGCGTCTGTCGCCTGCTCGCGAGTGCGGCTGTCGGGCAACCTGAGCCTGGCTTTGCAGGGGGCTCGCCCAGGGCACTAGGGACTCCTGGGGGCTTAGGGACCGCCGGGACCGTTCTGAACCCCCTGTCTGCCCTTACCATGTTCACCAGCCTCCAAGCCACACCGGCTTTTCTGCGGGCCCTCCAACCCACGTTCTCAGCCAGGGCACTACTGACATCTGGGCTGACCTCTCCTTGCTGTGGGGGCTGTCTTGTACCTTGCAAGCTGGTTCAGCCTGGCCCCCACCCACCAGAGGCCAATAGGGCTCCCTCTAGCACATCTAAAGACGGCCCCCTCCAGACCCGGCCACAGTCCCCTGGTTGAGAACCACTGTTCCAAGGCAACGCCTCTCGGCCTGATGGCATGCCTCATGCCACCCCGTACCCCATTCCTTCTCAATTCCTACTGGAAAGTCGCTATGTTAGGGATAGAATCGGATAGTCATATAAGTAGCTGCATATAGGGAAACCTAGGAAACTTTGGGAGGCCACTGTAAGTTGATGATCACTCAAGAAAGTTACTGGACCGTGTTCCCTCCCCCGTGTTCCTTTAACTGTAAAATTGTAGCCCACTTAATCTTTGGTGGCAGGGAGGGGCGTCCCTGGTAGCTCAGATGTTAAAGAATCCACCTGCAATGCACGAGACACGGGTTTGATCCCTGGGTTTGGGAAGATCCCCTGAGAAGGAAATGGCAACCTGCTCCAGTATTCTTACCTGGAGAATGCCATGGACACAGGAGGCTGGTGGGTCTTCACTCCCTGTGGTTGCAAAGAGTCCCTCACAACTGAGCAACCTTTTTTTTTTAATCCTTGTGGGCAGAGCTCCCTCACCAGCCCATTTTCACCTCTTACAAGCATTCTATACTAATAACTCTTATTCCTATCACTTTGTCTCACTGAATTCTTTCTGTGATGAGACCTCAAGAATCTGAGTTTCATTAAGTCATGAGACCAGCTGTGTGATCTTAGTTGGAAGACTGTAGGTTTGGGCCAGGTTCCAGTACCAAGCTGAGGTGAACGGTCTCCCCTTTGCTAGGTGGAAGTCCCATTACATGCTCATCTCTGCTCCATGTCAGAGGGGTGGGGTCTGCCTTTGCCACCCAGGTGTCCCCAACAACCAACAAGGGGCCCTGTCAGGAGCAGGTGGCACTCTTGAATGAGTGAAGTTCTACAGCCTCCCAGATGGTTGGACCATAAAGAAGGCTGAGCGCCGAAGAATTGATGCTTTTGAATTGTGGTGTTGGAGAAGACCCTTGAGAGTCCCTTGGACTGCTAGGAGATCCAACCAGTCCATCCTCAAGGAAATCAACCCTGAATACCCATTGGAAGGACTGATGCTGAAACTCCAATACTTCACCTACTTGATTAGAAGAGCCTGATGCTGGAAAAGACTGAGGGCAGGAGGAGAAGGGGGCGACAGAGGATGAGATGGTTGGATGGCACCACCGACTCAATGGACGTGAGTTTGAGTAAACTCCGGGAGATGGGGAAGGACAGGGAAGCCTGGCTTGCTGCATGCAGTTCATGGGGTCGCCAAGAGTCGGACTCTACTTAGCGACTGAACAACAAAAGGTAGTTCCCCAAGGCCCCCAGGCAGGCTGGGACTTGGGTTATCTGAGTGGTCAGACCTATCCAGACCAGCAGGGTCTTTATGAAATCCCCAGTGAATTCATGAATATAAAGCTCTTGTCTTACAGCTCACCCCAAACATTGCTCTCCTTTAGCTTTTCTTTACCTCCCCCGCCAGAAAAGAGGCCCTGGAGGGACACCTGAGCAGAGCACTGAAAGGTCCAGGAGGACGAGGGGAGGCTAGGGAAGAGCTGCAGGCTGCGGCCCCCGGGGTCTGTATCCTTGGCTCTTCCACACGCCAGGCCCCGCCCCCTGACCCGGGCTTGGGGAAGGAGGGAGGAGCCCCCAGGAGCCAAGGGATCCCGTTCTCTGGGGCCTGGGGCCTCTTTGGGGAAGGGAAAATAAAATCTGCAGATCTGGCAAGCTCATTTTCAAAGCAGCAGTAACAGCCCTGTGGGGCGCCTGACGGAAAGCCAGCACCGTGTCTGGCTCCCGAGGGACGCGCGCGAGAGGAGCCGCGCCCCCCACCAGCCATGCCTGCGCTGGAGCCCACGGAGCTTTGACTGTGGACTCCTCGGCACAACCCTGCGCCGGACGTCACGGGCCCTGACCCAGAGGGGCCAGCTGACACAGACATCACAGGAGGTCATCAGAGGCACCCGGTCCAGGCTCCGGAGCCTCCAGACCCTCAGTCGCGACCCCCGACCCTCCCCCTGCCTCGCTCTAAGAGCTGGGACATAGCCACGCGGGACGGGGGGAGGGGGCGTGGGGTGCAGCAAAAGTTGGGCCCCAGTGAGTTCACAAAGTGTTAGTCGCTTCAGTGGCGTCAGACTCTGTGACCCCATGGACTGTAGCCCCCAGGCTCCTCTGTCCATGGGATTCTCCAGGCAAGAGTATTGGGGTAGGTTGCCATTTCCTTCTCCAGGGGATCTTCCCAACCCAGGGTTTGAACCTCAGTCTCCTGCACTGAAACTCTTCACCATCTGAGTCTCTACAGTGGGTGAGGGGTGGCAATAAACAGGACATAATAACGCATGTCCTATGACTGTGGCTCAGATCATGAGCTCTTTATTACCAAATTCAGACTTAAATTGAAGAAAGTAGGGAAAACCACTAGACCATTCAGGTATGACCTAAATCAAATCCCTTATGATTATACAGTGGAAGTGAGAAATAGATTTAAGGGACGAGATCTGATAGAGTGCCTGATGAACTGTGGACTGAGGTTCGTGACATTGTACAGGAGACAGGGGTCAAGACCATCCCCATGGAAAAGAAATGCAAAAAAGCAAAATGGCAGTCTGGGGAGGCCTTACAAATAACTGTGAAAAGAAGAGAGGGAAAAAGCAAAGGAGAAAAGGAAAGATATAAGCATCTGAATGCAGAGTTCCAAAGAATAGCAAGAAGAGATAAGAAAGCCTTCTTCAGCAATCAATGCAAAGAAATAGAGGAAAAGAACAGAATGGGAACGACTAGAGACCTCTTCAAGAAAATTAGAGACACCAAGGGAACATTTCATGCAAAGATGGGCACCATAAAGCACAGAAATGGTATGGACCTAACAGACGCAGAAGATATTAAGAGGTGGCACAAATACACAGAACTGTACAAAAAAAGATCTTCATGACCAAGATAATCACGATGGTGTGATCACTCACCTAGAGCCAGACATCCTGGAATGTGAAGTCAAGTGGGCCTTAGAAAGCATCACTACGAACAAAGCTAGAGGAGGTGATGGCATTCCAGTTGAGCTGTTTCAAATCCTGAAAGATGATGCTGTGAAAGTGCTACACTCAATATGCCAGCAAATTTGGAAAACTCAGCAGTGGCCACAGGACTGGAAAAGGTCATTTTTTCATTCCAATCCCAAAGAAAGGCAATGCCAAAGAATGCTCAAACTACCGCACAGTTGCACTCGTCTCACATGCTAGTAAAGTCATGCTCAAAATTCTCCAAGCCAGGCTTCAGCAATATGTGAACCGTGAACTTCCTGATGTTAAAGCTGGTTTTAGAAAAGGCAGAGGAACCAGAGATCAAATTGCCAACATCCGCTGGATCATGGAAAAAGCAAGAGAGTTCCAGAAAAACATCTATTTCTGCTTTATTGACTATGCCAAAGCCTTTGACTGTGTGGATCACAATAAACTGTGGAAAATTTATGAAAGAGATGGGAATACCAGACCACCTGACCTGCCTCTTGAGAAACCTATATGCAGGTCAGGAAGCAACAGATAGAACTGGACATGGAACAACAGACTGGTTCCAAATGGAAAAAGGAGTACATCAAGGCTGTATACTGTCACCCTGCTTATTTAACTTATATGCAGAGTACATCATGAGAAACGCTGGGCTGGAAGAAGCACAAGCTGGAATCAAGATTGCTGGGAGAAATATCAATAACCTCAGATATGCAGATGATACCACCCTTCTGGCAGAAAGTGAAGAGGAACCAAAAAGCCTCTTGATGAAAGTGAAAGAGGAGAGTGAAAAAGTTGGCTTCAAGCTCAACATTCAGAAAACGAAGATATGGCATCTGGTCCCATCACTTCATGGGAAATAGATGGGGAAACAGTGGAAACAGTGTCAGACTTTATTTTTCTGGGCTCCAAAATCACTGCAGATGGTTACTGCAGCCATGAAATTAAAAGACGCTTACTCCTTGGAAGGAAAGTTATGACCAACCTAGATAGTATATTCAAAAGCAGAGACATTACTTTGCCGACTAAGGTCTGTCTAGTCAAGGCTATGGTTTTTCCTGTGGTCATGTATGGATGTGAGAGTTGGACTGTGAAGAAAGCTGAGCGCTGAAGAATTGATGCTTTTGAAGTGTGGTGTTGGAGAAGACTCTTGAGAGTCCTTTGGACTGCAAGGAGATCCAACCAGTCCATTCTGAAGGAGATCAGCCCTGGGTGTTCTTTCTAAAGAATAATGCTAAAGCTGAAGCTCCAGTACTTTGACCACCTCATGCGAAGTGTTGACTGATTGGAAAAGACTCTGATGCTGGGAGGGATTGGGGGCAGGAGGAGAAGGGGACGACAGAGGATGAGATGGCTGGATGGCATCACTGACTCGATGGACGTGAGTCTGAGTGAACTCCGGGAGTTGGTGATGGACAGGGAGGCCTGGCGTGCTGCGATTCATGGGGTCGCAAAGAGTTGGACACAACTGAACTCAACTGAACTGAACTGAACAATGGCTGTGTGCTGCTAAGCGTCTCCGGGAGAAACCAGCAGGAGAGATGGGCGAGGGGATGCATCCAGGGCTGGGGGCAGGCGGTGAAGGCTCCACGGGGCACCAAGCCAACATCTGGACATCTGCCTCTCCAGTCCTCAGGCGGGATCTTGGTTCCCAACCAGGGGCTGAACGCCAGGGACGGAACTTGCACCCCCTGCAGTGAAAGCATGGAGTCTTAACCACTGGGTCGCCAGGGAAGTCCCCCAAGGCATTCTTTCTGGCTGAGGACACCCCGCCCCAGTGCTTTACAGGGGGAGGAACCCCCTCCAAAGAGATCAGGGGTCCCGTCCAGCCCCAGTGCCTCGAGCCCCCTGCCTGGCCAGTCGGGACAGTCTTCCCAGGGGGACAGGGCTGAGGGAGGCCCGCAGTCTTTGAAGGTGGCCAGGACCTGGGGAGCACAGGGATCACTCCTGCCCCAAAGGCCCTGCGTGCGGCGGGGGTGTCCCTCACTCCTGTGACCCATTCTCAGCACGTGCAATCAGGGGTCCTCATCAGCTGGCTTTGAGTTAATCTACGGGAAACGTGAGAGTTCATCTCATGAGTAACCTTGATTGGACCCTAGGCTGCCCAGCAGGTAAACGTGATTTCTGGATGTGCCTGTGAGGCTGTTTCTGGAAGAGTTTGCATTTGGATCAGTAGACTGAGCGGTGCTGGGGGCCCTGCCCTGTGTGGGTGGATGCCATCTGACCCACTGAGGGCCTGAACAGAACCAAAAGGTGGAAGGAGGTGGACTTCACTGTCTGCCTGATGATCTGAGCTGCCTGACAACCCTGCTCTCTGCCTGCACTCGCCATTCCTGGTTCTCGTGTCTTCAGACCCAGGCTGGAGCTTGCAACGTGAGCTCTCTGGTTCTCAGGCCTTTGGAGGACACCACGGCTTTCCTGATATGCCGATGATACCACCCCTATGGCAGAAAGTGAAGAGAAACTAAAGAGCCCCTTGATGAAGGTGAAAGAGGAGAGTGAAAAAACTGGCTTAAAATTCAACATTCAAAAAACTAAGATCATGGCATCCAGTCCCATCACTTTATGGCAAATAGATGGGGAAACAACGGAAACAGTGACAGACTTTATTTTCTTGGGCTCCAAAATCACTGCAGACGGTCACTGCAGCAGTTAAATGAAAAGATGCTCTTTGGAAGAAAAGACCAACCTAGCCAGCATATGAAAAAGCAGAGGGACATCACTTTGCTGACAAACATCCATATAGTCAAAGCTATGGTTTTTCCAGTAGTCATATGAGAGTTGGACCATAAAGAAGGCTGAGTTCCAAAGAATGGATGCTTTCAAACTGGTGTTGGAGGAGACTCTTGAGAGTCCCTTGGACTGCAAGGAGATCAAACCAGTCAATCCTAAAGGAAATAAACCTTGAATATTCATTGGAAGGACTGATGCTGAAGCTGCAGCTCCAATACTTTGGCCACCTGATGCAAAGAACTGACTCATGTGAAAAGACCCGGATGCTGGGGAAGATAGAGGGCAGGAGGAGAAGGGGGCGACAGAGGATGAGATGGTTGGATGGCACCACCGACTCAATGGACATGAGTTTGAGCCAGCTCTGGGAGATAATGAAGGACGGGGAAGCCTGGCGTGCTGCAGACCATGGGGTTGCAAAGAGTCAGGCACGACTGAGCAAGTGAACGACAGCAATAGGGACACTACTCATATTGGGGCTTCCCTCATAGCTCACTTGGTAAATCATCTGCCTGCAATGCAGGAGACCTGGGTTTGATTCCTGGGTCGGGAAGATCCCCTGGAGGAGGAAATGGCAACCCACTCCAGTATTCTTGCCTGGAGAATCCCATGGACAGAGGAGCCTGGTGGGCACAGTCCATGTGATCGCAAGAGTCGGACATGACTTAGCGACTAAACCACCGCCACCACCACTCATTGGACTACAGCCCACTCAACTGACCTCCTTTTCATTTAATTACCACTGTAAAGACCTTATCTGAACATAGTCACATTCTGAGGTTGGGTGGCTGGGACTTCAACACACGAGTTCAGAAAGACATAATTGAACCCATCCCTCTTCTCAGAAGAAGAGATATGAAGCAAACGTGACAGTGCTGGCGCCTCTGGGTTACGGGGTGAGAACACCAGGAACCTCTCATCTGTAAATGTTTACAATAAATGCTGTGGGGAACAGGGAGTTCCCCGGCTGTCCAGTGGCTAAGACTCCAGCTCCCAATGCTGGGGGCTGGGGTTCAACCCCTAGGCAGGGAACTAGATCCCACAGGCCGTAAGAGCTTGCATGCAGCAACTAAGACCTGGCACAGATAAATAAATAAATAAATATTTTAAAAAGAAAATATTATGGGGACAAAGTCCCTCTTGGACTGGGTTGAGGGAGGCAGCATATGACGGGGGCGGGGTGGGGGAGGGGCGGAGGCAGGGAGGGAGAAGCCTTGTCTAGGCTCCTGAGAGGGTAACAGGCAGGAAGGCCAGGGGTCTCCAAACGGAGGAAATAGCCTGCAAGTGTCAGACATTTTTCTTTCTCTTAAGCGGCAGGAGGAAACAAACTAGCGATACTTTTTCCTTCTCTATACAAATTTAAAAGGAGGTTTCTCCTAAAATTCTGTGTTGCCATAATAACACCTGGTTTCACTTGAAGTTAACCATTGCCTTTTTCTTATGGAAATGTTTATCTTAAGCTATGCTAATATACTATGCATTTACCCCAAACTCTGTCTTCAAGTCGGTTCTGCCTTTTGGGCTCAGAACCTACTTGATAAACCAGTATGTTATACTCCGATATTGTTCCTATGTAAATGAAACTATTTGTATGGTGATCTGCCCTTCTTCAAGATTCAAGTTAATCCTTTTATGGCCCAAGATGAACCATTTGGAGCCAAGATTATCCCAAAATACATCTTATGGGTGAGGGGCCTGGTGCCATTCTAAGTTTTGAGACATTCCTTTCTTTCATGAACAGACTGCTGGTGACTATATAACATCCAGCTGAAGACTAGCAGGGAGGTACTCTTTCTGCCCCCTTCTGATGCCTATGTCAGAAGCTTTCTCTATCTCCTTTATACTTTAATAAAACTGTATCACACAAAAGCTCTGAGCGATCAAGCCTCGTCTCTGGCCCCGGATTGAATTCTTCTCCTCCGGGGGCCAAGAATCCCGGCGTCGTGATTCAACAACAACATTTCACTCCCATCGGGGTCCTGAAACCCCCTCCCCACACCAGAGAGGGATGTAGGGGCAGGGTCAGCGAGGCCAGCAAAGGAGGTTTGGGGCAGGGCCCTGAGCCCCGGGAACTACCTCTGTCCCAAACCTTCCATGGCTCCCATCTTGCACTCATAACCCAACTCCTGCCTAGCCTACAAAGCCCCACGTGTCTGGCCCCTGACCACTTGTCTGACTTCATCTCCTCACATCGCTCTCTCTCTCTCTCCCTCCCTTCAAGCTGACTCCTGCCTCAGGGCCTTTGCACCCACTGTGCCCTCTACCTGGGAAGCTCCTGGTTGCCACCCCTTCCATTAGCATTGCCAGACAATTATCACCTTCTCAGAGAGGGTTTCTCCACCTGAAGCATCAGCCCTGCCTGCGACTTCCTGTCCAGCCTCTGCATCCTCATGGCACCTCTGGAACCGTAATTTCTAGTTTACAGACAGCTCCCTCCCAGACTCCTGCAGGGACAGACTGTGCTTGTCTTGTTCACCACTGCATCCTGAGTCCCTGCACACAGCAGGTGCCGCATAAATGCTTGCTGCGTGACTCCATGCACCCTCTACCACCAGTTCCGAGAGCGGGGCTAGGAGAAAGGAGTCTGTGAATACGTTCTCATAGCTGCAAGGGCAGGTCCTCAGATGAAGCCGACCCCCAGCTGCTGGGGCTTTCATCAGGGAAGGAGACAGTGGGGCTTCCCCGGTGGTTCAGTAGTAAAGGACCCACCTGACAACGCAGGAGATTCGGGTTTGATCCCTCGTCCCGGAAGATTCCCACGTCCCGCTCACGCACCACAGCCAGTGAGGCCATGTTCTAGAGTTGGGGAGCCACAACTACTGGTACCCTCACGCCGCAAAGCCGCGACTCTGCAAGACAAGGCGACGCAACGAGAGGCCAGAGCACTGCACTAGAGAAGGCCCCACGCAGCACTGAAGACCCAGCACGGCCCAAAATAAACGCACTAAAAAATGATTGTTAGGAAAGGAAGGACGCGGGGGACTTCCCTTGGTGGTCTCGTGGCTAAGACTGCGCTCCCAATGCAGGGTGCCTGGGTCCCGGTCGGGGAACTAGACCCCACACGTCGCAGCTGGAAGATCCCGCATGTGCAACTAAGACCTGGTGCAGAGAAATAAATAAATATTTTTAAAGACTTTTTTTGCTTTTTTTTTTTTTAAAAAAAGGACGGAGACAGGAGGAGAAGGAAAGTGGCTCGAAAGTGCAAGCCACGTCCCTCCCTCGGGGTGTCCCAAGGCCAGCCTCAGGCGTTGGCGCCCCCTGGTGGGCCATCCAGGCGACACCCTGCCGGCCGGCGGCCCTCCCACGGGGACGGAGTGGTCAGCAGTTGTTGCCTGTGACCCGTGATGGCTTGGATGTGAGTCTGCTCCCGGAGCTGGGATGACAAAAGGTCATGCCAGCCATGCAGGGGCAGCCCCTTGGCTGTCCTGGGTACTGAGCTCTGACCTCTAACCCTGCAGAGACCTGGAGGTCCACTCCCCGCAGCACTCCGCCGCCCAGGCATCCTGGACTTTCCCCTCTGGGCCTGGGAGTAACAGGCCAGGAAACCTTCCAGGCCTACCTAGCTAGGACGCCACATCCCTGTCCAGGACACGTGCGCACACACACACACGCACACACGCACACACGCGCACACACATGCACACACACACGCGCGCACACACACACACACACACACGCACACACACAGTTGGCCCAGATCAAGACGGACACACATTCAAAGTCTGAGCCATGCTCCGGAGATGGTGACAGGTGGTAACAGAGACAGCGAGACAAGCCAGAAGCACAGAGTCGGGGGCGTCATCAGAGACACCGCAAAGAAGGGAGACGTGCAGACCCAGGGCGGGGCAGGAGAGCTGGGCACAGAGGAGGAGAGAGCAGGGGTGACACAGACCCAGCCCTGGAGTCAGGGGGACTCACACACGGATGGTGAAAGGGCCAGGGTGGAGCGCAGGAGGCCCGTGATGCCCCCAGGCGGACCCAACACCCAGGCCCCCACGCTGCATCCATGCTGCCCTGTCCCCGACTGTGGGGTGGCACACGGGTGGCACTGGGGGTGGGAGGGACAGCTCTCAGCACACTGGAGCTGTGGCTGGCGTGGGTGATACAGGGCGTCTGGTCCACCCTCTGCTACTGGCCGCACTGGCTGCAGCTCACAACACGCTGCCAGGGGCACCGGACCTCCGGCAACGTTGCTGGCTGCCTGCTGCTGGCACGGGTCGCCTGCCCCATGCAGGCCGCCACACTCAGTGGCCGCTGCTACCATGCTGCGGCTGGCCTGGTGCCCCCTCTGAGCCCTGTGCCCGGCCGGGCTTTGGCCACTACCCACTGGGCTGCCACCTGGGGCACGGCTGGATGGTGAACAGGCCCGGGAAGCAAAGGCCTGGATTTGGGCATTGTTGTTTAGTCGCTAAGTCGTGTCCAGCTCCTTGTGACCACGTGGACTGTAGCCTGCCAGGCTCCTCTGTCCAGTCCATGGGGTTTCCAAATTCAAGTACAAACCCCATCTTTGCCACTTAGTCGCTGTGGGAGTTTGCGGGATTTCTCCCTGGGCCACCTTCTCATCCCCATCTTAACAGTGAGGTAACAGAATGTGACAGCTGAACCCTAAAGAAGGCTGAGAGCCAAAGAGTCAATGCTTTGCAACTGAGGTGCTGGAGAAGACTCTTGAGAGTCCCTTGGACTGCAAGGAGATCAAACCAGTCAACCCTAAAGGAAGTTCAGTTCAGTTCAGTCGCTCAGTCGTGTCCGACTCTTTGTGACCCCATGAATCGCACGCCAGGCCTCCCTGTCCATCACCATCTCCCGGAGTTCATTCAGACTCACGTCCATCAAGTCCGTGATGCCATCCAGCCATCTCATCCTCTGTCGTCCCCTTCTCCTCCTGCGCCAATCCCTCCCAGCATCAGTCTTTTCCAATGAGTCAACTCTTCGCATGAGGTGTCCAAAGTACTGGAGCTTCAGCTTTAGCATCATTCCTTCCAAAGAAATCCCAGGGCTGATCTCCTTCAGAATGGACTGGTTGGATCTCCTTGCAGTCCAAGGGACTCTCAAGAGTCTTCTCCATCACCACACTTCAAAAGCATCAATTCTTCAGAGCTCAGCCTTCTTCACAGTCCAACTCTCACATCCATACATGAGCACAGGAAAAACCATAGCCTTGACTAGATAGATCTTAGTCAGCAAAGTAATATCTCTGCTCTTGAATATACTATCTAGGTTGGTCATAACTTTTCTTCCAAGGAGTAAGTGTCTTTTAATTTCATGGCTGCAATCACCATCCACAGTGATTTTGGAGCCCAAAAAAATAAAGTCTGACATTGTTTCTACTGTTTCCCCATCTTATTTCCCATGAAGTGATGGGACCAGATGCCATGATCTTCGTTTTCTGAATGTTGAGCTTGAAGCCAACATTTTCATTCTCCTCTTTCACTTTCATCAAGAGGCTTTTTAGTTCCTCTTCACTTTCTGCCAGAAGGGTGGTGTCATCTGCATATCTGAGGTTATTGATATTTCTCCCAGCAATCTTGATTCCAGCTTGTGTTTCCTCCAGCCCAGCGTTTCTCATGATGTACTCTGCATATAAGTTAAATAAGCAGGGTGACAGTATACAGCCTTGATGTACTCCTTTTCCTATTTGGAACCAGTCTGTTGTTCCATGTCCAGTTCTATCTGTTGCTTCCTGACCTGCATCCAGATTTCTCAAGAGGCAGGTTAGGTGGTCTGGTATTCCCATCTCTTTCAGAATTTTCCACAGTTTATTGTGATCCATACAGTCAAAGGCTTTGGCATAGTCAATAAAGCAGAAATAGATGTTTTTCTGGAACTCTCTTGCTTTTTCCATGATCTGGCGGATGTTGGCAATTTGATCTCTGGTTCCTCTGCCTTTTGTAAATCCAGCTTGAACATCAGGGAGTTCACCGTTCACGTATTGCTGAAGCCTGGCTTGGAGAATTTTGAGCATGACTTTACTAGCGTGTGAGATGAGTGCAACTGTGTGGTAGTTTGAGCATTCTTTGGCATTGCCTTTCTTTGGGATTGGAATGAAAAAATGACCTTTTCCAGTCCTGTGGCCACTGCTGAGTTTTCCAAATTTGCTGGCATATTGAGTGCAGCACTTTCACAGCATCATCTTTCAGGATTTGAAACAGCTCAATTGGAACGCCATCACCTCCACTAGCTTTGTTCGTAGTGATGCTTTCTAAGGCCCACTTGACTTCACATTCCAGGATGTCTGGCTCTAGATTAGTGATCACATCATCATCATTATCTGGGTCGTGAAGATCTTTTTTGTACAGTTCTTCCGTGTATTCTTGCCACCTTTTCTTAATATCTTCTGCTTCTGTTAGGTCCATACCATTTCTGTCCTTTATGGAGCCCATCTTTGCATGAAATGTTCCCTTGGTGTCTCTAATTTTCTTGAAGAGATCTCTAGCCTTTCCCATTCTGTTCTTTTCCTCTATTTCTTTACATTGATTGCTGAAGAAGGCTTTCTTATCTCTTCTTGCTATTCTTTGGAACTCTGCACTCAGATGCTTATATCTTTCCTTTTCTCCTTTGCTTTTCACCTCTCTTCTTTTCACAGCTATTTGTAAGGTCTCCCCAGACAGCCATTTTGGTTTTTTGCATTTCTTTTCCATGGGGATGGTCTTGATCCCTGTCTCCTGTACAATGTCACGAACCTCAGTCCATAGTTCATCAGGCAGAAATCAACCCTGAATATTCTCTGGAAGGACTGATGCTGAAGCTGAAGCTCCAATACTTTATGCTATATCCCATCTGGTAGCTCTTTTTTCAAAAGGATGGCTTGCTAAGCATTCCCAAGAGGCTCCATTCTCTTACTACCAGGACCTGGGTTCAATCTCTGGTCTAGGAACTAAGATCCCTGAAGCCTCTCTGCCAAAAAAAAAAAAAAAAAGGTGGACAGGGAGAAGGGGGGAGACTCCTGTAATTTATCTTCTCTTCTTGAGCCGTGTTATAGTCGTTTGTAATTTGTTGCTGATAATATTCCCTGGGAATCGTTCAGGGGGAAATTTATAAGGGATGGACTTAGAAATAACATATTTTAGTACTTAACGACTGAGAGCTTTTTAAAAGATTTATTTATGTTCGGCTGTGCCGGGTCTTGGTTGCTTCCTCCGCTGGCGGCGAGCGGGGCTGCTCTGCAGCTGCGGCGCGCTGGCTTCTCACTGCAGCGGCTTCCCTTAGGTCAGCGCCGGGCGCTGGGCGTGCGGGCCCCATAGTTGCTGCACGCGGCCTCAGTCTTTGAGGCTGCCGGGCTCCAGAGCGCAGGCTCAGTAGTTGCGGCGCACTGGCCCAGTTGCTCGGCGACCTGTGGGATCTTCCCGGAGGAGGGATCAAACCTGCATCGCCTGCGTTGGCAGGCAGCCTCCTCACCGCTGAGTCATAAGGGACGCCCTATGAGAGCTTTCAGAAAGTTCTTCGTTTCCCTCCTGAGAGCTTTTTCCCGACGTACGCTAAATCCCAGCTCAGCTGCAGTGGCTTTGGGTGCGCGTGTGCCCTGACCTCCGTTTCTCCTTCAGGAAACAGGGACACTCATGCCTTCCTGTGCGTGCCTGGAGGCAGGGGGCCTCGCCAAGGGGCAGCGTGTCAGGCGCCGGGGACCCCGGGGGCTCCTCCTCACCGTGCTGTGTCCGTCTGTCTCCCTGCCTGGATGCCGGAGCACGCCCGGAGCCCCGCCTCCGCGCCGGGCAGCCCCCGGCTCGGCCTGGGCTGCAACCACTGACCCAGTTGCCGTGGCCTCCAGGGGGAGCCCGGGAGGAGCCACCAGGGGCGGGGTCAGAAGGAGACGTCGGAGGAGGAGGACTCACTTAGGAAGGAGCCATCCGGGCAACCTCAAGACGCCGGGAAAGGCAGGAGCAGACCCTCCAGAAGCAACGCCCTGACCTCAGCTCAGGGGACCCAGCATGATCCTGACCCAGAACTGCAGGGGAAGCCACGTGCATGGTGTGAAGCCGCCAGCTTTGTGGCCACGTGTTGGGGCGTCCACGGGGCTCATGTACCTCCCAACACAGACTCCCACCGGTCTTCTCAAGCGCGGAGAGGCCCCTCCCACACAGCAAGGCCCCAGGGCCAGCCCCCCAGCCCCTCAGTGAAATGCCTGGGGGGAAACCAGGCCGGTCCCATCTGGCTGGCATCCCCTCAGGTCATCCCCCCGGACAACCTGAGCAGCCAGGCCCAGCCTGCAGGCGGTCCCCGCCCCTCTCCCCTGCTCGCTCGGAAGCTGAGGTGGGAAAGTCTGGGTTTGGGAGTCAGCCCGCCCCCTAGATGCCAGCCCCCTGCAGCTGTTAGGCCCTGGGCAGAGCAGGCCTCCCTGAGCCCTGGAGCAGAGGGGCAGGAAGGCTTGGGGAGGAGGTGTGGCGGGGGCTGGGCAGATGTGGGGTGTCTGCCCCACAGCTGGAGGTGCTCAGCACACTCCCGGGGGCACTGCCCACTCCCTCTGGGCGCTGGGCACCCAAGCCTCCCTGCACCCCCTCCCCTGGGCTGCAATTACGGGTCCTCCAGGCTAATCGCCGGGGTTGACTCACTCCTGGCCCCGCTTCCCTAATGAGGCCTTTGTCCCCTTAATTGGCCATCTCCAGGCGCTTTTCTCTGACCCCCCCACCTTCGCTGCCTGTCCCAGATCCCAGGCCCAACTATGTGCTAATTGGGCCTTTGGGGGGGACACACAGAACGACCCCTCCCCTCCCTGTCCCCTGGCCGGCCTATATCAGACCCCCACCTATGGGCTCCTCACACCTCAGGGCCGGGGTGAGGGCACAGGACAGTTCCGATTCCCCGGGCCCTGCTCTGCCAACCGAGGTCCCCCGTCCCTGTATGGTCCCCCACCCCCGTCTCTCTTCCCGTGCCTGTCCCTGGCCCTGGGCCCCCAGCCCCAGCTGCTCCTCGCCCCTCGAAGATTTGCAGGGGTGGCTGCTCTCTGATCAGCATTGTGGGGAGCCGTTCCGTCACGCCAGCCATGCACCCCGGGGCTCCCACAGGCCCTGGAGTCTCCGAGGCAGGCCCCCGGGAGCTGTGCGCCTTTGTGAGCGGGGCGGCTGCCCACGTGCTACGTGCCCTGCACCCGCGGCGGGCCAGGCCCCCCAAAAGGAGGCCCAACCACAGGCGGTTCCTACACAACCAGATCTGCAGGTGAGGGGGGCAGGGTGGGAGGGGACTGGGAGGGGCCGGGGTGGGACTCAGGCCCAGACAGCACAAAGCGGGGGGTACCCCGGGGCCAGATGCCCCCAACATGCATCTACGGAGTGCCGGCTGTGTGCCCGGCCCCAGAGACCCATCGTTGGAAGCACAGTTCTCTGCCTCGGCAGTTCCCTGGCGGTCCAGTGGTTAAGCCTCTATGCTTCCACTCAGGAGGCGTGGGTTCAATCCCTGGTCCGGGAACCAAGACTCTGCATGCCACGGGCATAGCCAGAAAAACTCTCTGCTTCATGGAGTTTGTGTTCCAGTGGGGAGGCAGCTGATAAGGGACTGTCAAAATAAAGAAGTGGGGCCTTCCCCAGCGGCCCCAGGGTTAAGCCTTTGCCTTCCAGTGCAAGGGGTGCAGGTTCGGCCCCTGGGCAGCGAATTCAGAGCCCACATAGCATAAAAGTGAAAGTGTTAGTCACCCAGTCGCGTCCCACTCTGTGCGGCCCTGCGGACTGTAGCCCGCCAGGCTCCTCTGTCCATGGGATTCTCCAGGCAAGAATACTGCAGTGGGTAGCCTTTCCCTTCTCCAGGGGATCTTCCCGACCCAGGGAGCAAACCCGGGTCTCCCGAATTGCAGGTGGATTCTTTACTGTCTGACTCACCAGGGAGGCCCAAGATCCCACATACCTTGTGGCCAAAAAATAAAAAAACAAAAACATAAGACAGAAGCAATATTTAGCAAACTCAATAAAGACTTAAAAAAAAAATAAAGAAGTGAATGACACCATAGGAGGCTACAACATGACAGGATGGTGAGTGAAAGGACCCAGACCGGGAGGGCCCCCTACTGTGCGAGTCCATTCCTGTGAAACATCCAGAACGGGCATGACCACCGAGCAGGAAGCAGGTTGGTGGGTGCCAGGGGCTGGGGGCAGGCTGGGGAGACATGCCTAACAGGCGCCAGGTCTTCTGGGATGTGATGGAAAGTTCTGGAACTAACTAGAGGGGGTTTTTGCACGACATCATGAGTGTACTGAAGGCCACTGAATTGCACGCTTTAAAATGGTTCCTTTTAAGTGCTGTGAATTTTACCTCAGTTTTTACAAACGATACGGTGTGTTTGAAGGTGGTGAGTGCTGCCGAGGGCATGCTGGGGGCAAGCTGGCATTTTAGGAAAGGTGTCTAGGAGGGCCTCCCTGGGGAGGGGAGGGAGTAGCCCTGGGGAGATGAAGAGGGCAGCTCTGGAAGGGGGCACACTGCAAAGGCCCAGAGGCGCCAGGGAGCAGGCCTAGGGAGGCTGGAGCAGAGTGAGGGGAGGGACTCAGGCTCAAGACAGAGAAGGGACTGATCCGGGGACCTCGTGGGCCTCGGAGGGTCTTGGGCTCTGGGCGGGGACGTGGTGGGGTCTGAAAGGACCCTCAGGCTGTCGATCGGGGGTGCAGGTGGCTAGGGATGGTGGTGGCTCAGACGATGGAGGCGGGGTCCGACTCCGGGGCGGTTTGAAGGCAGCGCCTTTCTAACCCACACACCATGCACACTCGGCCTCTCTCGTGCTCCAGCACCCCCTCCCGTGGCTCCCGTGGCCCTCAGCACAGAGGCTCTGCCCCGCCAGACCCTGTTCCCCTCCAGCTGCAGCTCCCCACCTGGCTCTGCACCAGCCTCTTGCGGGGGCCCCGCCTTGCCCTGTCTCCGGGCACGTGGATGGAGACCTCTGCTCCTCCGGGTCTCTGCCCAGCCTGTCCACGCCCGCACACCCTTCCGGCCCTGTGCTCGCCCCTCACCCTGTGGCAGTGACTGTTTTTTGAGGCTGCTGTGTGCCAGGTACACTGTCCTAAGGCCCTGCAATACGCTAGGTCGCTTAACACTCCCACAAACCTGCACGGTAGGTTCTGTCTTTTCCCCGTGTTACTGACGAGGGAACTCAGAGAGGCGCAATGACTTATCCAAGGCTACACAGCTAGAGAGGTGAGACGGCTGTAGGCAGTCTGAGTCCATGCTGTGGACCACTCTGCAGTCCTGCCTGGATACAGCGTCTCAGGGACCGGGTAGTGAGGGTGATGGTGGTGATGGTGCTGAGGATGAAGATGATGAAGGTGACAGTAAGGATGATGGTAGTGACTGTGATGATGGCGGCGGTGGTCGTGATGGTGAGGGTGGTGGTGGTGCTGAGGCTGAGGTGATGGTAAGGATGAGGGTGGTGGCGATGGGAGCTAAAACCTATGGGACACTTCCCATGTGCCTGGCACTGTTCTGCTGCTGCTGCTAAGTCGCTTCAGTCGTGTCCGACTCTGTGGGACCCCACAGACGGCAGCCCACCGGGCTCCCCTGTCCCTGGGATTCTCCAGGCAAGAACACTGGAGTGGGTTGCCATTTCCTGCTCCAATGCATGAAAGTAAAAAGTGAAAGTAAGGTTGCTCAGTCGTGTCTGATCTTAGCGACCCCATGGCTGCAGCCCACCAGGCTCCCCCTTCCCTGGGATTTTCCCGGCAAGAGCACTGGAGTGGGGTGCCATCGCCTTCTCCGTGGCACTGTTCTAAGTGCTTTAGTTTTAGCCCCTGATGCCCCTTACAGTGAGCATAAGCTCAGGAATCGCTGACAGCAGCCCCAGGAGGCAGGTGCTCTCACAGTCCTCCCTTTTCAGATGAGGAAACTGAGGTACAGAGCAGGAAAGTGACTTGCCCAAGCTCCTGATTTTCTGGAAGTGGGTGGCTCCGGGGACTCGCCCCAGGAGATCCTGGACCACACGTGAATGAGTGGGAGCCGCCCAGCCTAACCACTTCTCCCCTGCCGCAAGCGGCCTTCCTCCAGGGAGCCCAGGATGGAAGACCCACCTGCCCCCAAACACGGTCCCGCCCCATGTTCCAGAGCCAGCCTGCTCACCAACTGCTCAAGGACCCTTCCCCACCTTCAGCCCGCCCCCAGCCTGGGCCCCGTGGCGATGCCGCTGCTGGGCACCCCCCGCAGCTCCCTGCCTGTCCTCCCCTACCCCCAGGGCCAGCTTCCACAGCACAGACGTCCCCACCCCCACGGCGTCTCTGCCCCAGGGTCCCCGAGGCCCGGGCCGCCCACAGTGAGCACATCCCCCTGGGCACGCAGGCGCAGCCCGGCCCGACAAGATCCAGGGCAGGGCGAGCTCCGCTGTGTCTCCCCACCCACGCCCTCCTTTCTCTGGGTCCCCTCAGGCCCTGCTCCCCCCGGATCCCCCTCCACCCACGCTAGAGATTGTTTAACTCCGTGTGAAAATTTTCAAACTTGCAGAAAGGTCGAAAGACGGTTGTCTGACACAGCAGTTCTTTTATTGAAACTTTAATTGATTATTTATTCGACAGCTCTGGGTCTCAGTTGCGCCCCGCGGCACGGCGTGCAGGGAGTCTAGCTCCCCAACCAGGGATCGAACCCGGGGCCCCGGCTTTGGAAGCATGGTGTCTTAGCCACTCGACCACTGGGAAAGTCAGATATATTCTCTAAAATTAATTAATTAACTTTTATTTATCTTCGCGGCTGTGTGGGTTTCTCTAGTTGTGGCGAGCAGGGCTCCTCTCTAGGTGTGCGCATGGGTTTCTCGTTGCGGTGGCTTCTCTCCTTGGGGAGCACGGACTTCTGCACAGGCTCCAGTTGTGATGCTCCGGCTTACTCTTTCCAGGGCATGTGGGGTCTTCCCTGATCAGTGACCCAGCGTGGTATCTTAGTCACTGGACTACCAGGGAAGTTTCAACGGATACATTTTTAAATAAACCTTTCCCTAAAGGTTTAACAGTACAAAAAATAAATAAATAAATAAATGCACGCATCATCCGTGCGGAGCTTAATGAATTTTTCCCAAAGGGGACCCGCTGATAAAATCAACATTCAGATCCAAGAACAGGGCATTTCTTGCCCCCAGAGATCCTGGTGGGATCCCCTTCCCATGAGTCGCCATGCTGACATCTCTCCCTGTTGATCGAGTTAGCCTGGTTTTGAACTTTATTTCTATGGTGTCACGCACCGACTGGGAGAAGGCAATGGCAACCGACTTCAGTACTCTTGCCTGGAAAATCCCATGGACAGAGGAACCTGGTAGGCTGCAGTCCATGGAGTCGCAAAGAGTCAGACACGACTGAGCGACTTCACTTTCACTTTTCACTTTCATGCATTGGAGAAGGAAATGGCAACCCACTCCAATATTCTTGCCTGGAGAATCCCAGGGACAGGGGAGCCTGGCGGGCTGCCGTCTGTGGGGTCGCACAGAGTGGGACACGACTGAAGCCACTTAGCAGCAGCAGCAGCGGCACGCACGGACTAAGTCTCATTGCTTTCGTTCAACACCATGTTTTTCCATTCATCTGCTGGAACAGCCACGATCAAACATGACAGACCGGGCCGGGCACTGAGGATAACCTCACGATTCTGGAGCCTCAGGCCCCAGACCAAGGTGCTGGCGGAGAGAGGCCTCCTCCTCGGCTTCTCCTGTGGTCCTTCCTCGGTGTGTCCGAATCTCCTCCTTCTGGGTTAGGAACCACCCTGATGACATCATTTTGATTTAATCACCTCTCTAAAGACTCCATCTCCAAATGCAGTCCTGTTTTGAGGCCCTGGGGCTTCCCTGATGGTTCAGTGGTAAAGAATCTGCCTGCGATGCAGGCGACCTGGATTCAATCCCTGGGTTGGCAAGATTCCCTGGAGAAGGAAATGGCAACCCACTCCAGTATTCTTGCCTGGAGAATTCCATGGACAGAGCAGCCTGGTGGGCTACAGCCCATGGGGTCCCAGTCAGACATGACTGACGACGAGCCTGCAGCTACTGAAGCCCGTGCACCCTAGAGCCCGTGCTCTACAACCAGAGAAGCCACCGCGATGAGCCGCCCGCACACCCCGACTAGAGGAGCCCCCGTGCACCCCAAGGAGGGAAAGCCCTCACAGCGACAGACCCAGCACGGGCAAACATAAAGAAACATCTTCAAGTGCGCACAGTGTTGGATGGCAAGTGCTGCCCTGCGCAATGCGCAAGCGCCACAGCTGTTTATAGCTTCCCTGTGGATGGGGTTGAAAGTGAAACAAAGGGTCAGTTGATCAGTCCTGTCCGACTCTGCAACCCCACGGACAGTAGCCGGCCAAGCTCCTCTGTCTATGGGATTTCCCAGGCAAGAATACTGGAGTGGGTTGCCATTTCCTTCTCCAGGGAAATCTTGGGATCGAACCTGTGTCTCCTACATTGCAGGCAGATTCTTTACCATCTGAGCCACCAGGAAAGCCCATGGATGGGGTTAGAACTGTGGGACTCAAGGAAACGGGACCCAGGGCAGAGACAGTAGCTTAAAGACAAATGGGGAGGGAGAGAAGAGACACGTCACTCCGGGGATGGCAGACGGGAGGGGATTTCTTCGCGGTCACCCCTGTAACGCCCGGCTCTTTCTGCAGGCAGTTTGCCAAGATCGAAGCTGCCACCCAGCGCCTGGCCGTGTCCATCCTGTCCCAGGAGGCGCCTCCCCAAAGACCGCCGCCCCAGAGGCCACCCCCACCACCTCCCTCCCCCTTCCTGGGTGTGGCCTGTGCCGTGGCGCCCACCGAGGCACTGCACGCTGGCCCCAGCCTGAGTCTCGCTGCCCTGGACACCTCCACCCTCGACCTCTTTGAGGACATTGCGCTCCCCCTGGCGTGTCCTTCAGCCTCATCTGACCTGTCCCTCTGTGTGCCAGGCCAGCCGGCCCTGAGGCAGGACACACGGCTCTACGACCCCCTGCTCCCTCCCCCGCGTTCCCTGGGTGGAGGGGAGGAGCTCTTGGCTTCTGAGGGGGTCAGGTGGGAGGTGCCTTGTGCCTGCCCTTCTCAGGGTACCCCTGCAGGCTGGGGGACCTACTTCCCGTGACATCCAATCACAACCCCGCCCAGGCTCCCAGAGGGACCAGAGCCCCCGCCATGACAGCTCCTCAGCTGCCTGCCGGGCAGTCTCCTGTCCCATCCACGAGCTTCCTGGCAACCTCTGGCCACAGGAATCAAGCCCAGATTCCCGCCTCGGCCTCAAGGGTCGTCTCCCAGGTCCAGGGCCCCCAGTTCAGCCTCTGGGATGGGGGAGGGGGTGCTCTCTCCCTCCCTCACCTTCTCCCTTCTTTCTGCTCAGCCCCACCTCCTTGGTGACTGTCCCCCTCAGCTCCCTCTCACCCTGGCTCAGCTCTGTCTAATGTCTGGTCTCGTCTTGTTTATTCCCAAAGACTGCACAGCGCCTACTGCATACCAGGCCCAGATCTGGGTGTGAGGACTCAGCAGTGAATAAAACACACATCTCTGCCCTCGTGGAGTTGACATGGCAGGGTGGGGGGTAAAGTTGGGAGCACTGAAAATAAATGAGTACATTCATACTTTTTTTTTTTTTTTCTTAAGGCAAGATAAATTTCCAATTTCAGATTGGTATTAGTGCTGGGAAGAAAATATTGATCGGATAGCAACCCGATTGGGTGACTCCTTCATACAGGGTGGTCAGGGAAGTCCTTCAATGACAAGGAGCTGGTACTGTGAAAAAGTCTGGGGTTTCAAGCAGAGGGACCAGCTGGTACAAAGGCCCTACGGTGGGATGTTGAGGGCCAGCCTGGCTGGAGTGGAGTGAGCCGGAGGAAAGTGTAAGACGGTGGGCATTTTAGGGGCTGAAAGGCAGACAGTGAATTGGGAGTTCAGTTCAGTTCAGTTCAGTCGTTCAGTCATGTCCGATTCTTTGCGACACTGTGAACCATAGCACGCCAGGCCTCCCTGTCCATCACCTACTCCTGGAGTCCACCCAAACCCATGTCCATTGTGTCAGTGATGCTACCCAACCATCTCATCCTCTGTTGTCCCCTTCTCCCCCTGCCCTCAAACCCTCCCAGCATTAGGGTCTTTTCAAATGAGTCACCTCTCCGCATCAGGTGGCCAAAGTATTGGAGTTTCAGTTTCAACATCAGTCCTTCCAATGAACACCCAGGAGTGATCTCCTTTACGATGGACTGGTTGGATCTCCTTGCAGTCCAAGGGACTCTCAAGAGTCTTCTCTAACACCACAGTTCAAAAGCATCAATTCTTTGGCGCTCAGCTTTCTTTATAGTCCAACTCTCACATCCATACATGACTACTGGAAAAACCATAGCCTTGACTAGACAGACCTTTGTTGGCAAAGTAATGTCTCTGCTTTTGAATATGCTGTCTAGGTTGGTCATAACTTTCCTTCCAAGGAGCAAACGTCTTTTAATTTCATGGCTGCAATCACCATCCGCAGTGATTTTGGAGTCCAAAAAAAATAAAGTCTGACACTGTTTCCCATCTATTTCCCATGAAGTGATGGGACCGGATGCCATGATCTTCGTTTTCTGAATGTTGAGCTTGAAGCCAACTTTTTCACTCTCCTCTTTCACTTTCATCAAGAGGCTTTTTAGTTCCTCTTCACTTTCTGCCAGAAGGGTGGTGTCATCTGCATATCTGAGGTTATTGATATTTCTCCTAGCAATCTTGATTCCAGCTTGTGCTTCTTCCAGTCCAGTGTTTCTCATGATGTACTCAGCATATAAGTTAAATAAGCAGGGTGACAATATACAGCCTTGACGTACTCCTTTTCCTATTTGGAACCAGTCTGTTGTTCCATGTCCAGTTCTAACTGTTGCTTCCTGACCTGCATACAGGTGTCTCAAGAGGCAGGTTAGGTGGTCTGGTATTCCCATCTCTTTCATAAATTTTCCACAGTTTATTGTGATCCACACAGTCAAAGGCTTTGGCATAGTCAATAAAGCAGAAATAGATGTTTTTCTGGAACTCTCTTGCTTTTTCCATGATCCAGCGGATGGTGGCAATTTGGTCTCTGGTTCCTCTGCCTTTTCTAAAACCAGCTTGAACATCAGGGAGTTCACGGTTCACATATTGGTGAAGCCTGGCTTGGAGAATTTTGAGCATGACTTTACTAGCATGTGAGATGAGTGCAATTGTGCGGTAGTTTGAGCATTCTTTGGCATTGCCTTTCTTTGGGACTGGAATGAAAACTGACCTTTTCCAGTCCTGTGGCCACTGCTGAGTTTTCCAAATTTGCTGCCATATTGAGTGCAGCACTTTCACAGCGTCATCTTTCAGGATTTGAAACAGCTCAACTGGAATTCCATCACCTCCACTAGCTTTGTTCGTACTGATGCTTTCAAAGGCCCACTTGACTTCACATTCCAAGATGTAATCCGTGGGTCTAAATTTCTGTCTCTAGCTAGAAGGGCCAAATTCGGACCCAAGGTCTCCCCCTGCGCCGCGCACCTCGCGCCCTTCCCCGCTGTCGTTCGAACTTTACAGTCGGTCTGACCCCCAACCTCTGGGGCTGCAGTCCCGAGTTCTCTGTACCCGGCTCACCGCTCCGCCTTTAGACACGCCACGCACGCCTTTCGCGACTCTCCATTGGCCCGACCCTCTGCCTTTCTCCAAGACGGGCCAATCACGCTCTCAAGACGGACAGCCTGGCCCACGGCCCCCCTCCCCGAGGCGGGTGGGAAGAAGCGGCGTTCGCGGATTGGCTGCCAAGGGAGCGGAGCAGAGCTAGGCGAGTGCCTATTGGGCGGATCGGCTCGGGAGGCGGGACGTGGAGGGCGCGGGGTGGGGCTCCGTGTCCAGAAGGTGAGAAACGTTGACCCGGCCTGCGGACCCTACCCGAGGAGTCGAGCTGCGCGAGTCCGGCGGCAGCGGGTGAGTGACTGCAGGCCTCACCTGCGGAGGGCAGGCCCGGCTTCCTCCGGAGCCTTCCGAGTAAGGCCCCGCCGGCGCTGTGGGGGCACGGACCTCCCCGCCTGCCGCTGGGGGGACCAAGGCTCCGCGGGGCCATCCGGAGCCGAGGGGACGCGGCCGGGGCAGGACTCCTGCCCGCGCCCGACACTAGTGGCTGGCCAGGGCCGATTCCACCCTCCGCGCCGAGTGCCCGCATCACCCTTGCGCGGCGGCTGTTTCCCCAAGAAGGAAACCGGCTCAGACGGAGCGTGAAACTTGAGGGTCACACAGCCAGCGAGGCTGAGTGCGGACGCACTCCCCCCAGGCCACCTGGGGGATCTCAACAGACCGATTCGCTCCGCAGGTGGCCCCGCATCGCGGGCCGCTCCTCCGCCCGGCCTCGGGCTTCCTCTACCCTGAGCTGCGTTCTGGATCCTCAACACTCCCCTAGAGCACCCCCAAACTCTGTCTCCAGCCAGGCCCCGCCCCCACGTTTTTCATCTCCTCTGCCTCAATCTGGTGGGCTCTTCAAGGGAATTAGCCCACCCTCTTGACGACTGGAAACCAGGCCCGCCTGCCCCCTCTTCTCCGTCCCCGCTGCCTGGACTGGACCCTGCCCTCCCGGCCTCCACCTCCAGTCCAGCCCCACAGGCGGCCAGCGAGGCCTCCCTGTTTTCTATTTTCAAAACTTTCTTGTGGAAGTTTATTACACGTGTAGGGAAAAGTACAAATCACAGATACACAGCTCACGTATCTTCACAAAGAGTATGTGAACAGCATACAAACGCAGAAACCAAACACCCCCGACTCGAAGTCCCAGCCCCTCCTTCATCACTGCTGCCCAAGGACAATCATTATCATGACTTTAATGCCACCGATGGGTTTGGCTGGGTTCTTGCCTTATGTAAACGTTTTACTGTATTGTATTCACTGTATTATATTTACCTGACCGGAGAACCTGTTTACACACTGTCAAAAATTCAAGAGCAACAGAGTCATACACACAGTGGTCAAACACCCTTCACACTGTGCCCCTCAGAGACCTGTCCATGCAGAAAAAGCCTGTTCTTACGTGCTCGCCAGAGAGCAAATACGGATTGCAGCAGTATGTAGGCTTTTTTTTTTCCTTCTTGCATTTTGGCACAAATGGGAGCACTGTTTACACACTATGTTTGTCGCGTCTGTCCCCCCTGTCACCTCCCCTCCTTAACATCTCTCAGACACTTCTCCACATTGTTACTTAGATCTTCCTTCTGGTTACCAGTGCCCTAACCGTGGATGTTTAGATTTATCTCTGTTCTTTTGCTCAGGGAGGGGTCTATAGTGAATAACCTTGTCCCATAACGAATAACGGGTCATTTCACAGGCATGTCTGCAGGCATGCACGTAGGCTAAACACTTAGCATGAGTTCCCTGGGTCACAGGGTTTGTGAATCTGTAATTTTGAGAACTGTGGGCACATGGTTCTCCCCAGGGGGTGCTTGCTGCAGTTTACACCCCTACCATCCCAAAGGGGAGCTCCTGCAGGCGCCCCTCACAGACGGGCATTCCAGCACCCCGCCTGCTCCTGACCCTGTCCCTCCGTCTCTTGGAGAGTTACCACCCAGAACCGGAGTGAGGAGAGCGCTCCAGGTGGAGGCAGCTGCCTGGGCAAAGGCCCTGAAGGGGGATGTGGCAGTCCAGCGCCTTGTGGGGGGACGGTACCTCTTAGTGTTGAAGGCAGAGAAAAGCCATGAGGCCTGGGGGAGAGCTAAGATGGGGTAACAGGGTCACCTGTGTGTTTTCTAAAAGATTGCTTTCTCTCTCTCCACTTTCTCTGGGAGAACTCTGCCAAGACAGAGTAGCTTCCCCAGAAAGCCTCACCCTGGCCACAGCTGTAATTAATTTTACACAATGAAGTAACGCAGTGTGGTTTCATTTTTGAGGGAATTTCCCTTCCATTTGTATTTCGAGACAAAATTCCCACAGCATAAAATTCACCATTTTAGCCATCCACTAGGTTTTAAACTTTAGATGTTCCATGTAGGAAACATTTCCAGTGGGAGATGTGCTCAATTTAAAGAGTAACCGAAAACACCTGTGGGACTCCCGACACTGAAACTTGCCCTGAGCAAGGGTCAGCTGGCTTGCCCTCCGCTGGGTGCACTGGGTCCGCAGGGCCTTTGCTTCCTAAATAAATTAACAAATAAGTGAGTGACATGCAGAGATGGGGGGAGCTGCAGACGCAAGCCAGGACTCCCCATTTGTGCATCAGTTCCAGGAACCAGAGACAAGTCTCTGGTAACATGGGCTGGGACCGTGAGACTCGGGGTGTCCGGGGCCCTGATGGGGAGAGGGGGCAGTCACCCCTCTAGTCCCCACAGCACCTCGGCCCTCATGGACCCCTCCCCTGGACCTCAGTGTCCTCCCCTTTAAAAGGGCTGCTGGCCAGGTGACTCTACCAGTGCCCCCCTTAATTTTTACATTGCTTGCTTTCTTTTTAATGGTGGGAGGGGCTTCCCCTGGAGGCCCCGGGGGTTAAGACTGTGCTTCCAATGCTGAGGGCACGGGTGCCATTCTTGGTTGGGGAACAGTTGCCACACAGTCAGAAATTAAGCAAAATAAAAATAATTAAAATTGCGGCAAAATATACATAACCTAAACCTTACCATCCTGACCATTTTAAAGCGTATAGTTAGGAGGCATTTGGTGTGTCGCTAATATTGTGCACCCAGCACTGCTCTCTGGTTCCAAAGCACTTCCATCCCCAGACGGGAACTCCAGGCCCCTCTGCAGTCTCTCCTCCGCCCGCTCCGTCTCGGTGGACGGTCCCTGTAAAGGGACTCCTGCGCGGTGCTCTGTGACGGCAGCATCACGGCGAGGGGTGTCTACGCTCCTTTCCTTTTCGTGGCCGAATACTCCACGCCGCGGGTACCCCAGCCTTTCTTTCTAAGACCCCGAGGCGGTGGGGTTCAGCTAGTGAGTCTCAGGCATGGGCAAACTGTATTCAGAGAGGCAGTCAGACCTGAGGGATCACAGGCCATGGGGGCGGGGGAGGGGGTGCAGCTTTGCCTCGGGCTGGCCGTGCCTTCAGAGCCTCAGTCTCCCCCGGGGCTGCGGGAGGGTCACAGGGGGAGTCTAGGGGGTGAGTGTGTGGACCCCGGACATGCAGAGAAGCCCCCTCTGAGCCTAACCGCACTCCCTGGGCCCTCTGCCCATCCCAGGACATGGCAGCTGCGAGGCCCGCGTTGGGCCGCGTCCTCCCCGGATCTTCCATGCTCTTCCTGTGCGACATGCAGGAGAAGTTCCGCCACGTCGTGTACTTCCGCCAGATCGTCTCCGTGGCTGCGCGCATGCTCAAGGTACAGCCCTGCTCCCTCAGGCCCGGGTCCAGACCCCACGCCTCCTCCCTCAGACCCGGGGGTCCAGCCCTCCAGCCCCTCGTCCGTCAGACCAGGAGTCCAGGCCCCAGCCCCTCTTTGGGCTCAGACCAGTGCTCCTGTGCCCCCACGCCAGGTGGCCCGGCTGCTGAATGTCCCGACAGTGCTGACTGAGCAGTACCCCCAGGGCCTGGGCCCCACGGTGCCCGAGCTGGGCGCCCAGGGCCTGCAGCCGCACTCCAAGACCTGCTTCAGCATGGTGCCCGTGGTGCAGCAGGAGCTGGACGCGCGGCCCCAGCTGCGCTCCGTGCTCCTCTGTGGCTTGGAGACACAAGCCTGCATCTTGGTGAGACCCCCACTGACCCTTGGGACCTCCTCTCCACCTGAGACCTCCCCAACCTGAAAACCCGGAACCCTGGACGCTCTCCTTCCTGACCCGTGGCTCCCCTCCTGACCTGGGATCTTCACCTCCACTCAGGACCCCTGGTCTTTCGTCCTGCTGAGGATCCCGCTATAATCCCCACCCCTCCTGCCCTGATCTGCCCTCAGCTCCACCCTGGCCCCCGTCATTCCTGGCTGGGGTGGTCCTGACCTCTCTCCACCCCCAGCAAACGGCCCTGGACCTCCTGGATCGCGGGCTGCAGGTCCACGTGGTGGTGGACGCCTGTACCTCCCGGAGGTGAGCTCTTCTCAGGGGTGAGGTGCGTGTGGGTTGGGTTTGGGGCACCCAGGGAGAACCCGGGGGCGGATCCTTGCTGAGTTCACCGGCTGTCTGGGCCTGCGGTGCGGACCGAGACACCCTCTCCCTCACCCCCTCAGCCAGGTGGACCGGCTGGTGGCGTTGTCGCGGATGCGCCAGAGCGGCGCCTTCCTCTCCACCAGCGAGGGGCTCATTTTGCAGCTCATGGGCGATGCTGCCCACCCTCAGTTCAAGGAGGTACTGGATCCCCCCACACCCGACCTCCCCCTTCTCTCACTCAAACAGCAAATGCCTTTCTAGCGCCCACGGTACAGTGGCAGAATACATCCCGGAACATAGCAAGCTGCTGCCCCCAGGGGACACTGCAGGTCAACGCTGCCGTACATCCCGAAGCAGAGAAGCCGGCTGGCCCTGAGGGCTGTGGAGACAGAGAAAGCAGGGGAGGGCTGGGTGTGCCAGAACGGGTTGCTGAGGGCAGTCCAGAGGCTTCCTGGGAGAAGGGGACTTTAGAGCGAGGTGGAGATGGAAGGGAGCCACGGGGACCCTGTCGACGGCTCCCCCCGGCCCTTCCCCAGCACCCCTCCTCCTCCTCCAGTCTGGATTCAGGTCCAGCCTCCACAGCCACCACGCAAGTGGCCTTCCCAGTACCCAGGTCTGACTGGGTTGCCACGGCTTCACACCTTGGCCCTTAGGGTAACGGAATATGCTAATATCCCAGTCCTCTGAGGTCTGCCCCTTCTCCTGTAGATCAGGTCTGTTGAGCATTTACTGAGCACCTACTGTGTGCCAGCCAGTGTGGCAGGTCCAGGGGCAATCGCAGAAAAAGACGATCTGTATTCAGTTTCACATGGCAGCCAGGAGCTGGGGAGGGAATCTGTGGGGTGTGTGAGATGAGATGGGGGCCGGCAGCGCAGAGGCCCCGGGGGTGGCCTTAAAGTGAAGACCTGGAGTGGGGGCGGTGAGCAACCAGTCATCTGAAACGCAGTCTTGGCAGAGTGGACAGCTAGGGCAGAAGCCTGAACGTGGGACTAAGCTTGACTTATTCAAGGAACCACAGCAGGGCTTGCTAAGCTCAGGGTGGAGGAGGGGCGGGGGGGCAGGGAGGAGCCAGAGCAGTCTTCCCAAAGGTTCTGGTGCGGTTGCACCCGGGAGCGGGACGCTGTCAGATCTGTGTGTGGTGCTGGGTGGCTAATGGACATGGGGTAGGAAGGAGGGAAACGAGGGTGGAGGCAGCATGATTACAGGCCTGGCTCACTTTTATTTTGTAATTTCTGTAGGTTAGCATGAGAGGACTTGCTGGTGGGTGCAGTGCATGAGAAGGCAGCCCAGAGAGGCTCCAGGTTGAGCACGGACTGGGATATTAGCATATTCCATTACCCTAAGGGCCAAGGTGCGAAGCCGTGGCAACCCAGTCAAATGAGCACCAGCATCTAAGAGGCAGTTGCATAAGTGCCTCCAGAATTGAGGCGCAAGGCGTGGGCTGGACCTGAGAGTTGAGAGGGGAGATTACTTAAGAAGCAGGTGTACACAGGAAGCCCCAGGACAGTCAGTCACCCTCAGTGGTCGAAGCCGGCAAGGTGGGCCCAGGCGACAGATAATCAGGCACGACCCCTGGTAGCTGTGGTGAAAGGGAGACCACCAGCAGAAGTCTTGAGGGGAGGGGGCGGTGAGTCCGGCCAGTTACTGCCCGGGGGTTGGGGGGGGCGGTTGGCGAGGGAGGTGAAAATGGATCTGTCGTGGAAACGGGAACCCCTGACTCCTCCTGACACCCCCTACAGATCCAGAAGCTCATCAAGGAGCCCAGCCCCGACAGCGGGCTGCTGGGCCTTTTCCAAGACCAGAACCCCCTCTTCCGCTGACCTCGCCACCCTGCGCTGAGCGGAGACACCCTCTTCTCCTGTCCTCGGGACTCTGGCAGGCGCGCCTTCTCCCCCCGTCGCCGGGTCCCGAGAGTGGTGCAGTCCACAGGGAGAACCGCCCCCTCGGGAGGGCGGTGGGTGCCGCCTTCCCATTGGGCCGCAGCTCCCGGAAATGCAAATGAAGCTCCCAGACCTGGGCGAGGGTTGGTCGAGCCGGGCTGGAGGCGGGGCTCGGCCCCGGGCCACTCCAAGGGGCGGCGAGGGGGAGGGCGTCACAGTCTGTGTGGGACCCGCTCGCGGAGAATAAACACTGATGTGACTGTGGGCCGAACCATTCTTGGGCTGGGGGGTGTCCCGGGGGCGACCGGGGCCCGCGGGCGGCGGGGGAAGAGGGGTCCCCGGCAGGTGGGGAGGGGGTGGTGCCTCCGCTCAACTCCGAGCCGGCGGCGCAAGGCAAAGGCGAGGGCGGCCACTCACATCTGCACCGCAGCCGGCGCGCATCTGCCCGCAAAGGGACTGCCGGCCCGGGTCCCCGACACGCTGCCGGCCGCCCCTCAGGCAGCGCGCGCGCACACGCCCAGCCGGGTTGGCTCGCAGACACGCGCTCGCTCTGCCTCCCCCGGCCGGCCCCCCACGTCGCCGCCACCCCCCGACTCCCCCAGGGTCCCGCATCCGGAAAGTGAGGTGAGCGCGGCCGCACCCCGGTGCGGAGGGGGAAACTGAGGCAGGAGGGACTTGGGTACGCGGAGGAAGGAAGAGAGACAGGCATGCGGTTGAATGGATGGACGGATGGCTGGGAAGGACAGATAGATTCATCTGAGTGGTCCCTACTCCCCTAAGACACAGGAGCCCGGGGATCCGCATGCGGGCTTCCAGAATTCTACAGCCCTCTTGGAAATCTGGAAGTCGGGACTCAACGAGCCCCCCAGTCAGGGCCGCTCAGCCCTTTTAGATTCTCAGGCTCCCCCACCCCCATCTCGCAATCTTTGGGGGCCCAAGAAGGCAATCCGAGTCCCCCAGGGACCCAAGCGTCAGAGCTCTCAGCCAGATCAACCCCATTGGGGAATCAGAGCACCCCGCTCCCAACGTCCCTGGATCCCAGACCTCAGATCTCAGAAGGCCCGGTCACCGGACCCCGCGTCAGAGCGCCCAGGGCCCTCTCTCCACAGGGACCTAGGAGTCCCTGCTTCCCCCTCCTCCAGGTACCCCTGGGACCGGGCGCTAGCGCCCCCGGCCCCCGCCTTCCGGATCCAAGTGTCCCCCCTCCTTACCCCCCAGCCTGAAGCCTCGCGTCTCGGAGGCCGCGCTCGCGTCGCCATGGCAACAGGAGTCTATTTTGCGCTGGGAACACACAGCTCCCGTTGCAGCGCCCCCCCACCCCGCCCCTCTAACCTGAGCCTGAGTGAGAGCGAGGGGCCCAGGAAGGGAGATGGGTGGTCCGGGGTCGGAAGGGGCACAGAGACACTCACAGGGTCTGAGATCTGTAGACAGCAAACCTGGGAAAGACACACACACAGATGGAGACACGCAGTCAGAGGTAGCGAGAGACGGGGATGTGCAGAGAAGAGACTGACGGGGAAGAGGGGAGGAGGAAATGCTGGCACGCGGAGGAGACGTGGAGGCAGAGACGGCAGGATGCAGAGATGCGCTGAGACACGTGGAGAGAGACGGGCTAAGAGAGCCCGTGACCCCGGGCACCTCCCTGCAGAGATGAGACTGGCCGGCGGGCCGAGGGAGGGGCAGTGGGCACGAGATCCCGGGAGGAGGTCAGGACAGGGAGACGCAGAGACTCCCAGTGAGAGGGAGCGGACGGGAAGGCCTAGGCACCCGGAGGGCGGCGGGGGGTGCGTGGGGACCCGCCGCGTCTCTCCCTCAAACCCCGCCCCCGGGCGGCGAGCTGGAGGCGGGGCCGGGTGCCTCCACCCCGCCGCCCCCGCCGGGAGCTGGGATCCCCGCCCCCTACCTGGACCCCTGCGGCCGAGTCCGCCTCCTCTTGAACCCGGATCGCCCCTCCTACTGCCTTCTCGCCACATCCCTACCCCAAACCCACCCTCAACTCCAGACATTCCCAGGAGGCCCGCCCGCCCTTCGCCTTCGGACCCCCGCACCCACAGCGCCCACCTGCCCACCACTCTCCAACTCCCTGCAGCCCGAGATCAGGCTTCTGACTTTCTCTGGGTCTCCGCCCCCTGCGGGTCTCTGTCCTTCTCGGGCTGTCTCTTTCCTTCTCTCTCGCTCTCCTTTGATCCCCAGTTCTCCGGGTCTTTTCTCCCCGTCACTGCTCGCCCTCCCAAGGTCTCTGCCGTCTTCTCTTTGAATATTCTTTGAATATCTTCAGTTTCTTTGAAAGGAGGAGAATATCCCTTCTCTTCATCTCTGTTCTTCTCTCCCTGGGTCTCTGACCCTCTCCCTGTCTCTCTCTCTGGGTCTCTGTCCCTCTCCCGGAGGCTCTGTTTCCCTGAGTTTCTATGTTTCTCTCTGGGTCTCTGTCCCTCTCCCTGTCTCTCTCTCTGGGTCTCAGTCTCTCTCTCTGGGTCTCTGTCCCTCTCCCGGAGGCTCTGTTTCCCTGAGTTTCTATATTTCTCTCTCTCTGGGTCTCTGTCTCTCTCTCTGGATGTCTCTCTCTCTGGGTCTCCGTCTCTCTCTCTGGGTCTCCGTCTCTCTCTCTGGGTCTCCGTCTCTCTCTCTGGGTCCCCGTCTCCCTCTCTGGGTCCCCGTCTCCCTCTCTGGGTCCCCGTCTCCCTCTCTGGGTCCCCGTCTCCCTCTCTGGGTCCCCGTCTCCCTCTCTGGGTCCCCGTCTCCCTCTCTGGGTCTCCCTCTCCCTGGGTCTCTGTCCCTCTCCCTGGGTCTCTGTCCCTCTCCCTGGGTCTCTGTCCCTCTCCCTGAGGCTCTGTTTCCCTGAGTTTCTATATTTCTCTCTCTCTGGGCTCTGTCTCTCTCTCTCTGGCTCCCCGTCTCTCTCTCTGGGTCCCCGTCTCCCTCTCCCTGGGTCTCTGTCCCTCTCCCTGAGGCTCTGTTTCCCTGAGTTTCTATATTTCTCTCTCTCTGGGCTCTGTCTCTCCCTCTCTGGGTCTCCGTCTCTCTCTCTGGGTCCCCGTCTCCCTCTCTGGGTCTCCCTCTCCCTGGGTCTCTGTCCCTCTCCCTGGGTCTCTGTCCCTCTCCCTGGGTCTCTGTCCCTCTCCCTGAGGCTCTGTTTCCCTGAGTTTCTATATTTCTCTCTCTCTGGGCTCTGTCTCTCTCTCTCTGGGTCCCCGTCTCCCTCTCCCTGGGTCTCTGTCCCTCTCCCTGAGGCTCCGTTTCTCTCCCTGACTCTCTATGTCTCCCTCTCTCTGGGTCGTTACCCCTCCCTCTCTCTAACCCTCTGCCCTCACCCCAAGACCCTCTCCCCGTCCTCCGGCATCCTGTTCTCACTCTCTGCTCCCAGGCATCTCACAAGGCACTCCTTCCCCCCCCAGCCTAGCTGACAGGGTCAGGAGAGGGGTGGGGGGTGGGGGGTGGGGCGCAGTGCTGGCAGGGCAGCAGGGGGAAGATGGGGTTCTCCAGGAGCACAGGGACCCTGTCTCACACTGGCTCCCCGAGCTCTGTGCCCACATCTGTTTTCTCTCAGGTCCTGGACTAGGATCCTGGGTTCTGGCCCTGAGCTGCTGGCTGTGCCCGGGGCGGGGAGGGAGAAGACGGCTTGGGGGAGGAGGAGGATCGTGCCTTCGTGTGTGTGTGTGTGTGTGTGTGTGTGTGTGTGTGTCGGGGAGGGGGTGCTGTCTGGGCGTGTCTGACGGAGGGTCACATGCTTGCTTCCAGACGCTCCGCCACGGGGTTTGCACTGGCCTGTGTACCCACAAGGCTGCCCGTCTGGCTGGGATACAAGCGTCCACGGTCTACGGGCGGTGGGCAGCGGGTCCAGGTGCAGCTGGCTGGGGTGGGCCTCTGGCCGCGCTCTGGAGCTGTGTGTGGTCCCAGGGTGTCATGGTGTCTGAGACTGTCTGACTGTTGGGTGCTGTGGGCGGGAATGCCCCGAGACGCAGGGCTGTGTGTCCACAGGGAGCTGTCCTGCGCGTGTGTTGGGAGAAGGCTCGGGCGTGCTGCCAGGACGACCCTGGGTGTCCTTGCGTGCTGTGTCCTGTGTCGCTGCGTACACAAGCTCTGTTGTGCATCCGTGCAGAGTTCTGTGAGGCCGAGGAAGGCCAGTCCTCTGTATCCGCGCATCTGGCCCAGTGTCTGCAGGGATAGGTGCTGCAGGGCAAGAGGTGGGACGCAGGGGTGGAAGGCTCTGGGCCCCCGCTGACAGAGGGGCCACGTGTGTGTCTGTGTGTTGCTGGACCTGAGGGGGTGTATGCCCTGCTCCTCCTGCCCCACTCCCCGGAGCTGTCAATGACCAGGAGCTGGAATTTCCCTGGGAATGCGCCTGTGTGTGGAGTTGGAGGGGACCAGGGCGCTCTGTGCGCAGAGGGAGAAGTTCCGTGATGCAGCCCCGCCAGAGGCTTGCCACAGCACAGGGACAGAGCCTGCACACTGCTAGCCCATGCGGGCAGATGGGACCAAGGCACCCCTTGGCCCTGTGCAGCCCCCCAGCATCTGGGACTTAGCAGGCAGCTGGCACCCTCGCGTGTGTTTGGAAGGAGTGCCCCTTCCCACAGATGGATGCCACCCCGCCAGCGTGCCTTGGGAAGGAGAGCCAGTCTCTCTGCCAGACCCTCTTGTGCAGCGCACAACCTGCCCAACCATACGTGGCCACCCTTGTATGAATGAAGAAGTCCACGTCGCCACGGGCACGTGTCGCTCTCAGAAGGGGTATCTCTGTGAGCATGAGGGCCTGCATTTCTCTGTGTGGGACAGAAGGGGTATCTCTGTGAGCATGAGGGCCTGCATTTCTCTGTGTGGGACAGGGGCATCCATGTTCTATGGGCGGTGGTGCCCTGAGTTCAAAGTCTAGCTGTGACACCATTTGAGGTATGTTGGTTGTTTTTCTGTTTCTTAACTGTAGTAAAATACATGTAATACAAAATTTAACCATCTCAAGTGTACAAGTCAATGGTATTTAATGATGTTGTGTGATTACCATCACTGTCTAGTTCCAGAACATTTTCATTACCCCCAAAGAAGGCCCTGCCCCCACTGAGCAGTCAGCTCCTCTTGCCACCTGCGCTCAGCCCCAGGCAACCACTTATCAGCTTCCGTCTGCATGGATGTGACTGTTGTGGACATTTCAGATCAACGGAATCATGGATATGTGACTTTTTGTGTCTGGCTTTTCTCTCTTAATGCCCTCGAGGTTCTTCAGGATGTAGAATCTATCGGTGCTCCGTCCCTTTTCGTGGCTGAGTATTATTCCACTGAATGGCTAGACCGCATTTTGTTTACCGATTCATCAACTGATGGGCACTTGGGTGGTCTTCCATCTGGGGCTGTTGTAAACCATGCTGCTAAGGACATTTATGTTTTTGACTCTTTGGGACTGATACCTAGGAGGAGAACTCCTGGGTCATGTGGTAACTCTAATTTTTTTTGGCCACATCCTGCTGCATGCAGGATCTTAGTTCCCAACCAGGGACAGAACCTGTGACTCCTGCAGTGGGAGCAGAGTCTCAACCATTGGCCCATCAGTGAAGTCCCTACATGTTTAACTCTTGAGGAGCTGCCGAAGTGCTTTCCAGAGTGTGGGCCAAGGCACTTCCTAGATGACTGTGACACACCAAGTGGGGGCGTCCAGAAGGCAGTGAGCGGGGAGTGCAGGACAGGGGCCAGAGCAGAGCTGAGAGGGAAGGTTGGGGCCCCATGGAAACGCGGGTGGCGCCGCAGCCTCCCACAGCCCTCTCAGCATCCCAGCCCCCAGCAGCCTTTGATAATGCTGTGGTCCCAAGATACACGTGTGCTCAGTGGGGAGGAAGAAAGGGTAAAAATAACAGCGGACAGGCGTCTATTAAACGCGTCCCCCCACCCACCCTCACTCCCGCCTCCTCCCGCTGCTTCATTTCTTCATGGCCTCCTTCATAATTTCGTAGCGTTTCTTCATGACAGTTTTCAGCATGCAGCCCATTGACGCGTGTCTGTGTGCTGGCTTTGTCTGCGTGCCAGAATGCCAGCCCCATAAAGACAGAGGCGGAGCCCTGCGGTTCGCCCACCACTGCACCCCCAGCCTCAGTAAACAGCCGCAGGAGCCGCCTGCCGGCCTGCTGCTGCAAACACGGCGAGGCCAGCCTGTCCGTCTGGCCCCTCTCACCCTGTGTCCCCTCCGGGGAGTGCAGTGCCTGCACTGGCCAGGCGCTGCCCGAGCCCTCTGAGTGCCTCTCTCTGCGACCCCATGGACTGCAGCCCGCCAGGCTCCTCTGTCGAGGCAGTTCTCCAGGCAAGAATACTGGGGTGGGTTCGTCCTTCCAACCACCCAGTGATAGCCACCCTTACCCCCAGTTTCCAGATGGGGAAACTGAGGCACGTGAGGACTTAGGTGTGTCCAGTGCCAGGCACCTGGCACACGGTGGGGCTGGGAGATGAACCACTGCTACTCTGACTTGCCAGCCGTGCAAGGAGACACTTCAAAGCTGAAATTGTAAGATTGTGTGTGTGTGTGTGTGTGTGTGTGTGTGAGGGGTAAGGGTGGGGGGTGGGGCAGAGAGAGAGAAGGGAGACAGAGGCTCAAGACCCCTTGACTATCAGACCTAAATAAAGGGGAAAAAATAAGCCTTGGGAGAACTGAGGACCACAGGGATGTAAGCCAGCAGTTCTAACTGAGGGCAAATGTGCCCCCAGGGGGACACTGGGCAATGCCTGGAGGCACCCTATGTTGTCCCCATGCGGTGGGGGGTGTGAACCCTCCTGCACCCAGCAGCTGCTGCTACCCCACGTGCAGGGACAGCCGCTACAAAGTGCACTCCGCCCCCGGGCAGTAGTGTAGGGCGGTCCCTCCCCGGCCGCCTCCTGGTCTAAACTCAGATTCTCAACTCGGATCTCTCTCTCCTCCCGTCTCCCCTCCTCTCCCTCCTCCCCGTCTCCCCTCCGCTCTCCCTCCTCCCCGTCTCCCCACCCCACCGTGCCCCCTTCACTGCCGCCCTCGGTCCCGCCGACGCTGCCCCTGCCCGCCTCCGCCCTGGCTCGCTGGCTCCCCTCGGCCTCTGCCTCCCCCCTCTCCCTCACCTGGCTCCTTGGTTTCTTCTCCCTCCATTCCATCTCTCCTCTGGTTTTGCTCCGTACCTCTTATTTCTTCACACCCCGTCCACTTTCCCTCTCTTGCCTCCCCACTCACCTCTCTCTGACCCTTTCTCTGCCCGTGATCGTTGCTGTTCCCCTTCCGCGGCATCGGGACATTCTTCTGTGGCTCGCGCATCACCGACCACTGCCCCCTGGGCCTGGCCAACCCCGGGCCCATGCACGTACCCCCCTTTTCCGGGCTCCTGCTCGCCCCCTCCCCGTGCTTCTGTCTTCCCTTGGGCTGCCTTCCTCATCCTTTCCCACCACCATCTCCACATTTCTGCACCTCTGGCGCCTTTCTTCCGTGCACCGTTCCAGCCTCGGTTCTCCCCCCAGCCTGGCTGCCCCGGCCGAGCTCCTGCGCGCCCCATGCCGGCCCTCCTGCTCCTCGGGACCCTCCTGTTCCTGGCCTCGACTACCGGCCAGGCTGGGGCGCGTCCGTCCAACGCCACGAGCGCCGAGCCCCCGGGTCCGCTGCCCGCCCTGCTGGCACACCTGCGGCGCCTGACCGGGGCGCTGACGGGCGGCGGGGGTGCAGCGGGCGCGGGGGCCAACGGCACCAGAGCCAGCACCTCGAGCTCGGCGGGCGCGGCTGCACGCGCGCCCCCTCCGGCCGAGCTGTGCCACGGCTACTACGACGTCATGGGCCAGTACGACGCCACCTTCAACTGCAGCACCGGCTCCTACCGCTTCTGCTGCGGCACCTGCCACTACCGCTTCTGCTGTGAACACCGCCACATGCGCCTGGCGCAGGCCTCCTGCTCCAACTACGACACGCCGCGCTGGGCCACCACGCCGCCGCCGCTGGCCGGGGGCGCCGGGGGCGCTGGGGGTGCGGGCGGGGGGCCTGGGCCTGGCCAGGCCGGCTGGCTGGAAGGGGGCCGGGCGGGGGGCGCTGGGGGGCGTGGGGGCGAGGGCCCAGGGGGCAGCACGGCCTACGTGGTGTGCGGGGTCATCAGCTTCGCCCTGGCCGTGGGCGTCGGCGCCAAAGTGGCCTTCAGCAAGGCGTCCCGTGCGCCCAGGGCGCCCAGGGAGATCAACGTGCCCAGGTGTGTGTACTCTGGGGCCGGGGGGCGGGGCGTGCTGGGGGCTGGACTTGGGCGGCAGGGGCGGGGCCAGATGGAGTGAGGGGGGTGGGCCCGCATGGCCAGAGGCTGAGGCAGCCGAAGCTTTGAGGAGACAGGCGGGGTCTGAGAATACAGGTGACTTGAGTGACAGGCTAGGGAGGGACAAGGTTGGCTCAGGCCTTCATTCAGCAAATATTTCTTGAGTGCTTTCTGTGAGCCAGGAGCTGGGGCACAGCGGTGAACAAGACAAAATCCCTGCACTGACGAGTGAACCTGGCTTCTAATCCCAGGTCAGCTGCCTGCGGGCTGTGTGACCCGGGGAAAGTTGCCTAACCTCTCTGTGCCTGTTCCCTGTGTCTGTACAGTGGGGCTAATCATTGTTCCCCACCCATTCGGACAGCAATGAAGATTAACTGGGTTGATTCATGTCCAGTCCTGGCATATGGTAAGCCTTCAATAAATGCTGGCTACCGTTATCATTAACATAGTAAGCAAGCAGTGTTAGTTGCTCAGACGTGTCCAACTTTGGGACCCCATGGACCAGAGCCCACCAGGCTCCTCAGTCCATGGGATTCTCCAGGCAAGAATACCGGAGTGGGTTGCCATTTCCTTCTCCAGGGGGTCTTCCCCACCCAGGGATCGAGTCTGGTCTCCTGCACAGCAGGCAGACTCTCTGCCCTCCGAGCCACCAGGGAAGCCCTGCACTTGGGCAGTATGCTTTCAGATGCTAATGACTGCTGCGAAGAAACGCAGTGTGGCGCGCTGTGAGTGGGAGGGGAGGTGCTGTTTTACATGAAGGGGTCAGGAAAGACCTCTCTGAGCAGAGACCTGGAGGGCTAGAGAGAACCAAGCAGGTATCTATGGAAAGGGCACGCCAGGCAGAGGAGGCCGTAAGCGCAAAGGCCCTGGGGTGGCGTGTTGGAAGGACTGTGAAGAGGCCCACGACACTGGAGCGCAGTGGGCGAGGAGGAGGTGGACAGAAACAGGCGGAGGTGGGTTCACCCTAAGTGTGTGTGTGGGGGGGCCACTGGAGTGTCCTGAGCTCCGTGTGCGGCCACCTGAGCCGTGGGCTGTGCATGTCAACTTAGCCGCAAGGAACAAGGGCAGAAACGGGCAGGGCAGGTGGGTCCATGGCGAGAAGCAGGCCGCAGAGGTTGCGACAAATGGTTGGGATATATTTTGGAGAGCGAATCCAGGGGATTACTAAGGGCCATGAATCTAAGGTTTTAGCGCCATGGGGACGGCAGCAAAAGAAACAGGGGTAAGGTCCCAGGTTCGGGGTGGCGCAGAGCCACAGAGAGGACGCTGTGGAAGGGACCACACAAGGGGTAGGATCCAGATGAATTGGGGAAGTGGGTCGGCGGGACCCTCAGGCAGGCGGGGCTCAGACTGACGCTAGCAAGGGGCGTGGCCAAAGGCGAGAAGTCCAGCTGAACTAAGATACCCGCAAAGGTGAGAAGGGGAGGGGAAAGAGGCCTGCGCCCTCCCTCTCTCCATCCCTACCCGCAGCCCCCAGGCCACTGACCATCCCTCTGCCCCTTCCAGGGCTCTGGTGGACATTCTGAGACATCAGGCGGGGCCCGGGGCCCGCCCGGACCGGGCACGAAGCAGCTCCCTAACCCCAGGGGTCGGAGGCCCCGACAGCATGCCGCCGAGGACGCCCAAGAACCTCTACAACCCGGTGAAGCCGTCCAATCTCGGTGAGCAGAGGCGGGGCTGAGGAGGCCCTCGGCCCCGCCCCATCATGTGGCCCCGCCTCCCACCGGCCCGGAATCTGCCTTCCCCGCACAGTCCGGGCTGAGCCCTGCTCCGGACACTGCTCCGGAAGCAGCAGTGAGCCCGCCCCCTTCCCTGCCCTTCCGTGGGCACCCTAGGTGGGTACCGCGGGCGCGTCGACGGTTTCTCAAGCCACTGCGCTTGAGAAACTCATGTCAGACCACGCAGCTGCCGGTGACACACAAGGACGCAGGTAGCCACTGAGTTAGAATGTCTGGAGCTAGACGCCTGGTTAGAATCCTAGTTCTACCACTGTGGCCTGGGGCGACCGGCTTCAGTTCTCTGGGCCTCAGTTTCCTCATCCATAAAATGAGCATCAGAGGAGGGGTCGCCTCACATCACCGCTCTTCTTACGGGGCGTGGCCAGAGCGTCGGCAGAGAGGTCCAGGCGGCTGGAGAGGGTCCAGAGGGTCTCGTCTGGGGAGGCAGAGGAGGCGCCCTCAGAAAGAGATCTCGGGGCAGTGGCCAGGGGACAGAGGGGAGTTTCTTGGGCAGGGGGAGCTCAGCTTGTGAGGCGCCCAGAGCTGAGTCTGGGGAGAGGGTGGGCAGGCACCGGGCCGAGCTGAGTAGCTCTGTGTCCTGAGAGCAATGGCAAGCCAGGGAGGAGTTTAGAGCAGGAGAGGAGCAGAGTGCCGAGTGGGCAGGACCATGTCTCTGGGACCCGTATGCAGAGAATGAAATGAGAGGAGGAAGGCTCCGGAGGAGGCTGGGAGGCGGGTCCAGGCAGTAAAGTACGCGGATTGATCTGAGGTCAGGAACGCAGGAGAAAAGAGGGCTTTGAACACTAGCGATGAAGAAGAGACATTTGACCTGGATCTGGAGGGATGAGCAGGAAGGAGGTCTTCAGACAAAGAAGGGGAGGAAGGGGTTCAAGGCGCGGAAGACAGCGGAACAGCACGCGCAGAGGCCCTGTGGCGGAGCTGAGCCGGACCGCTGGGCACCAGAGGGGAGCAGGGCTTGAGGGGAGGGGTGAACGATGAGACTGAGGGCAGCTCGGAAGGCCTCAGAGGCCGCCCCCAGCTTAGGCTATGTTCCATCGGTGATGGTGAGACCGGCGGAGGGTTTCGTGCAGCAGAGGGGTGTGTGTGTGTGTCTGTCTGTCTGTCTGTCTGTCTGTCTATGTGTGTGTCTGTGTGTCTGTGTGTGTGTCTGTGTGTCTCTGTGTGTGTCTGTCTGTGTGTCTGTGTGTCTGTCTGTGTGTGTGTGTCTGTGTGTAGCACCGTGGCAGGGCTGGTCTTGGAGCTGGGCGGAAGGCTGGTGTGACGATCCAGGAGGGAGAAGGAAGTCAGGGCAAAGACTGCAGAGCTGGGGACCAGGAAAGCGCGAGCAGGAAGCCCTGCGCACGGACCAGGACGGGGTGCCCGCTGGCCGCCGGCAACGGCAGTGACGCCCCTCTTGGTCCCCACAGATAACCTGCACCACAACTACCTGCACCTCAGCGTCAGCAGCCCCAAACACCGCGCTGCCACTCTGGGTATGCACCCGGGCGGCAGGGCTCCTTCCCTCCCCACCTGGCACTAAGTCGGAGCCAGGCGCCCCGGTAGGACGGGGGAGGCCGTGGGAGCCTGTCCTCACTGACCAGCCGGATAACCCCGAAGCGGTCCGCGGGAAGCGGCCTGCAGTGCGCCCCTCCTGCCTGGGGTGGGGCACACAGGATGTGCCGGCTGCGCCTCCTGCTCCTTCCCCAGCAAGGAGCCCCCGAGGGGGCGTGGTGGGGGTGAGCAGAGGGAGCTTGGACTGCTGCAGCTTTGAGGGGCTGGAACCCAGGCTGCTAAAGTTCTAAGGGGGCGGGGGCGGAACCGCGGGGTCCGAGGGAGCAGGGCCGGACTGACCCCGGCCGTGCCCTCTGCCCCAGACTGGCCTGGACTGACCCCGGCCGTGCCCCCTGCCCCAGACTGGCGGGCCGTCCCGCCGCCCAGCCCCTCCTTGCGCTACTCCACGCTGTCCTGCTCGCGGTCCTTCCACAACCTCTCACATCTTCCCCCGTCCTACGAGGCTGCCGTGAAATCGGAGCTCAACCGCTACTCCTCTCTCAAGAGGCTCGGTGAGTCCCGGGAGGGAGGCTGCCTGGGCGGCGGGGCAGGGGCAGGGCCTGGGTTCAGGACCCTGGACAGTGGCTCGAGCGCTTACTCAAGCTCTCGATTACCCGTTTAGGGTTCTTTTTTTTTTCTCCAAGGGCTTCCAGAAAGACCCAAGGTCATTCTGCATCGCAATTAACCACTTAGGGTGCTTTTCATAAATGCAAATCCATGGTCCTCTCTACAAGATCTATTGCATTCATCAGGACTTGTGTTTGCAATTAATAGAAACACAATTTAAAGGAAAAAAAAGGTAACTATGCTGAAACACAACTTAAAAAAGAAAGGTAATTACGCTGGCTTGATAAGGCAAATTCTGTGTGCCACAAACTTCAGGTGTGGCTGAACCCAGGTGCTCAAGAGCTGGCGCCAAGATTCTCTCTCTCTCAGCTCTGCTGAAGGGTGGGCTGGCTTCGTTTTCAGACAGAATCTCCCCCTCTGATGGCAAAGACTGCCCTGAGAATCTTCAGGGCAGTTCTTACCAGAAGAGTGTCTCCAAATGATGGCAGCAAAATTCCCAAACCTGAACCCCACTGGCCAAGAAAGGGTCAGGAGCTTGTCCCAGATCCAGTCACCGTGACTCTTGATTGGACATTCCTGGTCGTAGAGGAGGCGTCACACATTTTAAACAGATTCATGGTCAGAAAGGGTTTTTACACTGTGTCTCATGAAACCCACGTACACTGGCAATTTTTAAATTACAGCAAAGTTTTGAAACTTGCTATTGTGGACATTTTCAAAGAGGTTCAAGAGCAGAGAAACGACAAAAATGAACCCCTAGGTTCCTATCACCCAGCGTTAACATTTTCTTACTCCCTCCTTCAACCACTGATATTTCAATAACACACACAGCTGAAACAAAAACTGTATGAACGGCACTCACCCTTATTCTCTCGATGGGCTTCCCTGGGTGCTCAGGCAGTAAAGTGTCTGCCTGCAGCGCAGGAGACCCGGGTTCAACCCCTGGGTCGGGAAGATCCCCTGGAGAAGGAAATGGCAACCCACTCCAGTACTCTTGCCTGGAGAATCCCATGGACTGAGGAGCCTGGTGGGCCACAGTCCATGAGGTCGCAAAGAGTCGGACATGACTGAGCGACTTCACTTTCTTTCACTTTTTTCTTATTGTGGGAAACTTTCTAATAATTTTCTATCCTATTTCATTTTGTAAAATACTGTCTCTACCCACAACATTGACTTTACAATCCATGAATGGGTCGAATCGAAAAATACTTTCTACAGTATGAAAGAGAAGGAAGTTTCCTCAAAAAGCAAGAGCTAGGTTCTACACCCAAAAGAAAGGATATTCCCAAGCGATTTAAAAAACAATCCCCCTCCTCATCTACCGCGCCAGGACCACAAGCTGGGCCTGGGAACATGCTTTCTTCTAGCTTGACTGTTCCCACTGGTTAAAACCGTGCCCCTGCCCAGGCTAATGCCCAGGAAGTTCCAGTGATGTCTGGAGCTCCCTGGGGGCGGGAGCCCAGTGCGAGGAGAGGCAGAGGGATGGCCCAGGGAGGCAGGCAGCTTCTGGGCCGGCTAGGGGCCCAGCTCTATGGTTTCCCCCCGCTTCTCCCGCAGCCGAGAAGGACCTGGACGAGGCCTACCTGAAGCGCCGGCACCTGGCGGAGGTGCCCCGCGGGACGCTGCCCCTGCATACGCTGCGGCGACCCGGCACGGGGGGCGGCTACCGCATGGAAGGCTGGGGCGGCCCCGAGGAGCTGGGCCTGGCCCCCGCGCCCCACCCTCGGCGCGTCATGTCCCAGGAGCACCTGCTGGGCGACGGGGGCCGGTCGCGCTACGAGTTCACGCTGCCGCGCGCGCGCCTCGTGTCCCAGGAGCATCTGCTTCTGTCGTCGCCCGAGGCCCTGCGCCAGAGCCGCGAGCGCCTCCTGTCGCCCCCGCGCAGCCCCGCGCTGCCCCCCGAGCCCACTGCGCGCGCCAGCCTGGCCGCCTCCCACTCCAACCTGTTGCTGGGGCCCGGGGGCCCCCCCACGCCGCTGCATGGCCTGCCGCCGCCGCCCGGCCTGCACGCGCACCACCACCACGCCCTGCACGGCTCGCCGCAGCCAGCCTGGATGTCAGACGCCGGTGGGGGTGGGGGCACGCTGGCCCGCAGGCCGCCCTTCCAGCGCCAGGGCACGCTGGAGCAGCTGCAGCTCATCCCCGGCCATCACCTGCCCCAACACCTCCGCACGGCCAGCAAGAACGAGGTGACTGTCTGAGTGTCCGAGGCCGGGCTGGGGGCTGGGGCGCTGTGGCCTGCGGCCCCCATCCCAGCCTGCACCCCCTGCCACACCCAGCTGGCGGGCCTGGAATCCAGACCTGCGGGGGCCAGGAGGGCTACCTCCAAGGACATGGTTTTGGACGAAACACTCACAAGAGAAAAAGTTTCCTTCTGCACAGTCTGAAGCAGGGCCTCCTTCCCATGACGTCATCACAGAGGAAGAGGCCTGTATGTGAAGTCATCAGTAGCAAAAAACGTCTGTGTTCATCACAGGGACAAACCCTGCTTCCCATGAGGTCATCGCAGAGGAACAGGCCCACTACAGTCATCGCTGGAGGCCGTGTCTGCTCCACAGTGTCATCACGAAGACCTCCCTCCAGTGACGTCGTAAGAGGAGCAATGCCTTGTCCCATGACATCGTCCCGAGAGACAAGGAGCCCTCCTGTGACGTCACTACACAGATAAGTCTCACCCTCTGATGTTGTCTCTGGCACCAAAGGCCTCTGTGGACCTCATCGTCACCAGGAAAATATTTTCTTCCAAAGAAGATGCCTCTGTCTATGAAGCCGTGCCTGCAGACAAAGCCATCTTTCCGGGACGCGCCACAGGGAAAAAAGCCTCACATCCTCATGAGACACAAGGCCTCCTTTCTAGGACGTCGCCAGGGGGGCTCTGCTTCCTTCCTGTGACACCATCGCCAGAGGAGCTGGCTTGCCCTGTGATGTCATCCCCGAAGACGGGCAGCCCGCTCGGGACTTCTCCGGGGTGAGGCCCTTCTGCACCACAGCACCAGACTCTGCCTGAGCAGAGATTATGTCCCCGTGAGACACGTCCACTGCGATGGCCCAGCATCCACAAGGTGGGCCACCCAGAGCCCACGACTAACCTGGGGGCTGCCAAGGAAGGGACTGGTCCTGAGACGCTACCCCGGGTGTCACTGCTGGGGCGGCTGCCCTGTGGGGAAGCTGCGGCCAGAGGTGACAGCCCGCCCCTGGGGCCCCGGAGCTGTGATGTCACCACCGGAGACACTGCCTGCTCTGGAAGGCCATTCCTTGTGATGGTGTCACCAGAGTTTACGCCTTGTCCCACCATGACTTAGCTTGGTTGCTCTCTCCCCTGACCCCAGGGACAAGCCCTGTGCTATTTCCACCAGACCCTCCCCTCAAGCGAGGCTGGGCCAGGGGCCCTCCCCCCGTGCAGGGATGTCACCTCCTGGTGACTCCTGGAGGACAGCACGCACTCCCAGACTGGCTTCTGCTCCCAAGGAGGCTGCTCCACTGCTCTTGGAGTCCTGGGGACTCAGGCGGCCCCACATCTCTCTGCCACAACTACAGACATCATCAACTCTGCAAAGTCCTGGCCTCCTGTTGGGGTAAGGAGTGGGGTGTGCCTGCTATTGACAAGACTTCCACCACTCATGGTCTCATTGCACCTGGGGTCCCGTGGTAACCATGCCTGATGATGATGTCATTTCCCAGGGTTCCCTGTGATCTACAGCATGTTCATCTCCCAGGATCCACCACAGCGAGGGTCTCGTTCTCATCCAAGACTCGTCATAACTATAATGTCACCTTCTAAGGTAGCCGAGAGCCAGTGGTGTCACCATCTTCCATGATTCTCCACCAACACAGCGTCATCATCTCCCAGGATTCACCACAGCTGATGATGTCATCATCCCCCAGAATCCACATGACCAGTGATGTCATCACCTTCCAGAACCCAGTATGGCTGATCGTGACATCTTCTACCAGGATCCACTAGGACTGATGATCCCCCAGTTTCCCACAGACCCCCACAACTGTGCTCTCATCACCTCCCAGGATCTGATTCAGCCACGATGCCACCGGCCCCCAGCATCCATGAGAGTCGATGGTGTCCCGGGACCCATGACATCCAACATCATCATCTCCCGGGATCCACTTCAACCTTGGTACCATCATCAACTGGGATACACCATAACTGTGACATCATCATCTCCCAGGATCCCGGACACCCAATTATGTCATTCATCAGGATCCACGTCAACCATGTATCATCACCTTCCAAGATCCATCCCCTTGGGAGCCAAGTACTATGACAGCTGTATTTCAATTGTCTTGTGGGGTCACCTACAGTCGTTCCCTTTAGAGGAACCAGCACAATGTGTATTCTTTCCCCCCTCCCTCAAAAAGAGCGTGGGGTGGGGCTCCCTCTGATGACATCATCCTACTCCAGCCCTTCTTGGTGATGTCACCACCTTGCTCCTGACTCAGGCTGATGCCTGCCTCAACCCGACCAGAGACTTGGCCTTGGCCAGTGCCCGCTTACCCCTGGGTGAGGGCACCAGTCCCTCCGGATTACTGCCCTTCACCCAACCATCTGACCGGTGACAGGGTCAACACAGAGACCTCTTACCATCCCCAGAGGGGGGCCTTCCAGTCCTTGGGTGATGTCACAGCCCCAGTCCCGTCCCTGGCACCGGAGCCGCACCCAGCACCGCACGCCACTGGCTTGGGCCAAACTCTCCCTGGAGACGCCCAGGGCCAGGCCAACCGCTGTCGACCTGCCCAGGGCCTTCAGTGGTGTCTGCTGCTGCCTGGCCCCAGGAGGGCACATCTGGAGCATGGCGGCCACCGCCCCTGCCAGCCGCGGGGCAGGGTGTGCTCTGCATCTCCCCGGGATGAGAGAAGCACCACTCCCTCCCCTTGCCCCCTCACCCTCTGGGGAGTCCCCAACACCCAACGCACAATTTGCCCAAATTCTCTTTGTACATAGCCATGTTGGGGGGCGGCCATTCCCCCACTCTTAAAGGGCTACACGCCCCCTCTCCCAGCCCCGAGGGCCAGGTCGGGGGGCCTCTTCTCCCTCCTCTGGGCCGCCCCCCTTCCTCTCCTCTCCCCACAAATAACAGCACCTCAGCTCATCCCTTATTGTCGGGAGCCTGGGGCAGAAACTTGGCCCTCGACTCCCACCATGATCCCCTGGAGGAGGAAACGGCAACCCCCTCCAGTACTCTTGCCTGGGAAACCCCATGGACAGAGGAGCCTGGAGGGCAATACTCATGGGGTCTAAAGAGTTGGAAACGCCTGAGCAACTGAGCACACACAGCACGGCTCCCACCACATTGAGGACACTGAGGGGCCAGCCCCAGGCTACCAGGGCCCCAGCACCAGTTTTTCAGCCCCCTGCTTGCAGCTGCTCCGCTGGGCTCCTCCAATCCCTGCAAGGGCCTCAACATGCCCAGGGTCCCTAGGGCAGACTGTGACTTCCCCCAAAAGGAGCCAGCTTGAGCACCTGCCCCGCCAGAGCCCCTCCCCTCCACTCACCACCCCCAAGGAGCACTCAGCCTTCTCCAGCCCCCACATCTGCAGGGTTTGGGGCCTCTCATCTTTTCTATGCCCCCTCCCCTTCCACTCGCTCTTTCCTGGCCTGGATTCCAGGCATCTCACCCCCCGCCACCCACCACACATCACTCACTCGACACAGGCTGCCCGACCCTGGGGCCTTGACCTCTTATCTCAAATAAGCCATAGTGGGGAGAGGTCTCGAGGTGGGTGAGGAAGTGGGCATGTCCTGCCAGACTCCCTTGATGCTTCCAGAGCTGAGACCTCGCCATCTGTCTCCCCCCTGCCCTGCCGCCTTCTACATCATACAGGCTTGTGCGCGCACGTGTGCGCACACACACACACAACCATTCCAGTGAGGGGCAGTGGAGGGCAGTATGGAGAGAGGATGATCCATTCTGGACCAGAAGACCTTCTGCAGCTCTGCCTGCTTCCTTACCCCTCCCCACCCTGCTCCTCCACCCAACACCAGACTCGCCCCAGCTCCTTAGTGAGGACAGCCAGCCAAGCTGCACTGGGTATTTTTTTTTTAATAAACACGTTTTCCTGATCCCCGGCCTCAGGTTTACTGTGGAAAGGATGGGCTTCCACCTCCGCGTCTGCAGGTCACTGGGGAGTCCTCGCTGTGGCCGAGGCAGGGTGAGCATCTGCGTGTCTTTGCAGATGGGTGGTGAGGAGTCAGGCTGCCCTGCTAGATGCTTTTAAATCCTTCATTTCTTCCTACATGTCTTGACTCTAAGCATTTAAGCATTTGTTTGCAGATTCTATTTGTTTGCACCTCCTTGCATCAATTTTTTTGACTGAATATCATTAAAGTGTGTGTGTTGGGGGAGCTGTGTTAGTTTCCTTAGGCTGTGGTAACAGTAGTACCACACTCGGGGCAGCTTAAATAGAAGTGCATTCTCACCTGGAGCTGCTGGAGGCCACAGGTCTGAGGGGGAGGTGCCAGCAGGGCCCCCTCCTCCTGAGGCTGGGTGGGAGGATCTCTCCGTGCCCTCCCCACCCCCCCAGCTTCTGGGGGCTTGCGGGCAGTGCTGGCACTCAACACATCATCTTCCCTCTGTACGCCCGACTCCTAGGCAAAATGTCCCGTTTCATAAGGACACCAATCATGACAGATTAGGGCTCACCCCAATGATTTTCCCTGCAAAGACCCTATTTCCAAACAAGGCCATATTCACAGGTCCTGGAGGTTAGGACTAAAACACTTTTTTTTTTTTTTGGTGGGAGGAGGGGACAAAATTCAACCCATAACAAGACGTGTGACAGAATACAGTCTAAGTGTCAGTTTTTGTGATAACCAGGAAGCATTTTCCACACCTCTCTCTTCCCGCCCAGTGTATTAACATATATGCATAGTGAAGACAGAACTGTCCCCTCCGTCTCAGGAGGTGCCCCAAAGGCAGGGTTTTATGAACTTTAGGCCAGCCTACCCCAGGAGCATCTAAATGCTTTTTACCAACTGCCAGCTCTCATTACATCAAAAGCTTGAGTTTGCTGGTCTCTCTGAGTTGTGTGTGCAGGGCATTCCAGTATCAGTTTTATCACTAAGAAAACCCCTTCCCCTCTAGTGCATTTAAGTGTTTGCATCTCAAATATTAGATTTTATTCTGTATCAGTCAGGGTACTCCAGAGAAACAGAACCTGTGTGTGTGTGTGTGTGTGTGTGTGTGTGTGTGTGTCTATTTCTGTCAAGGAACTGGCCTGTGTGAGTGTGCCTGCTCAGTTGCTTTAGCAGTGTTCAACTCTTTGTGACCCCAAGGACTAGAGCCCATTAGGCTCCTCTGTCCATGGGATTCTCCAGGCAAGAATACTGGAGTGAGTTGCCATGCCCTCTTCCACGGGATCTTCCCTGACCCAGTGATTGAAACTGTGTGTCCTGCATCTCCTGTGGGGGCTGGAAAATTCAGTCTGTAAGGCACTTCAGAAACTCAGGCAGGTTTTCTAGGCTGCAGTCTTGAGACAGGATTCATTCTTTTCCCGGAAACCTCCGTTTTTTGCTCTAAGGCTTTCGACTGATTGCATGTGGCCCCCCGTATGATCTAGGATAACTCCATTACTCAAAGTTAGCTGACTGTAGGTGTCTACAGAATACCTTCACAGCAATAGCAGGGCTGTGTTTGAACCAACAAGCAGGCACTGTCACCTGGCCAAGCTGACACATGAAACCTAACCATCCTTGCAGGGAAGGGCTAGCTGGGAGACAGTGTGATGTGCAGTTGAGAAAGACTCCTCCCCTTCCGTGACATGTTCACCACCGGCTAGATTTCACCTGCTTGGGTCCATTTGTTTGACTTTAGATTAATGGGAGGGGAAGGGAGTAATGCCTTCAAACACTGATGTCGGTCACTGGTAAAATGCCCCCATCTGGTCCATGTAAGGGTTGTTCGTCCATCTATTCTTTGTGTTGGAGGCTTTGTCTGCAGGTAATTGGAGGGTGGGGTGGAAGGAGAGGCAGGGTGGCGATGCACTGCATCTAAGTATGGGATCACTGAGCACTCAGAGGGTCTCCTCCTGGGCACAGACTAGGAAAGTACTTTCCTGCCTCCCAGACGTTATTAGACATGCCAGATATAAACAAACCCTGTTGCTTTAGCACCTGGGGCTGCTGTTACTGTGGGACACTGCAGCCTATTGTGCTGATGCACCTTGCCTGTGGAGAAGGGGACTGGATGGCTGGGGGCTATTTGCTGTACTCTCTTGCATTTGTATCTTACCTGCCTCCTGAGAAATCCGTATGCAGGTCAAGAAGCAACAGTTAGAACTTGACATGGAACAACTGACTGGTTCCAAATTGGGAAAGGAGTATGTCAAGGTTGTATATTGTCACCCTGCTTATTTAACTTATATGCAGAGAGCATCATGCGAAATGCCAGGCTGGATGAAGCACAAGCCAGAATCAAGGTTGTCAGGAGAAACATCAATATCCTCAGAAACACAGATGACACCACCCTTATGGCTGAAAGTGAAGAGGAACTGAAGAGCCTCTTGATGAAAGCAAAAGAGAAGATTGAAAGCTGGCTTAAAACTCAACATTCAGAAAATTAAGATCATGGCATCCGGTCCCATCACTTCACAGCAAATAGATGGGGAAACAACAGAAACAGTGACAGATTTTCTCTTCTTGGGCTCCAAAATCACTGCAGATGGTGACTGCAGCCATGAAATTAAAAGACGCTTGCTCCTTGGAAGAAAAGCTATGACCAAACTAGACAGCATATTAAAAAGCAGAGACGTTACTTTGCCAACAAAGGTCCGTCTAGTTAAGGCTATGCTTTTTCCAGTAGTTGTGTATGGATGTGAGAGTTGGACTGTGAAGAAAGCTGAGCACTGAAGAATTGATGCTTTTGAACTGTGGTGTTGGAGAAGACTCTTGAGTGTTCTTTGGAGTGCAAGGAGATCCAACCAGTCCATTCTAAAGGAGATCAGTCCTGGGTGTTCACTGGAAGGACTGACGCTGAGCTGAAACTCCAATACTTTGGCCACCTGATATGAAGAACTGACCCACTGGAAAAGACCCTGATACTGGGAAAGATTGAAGGCAAGAGGAGAAGGAGGTGGCAGAGGATGAGATGGTTGGATGGCATCACTGACTCCACAGACATGAGTTTGAGCAAGCTCCGGGAGTTGGTGATGGACAGGGAGTCCTGGCGTGCTGCAGTCCATGGGGTTCCAAAGAGTCAGACACGACTGAGCAACTGAACTGACTGACTGACTTGCACTTGTGACTCTTTTGTATTTGTTTAACCTACCTTTGGGCTTTCCTGATGGCTCAGATGGTAAAGAATCCATCTGCAATGCAGGAGACCAGGGTTCAATCCTTGGGTTGGGAAGATCCCCTGGAGAAGGAAGGGAATTCTACCCATTCCAGTATTCTTGCCTGGAGAATATCATAGACAGAGGAGCCTGGCAGGCTACAGTCCATGGGGTCGCAAAGAGTTGCTCACAACTGAGCAACTAACACTTTTTTACTTTTTTTAACCTAGTTTTTAAAAATAAAGTTTAAATTCGTTTTTTAAATTATTTTTTTTATATTTTCAAATTTAAAAAAAGTTTAAATCTGAATGTCAACAGTGCCAACTTCGGCTGCCATTGCCCTCACTAAGTAGATAGATGGCCAGGAGTGAGGGTGATATGGGAGACAGGAGTCTCATTCCCTTCCAATGCAGTTGTAATGCCAGGGCTTAAATGTTACCTATTTTTCATTCAACATACCCTCTATGTGCCTGTCAACTATTTCATTTCTGCTCAAACAAGAAAGTAATCTGATCCACATGTCCCGTGCTTTGGTTGGGCAAGTCAAGGACAAGATCTGGCACAAGAGTTTTGCCTTTGGAACCTAACACTTGCTCAATTTGCAACTTCACTGTGTTGATTAAAAAAAGTTCAGCCTCTGAGCAGGTATTCTTAACCTGCATTTGCCGGGGTAGGCTTGTAAACTTCTGATATCTGTACCAGATGCTGTATGCTGCTGCTGCTAAGTCACTTCAGTCGTATCCAACTGTGTGCAACCCCATAGACAGCAGCCCACCAGGCTCCCCCATCCCTGGGATTCTCCAGGCAAGAACACTGGAGTGGGTTGCCATTTCCTTCTCTAATGCGTGAAAGTGAAGTCGCTCAGTCGTATCCGACTCTTAGCGACCCCATGAACTGCAGCCCACCAGGCTCCTCCATCCATGGGATTTTCCAGGCAAGAGTACTGGAGTGGGGTGTCATTGCCTTCTCCTGCACGTGCCTTTTTTTCTTTTCGTGTCTTTTAAACTTTATAAAGTTTCAAATGTACAAGAATTACAAGAATAAGCCCAAGAACTCCTGCACAGCTTTTGTCAACTCACCAATTGTTAGCAATTCATTACACTGCTTTCCAGTTTTATTCCCACATAAATATTTTTTTAAGACAGTTGAGAGTGAGCAGCCCCTAAGGAACATTTCTGAAAAACACAGACATTCTCTTACACAGTTACAGTACAGTTATCAAAAATCAAGGACTTAACATTGATGAAGTCCATGTTCAAGTTTCACCAACTGTCCCAATATTGTCCTCTGGAGCAATTCTCTTTTCAGCCCCTGCTACTCTGGGATTAGGTGTTGTAAGTAGTTATTGTGTCTCTCGAGACTTGAACAGCTTCTCAGCATCTTTCACGAGTTTTGGAGTCCAAAGAGCAGCATAATTTTTATTTCAGTCCCTACCAGTAGACATCTGGGGTTTTCCCATTTTCCACTATGATAAACAATACTTTAAGGAATATGTTTTTGCACACCACATGGAGCATTTACGTAGTTTTCCCTGGGATGAGCTCCTAGGAGGGTGAACTTCTGGGTTGGAGGGAGAACTTCTGGGTTGGAGGGAGGTGTGTTTTTAAGACTTGCTACATGAGGCCAAGATGCAGTTCCTAGAGCCTTGCCAAGTCCATGTATGTGAGAATGCTCATTTGCTCCCACAGTTGCCAGCATCAGGCATTGTTCTAGTTAATCTTGCAGCGCATCAGAGAAGTCAGTTTTACAGCCATTTAAGGAATCCTCTGGCAGCTAAAGTCGGTTTTTATCCAAGGCGAAGTCAGCCCTGCAGTCTGGGGTTTTGGAGCAAGTTGAGAGCCAGGCAGTGCAGTTCACTGTTGCTGTCACTAGAGGGAGCACCTGATCCACTGCAGGCACTGTTGTCCTATCGCTAAGTAGGGTCTGACTCTTTGGGGCTCCATGCTCTGCAGCACTCCAGGCTTCCCTGTCCTTCACTATCTCCCTGAGTTTGCTCAGACTCATTTCCACTGAGTTGGTGATGCCATCCAACCATCTCATCCTCTGTCATCACCCCCTTCTCCTGCCTAGCATCAGGGTCTCTTCCAATGGTCAGCTCTTCACATCCAGCGGCCAAAGGAATTAGAGCTTCAGCTTCAGCAGCAGTCTTTCCAATGACTATTCAGGGTTGATTTCCTTTAGGATTGACTGGTTTGATCTCTTTGCTGTCCAAAAGACTTTCAAGAGTCTTCTCCAGCAACACAATTCCAAAGCAGCAATTATGTGGCACTCAGCCTGGAGAATCCCAGGGATGGGGGAGCCTGGTAGGCTGCCATCTATGAGGTCGCACAGAGTCGGACACGACTGAAGTGACTTAGCAGCAGCAGCAGCCTTCTTTATGGTCCAACTCTCACATATATACATGACTACTGGAAAAACCATAGCTTTGAGTACAGGGACCTTTAACAGCAAAGTGATGTCTCTGCTTTTTAATATACTAAGTTCATCATAGTTTTTCTTCCAAGGAGCAAGCATCTTTTAATTTCATGGCTGCAACCACCATTCTGTGATTTTGGAGCCCACGAAAATAAAAGTCTGTCACTGTTTCCACTGTTTCCCAACCTATTTGCCATGAAGTGATGGGACCAGATGCCATGATCTTAGTTTTTTAAATGTTGAGTTTTTTAAGCCAGCTTTTTCACTCTCCTCTTTCAACCTCATCAAGAGGCTCTTTAGTTCCTCTTTGCTTTCTGCCATTAGAGTGTTATCATCTGTATCTCTGAGGTTGTTGATACTTCTCCAGGCTGATGCTTGTGATTCCTCCAGCCTGGCATTTCACATGATGTACTCTATATATAAGTTCAGTAAGCAAGGTGACAATATACAGCCTTGATGTACTCTTTTCCCAATGTTTTCCCAATTTTGAACCAGTCCGTTGTTCTGTGTTCAGTTCTAATTGTTGCTTCTTGACCTGCATACAGGTTTCTCAGGAGACAGGTAAGGTGGTCTGATATTCCCATCTCTTTAAGAATTTATATTTACCAATTAACTAGCTCTGACCACTGAAGAGAGTTCTAAGTTCTGCTCAGGGACACAGAAGAAAGTGGTTCTTGTTAATCACCTACCACAGCCCCTACAGATGACATGTTTTAAAATATTATGGCCACTAAGGGGCAAAGAACTTGTCAGCAACCACAGACCATGGACTCAGTAATAAATATGGAGGCATTTAGCCACGAAAAGATGCTCAGCCTCACTGAGAAGAAAGGGAACACAGGAGAAAGACAAGGCACTTCTGTCTTTCCACGACTGACACACGTTTCAGAGACTGCTGATGCTTGGTCTCATTTCTGCATCAGGACATTGACATCGGCAGCCTCCTCTGCCTAGAACAGTCTTTCTCTTCTGGATATTCACAAAACTTGCTCCCTCACTTCCTTTAAATGTTTATGGAAATGTTTCCTTCTCAATAAAGGTCTACCCGGACTCCTCTAATCTAAAAATTCTCCCCCTCCCCCTTCCTCTCCACCTAGTGTTACTGAACCGTCTTGCTTTAGCTGCTCTAATTTTTATAGTAATTATCTTTTTGTACCACCAACTTTTCTTACCAACTGGCCTGGGACTTTCCCCGTGTCAGCACTAAAGTTCGGCGTGGTGGGCAAGCTGGACAGTCGGCCACCCTGAATTTAGTGCTTACGGTTTATCATCTGTCTCCCCACAGAATGGATGCCCCAGGAAGGTGGTTCCTTGCTTCCTGTCTTGGTCACTGATGTATCCCAAGCACACAGAACAGAGCCTGGCAGACAGCTGGCTATAAATAAATACTTGAATGAAGGGACCAGATCCTAGTGGTGGGGATCCAAATAAGGAGAGCCCTGCCAAGGGCTACTTGGCAGAACTTCAGACACTTGTGCTCTTTGAGCCTGCAATTCCACTTCTAGGAACTTCCCCTTCAGGAAAGCTCACAGCTTTGCCCAAGGATGCTCACTGCAGCTCCTAACCACACACTAGACCAGCGTAAACACCCATTAGCTGGAGAATGCTAGAAACTCCTAGGTTCTTATGGAGGATCACAGTGCACGCTGCTGAGGAAGGATGTGTGGGAATGTAAATGTGCGAGTAGTGTGGGGAGGAAGACACCAGATATTTACAGCAGCTACGTGAGGGGTGGTGAATGGGAACATGAGAGGGGAAGGAGGACTAGAGCTGTGCTTCCTCGTTTCACTGCAATCACTGTGAATTTCCCTCCAAACATGTATTTCTTTCATGACTTAATACATATGAACAGAAGAAATGAAGGTTCATTTCTAAAGCTAGAAATTTGGGTTTCACTGAGCAAAAGTTAAGTTTCTGGGCCTCCAGCACTTAGCAAAGGAAGGACACCCCTCTCCCAGCCCATCTCCTGCCCATCCATCTCCCAAACTAACTCAAAAGGCCCCATCACTAGGCCACCTCCCGACTCCTTCTCAGATCTGCCCACTTTTCTCCCGCCATGGCTATGGCCACCATCCCAGCCCAAGCCACAGCCAACTTCCTGTTGAAGTTTTGCTTCCACTCTGGGCCCTCCAGTCAAGTCTCTAACCAGCAGCCTTGAGCTAGAATCACAACAAATCCATTCACGTCTCCGGGTCAGAATTCCTCATTGGCTCCCTAGGGCCCTACCGACCATGCCTACCTCTCCCAGCCCAGAACATTCCCCAGTCAGACCTTTCTTTCCCCACTCCTCTGCCCTTCTCTCAGTTCCTCCCATCTGAGGGTTTTCACAAAATTCTTTTAAGAAACAACAGCTTTATTGAGATATAACTCACACACCATACACAAAACTTACCAATTTGAAGTGTTTTGGTATACTCACAGAGTCACACATCTATGCCATCACCACAGTCAAGTTTAGAGTATTTTCACTGCCCCCAAATCTACTCATTAGACATCAATTTCCCATCCCTCAGCCCTAGACAATCACTCATCTACTTTCTGTTTGCATGGATTCAACTGTTCTAGACATTACACATAAATGAAATCATACAAATGCAGTCCTTTGTAACCGGCTTCTTTCCCTTAGCACAGTGTTTTGGAGGTTTGTCCATTCTGTAGTAGGTAACAGTACTTCATTCCTTTCTATGTGTATTGATCTGACATTGTAAGTATACACCACATTTAGTTTACCCATTCCCCAGGTATCGAATATGTTGGTTATTTCCATCTTTTGGGTATTACAAACATGATATGCATATCTGCACAGCTATGAATATCTGTGTATGACTTTCTGTGTAGACATGTTTCTATTTCTCTGGGGTATGTACCTAGCTGTGGAATTGCTGGGTCATATGGTAACTCTAGGTTTAACCCTTTGATGAACTGCCATACTGTTTGCCAAAGCAGCTACACCATTTTTCATTCCCGCCAGCTGTGTGAGGGTTCCAATTTTTCCACATCTTTCCCAACACCTATTATCTCACTTTTTGATTACAGCCACCCTGGTGGTGTGAGATGATATCTCATTGCGGTTTTGATTCTCCTTTCCCTGATAGCTGATGACACGGAGCATCTTATCATGTGCTTACTGGCCATTTATATATCTTTGACCAGCAGCACCATGTCTTCTCAGGGTTATTCCAACAGCCTCTTCTCTGGCCTCCCTGGCTCTGCCCACATCCCCATGAGCATCCTCCTTCATCCTCTTCTCCATCCAGCAGTCATACTGAGACCACAGCAGTCCTCTGCTCAAAATCTGACAGTGGCTCCCTATTCCCTCAGAGACAAGACCACAGTCCTAATCATGGCCTTCAAGGTCCAGCATGATATCCCCTCCCTAACTCCATCCACACAGACATTTCTCTGACCTCATCTCCCCATACTCTCCCCTTGCCCACTCTGTTCCAACCACACTGGCCTCCTTTGCAGTTCCTCAAATGTGCTAGACCTCTGCTCCAGCTGTTTCAACTGCCCAAATACAGCTTCCTGATAAGCACATAGCTCATTTCCTCTCTTCCTTCAAACTTGTGTTCACATGACACCTGAGTGGTGAGGTTTCCCTGGCCACCTGGCTTAAAATTCATTCCAGCTGGCATCCCACAATCTGGCACCCCCACCCGAACCCCTCCTCCCTTGCTCTACTTTTCTCTTTTTCCATGGCACTCGCTCCCTTCTAACCTACCATGTATTTTGTTTATTACCTTTTGCTTCTGTGTCTATTTTCCCTTACCACAGGAAACCCCAAAAAAGGCAAAGATCATGAGAAGTTCTTAGCAGAGATAGGGCCTATTGGAATTTCAGGTGTTGATAAAGGGCAGCCTCCCTGAGGACCGGCCCCAGCTACTACCTGTTTCTGTCAACAAAGGCTGACTGGGACACAGCAGCCCCCTTCATCTGCACATCCACTTGACTGCTCTGGCTAGGGCAGCAGAACGGAGTAGGTTGGGACAGAGATGGGTGGCCTGCAGAATCAAAAACCTTGACTGAGAAGGTTCGCTGAGCCCAGTTTTAAGGCTGCGGGAGATTCCTTCCTTCTCCCTCAGGACCTGTCCACGTCAGGGATCCCTAGCACGTCTCCCACCCGCCCTGACATCAGCGTGCTCACCGGCCTGTCTGATCCCGCCCATGGCCCATCAAAGCCTCCAACGGCTCTCCAGGACCTGAACGCTTCAACACACCGCCCACTCAGCCTCACCGGCTTCCCGGTGGCGCCCCAAACAAACCACGCGTGATCCCCTCGCCTTGCCTTTGTACGGGTTGTTCCTTTTTCTGAAGAGCTTTTGCCATATGGAGCCCAGGCAATTCTTCCTCCAACAAGTCAGTGAGAAGCCCTAGCCCTCTCTCCCTGCACCCCCGGGCCGTGACTGATCCGATCTGTCTTTATCACTCGCCGACGTAATAGGACATACTTACTTGTTTACTGTCTGGCTTCCCCAAGAGGTTGTCAGCACCCTGAGCACAGGGTTTTGTCCCTTTTACTCTCAGCTGTATCCCCAAAGCATCTTGCCTGCCACAGGGCTGTTGCTGTTTAGTCACTAAGTCTTGCCCAACTCTCTGCAACCTCATGGACCGTAGACCGCCAGGCTCCTCTGCCCATGGGATTCTCCAGATAAGAATACTGGAGTGAATAGCCATGTCCTTCTCCAGGTGATCTTCCTAACCCAGGAATCGAAGGGGAGTCTCTTGCATTGACAGGCAGGTTCTTTACCACTGAGTCACCAAGGAAGGTGCTCAAAAACCCAAAGCATACTGAATAACTGCCAGTGTCCAGAGAGGAACCTCATAACATCCACCTGACCGGGTTGTTTCGAGGTTTCAATGAGATCAGACATGCAAATAAATTACAACAGTGCCTTGGCCAGCAAGCATGAATCAGTAACCATCACTCTCATGAGCACCATCAGTCCTTGTCAGTCGGGTAGACTCCGAAGCTACAGATCAGTCTGACCCCCAACTCCGCCTCGTCTCGAGTGGGGGCCCCTGGGCAAATCACTAGAACCCCTCTTCCATCAGTGTCCTTGCATGTTAACTGGGCCGGACTTAAGGTGAGGCGTGGGGGGTGCCCGAGTGCAGTCAACCCACCACACACTGGTTTTGGCTAGGGCGGTGGCCGTCTCTGCATGTTTCTGCCCCAGTTCTAGAAGCTAGGGTCCCACTTGGGGTCTTGTCGGGACCCTCTCTAGAGGGTCTGAGAGACCTTGGCGGGGGCGCTGGGCCACACAGTAGCTGTGGCGGTAGTTCAACTCCCGGGGGTCCTGCTGTAAGGGCGCCGACACGTGGCCGCCCGGGGCATGCCGGGCCGGGTCCCCAGACAGGGAAAAGGAGTCCTGACGAGGCCTGGTTGGCGGAAGAACGGGGTCAGTCACAGGCAAGGCCCGGCCCTCAGCAAGGCCTGAAGGCTCTTCCTTTATTAGACACCGTCCTCACAGGAGACTGAGGCCCGGCCGGGGCCAGAGGTCACACATTGGAGGGCAAGGCTTCTAAGCCTTCAGCGCCGGGCTGACTGGCTTTGGAACCTCCGCTATGCAGGACGCAGGTCACACGTCATTCCCACCACAAAATGGCGCCTCGAAGAAAAACGTACCGCGACGGCCAGCGCCCACCCCCACGACGGGCTGAGGAAGGGGCGCGAATGTCCGCGAACTTATTTGCATACACAAAACCAACGAACTTCATTGGCTGTGAGAGTCTGGGTCCGCGCTAGGCAGAGCCCCCATTGGTCATTCTCCTTTTCTCTGCCCCTCTGGTACCGCCTTCTACGTCAAGGATTGGCCCGCTCGTGTCTCGTGACGCCACTCCGCGACTGCGCGTCCCTATTGGTCGGAATGCCTTCTATCATCCTTTTAAACCCCGCGAGTCCCACCTCCTTTCGCCCCGCCCAGGCTCCACGGCCGACCGTTAGTCGCGTGCGCGATTTCTGGGCGTCAGGGCGCGCGCGTACGCAGGCGTCTCATTCAAACGGCCCAATCAGCGTTCGCGTCGCCCTTTACGTCTTCTTCCTTTCTGCTTCCCCCTTCTCCACCTCTCCATTCTCCCGGATCCCCTCCCGGACCCCTACGCGCCCCGAGTGGCCAGCCCGCCGCGCGCCCCCTCTCCAACTTCTGCCCGCAGTTTGCAGGAAGGGAGCGAGCCCGTCGAACGCCGAAGACCGTGCGCGCTGACGTCACGGGTCGAGGCGCCGCGAGAGGGGCCCGTGAGGGGGGGCGTGGCCTGGGGCGGATATAAAAGGGTGGCCGTGCGCGCGCGGCTGGCTTACTGCGGCCGGTCACTGGGGCGGGTGAAGCTGCTTTGGGGTTCGCGGCGGACGTCGGAGGCTGAGAGGAGCAGAGCGGGGCCGCTGGGGCCTCGTTAGGGCCGCAGCGACAGCAGTTGGGCCCCCCGCCCCGGCAGGCGGCCGGAGAGCGCGGGAAGGGGGCCGGGGGGACCCGCCCCCGGCCGGCTGCAGTCATGGTGAGTGCGGCGCTCAGGCCCGGGAAGAGTAGGCGAGGTACCCCCCCGTAGAGGAAGAGGCGTGGTCTCAGGACCCTCTCTCGGGCGGTTTGAGGGGTTGGAGAGCCCACCTGGAGGTCCGAGGCCTGAGTTGGGCCCAGGGGCCTTCATGTAGGCGGGGCGGAAGGGAAGGCCCGGCCGAGTCCCGGGGAGGGCTCCGGCCTTTTGGGCAGGCCTGTGGGTGTTCCGGGAACAACACTCTGCGGCCGTCTCCAGGACCGATCTGGGGTTTCCAGGGTGGTCTTAACAAGATTCGATGGGGGAAAGGGACCCAGGTAGGCATCGGGCTTACCCAGAATCATTGGGGAGCCTGTGCGGAGCTACGAACGGGCTTCGGGGGCTTCTGGGGAAGGTGGAGTCGTCCGCAGGAGCTCGGAGATGCTTCCCATTTCTAGTGGATTAGCCTGGGGCTGTCGCCTGAGTCTTCCAGGGTTGGGAGTTTCGGAAGCTCGGGGTGAGTGAGTGACCAGCCCGGGACTCCACCGACTCCTAGATCCTGCAAGAGGCTCCAGGCCCTGGCTCTGCCCCTGGCTCACCCGCTTGTCTCCATACCTAGAACTCCAACGTGGAGAACCTGCCCCCCCACATCATCCGCCTGGTGTACAAGGAGGTGACGACGCTGACCGCTGACCCACCTGACGGCATCAAGGTCTTTCCCAACGAGGAGGACCTTACCGACCTGCAGGTCACCATTGAGGGCCCTGGTGAGTGTCGGATCGACAGGGAGGAGTGCGCTTCCTAGATCCTAGTCACCCTAGAGCCAGAATAGGAGGCTCCCACTCTTAAGTGGATTGCCAGACCCTGGGGACGCAAGGGTGGGCAGGACAAGCACACACACCTGTTACGTGTGTTCCTGGTGTGCAGGGCTGGACACTAGGAGTGACAAATAATTGTGTACTCTCTCTCCATTAAATGTTGGTGAGAAAAAACTGGGGGCAAAGAGAGCATGTAATGGGTCCTTAGCTTGGCTCTGCATGTTTCCTCCATCCTGAAGTTGGGTAGGAGTTCTGTGGGATTGGGAGAAGGATGCCAGGTGGGGAGAAGTGTCAGCAAAGGCCTGGAGGGTGGGGTGGACCATCTCAGATTCCTTCCTGTCGGCAGTGTCGGGGGCTCTGGGAACCAAGCAGAGAATAAGCCAGATGGCAGGCTTGGGGGAGATAATAACTAAGTCACTACAGGTGTTTGATCTTGTAGGTTGGTGTAATATGTCACTTCACGTGCACTACGTTTAGATTATTGAATTTTTATGATTTAATGAAGAGCATGTAACGAAAAGACCTAGTCTGGAATCGGGTTTGTGGGCAGTGGTTCAGGGAAGGCTTTCTGAGATGGTGAGAAGGTGATTCACCTCCATGCTGATGCGGGCTCGGTGGGAAGTGAGGATCCCAAAAAGCTTTTGGCAGTCTTGGGGTGTATTAGATGTTTTATAAGAACAGAAGAAAAACACTTGGTGAAGCTTACAGGAAGCAGATCTTTTAGGGTCTGTAGGTCTCTTCAGGAGTTTAGAAAGGAAGCCCTTGGTGGGTTTAAAGCAGGACTTCACTGTGACTTCGGTGGGGGTTTGGGTGGGGTTGCAGGCTGGAGGCTGGCATCCATCAGGTGAGCGAAGTGGTTCTGCTGGACTTGGAGGGGACCTCACATTTATGGGGGGAACTGGATGGGTTGGACATGGGGGCTGGAGCACCAAGAACAGCCCTGGAAACGGCTCCCACGGGTTTTTGACCTGATCAGGAGAGTGAACGAGACGGCTGTGGCTGCAGCGGGGAGACCTTGGAGTGGACAGAACTGTCCTGAGTCTTGCCTGAGAGACTTCCAAACAGATGTTTTTCCGGGGGACTGAGGGGCCATATATGTCTGTGCCACTTGGGAACAGTGTGCTGTGGCTTCAGCAGGGACTGAGGAGCCTCCGTGGGTGGGGACCACCAGTCAGGTTAGCTCTGAGCTGGGGTTGGGGCAGAGTGCCTGCAGGCCCCTGGGAACCTAGCCCTGTCCTCTCCAGTCTGGGGAAGTAAACGAGGGGGCATTTGCCTCACCGACAGACCGGGGAGGCTGGGTGCTGGGGGTGCCTGGAAGACCTGAGCCTCCTGATGCATCCCCTCCTTGCATTCCAGAGGGGACCCCTTACGCCGGAGGCCTCTTCCGCATGAAACTCCTGCTGGGGAAGGACTTCCCGGCCTCCCCACCCAAGGGCTACTTCCTGACGAAGATCTTCCACCCGAATGTGGGCGCCAATGGCGAGATATGTGTCAACGTGCTCAAGAGGGACTGGACCGCTGAGCTGGGCATCCGGCACGTGCTTCTGGTGAGTTCTGCTGCATCCGGCCTGCCTCCTGGCCAGCCCAGTCACGTCCAAGCCACAGAGCCTTGTTCCTCTTTAAAACAATCAATGCTGAAGTGGTGGGGGCCTCCACATGAGAGTCCAGGTTTCCAGCTTTTCTAGAAGGGTAGGCAGCGCCCAGGGAGCTCTGCCACGGGGCAGGTGAGGGGCTTGTGTGGGGATAGATTTTTGCAGGCGCAGGCCGAGCGTCTGGTTGGAGAGCCTTTCCGACACTGAACGGAACGGCGAGTCAGCGCTGTGATTCCGCTGTTTCTCACCCAGAGGTGGCTCTGTGTCCCCGGGACGTCTTTAATTGTCCCTGCTGGGGTGCTCCACCCTCAGTGGGAGGACGCTAGGGAGCTGCTGCCCCTTGGAGAGCCATGCCTGCCTGCCCCCCAGGTGGGGCCCCAGGGTCCCTGTGGGCCCCTTAGAGCATGGAGGTCACCTGGTGCCTCTCCCCACCTGCCTCACAAGGTAAAAGTTTTTTAAAAATCTGACTTTCTAATGAGCCCCTAGGGCAAACAGTAGGGAGGATGGGGAGTTGGGGTTTCCGGCAGGGCACGGGGAGGGCTGAGCACCAGAGTCAACTGACCCCAGACCTGTTCCTCCTCTCCCTGGAGCGTTGGTAGCGGCTGCCAGAGAGGTTGCGGGTGAGCTCACCGAGTGCCCGCGTGCCCACCGGGTGGGGAGTGTGGTCTGCCGGGCCGGTACCTGGGCTCCCCTGTCCCGGCCGGAGCACTGATGCCGGGGCAGTGTGGGGTTTGAGAGGTTTGGGGGCGGGCCCCTGACCCTGGCCCTCTCCCCACAGACCATCAAGTGCCTGCTGATCCACCCCAACCCTGAGTCGGCCCTCAATGAGGAGGCGGGCCGCCTGCTGCTGGAAAACTACGAGGAGTATGCAGCCCGCGCGCGCCTGCTCACCGAGATCCACGGCGGCGCCGGTGGGCCCAGCGGCGCAAGGCCTGAGCCCGGCCGGGCAACGGCCAGCGGGGCAGCGGCCTCCACTGCTGACCCCACAGCTCCGGGGGGCCCAGCAGGGGCTGAGGGGCCCATGGCCAAGAAGCACGCGGGCGAGCGGGACAAGAAGCTGGCAGCCAAGAAAAAGACGGACAAGAAGCGGGCACTGCGGCGCCTGTAGTGGGCTCTCTCCCCTCCCTTCCCACCTGACCCGACTCTGTCTCTAAGTTATTTAAATTATGGCTGGGGTGGGGGAGGGAACGAGGGCACTGGGACCTGGATTTGTTTTTCTAAATAAAGTTGGAAAAGCAGCTCTGCGCCTCCACCGCCTGGGCTGTGAGCAGCGGGCACCCTGGCCCGTCTGGGGTGTAGTGGTCAGTGGGGCCTGGTCCCAATCGCTCCTGACCTTGTCCTGAAACAGGCACAGTGGGACTGGTGGGGTCTGGCCAGGCGGCAGGTGCGGGCCCCATGTGTCTGCCCTGCTCCGGGTTCTTGGTCCAGCTCTGGCTGCAGAGTGTGCTCTCGGGGCCCTCTGACTCTCCTGCCAGGCCTCATGACACCGGTTTCGTGGTGGGCAGGTCGCTGCTCAGGTCTCAGGTGAAGCTGACCAGGCCCCACTCCTTCCTCAGGTTCTCTGCAGGCTTCCATTCCTGGGTTGTGGCCCTGGGGCTGTCCTCAGCTGGAAGCTGCTAGGGTCCTCACCCCATGCCCCCCATTTGTGGCTGACCTGGCCCTTTGGCAGGGCCTAGTTGATTAGATGGAGCTGTTTGATGAACCCTTGGGGAAAACTTGTCTGCAGGAGCTTGTCCCGGTGGGAAGAGGGGTGGGTCTGGGTCATGGCCCTCCTCCCTGCCCAGTTTCCCCATCTGCAGGAGTGCAGAGTGGCAGTCACTGCACCTGTGGGCGGCTGTGGAGGGCCAGGGTGAGGCTGCAAAGCCTGGAGAAGCATGAAGGGACAGCAGGGAGCTGCTGGTTTAGCAGCCTGAAGGCACAGAGGGGGACGCCCTCAGGTTCAGCAGGGCCTCAGGACAACGTCAGAAGTGACCAAAAAGCACAAAGAGAAATGAAGGCCCGTCAGACTGGTATGCCAACCGTCACAGTTGCTGCTTTTGTGATCAGACTGGAAGCAGCGGGCGTGTTCATCAACAGATGAGTGAAGGAACTGTGCAGTCACTCGGCAGAATACAACGTAAGTACACAAAACGCTGAGTGAAGCCATGTACGAGTACAAAATATTTGCTTCCGCTTCCGTGAAATTCTAGAAGGCAGCCAAAAGCAGACCCTTGGCTGGCTGGTATCAGGGAGGTTCAAGGACAGAGCCTTGGTGATGAGCACATTCCAGATACCGGTTACCGTGGGGCTCACATGGCTGCATAATTATGTGAATGTGTATATTTAAAATCGGTGTATTGCACTCTGTAAAGTACATCTCAGAATTTGATGTAATTTAAATCAAGGCATTCTGTTCAGTGGGAAAGATGACAGTTAACAAGACACACGGGAAAAGACATTGAAACGTGTGAAGAGCGCCTACAGGTCAGTAGAAATGTGAAAGCAAAGGCTCTTGCGCAAACACCGCCACAAAAGGGGGAATCCCAGTGACCACCAGGCAAACAGACAAGATTCCCACCATCACAAGTGATGGGAAAGATACAGCAGAAGCCCGTGACCCCGCTAGACCTGGCAAGGCCAAGTGCAGAGCCCACGGATGCTCTCCCAGTCCACGGTGCACCCTTGGCAGGAGCGGGAAATCAGTCACGTGGAGACACGCTGGAAAGGCCGGAAGCAGGAGTATGTCATTACTCAGCACTTTTGCACACACCACGAGCTGCAAAGCCACATTTGTCCCAGGTTGCAAGCAGCATAAACATGCCTGTATACAGTTGAGGAGCAACACTATGCAACACCAGAGCAGTGGGCCATCACTCCCAGCAGCATAGGAAAGCTTGCCATCAGCCAAACAAGCAAGTTTCAGGAGACCCCCAGTCCGAATGCCATCGCATGCAGTTCCAGAACCATCAAAACCAAGCTCTGCTGCTAAACACACATACCTCGGTGGTCACGCTGTGTTTGAGAGCAAGATTGTTTCCCCAAGACTCAGGATACTGGTTACCCCTAACCAGCAAGCCGCCCCGGAGCAAAGCATGAATGTGTACATGTGTGCTTCTCTGCGCATCTGCTGGCTTTCAGAATTTTAAGAACATGAAGGGAGGGAGGTGGGAGGCGTGTTCTGGATGGGGAACACATGTGCGCCCATGGCTGATTCATGTCGATGTATGGCAAAAACCACTACAATACTGTAAAGTTATTAGCCTCCAATTAAAATTAATTGATTTTTTAAAAAGACAAAACACACAAAAAAAGAACATGAAGAAGCACATTATGAGAGATGGACCAATGTCCAAAACATATTACGTAAGAAAGAGCAACATGCCAACACTGTATAAAATATGCTACCATTTCTCTTTTTAAACTTAACCAGAAGGTGACATTAGCACCTGCAAGTGAAATCGCTCAGTCGTGTCTGACTCTGTGCGACCCCATGGACAGTAACCTATCAGGCTCCGCGGTCCATGGGATTTTCCAGGCAAGAATACTGGAGGGGGCTGCCATTTCCTTCTCCAGGGGCTCTTCCTGACCCAGGGATCGAACCCAGGTCTCCTGCATTGGTATGTGGGTTCTTTACTACTGAGCCACCAAGAAAGCCCCCCAAATTTAAGCATATGTTCTTTTTATTATTTCTATTTTTAGGCCATACAACGTGGCTTGTGGGATCTTAGTTCCTTGGCCAGATTGAACCCGTGCCCTCGGCAGTGAAAGCGCAGAGTCCTAACCGCTGGACCAGCAGGGCAAGCCCCCTAACACCTGCGCTCTCACGTCCATTGTCTCATTTGTGTATACCTGGCAGTGACCTGCACATGTCACACCTGGGCTTTTGGACTTAGCATGTCTGGCTGGCTGGCCTGTAGCACCCAGCCCTTCCATGCTCTCAGTCACGCCCCAATGTATGGCAAAAAAACCAACACTAGAAGAAATTACCTCGGTGCATGGAGCCCAGGACACACAAGAAGTCTGCAGTCACCCTTTTCTGTGACATTCCTGTGCCAGAGGGTACATCCGTGTGTAACTGTACAGATACTGCCAAGTCGTCCCCCGAGGGTTTGTACCGCTTGACACCGCCAGCAACCTGTGTCCACCCCCACCCCACCCCTGCCCACAGCCTCAACAGCACTGATTTTTATCCAACTTGGCTTTTTCTCAGCCTGAGAGGCGAACACTTAGTCATCTTTAATAGACTTAACAATAGTTTGGGCTTTACCCAGAAATTGTGAAGACAGTACAGGGTGCCTCCTGGCTGCGTCTCCTCCGTAAACACGAAGTTGCTGAAATCACTGTGCTGGTGTGGCTGTGAGAGCCTGGCCAAGGGGCGCGAGGACTTCCCTGGCTCTCCAGTGGTGAGGACCCTGTGCTTCCTCTACAGGGGGCATGGGTTCAATACCTGGTCAGGGAACTAAGATCCCACATGCCACGTGGCATGGTTGGGTCCCCAACTGGGATCCTGGGCTCCTTGCATGTCTCCAAACCACATGCACACGTTATTTTCACAACAGGAGACTTTAAAGAGTAGGTTTTATTCCAGCAGATGACTACAAGAGTAACAAAAGTAACATTTTGAAATTCCTGGACAGGGTAGCGACAGCCTGGAGGAAACGCAGCAGAGGGCACAGGGGTATTCACGTAGCTCACGAAGACTGGGAGCAGCAGGCATGACCACCTGGATTTGTCCTCCGAGGGCTCAGAGAGCACCCGAGCACCGTTTTGTGCGCAAATAGCTGTAGACAAGGAAGGACGTTTGTGTTCGTTCTGAGTCCATCTGCTCAAGATAAACTGCACCCGTTCATACATGCAAGGGAGATCTGAGGACTTGTCCCAGCAGGCCGTTTCACAAGCTCTTTGCACATTTAACCTCAACAACCCTAGCAAGTAAGGTCTACTGAAGTAGACGTGTCATAGGCACAGAGAGGTCAAGGGACCCGCCCAAGGCTGCACAGCCTCAGAGTGGTGGAGCCCTGAGGTAACCATGCAGACAGAAGTCCAATCGAGGCCAGCCTCTCCCTCGACAGGAGCAGGTTTCCACTACTGAGTGACCCTGTGTGGGGCAGCTGCCAAGGGCGTGCCCTACACTCAACTCTGTAAACGTTCCTAGGTTACCACTGGACACAACGCAGCACACAGAACCAAGATCTCTGCCTCTCAGAGCCCCAAGGGATCAGACAAGAAAGGAGCTCGTTTAACACGGAGGGAAGCCGAGGCCCAGAGAGACTAGTGCCACAGCATAGAACTGGCACCCGGGCAGCTTGGCCACTGGCATGGAGAGGGGTGTTGTGGGGGGGGCGGAGGGCCCATCTCTGGGCACTTGTCTTCCGCTCTCCCTACCCTGGCCCCACAGTCCCCGCTGAGAAGACAGCAGTCAGTCTGGCCCTCCCTCACGAGTTGCTTTTCTCTTGCTGCCTTCCAGGTTTTCCCTTTGTCACGGCATCCAGCATTTTTGCCAGGATGTGTATCTGCCCAGCTGGACTGCATGTGTGCTGAGCGCCCACAGCAGCAGGGATCCGGGGCAGACAAGGAGACCCCTGCATCTGACCATCAGTTGCCACGCAGCACAGTGGACACCCACGGCTGCATGCCTCTGACCTGCTGGGCTAAACACTCACTGGGGTGGGTGTGCCCAGGACCAAGGCTCAGTGTGGGCAAGCACCTCCCAAAGAACAGCGAGGCTCACTGAGAGGCAGCCGGATGGCAGCTTGGGGGAAGGGGGGGGCACTGGCCACGGCCAGGGGCTGCCTCTCCATGGAGTGGGACAGGAACCGTGAGAGAGCTCTGAGCAAGTGTTAAGTCTCTTAAGTTCCACCCGAACTACAGACTGCCCCACCAGGGTTAAGAACAGATCATGTCCGCTGAGGAAAGATGGAGCTCCTGATCCCAGCTCAGAGCTGGGGCAGGGTCCTCAGGAAGACAGGATGGCCGGCACACAGTAGGTACACCAGGAACATGCCAGGAGCCATGACGTGGGGAACCTTTATTCATCTGAACCTCACTTTCTCCATCTATAAGGTTGGGGATGGGATGTCTGCTTCATGGGGTGTCTGGAAGACAGCCACTCCACGAGTATGTGCACATACTTTTGTGTACACACACGTATACATGGCACAGGTCGATCTCGTACCGACAGCTAATTACCACACTTACCATGTGTAGGCTGTTCCCCAGGCACTCATGAACCTCCTCAATTCTAAGAGGCACAGAAAGCGGCACGCACTTGCCCAAGACCACACGGCTAGAAACAGCTGGAAGGCTAGAAACAGCTGGAAGGTGCCCGGGAGGCACCCAGCTGCGGTGCTACATCCGGGTTGTAACAGACACCGGGAAGCCAGCAGCAGAACCAACTTCAGACCCAGCAAACAGACCCTAGAGGCAGAGCTGTGCGCCTGGCAAGGGCTGGAGGCAGGCTCTGCCGCAGAGCGAGCAAGGAGAGCCGAGGGGGGCTGGGCGCGGCGGGGGCAGGCACCTGAGGCAGCAGGTGAAGTCAGGGTTGTAGGGCCTGAGGGCTCACTCCCAATGCAGCAGGAGGCAGACAGCTGGCCAGGCGGGTTCCTAGCCAAGAGGCTGTGCAAGGATGTGGCCATTGCAGCCCACCTTCCCCTCTGCCACTGGGGACAGGGCCCCACAGGGTCCTGGACTCAGGAGCTGCCTGGTGCCCCCAAAGGCAGGCTCCTTTCCAGATGGGCACTTGGCCCTGAACCTAAGGCCAAGGAATGAGTGGGCCCTGCCCACCCCTAAGTCCCAAGATCCTCAGTTCACACCTGCAGGGTCCCTTTGGAGACTGTGGGCTGCCCTGGACCCTCAGCTGAGGGCAGGGTCAGTCTGCACCCCTCCTTCCCACCACAGCTCCTCGTGGGGCTTCCAGACCACGCCAGAGAACAATAATCCACAGCCAGGGTCCCAGACAGCACACACGTCACCTTCACAGGCCACAGAACTACCCTAACAGGAGGTGCGCTGAGCCTCCATCCAGATGCCCAGCCCTCAGGAGAGACACTACTCGGAGACCAGGAACTTCCACACGTCTATCCTGAAGCCTCAGCATGCACTGGCAGCGTGCGGTGCTGCGATGATTCTAGGCTTTACTTCACGTGCAGTTCCTAGACTCCCGAGTGTCTGAATGTGCACCAACCACCAGACAAAAACGCTGGGCCATGGACTCAGGCCCCCTGCCTGGAGCTGGCCCTTCAGACCCAAGATGCTGGGGAACCTGTGGTGTTGGCAGTCCCTGGGGGATAGATGGGAGTGGGGACGCACTCGCGGCTGCACAGAAGACGCAGGTGGAGGCGGCGGCTGACAGCTTTATTGCTCTGGGGAAGGGAGGCCAGAGGCTCAGGAGCTCTTGGTGGGGCGGCTCGGCTTCCTCTTTACCATCACAGGCTTCTGGCTGCGGAGGATGGCGCTGGCTCTGCGGATGGCGGCCTGTAGACGAGGTGGGCTCAGGTCACCTCCCTGGGAGTCTGTGCCCCCCATCTTGTGTTCCCAGAGCGCAGGTCCGGCTCCATAGTCAGGAGAGGACCGCCCGTTGCGGCACCGCCCAGGTGCCCCGGGCCCCTGCCCACCTCGCGGGTCCAGCCCCACTCACCATGCGCAAATCCGGGCGGTACTTATTCTTCCGGATCATGTGCCGGATGCTGCTGAGGGTGGCCCGGGCGTTCTTGTTGATGGTGGTCCGCACGTAGGAAGTGGCCGGCTTGCGCTGGCCTGGCGGGCGATGGGGAGAAGAGGGGCCCCAAGGGTCAGAGGGAGGGTCTGGAATGTTGGTGCCCACACCTGTTGTGAGGGCAGAATCCCACCCAGAGAGTCCGAGTGGCTGGGCCGTGTGAGTGCGGGAGGCTGCCTCATCTCCCAGCTCCACTTAGGGAACAATCACAGCGACGACCACAGGCCAGGCCCTGCAACGATACAGGTGTCTCCTCCCTACCCCAGCCCGGAAACAACACTGCTCAGCTCACTGGACAAAAGGTGGACTCTCACGTGTAAGGTCACATGTGCACAGCAGTTGTCCGAACCCAAGCAAGGCGGGCACTTGGCACCGCACGGGCCAAGGAGTGAGTGCTCCCCAAAAAGCAGCTCTGCTCCTCTCACGTCCACACCCTCCCAGGCCCAAGCTACCAGTCTGGGCAACAAGAGTCCAAAAGGCCGAGCTCTGAGGCCTGGCCCTGATCAATGAGGGGTGATCTGAAGCCACAGCAGGGACTGGAGGAGGAAGGGCAGCATTGGGGGGGGGGGCGCGGGGCAGTGCGTGTCTGGGTGTGTGCCGAGCACCCGCCCCTCACCTGCACACAGCTGGAGTCTGCCCTTTACTGCCCAGGCAGGATGGAAACGAAACCCCACCCTCCTTTGCTGTGCCTCAGAACTGATGGGGTCCTGGTTGCATCCTGTGCCTCTGGGTGCCCCCCAAGAAGCCCAGGACCCCGTACCACACTGGAGGTTTGATGTTAGCCTTCGCTGACCCCAGAAGGGAGCCCACATTACCCCCTCAGGTCAACCCAGTTTCTGACAGCCCAGAAAGAGCCACCAACAATGCAACAAGGCAAAGCAAGGTTTTGGGGACTCAGCACCCCAGAACAGGGTTCTCAAGAGTGTGGGGATCTGGGCAGCCTAACAGCATAAGCAACTGGCTGCCCCTGGCTGCACTCTTGGGAAGAGAGGCTAACCCTCCTCCCTGAGACCACGAGGCAGCAGCTGTGGTTGGTGCTGTCACTGAACAGGACACAGAGGTCAAAACCCACAGAGAAATCAACTAGGGACCTGGAAAAACTCGTTCCTATCTCATAAAACCCAGTGCCCATTTAAAAACAAATGTTGAAGGTGCGATACACTAACTCAGCTGTTATCCAGAAACCCCTCCTCCCCTTGACCTCCCTCTAAGAGTCTGAAGAGCAAGTCTGTGCGGGAAACCAGTTTATGGGGGGTGGGGGTAGTGGAATGCTGAGACCTCCTTCTGAGCTCCTCCAGCCACAACTCGAATCTACTGCTTCAGAAGCTTCACTTCCCACATGTGGGAACTAAGAGTCGGTCCCTCACCTGTTTGCTTCCGTTTCCCCACTTCTGGAGAGACTAACGCCCACCTCCACCCGGAGTGCTTCAAGGATTTATTCTTAAAAAATCATCAAACAGCAGCAATTTTGTAGTCCTGACTCATTAATTTCTCCACTTTTCAGATGATGCGCTCGCATAACTGGGAGGCTCGCTTGGAAAGGAACCAGCCTCCCAAGCAAACACCCCGAGCCCAGGAATTCTGACTCAACAGCACAAGCACCAACCCTGAAAAGCCACAGCCCCCTGCGCCGGATGGGGGTCAGTTGCCTGGGCCCAGCCAGGGTAAAGTCTCACCGGATCTCCGCTTCATCACCACCACGACTCCTTTGCCGTCCGCCGCCGGCTCCACACCCACGGTCTTGCGGTGAATGAGCCCATTATAGCGGAAGGAGTTGCGCGCTTTCAGGTTATTCGGCTCCTGGGAACGGGAACACATCGCGGTCGGAAGGGGCGATAGTGCAGGCCCCTCCCTCCGACCGACGTGTCGGGTCCCCACTTACGGTGCTGTACGTCTGCTTGTTTCTCTTGATCAAGAAGCTGGAGCAGTTCCGCACGACCATCCACTGAAGATGCGCGGACATGGCGGCGACTGAGGGGAAAGGGGCGCGGGGAACCGTCAGGGGAGCAACAGGCAGAAACCTGACCACAGAGGTGTTTTGGGGGGTCGCGGGGAATGAGGGGGGACACCACGTGGGCCGAGGGCTCCTAGAAGTCTGCCAGGCGGGGCTGAACTCAGGCGGCCCAGACTCACTACAGGGGACGAGGCGATGAGAACCCAGAGACCTAAGGCGGCAGCGCCGGAAAGCAGCCAAGAACGAGAGGGGCGCGGTGAGAGCGACCAGGCCGGGGCACAAACACGGGCATCGGGCACGAGAGCTAGGCACGCGGGAGGAGGAACAGGCCTCCACTCACCTCCTCTCTGTGCGGCGGCCGGAGACGGAAAGAGGCAAGCCGGGGGCGGGGCGACGCCTTTAATACCGACACGCATTTCCGCTTCCTGTCTGGGCACGCGCGTGCGGTCGGCTCCCCCTGCCTCCGAGGCAGCTCGTCAAGGTTCGGCTATTTCCGCCAGCCAGTCGCCAACTGTTCGGGGCCCTCCGGAAGCCTTCCGCTAGGGAGGGTCCTTCATGTGTCCTAGGAACTCCATGGTCGGATTTCCGAACAAGTCTCGCTCCAGAGACCCCCCCAAGTCCCCTTCCTCAGCGGCTTCTTTCCAACATGGCCACCCAATGCTTGGCACAGTATGGGTGCTCAGTACACATCTGTCCGATAAATGAACCTGTGAGTGCGTGCACTATTTAACCCCAGTTCCAGGGACTTCAAGGACCTCCAGCTTCTTCGTAGACCGTCGGCTATTCCCGACGAAGGCAGCAAGCCCGTTCGGACATTTTCGGAACTCTCCGGAAACGCCCTTCGGAAGGAGGGCCGCCTTCCGTCCTGTTGCCTCCTGCCCACTTCGGATCGCTTCGGAAACACTCGGTCCCCATTCGGCCACCTTCGGAAAGCTTCGGCTATCCCCGGGAGCCCCTTCTCTCAATTCGCCTTCCTCTGGCCCCTCTTCAACGCCTGAACCCTGTGAGTCTAGAGAGAAGCTGGACGAAGCTTTCTCGCAGTCCACCACCCTCGGGGGACGTGGATTTCCTCTAAGGGCGAGTTGTGTTGGAGGAGAGGAGGTTTGCCTGCGAAACCTCTGGTTCCCTTAGAGCTTCCATTCCCGTTCCCCCTCTTCCCTGTGCCTTGCGGCCTGGCGCCCCATTCCCACCAGCACCGTTCACGGCCGTTACACTTTATGAATCTTTTCTTTTCTGTTGTCAGGGTCCTCCTTAAGGGGAAGGAGCCTCGCCTGATACATCTCTGTTGCAGCCTGGCCAGCACAGGGCCTGGGGAGGCTCCCAAGTGAACAGAAGGAATGACAGGGCCTTTATGTCACCTCCATCAGGACAACTCGTGATTATGTCCAGGAACTCTTCGAGGGCAGAGGCTTTGTCCATCTCCTTGCCCTTGGACTTCGCCCCTAATGAGTCCCGAGGCCCCAGGAGAAATCTGAGCAAACAGGGACGTTGGGGTTTGCCTTGCTCCTTCCATTGGAGCCCTCTAAATCTGATGGTGACAACAGAGTTCCTGTGAGTCCGATCCACCGTTCTGTCTTTGGGATCATTCTCTCCTGACCACACAGGCGACCTCGGCAGGCAGGCAATAAGTGCCCACTTCCATCCCTTAAGGCGCTCTGACTGCCGATCCCCTGCTTCCTCCTGAGGGCCCAGGGCTTTGTCTGATCCTTGTTTTTTGACCCCACCTGTCCCCACCGCGGGGGCAACTGCCCAGGAGGCGCGGGAGGCAGGCAGAGAAACAATGCCAGGGCTCCCCCCGCGCCTTATGGTGCCTCCATCAGAAAGTCCTAAGTTTGGACCACGTGCGGCTTCAGACTCCTTGGGGGCGCAGGGGGCTCGGGCCACACTAACCTGTGCGCCCAGCCGGCCCCAGCTTCGGCTCCTGAGGGCCAGGGCGCCCCCGGGCCGGGCCCTTCCACACTCGGCCCAGCCCAGGTGACCAGGAGAGCGCTGGGCATACCTGGCGCAGAACCCTGACCCCGCCCCGGACCGCACCCGGAACGCGGAACGCGCTCTCCGCGGGTCAGAGCCAGCCAGCCATGGCGGCGGCGCCGGCCGTGTGCACCTCGCCGGGGACCCCGCCGAGCGGTGCACCGTCCCCGGCGGCGGGCGCGCCGGGGCTGGCGTCCGGCCTGGGCCGCTGTCGGATGGCGCTGCTGCTGGCCGTGGCTCTGGACGTGGCGGGCATGGCGGCGCTGCTGACCGGCGTGTTCGCGCAGCTGCAGGTGCGCGGCCGCGACTTCGGCGACCTGCTTATCTACACGGGTGCGCTGCTCGTCTTCCTGAGCCTGCTCGGCTGGATCCTCTGGTACACCGGCAACATCGAGATCTCGCGCCAGGAGCTGGAGCGCGACTACGGCCTGAGGCCCTCGGCGCTCGCCCGCCTCGCGCGGAAGCTCTCCCGCCGCTGGTCGGCGCCGGCTTCCTCCGCCGCCGGCCGGCGCGCCGCGCCCGGCTCCCGGGGAGCGCGCCGCGCCGCCCGCACGCCCCCGCCGCCCGCCGCCGGTTCCCGCCGCGTGCGCCTGCAGCTCGCCTCGCTGGAGGCTGGGCCCGGGGCGGCGGGAGCGGGCACCGAGTGAGCCCGAGGTGAGGGGTGGGGAGGCGGGGCGGGGCGGGGACGAGGGAAGAGGCGTCAAAGGGACAGGAAAGTGGAGAGAAGGGGACAGGGACACGCGGGGAAGAGAGACAGATAGAGGTCAAGATTGGGAGGGAGAGAAGCGAAGAGCACAGAGACCAGAGGACGAAGACCCAGAGACAGTACGCGTGGGTACAGGCCGGGAGAGACAAATGAGAGCCCTTCCCCAGACGTGGGAATTTCCAGGTCGCTCAAATGGTGAAGAAGAGTGCCTGCAGGGCAGGAGACCTCGGTTCGATCCCTGGGTCAGGAAGATCCCCTGGAGAAGGGCGTGGCCGCCCACTCCAGTATTCCTGCCTGGAGGATTCATGGACAGAGGAGCCTGGTGGGCTACATACAGTCCATGGGGTTGCAAAGAGTCGCACATGACTTGAACGACGAACACACACACATCTCAGCCATGAGGGCTAGAGAGTCACTGTCGGCTCCTTGGATATCTGGGGATATTGGTCCCAGTGTCTCCAGTCTTCAGGCACACCCGGTCTCATTTCCCATCCAGTCCTCCCAGTGTACCAGTCTCTGAGGTCACTAATATTACCGTAACATCCCAGGGAGGACACTGAGGTCCCCCAAAGGTACCACGTCTTGCCCCGGGGGGCTAGTTGTTGTACTCTCCAGAGTGCAGAGACCTGCTGTGGCTCCCTGCTGCCCTCTGGTTGAATCCAAGCCACTCATTCTGTGTGTGTCCCCCACTCTCCTGCCTTCTCTGCCCCCCACCCCCGTCCATCAGGGTTGGGATGTCTCGCACCGGTTGGCCTCTGTCCACACCTTCACCTTCATCAGGGGCGCACTTGTGGTCTTCACTCTGCACAGAAAGTTTACCAGATGTCTTTTACGATCCTACTCCGATTTCAGTGCCTTTTTCTGGGTCTTCTCATGGTCTGAGTTACCCTCTTTTATTGTTTATATTGCCATGTGTTGTGTGTGTGTGTGTGTGTGTGTGTGTGTACTGATACTGTCTCTCACACCCAAGAGGGAGACCTTCGAGGGTAAGATCTGGGTCTCTGGTGTCTTTGTTCTTAGCATTCTCCAGCTAAGAGTGAACTCAGGAAGTCAGAGGCTGATGATTGGGTGGGTGGGTGGATGAATGGATGGATAGATGAGTGATGGATGGATGGATGGATGAACTGGTTGATGGATGGGTGGGTGGATGGATGGATATGGTGGGGGATTTGGAATTTTGTTTTTGGCTGCACTGTGTGGCTTGTCAGATTTAAACTTCCTGACCAGGGACTGAACGCAGGCCCACGGCAGTGAAAGTGCTGAGTCCTAACCTCTGGACCTCCAGAGAATTCCCAGTATGGTGGGACTGATTGATGACAGTTAGGTGGATGGGTAGTTGAATGGATTTGGGTCAGATGGGTAGGCAGACAGATGAGAGGACAGATGAAAGGGTTGGTTGGTAGGTGAATAGGTAAGTGGAGCAGTGGATGGATGACCGAACCAGTTTCCCAAATGAGGGGTTCCATAAAGGAATTAAATCCATGTCCTAAGACATTCTCTATTGGTGATGAATTAACTTTCCTCCTCTGCAACCAGAAGGATGCTAGTTATATACCTTATTGTGTGTGTGAGAGAGAGAGAATTTCGAGAATAGTCACCCGGTTCATATGCTATGTTGTGGTTCAGATGAGGAAACAGTTGAAGATGAACAAATGTATGCATAGACAAAGCATGAGCTGACACACAATTTGACATACCATGCGGAAATAACCACCAGTGGTTAACATTACCCCCTGGAAAGACTTTACCTTGCCCAGAAGTCTAACCCAGCTGTGGTGGACCTCTGCTGCCAGAACCACTTGCTAGAAACTGGCGAACAAGCTGATTAGACTCTAGGCCCCTCTGAGAAGAACGGGCCTGTCCAAAGACAGGACTCTATCACGAGCAGGGTGAGGTGGCTCCAGCACCCGAAAGAGAACTGGAACTTGAACAGAGGGACTGTGGGTGGGACTCCAGGTGCTCCTCTCTGCCTCTGGGACCAAAACCCGTGGAGAGGCATAGCCCCAGCCCGTGTCATCTCTCTCTGCCTCTCTGTGTCCCTGTGTCTGTCACAGTCCATCTCCCATGTCCCTCTGTATCATTGTCCCTCTGTGGGTCCCTCGACCTCTCTCTCCCTCTCTCGGCCTCTGCCTGCCTCTCATCCCCCACCCTGTACCCCTGGGGTCTGCTGAGTTAAAGGCGCAGTTGCTGCTGCACAGCAGGCCGCGAAGAACGGAGGAGCACTGAATAAGCAAATGTGAGAGTCCATTGTGAGGGGCCGAAGCAGGAGGAAGGGGCCCCTGGCCGTGCGTGGTGGACCCGGGATCCAGGGGTCCCGGGCAGCCACTAACCCCACCCTCCCTCCTGCAGATGAACGCGTGGCCCCAGCTGTGAGCGCCCGACGGAGATGCGCTGCCACCCCCAGCAGCCCCTGGCCACCAGGATACGCCTGCCTGTCTCCCATCTCTCCTGCCCCAGATAAACGGCTCTGCCTCCCAGCACTGCGTGTCTGTCTGGGGAGAGATGCTGCTGGAGCAGAGGAAGGGGCCCTAGGAGCCCAGCTGTCCAGGCCGCCCCCTTGTGGAGGGGGAACAGGAGCCAGGGGCAGGGTGGGGTGGTGCAGGGAGGCCAGAATCTCAAGCCCAGACCCAACCCCCCATCCAGACCTCCTGCAGCCCAGTGTCCTCGGTTAGTTTGGGGTGCCCGGAGAGGCAGACGAGGGACAAAGACTGCAAGATATTTATTGGGAAAAACACAAAACACACGTGGAGGGTAGGCTGGTGTGGGCTCTGTCTCCTGAGAAAGGAAGAGGGGAGGAAGGGGGCCAGGCAGGATGAGTCTTCAACCGTAAGGAGCTTCCAGGAAGGTTTCCCTCCCAAGACCGAGGGCTGCAGTCGTCCAGCATTGGTGGGAAGCGGGGCAAGCTGCTGCTGGCCCAAGGGCCGCAGGATCCCATGGGCTGGCGGGTGGGCAGCAGAGACTGTCAGACAGTGGCAGAAGGACAGATGAGGGGCTCGGCTGCCCGTGAATCCGCCCCCCCCCAGCCCAGCTGGAGTCTCAGCTGAGGCCACCCCCACTCATCCCCACCCCCTCTAATCACAGCCTGGGACCTACACTCAACTCAGGGTGCCCATTAGCCCAGGTACCTCTCAGCTCAGACCTTCCGCACTTACCCCAGGGCCCCTCCCATTCCAAACGCCTGTCCCCTCGCATCCCCCGTGATCACAGCCCAGGCCACCCCCCCGTCAGCCCAAGACCCCCCCAGAACACACACACACATTCCCAGCACCGCGCCCTCTGCTTCATGCTTCTCAGAAAAGAGACAGCATCTCTGTGCTACGTCTGTATTGAGGGGCCCCTCCAGGGGGCGCCCCTAATCATCTTCGTCCCCCCCTTCCGTTTCTTCGCCCCCTTCCGTCCCCTCCCCCTCAGTGCTCCCAGAGGCATCCAGGGTCCCCTCCGTGGGCGGGGCGGGGGGGATGCGGCCGACAGAGGGCGTCTTCTTTTCGCTCGGAGTCCGGTCCTTGGACAACAAAGAGACCGTCCTGGACAGGTTGCACTTGCCCTTCAGGAACCAGGGCAGCCGCAGCAGGTCGTGTCGCCTGGCCCACCTGGCAGGGAAGGGACACCGTCAGTCGCGCCGTACCCCTGCCCCCATGCCCGGGTTAGGGGCGCCCTCCCGCACCCGAGCCCCACTCGCCAGAACAGGCAGATGCTGGTGATGAGGAAGAGGAGGCCTCCGCACGTCCAGCCCAGCGCCCACATGTGCTTCCGCCGCATGTTCTCTGCGCAGAACGGGGGCGGTGAGACCCAGGGCTCCCCGCCGCCAGCCCCCACCCCGGGGCGCCGGCTCCCCGCTCACCATCCGGACGCTGGTGGTAGCAGACACCGTCGCGGTAGCAGCATCGGAGACGCAGGCAGAGATTGGGGTTCTCGATTGCCGCCTGGCCCCCGCAACTCTCCCGGTCCCACACGTCTCCTTCACAACCTGGGGGCCCATCACGAGGGGCAGCGTCCTCACGGAGCCCACGGCCGGGCCCGAGGCCACCTGCCCAGAGCCCATTCCAGCCCGGGCCCCCAGCCCCTGTTCTGTCAGAGCCAGAGTCCAGGCCCCAGCCCCTCCTCCCTCAGACCCGGGGGTCCAGGCCCCAGCCCTCCTCTCTCAGACCCCCAGCCCCTCCTCCTCAGACCCAGGGTTCTCTGTCCCTGGAGGGACCCCGAGTGTCCTCCACTGCTCACTCCATGGATAGAAGAATCCCTGGATTCCATTCCCGTCTGTGAAAGAAAGAACCTGTGCGAGACTGGAGGCTGAGGAGGCCCCCGGCTCCGCCCTCCGACCCTCTCGCCAGCGCCCTCACCTGCTGAGCCCTGCATGAGCAGGAGGAGACCCAAAGCTGGGATCCCAGAGCCCACCATCTTGCCTCCCCAGCCTCCTGGGGCCTCTGTGGGGAGGGACCCTGAAGGCCATCACCCCAGCAACCGACTTGGCCCCACCCACCTCCCTGCCTGACCCCTAAAGTTCTAAGTTCTGTTGCTAGGGAGCCCCCCTCAGCAGTGGGGAAGCAAAAAAGGGGGGTCACACTGGCCTGGTCACTCCTGGTTGCTAGGGAGTTGCTTCCTTAGCAACCAGGTGGAAGGGGCCTTGAGGGTGGGATGGGTCCCTGGTGTTAGAAGAGTCCCCTCAGCAACCCGGCTGCAAAGCAAGGGGGAGTCTAAATCATCTCCCCTTCGCCAACCAGGGGACCCCAAGAGTGGGCACCCCGAGACCTCTTGCCAAGGCCTCCCTCTGCTTAGTAAACTGATGCCTGAGGGGAAGGTCCACGGGGCCCAAAGGCTCCTCAGACCAGGATGCCCTCCCTAGCAACCAGGGGTGGGGGGCCTGAGGCCCAGAGGACCTCACTGAGCCCCATTGTTAGGGAGGCTCCCGAGCAACCAGACCTAGGAGGGTGATGAGGAAAATGGGGGTCAGGCCACATAGCTCCTGCTCAGGCGCCCCCTGGTCCCAAGAGCACCCAGGCCCCCAATGGGGAATGTGTAACCAACCAGAGGGCTGGGCCCCCCGGGATCCAAGACCTCTGAGGCCTGGTTGGTGGGGCAGGGGGTCATAGGAAAGGAGCCCCGTCTAGCGTGTCTCAGTTTCTCCACCCGAAAACGGGGAAACACACCCAACTGGGGTCCCCAGGCTTCTGGTCCGGTTCCCCAGTGGTGGCGGAGGAGGCCAACCTGGGGACTGGGTTGGGAACTGATCCTGAGTTCTCCCCCGAACCTGCACTCGGCTTCCAGCCAGGGAGGATGGGGCTCATCGCCCCTGGAGTGGTCTGTCCTCGTGTCCAGATCTGGAGTCTGAATGGGGAGGGGCTGGGGTTCTGGACCTCTGTGTTCCTGAGGGAAGAGGGGCCGGGGGTCTGGATCCCTGGGTCTAAGGGAGGAGCTGGGGTCTGCACCCCGGGTCTGAGGAGGAGGCATGGGGTCCTGAACCCCCAGGTCTGAGTGGGGAGGGGATGGGGGCCTGGACCCCTGGGTCTGAGGAGGAGGGGCCAGGGGTCCTGACTCAGGTCTGACAGAGGTGGCCCCGGGGGGTCCTGACTCAGTCTGAGGGTGCAGGGGGCAGGGCCGAGGTCTGAGGGCAGCTGACCAGGAGTCCAGAGCCCCCTCCCCAGAAGCCCTGTGAGGCTGCCTCCCGGCCTCCTCACCTCCTGTAAACATCCTGGTGGGTGCTGAGTGGGCCCGGGGTTGCCTTCGTCAGAGATGACACAGGTCAGAGGGGCTCGGCAGGGGGCCGGGGGTGGGGGTCAGAGGGGTTGCGGGGCTGAGGCCCGGCAGCTGCTGACCATTTCCTGTGTCAACATCATCTGGACCCACTTCCCAATTCCCGGGATTCCTCAGGGATCAAGGAGGGGGTGGGGGGCGGGGCCGCACGCCCTGGACCGCGGCTTGGGGCTGGGGGGGCCCACCGTCACGGCCCTCACCGCTAATGACAGGTTTGGGCTGCCTCTGCGGCCCGCCTGCCCCGTCACCCCCCAGAGGCCAGACAGGACCCCCCAGGGACAGACAGACGGACACACACAGCCTCGGACCTGCTGACCTCACGCCGGCCAGCTCCACCTCAGCCGGGGGCCAGCCCATGAGCAAGGACCCCCTGGGGCCCGCAATCTCCCAGCGGCATCTCACCCCCCCTCCCGCATCTGTGACCACCCCTCAGCGCCCAAATCCCCTCTGTCTCTCCCGGTCTTTGCCTCTAAGCCCCTGAGCTCCTCTCTCTGTGGGCCCCAACTTTTTGCTTGTTTGCGTCTCTTTCTCTCTGGTGCCTCAGTGTGGTCCCGTCTCCGCTTCTCACTGTCATCTCCTGTCATTGTGATTCTCCACCATGTCTTTCCCTGGGGTCTGTCTCTGCCTCTCCGAAGAAGTGGCCCGAGTGTCCCCAGCTTCGGGGAAGATCCAGGAGTCCTGAGAACTCCCACCCTCCCGTCCTGAACCCACCAGCCTCCTGCAGCCCGCCCCCTACCCTGGGCGGGGAGATGACTCCCACACCCTCAGGTGGGGGCCGAGGAGGGGGCTGGGGCTGGCGCTGGGCCCGGGCCGCTGACCCATACCCGGACTCCGGACTGCACTCCCCAGATTGTAGCATGCCCACAAGTTCTCTCCGTCTTTCTTTCCAGAGAAACAAGGGTTTCACGCCTGGATGACACCTGGGTCTGCAGGAGGAGGGAGCTGGGAGCTGGGCTCCTGGACGTGAAGGAGGAGGTGGAGGCTGGGGGTCTGGATCCCCGAGAGAGAGGGAGAAGGCTGGGGGGGCATTCTTGTGATCCTCGGCTGAAGCAGCGGGTGGGGGCTGGCACCTCCCCTGTCCTGCCCCCTGTCAGTGGAGGGGCTGCCCTCCGACAGGCTGGCCCCAGGCCCAGGCCCCCACACCCCCTCGGGCCAGGCCATCCCCCAGGCTGGTGGCCTGAGTCACCTTGGCTGGCCCCGCCAGTCTGGGGGGGGCTACGTCAGTTCTCCCCTCACTGACGCAGCCTCGGGCCCCCCACGCTGACTCAGCCGGAAACAGGCCCCCTGTGGGGCGGAGACCCAGTGGTCAGAGGCCTGGGTCCCAGCGCTTGCGGGGGCTGGGGAGGGCCCCTGGGGGGCCCTGGCAGGGGTGGCCAGGCAGACTGAGAGAGGCAGGGCGAGCTCTCACCTGAGGCGATGAGGTCATGTCCCACCGTGGGGGGCTGTGACCTCACCTCCCCGGGGGCCTCAGCAGTCACCCCCCAAGTGGTGGGGGATGGGAGGGGGCCTCCAGCCGCCATGCATCCCAAGGGTCCCCCTGCAGCCGCTCAGCACAGTCTGGGGGCAGCGTGGGGGGGTGCTCTGCAGGAACCTTTGACAGTCCTGGTCACCTTTTGACTTCTCACGTTCCTCCGTCCTCATTTGCTACCTTTATCCTGGGGGGTGCTCCTGGGGGCTTGGGCTCCTGTCTGGGTCCCTCACTCCGTCCTGCCATGAACCCCAGGGGCCACCTCTGCTCCGTACCCCTGGTGCTCCCCGGTCTACGTGCGTCTGTGTTGGCACCACTGCCCCCTGGAATCCGTGTCCCCCTCGGCTCCAGCCCCTGTCTGCTTCTCTGCCTCTCTGCACGTGTTCTTCCTGTCCCTGCCCACCCCCAGCTCTCTCCTTGTCTCCCTATCTCCATCTCCCTAGGGGCCACATCTTTGTATCTGTCTCCCTGGATATGTTAATAAAACATCAGTGGTGAGAATGGCAATGGTTCACATCGGCTGAGAGTTGACTGTGACTTTTCAGGAGTGAACTCACTGTCTCCCTGCGCAGGCGTTTGGGGAGGGTGCCTGGGGGGTCCCCATTTCACAGACAGAGCAACTGAGGCACAGCGCGGTGAAGCCACGTGTCCGAGGTCCCACACCTGCTGGGTGTCTCTCGCCCCTGGTCCCTGTCTGTGCCTCTGGTCCTCTCTCTCCACGTTCCAGCATGTCTCTGGGAGAATGCCCCCCTCCGCATCGGTCCCCATGGCTGACCGCTTGCCAGCAGATGCCTCTCTCGGGACCTCGACCCCTGGGGGTGGCTGCATCTCTGTCACCCTGCCTGTGTCTCTGTTTGCTGCTGCCCTGCCTCGCCTTTCTCGGACACACCTGTCTCTGTCTCTTTTCCTTTTTGGGGGGAGGGTCTCTCCAAATCTCTCCTGCTGTCTTTGTGTCGCTTCCTGGACCTCACCTCTCTCCGCTGGTTTTCTCTGGCTGTCTCTGTCTCTCTGGGGAGATCTCTGTGTCTCTCTCTGCATCTCAGATGCTCCATCACTGTCTTGCGGCCCATCTCTCTGTGTGTCTGGACCTCCTTGATTGGGTCTGGGTCTCTGCAGCCCCTTCTCTCTCTGTTCCTAAAAGCGTCTGTGCGCTCGCACCTCCAGCCCCCATCTTCAGCTCCCCGTCTCCCCATCTCTCTGCCAGCCCGGGCCCACCCGCCCCCCCCCCCCCCACACACCCTGCAGCCAGGCCCCGTTCTCAACAGCGTGTGTCTGCCCCGGCGGCCGGCCGAGGAGGTGGAGGGAGGGGACGCCAATGACCTCACCAGCCCCTCTCCGACCACCCCCCCCTTTCCCTTTTCAAGTTTTCCAACTTTTCCTTCCGTGCCCTCCTCCGAGAGCGGCGGCGGCGTGAGCCCTGCGAGGCAGCCGGCTCCGTCTGAATGGAAAAGGCAGGCAGGGAGGGTGAGTCAGGATGTGTCAGGCTGCCCTCCCCTGCCGCCTGCCCCCCGCCCGCCTGCCTCGGCCCCCTATATAACCCCCCAGGCGTGCACACTCCCTCACTGCCGCGGCCCTCTCTGCTCACACGCACATGCCTCCCCTCCCCAGGCCGAGGCCCAGCTGACCCCCAGGGCTCCCACGGCAGCGGACAGGGAAGGGTTAAAGGCCCCCAGCCCCCTGCCCCCTGCCCTGGGGAATCCCTGCCCTGTGGGGACATGAACAGTAAGTTGGTTCAAGTTCCTGGAGCGGGGAGTTGGGGGGGGTGGACGGGGAGGGAGGGACCGTCGCTGGAAGGGTGGGGAGCAGACAGAGCGTCGGAGGAGCGCGAGGCAGCGATGGGGAGGCGGAGACGCAGCGAGTAGGACCTTCGGGGAGCGCAGGGGGCCTAGGCAAGGGACGGGCAGCGGGAGGGGTGCAAGGCCGGGTCAGGGACGCGGAGACCCAGACGGGGCAGCGCCAGGCGAAGAGACAGAGATGGGAGGCCCACGGACAGGCAGACAAACGCCAGGGGCTGAGCCCGAAGGGCCCGGGACCCCCGGGGCGTCAGGGGGCCCCAGACACCCGGGGACCCCAACCGACAGGCTCCAGGAGAGAAACTGAGGCAGAGGGCCCCAGGAGGTCAGAGCGGACCCCTCACCTCCCACCGCGCCCAGCCAAGGGGAGGAGAGAGGAAGACGCAGGGGCGCGGACAGAAACAGCAGAGCCAGACGAACGCGGACAGACCGACGGACCGCGGGCAGGGAGGGCCCGGGGGGCGGGCCGGGGGCGTGCCGCTGGAGCGGGGCGGGCCGGGGGGCGCTGATTGGCCGGCAGGCGGGGTGGGCGGAGCGGGGGGGATGGGCGGCGGCGGCCCGGGGCCCCAGCGCACCTCGCCGCCGGCGCCCTCTCCGCCCGCCGCGTGCGCGCTCGGCGCGCCGGCCTCCCCGCCGCCCGCCGCCCAGGTGCGCGGCGGGGCATCGCCGACTCTGCGGCTCGCTGGGGCCGGCCCCCGCGGGGGCTCCTCCGGCGGCTCCGTCTCCCCCGGGTCTCTTTCCCCTGCTCTCGGTCCGGCTCGGGCTCCCGAGCCCCGGGAGGGGGGCAGGTCCTGGCCTGTGCGTCTCCCCCGACCGTGCCCCGCCCCGGGGCCCGGATTCCGGCGTCCGGGGGCGGACGGGAGACGCCCGGCCCGTCTACCCGCCCCGGGGCCGCGTCTGCTCCGACGGGCGGGGCAGCCCGAGCCGGGGAGGGAGAGGGAAACCCGCCCAGGTCCTTCGCCGAGCCCTCGGCGCTCCGCCCGGGGACCCAGGACCCGCACCCCAGCCCCTCCTCCCTCAGACCCCCGGTCGGGGCTGCGCCGCTGCCCTCTCCCCCCACCTTTCCACCTACCCAGGTGTTTGCTGCCTGGTCCTGGCCGCCTTGAGCCTGTGGCCCGATAGAGCTGCTGCCCCGGGGCCACCGCCCGCCCCGCCGCGGGCCTCCCCGGACCCTCGCGCTGAGCTGGACAGCGCTGTCCTCCTGACCCGCTCCCTCCTGGCGGACACTCGGCAGCTGGCCGCACAGCTGGTAGGACAGCCTGCAGGGGACGGGCAGGGGCCAGGACCGAGACCAGAGGGCTTCTGGGCTACCGGGGTGGCCGAGTCGGGGGAAAGGGGGTCAGGAGCGTGTGATGGGGGAGGAAGGACCCCCTGGGGCTGGCCTGGGTCCCTCTCACGGTCTCTTTTCCCCCCAAGAGAGACAAATTCCCAGCTGACGGAGACCACAGCCTGGATTCGCTCCCCACCTTGGCCATGAGTGCGGGGGCGCTGGGAGCGCTGCAGGTAAGGGCGGGGGTGGGCCAGTGGAGCGGGTGCAGGGGGTTGAGGGCCGGTGTGGGCGCTTGCCAGGCGCTCCTTGACGCCCCCACCTCCCCCGCCGGGCCCCCAGCTCCCAGGAGTATTGACACGGCTGCGGGCAGACCTGTTCTCCTACCTGAGGCATGTGCAGTGGCTGCGACGCTCAGGAGGCCCTTCCCTGCGGACCCTGGAGCCCGAGCTGGGCACCCTGCAGGCCCGGCTGGACCGGCTGCTGCGCCGGCTGCAGCTCCTGGTACGATGACCTGGCCCTGAGCCCCTGGACTGCAGGCCCACTCTGAGACCCTCTCCCCATGTCCCTGAGCCCCCGGACTCCGAAGTCCTGCCTGGAAACTCAACTGTCACCTGGAGACTCGGACCCCATGATCTTGTTACTCTGAGTCTCCCACCCTGAAGTCCTAAGATTTGAGAGTCCAAACCCTCATCCCAAGACCTGGAGACATTGGCCCCAAGACAGGAAGATTCCAGACCCCAAGCCCAGGAAATTCTGAACCTCCAGACCCTGAGACTCCCCCCCTCCCCACACACACACCCTGGCCCTAAGATTCTGACAGCTTAAGACCTCAGACCCTATAAGGATGAGCTCTGACTCAAAACCAGCCTGGAGACCCTTGCTCTGCAAGGATCTAGATCCTGACCCCAAGAACCCCAAGGACCTAGATCCTGAAGTCTCCAATGAGAAGACCCCAGACCTTGAGCCCTGAGTCCCCAAGAGCTCAGACCTAGGTTGTGACCCCTTAAGACCCCAAGACCCTGACTTTCTAAACCCCAGACCCAAGACCCTGAGGTGGTAAGCCTTCAATCCTCAGTTCCTGGACATCAGCCCAAAGGCCCTGGAACTCAGACTCCGATTCTCAGCTCTGAGACCCCAGCCTGGAGGCCCCAGCCCTCACCCATGAGTATCTGAGCCTGATCCCAGAGATCCCACATCTAAGACCTTAGCCCCAGGATCCCAGCCCTGAACTTACAGACCCACCCCAGCCCCCTGAACTTGACTCTGGAACCCCATCCTCAAACTTCTGAACTCAGCATCCTGCAGGACTCTCCCCCGACACCCCAGCTTCCAGCCCCGAGACGCTGTAGAAATAGGCCCCTGGTCCTCCTCCAATCCTGGTTCAGCACAGGCCTCAAACAACCCTCCCCCCCCCCCCCCCCGCCCTTACTCAGACACCCTACTGCACCCCTGGCCTGACGCTAACCCTCTGTCCTCTCCTGACAGATGTCCCGCCTGGCCCTGCCCCAGGCGCCCCCAGACCCTCCGGCACCCCCCCTTGCGCCCCCGGCCTCGGCCTGGGGGGGCATCCGGGCAGCCCACGCCATCCTAGGGGGGCTGCAGCTGACGCTCGACTGGGCCGTGCGGGGCCTGCTGCTGCTGAAAACTCGGCTGTGACCCTCCGCCCAGAGCCACCGGCGCCGTTCAAAGCCAGATCTTATTTATTTATTTATTTCGGGATGGAGTTTGGTGGTCAGAGGATCCCCCCCTCCCCCGACTCCATTCTCTCCTAGTTAGAGACGATCCCTCCAGGATCCGTCCCCCGGAGACCTGGGCAGAGGGGCATCTGTGCCTTATTTATACTTATTTATTTAACAGGGGTGGTGGGAGGCAGGTGCACTCCAGGGTCCCTGAGGAGGAAGGAACTTGGCTCCCAGATTCGTGGGTCTCTAAGAAGTCTGGCCACAGGGTCTCCCTGACCCCCACCCCTCTGGGCCTGGGCAGGAGCATATTATTATTTATTAAACTATTAACTTTTTGTGTTGGGGCGGGCAGGGAGGGGGAAAGGAGGCCTGGGTTTTTGTACAAAAATGTGAGAAACCTTTGTGAGATGGAGAAGGGGGAATTAAATTCGTCATACACATCCACTTAGAGGTGATTTCTCTGGGGGCTGGGGGCTCGATGCTGGGGTCCCTGGGGGGGGGACCATCTACTCTGTGGGTCACCCCCAGAGACCATGAGTTCTTAGTGCTGCTGAGCCTCACCTGGTGGCCAGCACTTCATAGGCACTCAATAAATATTTAATGGAAGATTCCAGAAGTTTACTAGTACAGGGCAAAGTTGCAAGTTCAAGGCTGTCCTTTATGGCAGTGTTTACAACAGCCAATTGAAAACAGCCTAGATGCCCAATAGTAGGGGATGGTTATATAAATTATAGTGCCTATCTATGTGACAGAACATGCCAGCCGCGAAGAGAGATGTTAGCAGAGCCTGCCTTTGGCATAGGAGGAGCGGGCTACAAGCCACTGTGTGATTCCCATTGTGTGTGGGTTTACGCACACACAGAGCTAGATAGAGATAGATATATGGATTATTTTAAAACCCTAGAAGGAAATACACCAAAATGTTGGCAATGGCCAGCTCAGGTAGAAGGTGGGGGTGGAGTTGCTGGTGACTTTCATTATTTGTGCTTCTCTGTATTTTCCAGAACTTTTACAATGACCACGTATTTTGCATGACACATTAAAAAAAACAATAAACACTATATTTAGAATGACAGAGTAGCAGCACCCACCCTCCCCAGAAGACCTCAGAAAGGGACAAGAATGAGCATTCATGGCAGGCCTGCTGTGGGCCAGGCCCTAAGTGTGGGCTTTCCCTTACCAGATTGCCTGCACTCCCTGGGACCCACCCCCCTCATTTTACAGAGGAGGGAACAAGCTCCTGGGGAATCCTGTCGTTTAAGGCCGCACAGCTAGGGAGAGTCAGTTTGACTCTGCCCAGTCTGGCTCAATCCAAACCTGATGTCCGAACGTACAGCACTGGGCCAGTGCAAGTTCGTTGTAACCACATACGGCAACCATTACCACAGACACAAGTTAGACACAGGGAAACTGAGGCCCCTGGCAGCATGGAGAAGGGTCATTGGCAAGTGGGGACTGTAACTGAAGCCTCCCCCTCTTTAACAGTCAGAAACCCTTGGATTTAATTATCCATTTATAGCCTCCCAGAGGGACCCTCCCAGGGCCCTGGGTTGTCTAGTTTGGGTCTGCAGGGGGTATTCTGATTCACCCACCCCAGCCTTTGGGACTCCGGGGCAGGGTCCCAGGAGGAGGAAAAGGGAGCCCACTGTCCCTAAGGAGTTCCCGGGAAGCACCGCACCTGTGGTCCATGAGGTCACAAAGCCCCTCCGAGGAAGGCTCCTCCCCCAGGCGGGCGCGGACCACCCCTGCAGGGCCATGCCCGAGCCCTGGGGAAGCTCCACCCGCTGGAGCCGCTGAAGTCCGAGGGGCTGGGCCCAGTGGGCTGGGGCAGGGGCCGGGGCAGCCAGGCGCCGGGGTGCCGGGTCCCTGCCTCCGCGCCCCCGGGTGACCCGTCCTTTCTGCAGCCTCCATGAACCGGCTCCGGAGCAGGAGGCGTCCGGAGCCACTCCGGGGCCCCCCGCAGTGGGTCCCCACTCTGGGCGAGCTGCAGAAGACCCTCCAGCAGGGGGAGCACTTGCCCCTCCGCCCGCTGCCCATGTTCGAGAGTAACTTCATCCAGGTCCCCGGCTCTCTGCGCCCCGCGGGCAGGCGGAAGAGGGGCAAGAGGGGCGGGAGCTCCCCGGTTCGGGCTGGCGGATTCGGCGGGCAAGAGGCAGCTGGGAGGCGTGATGGGGGTGGGAGGCTCGCTGTGGGGGAGCCAGGGGAGAGTAGAGACCCGAGTGGTCCCAGCCCCTCTGCCTGGACCCCCCCAGGTGACCAATCGAGGGGCCCCGGTGTACGTGCACCACAGGACCAACCGAGTGACGATGGGCGTGGCCGCCTCCCTGCCAGGCTTGGTGCTGCCGGACATGCTGCTGATGGCCCAGCCCCCCGAGGACAGGGAGTGCTCCAACCTCGTCCTCACCAGGTGCCTCCACCCGCGCCCGCGTGCCCCGCGCCGGGGGGCGCGCTCTATCGCCGCCGGCCCCCGAGCGCCCGGCGCGCGCGCTACCGCCGCCGTGTCCCCCTCCCAGGATGATCCCGCTGGACCTGGCCCACCTCTACGTCCACGACCTGTCCGCCTGGCGCCTGAAGCTGCGCCTGGTCACAGGCCGCTACTACTACCTGGAGCTGGACGCCCCCGACGGCGAGGTCGGCTTCCTGTTCGACCGCTGGATACGCCTGATCAGCCAGCTCCAGCAGCCCGCCACTTCCTGGGCCCCTAGGACCCTGCACACGCCCCCCACGGGCCTCTCCCACCTAGGGCCTCCTGCCTCCACCTGGCGCCTCCAGGTGCGGCCCTGACCCCCACAGACCCCTGGGGGCAGCTTTGGTTCTGGATTCCAGAGGGAGTCAGGACCAAACGCCATGAAAGTATAGGAGCCCTGGGAAGGGGGCTGGGAGTCTGGACCCCCAGGTCTGAGGGAGGAGAGATATGGACACCAGGAGGAGACCCCCTTCCTGACTGCCCCCCTCCCCTTCCACAGGTCCCGTCCCACCACAGACATTCAGGTGAGCTGGCTGGGGTGTCCACTAGGCCCATCCCCCAGTCTCAGCTCCTCTGCCATGCGTGGACGGAGCCCCAGCAGTCCCTCTCTTCCCCTGTCCCCTGGCTGAGCCCCGCCGTGAGTCTCCTCGGGGCCTCCGCCCACCATCCCTGGGTCCTTGACCTGACGGGTCCCTGTCTCTTTCCAGTCACGACTGCCGAGCCCACCTTTCCTTACAAGATTCTGACAGCTCAGAGACAGAAGGCCAAGGTGAGTGGGCCGCTGGGCCTGGGGAGGCGGGGGTCGGGGAGAGCAGGGTGGGGCATGAGGGGTTGAGGGGCTGTACCTCCTGACCACCACCCGCCCCCCACTACATACACACCACCAGCCCCTCAAGCGCAAATTCAAGTCTCAGGCCGTGGGCGACTCTCTGCCTCTCCTGTGGTCCCAGCTGGAGCACGTGGACGCCAGGAAGAAATCCACGGAAAAGAAGTAGGCGTGGGGCCTCACCGCCCAGCAGGGCAAGGGGGCCGGGGGTGGGTCACGGTGCAGAAGCTGCCAGACTCACATCGAATTTCCCCTGCAGGCCCCAACCCGATCTCCCCTCTGGCAGACCGAAGACTGAAATCCAAGTTTCTGGTGAGCACACACCCTCCTCCATGAATGGACCCCCGAAATTCTGACCTTTCTGCGGAGGGCTTAGACTGTTTTCTCCCTGCATCCCCTCCCCCCACCCCCCAGAGAAGCCCAGCATCACCATTCGGACCATCTTCAGCATCATTTCCAACACAACAGACCACGTGGAGCCTTCTCCCAAGGCAGATGTGTATCCAGGGCTGGGGCGATGCTTGAGACAGCGCAGGAGGGGCAGGGGGCCTGGACCTCAGGGTCTGAGGGAGGAGGGGCCGGGGGGCCTGGACCCCCGGGTCTGAGGGCGGAGGGGCCGCGGCCGGCGTCTGGGTGTCTCCAGCAGCCTGACCACCGCTCCCGTTGCGTCCCCCACCCACAGGGTTGCTCTGACTCTGTGGGCGGCACGTGCCTGGCAGGCTTACTGGAGACCCCTTTACACTGTATCTCGGAGCACAGCCCTGAAACGCCCCTTCTGGGCACAAGTGACCACCTGGATATGTGCGCGTGGCAGCAGCACATGGACAACCTGATGGACCCTGAGACCGGCACCATGTCCAGCTGCTCCATCTGCCCGGCCGCCTACACTCCCAACTTCCCCAGTTTCAACGAGAAGGCCAGGCCTCTGCCACCCACCTGGAAGCCCCTAGCTGTGCCCACTGCCCCTCATAAGGCTCCATTCATCCTTGACCAGTCCAAGAGGGTCTCAGCCATGCCTGCTCCACTGCAGATGTCCACTGCACCCGGCCCCTCCCAGAAGGCCACAGCTTATTCTCCTGCTCCCAAAAAGGCCCCATTTCAGAAGCCCCCTCATGTACCAACCATTCCCCAAAAGGCCTCAGCTGTGCCTGGCCCATCTCAGAAACCCCGTCATGCACCAGCCATCCCCCAGAAGGCCCCAGTCATGGTTGCGCCATCTCAGAGGGCCCCAGGAACACTTGGTGTTTCCCCAAAGGCTGTTTCCCACCCTGCTCCCAACAGGAAATCTGTGTTCCTACCTGCCCCTTCCCAGAAGGGTCTGACCTCACCCACCCAACACCGCATGACACTGGGCCCTGACAGCGTCAGCGTGGTGCCCTCCAGAAGCCACGGAGGGGATATGCTTGCGAAGAGGAAGCCTGAAGAGAAGCCAGAGCCGGTGAAGTTAATGGGCACCAAGGAGAAGAACGTGGTAGACACGAGAACTCAGAAAACAACCGTGGAGGTGCCTTTCACCACCACCGAGAAGAAGTCAGAGGAAGTCCTGATCCGCAGGGCCCAGGAGATCGCCATGAACGGCTTGAAGGGCAAGGGCAAACTGGAGGACAGGGTCCGTACGATGAAGGAGGAGGTTGCTCTGGACATGCCAGGCTTCAAATCCAAGGAGGTGGGGCAGCAGAAGAAGTGGGTCAAGACCAAGAAACTGGCCATCCAAGAAGCCCCCCAGGAGCAGACCAGGCCCTTCTCCGTGGAAGGGCTCACGCTTGCCAAGCTGATGATCATCGCCGGCTCCAAGGACCCCACCTTGAGGTCAGGTCTGGTCGACCTGCCCTCCTGGCTCTCAACTTCGCAGGGGTGTGACTTGTCCACGATGGGCAGAGTACTCCTCAGCCCCACCCATTTGTCCATGCTGGAGGAGACGCTGGTGGGGGTCAGGGAGCAGCCACGGTTGGGGGTCAGGGTGGAGGAGATGCCCCAGGACTCAAAGGGACCTTCCAACGTGTCCTCTCGCCCCAGGCGTGGGGCCAGCAGCCCCAAGATGAATGTTGCCTCTCAGACTCCCATCCCTCTGCCCTCCACGAGATGGGAGGACATACCCGAGTCGCCCACCTCGCTGACCCCCATCTCAAAGATGGAGGCCAGGGTCTCCCAGCAGCCCAGGAGAGTGTCTCAAGAGCCTGAGAGGGGGCCAGACCAGGGCCCTGTGGCCACAGTGGGGTCGAACCTGGAGATCCTCCTGCCCACCCTCTTGGAAATCGAGAGTATGGAGGATGAGGCCTCCAAGGTGGAGAAGATAAAGGACGAGCTGGGCGCCTTTGCTCCGTCACCCAGGTATTAGGCGGTGGTCATGATCCTCTCTGCCTGGTGTCCACAAGGAGGCAGGGGGCTCACTCCCTCTTTCCTAACTTCCCTCTGGGCTCTCAGCATAGAGTGAGCGTCGACCAGGCACCAGGCATCATTCTATGCACTAGGGATGTGGCACTGAGCAATTTGGGGAGGGGGTTGTTCCTGGCATCTTTGGGGTGGAGCCCAGGGATGCCCCTCAACGTCCCACAGTGTAAGGGATGGTACCCCACAAGATCGCAGTAGTGCTGAGGTTGGCAACTCTGACAACAGAATCCATATCAACTGTATTGTACGGTAGAAGGCGGGAGGGCTCTGGGCACATCGCAGGGTAGGGAGAGTTAGGTGTGGGGGTAGGCAGGTTCCGGGACCGGGTTGAGCTGGTCCAGGAGGGCCTCAGTGATCTGGTGTCATCTGTGTGAAGATCTCAGGGAGGGAGGTGAGGAAGCTGTGCGGACATCTGGGGAAATCCGTTCCCTTCAGAAAGAACAGCTGCGGTAAAGTCCCTGAGGCAGGAGAGCACGTGATGTGCTGGGCTGACACGGAGCTCCGGGACGGCCCGGAGTGGGAATCGCGGTTACGCAGGGCCTTGCAGGCCACCTGAAGTGGTGTGGGTTCGCTGCTGAGTGGCCCTGGAGGGTTTTGAGCAGGATGGCTGGAACTTACGTATATTAGAAAGGATGCTCTCTGGCTGAAGGGTGGAGAGGTGGAGGGGGACGGGGGGGGGGGACACCGGGAGAGGAGTGGGCCAGGCTGTTCCCATGGTGACTGAGGCACAAGGTGATGGTGGCTTGGACCAGAGGGGCAGGGACAGGAGTATGGAGGAGTGGGGCTCTGCAGATGCTCTGATGGTTGAGCCCATGGGCCAGCTCGTGCATGTTTGATACGGCACCGAGGGTGACCTTGAGGTTTGGGACCCAGAAGGTGTGGCAGCGGAGGCTGTGGGTGTGGCAGGTGTCAGGGAGAAGACTGGGAATTCCGTCCTGGACATCTCACCTCTGAGATGTCAGGTAAGGAGGTGGGGTAAGCTGCTGGACACAAGTCTAGAATGATGTGGAGACTCACCCGCACGTGGACAGCTTCTGCAAGCTATAAGCCTGGGAGGTCACCAGGGAGTGAGGGCAGGCGGAGACAGGGTCCACGGTGTTTAGGGAAAGGGGAAACACGGTCAGAGAGGGTGAGCATGGAAAAGCGTCCTGAACCCACCAAGTGAAGAAAATGACCAGGAACATCATGGGAGTAGCCGTGTCGAATGCTGCAAGCAGGTGAAGGAAGACGGGGGGTCGGGGGGCAGACAGAACCTCTGGATTTAACAGCAAGGAGGGGAAGAGGGAGGACCTGAATGGGGCAGGCTCAGGCGAGCACGGGGCAGGATCAGTGAGCTGCAACTCCTGAAAACGTGGCTGAGTGAAAGGAGCCAGACACAAAAGGCCACGTCGTGTACGATGTGGTTTGCATGAAACGTCCAGATGAGGCAAATCCCAAGAGACAGGAAACAGATTGGTGGCTGCCTGCCGGGAGCTGCAAGGGATGGGAGGGGTGGGGAGCAACTGCCTCAAGGATGCGAGGTTTCCTTCTGGGGTGATGAAAACGTCCTGGAAACTATGTGTTTGCACAACATTATGAGTGCAATTTAATGCCACTAAGTTGCACACTTTCAAATCATTACAATGGTCATTTTTGCAGGTTGTGTATTTCCCCAGTCGTTACACACACACATACACACACACACACACACGTAAAGGGGAATGGGAGAGGAGGGGTTCACCAGCTCTTTTCAAGAAATTCGCTGGAAGGGAAGGAGGAACCTGAAGAGGAAGCTGGTTCGGGATGTGGGACATGAGAGGACTTCTTGAGAAAAAGGAGATGTTTGTTAGTGTATTTGGATGCTGGGGTGAAGGATCCAGAGTCAGGCTTGATATGGAGGAGGCAGGAGGGAGGGAAACCTAGGAGGGACCTTGGAGGAAACATGGGTTCCAGGTCAGGCTTACCAGGCCCAGGAGCAGGAACGCCCCCCATCGGCACTCACTACTCTCTCCCCGCGGGTCCCCCAAGCCCTCTCTAGCTTTCTTTCTCTCTCTCTCCAGCAGGCCGCACTCGCAGCAGTCTCAATAGTGGGATGCGAGGGACTCAACTTCAGTCGCCAGTGTCCAGAGGAGCCTACCGGGGCCAGGTAGCCCCTGAGCCCTGTAGGTCCGCCTGACGCCTGACACCTGGCCCTAGCGTCCAGGAGCCCGGCCCTTACCCTGGCTCTTTCCTCTTCCTCACAGGCCCCCAGGTGCTGTGCACCTCTACTGTAAGAAGCAGGGTGCTGAAAAGGCCGGGCGGGGGCGGGGTGCTTCTTGTCGGGTAGAGATCAGAGCTATCTATACGTTTATATAGGGGACGGGATGGGGCGGGAGCCGAGGCCCGGGAGAGCCCGCGTGGTGCCCCAGCTTCGCAGAGATTAAAAGCCCGAGTCTGAGACTCGGCCTGAATGAGTAGCGCCTGCTGCCTGTGTGCTCGCGTCGGCCCCGAGAGGGGGCGGCGGGCGGCGGAGGCGGGGGTCGTCCGCACCGACCCCAGCCCGGCGTTCTGCAACGTTTCCTGCAGCGCAGCGGCTCCCATTGGCTGGGGCTCCGGGGGGCCCAGCCAATCGGGCCCGAGGGGTAGTGCTTTCTGGGCTGGGACCCCCGAGACTCCGCAGCAAGGGCCACCCCCGACGGAACCACAGGCACAGCTGACCCAGCGACCAGCCGACGTCTGCTGAGCGCCGGACAGGTGGGGACGGGGGCTGGGCTTCGCGGCGAGCGTCAGGAGCCGGGCGGAGCGAGGGGCGCTGGTCGGCCCCACGGAACCCACTCCTCCCCACAGCGCCGCCTTCGCCGATGCTGGGTGCTGAGTGCCCAAAGCCCTGCAAGGGGAAATGGCCAACGCCGCCTTTCGACCCGCGCTTCCCCAACCAGAACCAGACCCGCAACTGCTACCAGAACTTCCTGGGTAAGACCTCGCGGGCCAGGTCAGGGGCGGCGGGTGAGAGAAGGTGCGAGGCGGGGAGGGGCGCGCCCCGCACGAGGTCGCGGAGACCGTTGGGGTGGAGACGGAGCCGGCGACGGTCGAAGGGGCGGGGCCTCTTTGAAGGGGGCGTGGCGTTTAGAGGGGGCGAATCGTTCCTGGAGGGGCGGGGCGATGGAGGAGCGGGGCCTCCAGGTTGGGCTGGGACTGAATCTCGGAGGGGGAGGGGCCTACCAGGTAGGGGCGGGGCCTTATTTAACGGGGGCGGGATCGTTCCGTGGAAGGCGGGGGGTCGAGGGAGGAGCGGAGCCTTGCCTGGAAGAGGAAGGTCCGAGTCGTGAAGGGGTCTCGGTTATGGGAGGTGGGCGGGGCCTTGGAGGGCGGAGCGGGGCCCTCCAGGTTGGGCTGGGATTGAATCTCGGAAGGGGCGGGGCCTATCTTGGAGGCGTGTGACAGAGTCCTGGAAGGGAGGGAAGAGAGAATAGGCGGGGCCTTGGGGAAGGAGGCGGGGCTGGCCCTCTCGGGGGGCGTGGCTACGAGGGGGCGGGCGGGGAGAGTGCCGGTCCGGCGGGGGGCGGGGCCTCCCGTGGGGGCGGGACTACCCACCTGCTCGCCCCGCCCCGCCCCGCCCCCTTCGGCAGACTACCATCGCTGCATCAAGACCATGAACCGCCGCGGAAAGAGCACACAGCCCTGCGAGTACTACTTCCGCGTGTACCACTCGCTGTGCCCCATCAGCTGGGTGAGCGGACAGAGGGCCGCACGGACGGGCCGGGCGAGGGTGGATGGGTCGGCTGAGTTAGGACGGCGCCCACTCCCCTCTTCCCCACCCCCAGGTGCAGCGCTGGAAAGAGCAGATCAAGGACGGGACTTTTGCTGGGAAAATCTAACGGTCTGAACTCGGCTTCGCCTCCGAAGAATCAGCCCCAGTGACAATCCCCGCCCCATCCTCTCATCTCCCGGAAAATGGGCCCCACCACCCCAAACCTCACCCCGCTCCGCCCCGTCTTTAAGCCTCAAATAAAGTGGTGTTACTGTTGGTATTTCTCTTTAATGTCTTGTCGGTAAGGTGAGGTAAGGTGAGGGAGCATCGAGAGGCCCTTCCGGTACCCTGCCGCCGACACTACTGGTTCCAGGCGTGGGAAGGGTGAGGGAGCTCCTCCTGTCCCCTCCCCAGCTTCCCCCCACCCCACCCCCGCTCCAGCAGGGTCTGCCTTGGCTCTCTGAGTCCCAGCACTCCTCCGCTACGATTGCTCCACGGTCGTCCTGCCTCTCAGTCCCCCACTTGTCACTCAAGTCCCTCAGGGTCCTCTTCCCTTCCTGGGCCACCAGTCCCACCCCCTCCATCCCATCTCAAGTACAGAGGAGCGATGTTTATACCGCCCGGCACTGGCCCCGTCTCTCCCTCCCTGCTCCAGACCATTCCTGGCTCTCCACCTTTCCCTCACCCCCATCCTCTTTGACTCCCCTCCCCTCCCGGTACATCCCGGAACCCACCACTTGAGCCTCTCCCAACAGGGTGCCCCGCCTGGTCCCCTTGGTCTTTTCAGCACCTGTCCATGGCCAGGAGCAGCCCTCTCTGCTCAAACACGTCACTTCAGTTTCTCCTGCCAACCCCTCCCTGTGAGCGCCTCCAAGACACCCGGAGCTCCAGGCTGAATTATTCTTTGCCCCTGCCCCACTCCATCTCTGAGCCTCCCTTCAGCCAAGCTCAGGCACAACAATGCTGAGGTTCATCCTGATTCCAGATGCTTCTCAATATATCCCCTCTCTGGCCACCTCCACCTTCACCACCACCACCGTTGCCCTGAGCCAGGCTGAGTGACCCTTGACAGAACCTGGAGCCTGAGGCTTCTAGCCCTGTCCTGCCCTAGATGGACATGGGAGTGGGGGTGGGGTGGATTTGACTGTTTATTCTTGAAGCTGTCAGCCTCTTGGGGCAGCCCGGACCCCCAGACTCTGCCTGCAGTGATCTCATAGGCCCCCCATTCAAGCCCAGGGTTCAAAGGTAGCTATTACTAATCATGTGATGACTTCCTGGGGCCCCCCCCCCGGGGCAAGCCTCCTGACCTGCATTACCTCAGTTTCTCCAGCTGTGCAGAGAGATGGTGCAAACCCCATTATCAGGAGAGGTGGGACGACGGGTGGGGCTGAGTGAGCTGGGGGAGAACACTTCCCCCCGACCCCTCTACACTGCCCTCATCTCCCCCCTCCCCAGGGCACACCCCAACGTGCCATTTCCCACGATGGCTCCACTGAAACCTTGGCCTCAGGCTTCCGCTCTCAGACCACAACCTGCAAGGCACCCGGGCAAATGAGGGCACAGGGTGTGGACTCAGACAGGCTGGAAGCTATGGCGGGGCCGGGGGGGGGGGGGGGGGGGCGGTGTGAGGCGTTCTTGCGACCTCCGCTGACCTGCAGACCTCTGGCCCACATAGAGGTGGCGCTGCCGCGGGGAAGAAAGCAAGTCGCGGTGCCACGCGGGCAAGCTCTGAGTCACAGCAAGGACCGGAGGCCGTCTGAACACTCGCTGAGGTCACCCAGGTAGTGCCGATCACTACCTGACACCTGTGCGGCCGCAACCACGGCCAGCCTCCCAACCTCCCCAGGCACCAGTTCCGCCGCAGCCCCTTCCCGTTCCCCCTTCTTCCCCTCTGGGGCCAAGATCCCGGCCCTATCCCTCCACCGCCTCTGGGACTTCTGACTCGCCCAGCCTCCTTGCTGGCCACCTCTGTCCCTTGGATGCCTGAGCCCAGGGCAGGGCCAGAACCACCTCACCTCCAGCCAGCGGACCAACGCTCTCAGGCCCCAAACTCTGGCTGTGAACACCTCCTCCACCACGCCCGGGCCAGCTTTGCCTGGCTACATCCTGAAACCCCCAGGTCAGCCTCCCAGGACAAAGGAAATGGAGGCCTCCGGCATCTCCCGTCCCCCACCCCTCCCCCCACCTGCATCCCTGCTCCCCTCCCAGCTCCCCTCCTCTCCATCCTCAACCTCTTCCAGCCTCCTCTCATCAACACCACCCTCTTCCCGTCCCTCTGCAGCTCCTGCCTCCCCTGACAGGTTCAGGATCATAGAATCAGAAAACCGTTCGCTCTGTGAGCCATCCGGGCGCTGTGCTCTGTCCACCATCCCATGAAAGCCACTGCTGAACCAAGCCCTGGGCCTCCCGTGAGCTCAGAGCCGGCCTCTCCTCTGGTACCTGCCTCTTTCCCAAAGACCTCAGAGCCTGGATGAGCTCTGAACGTGGGTTCAAGTCCAGCCCTGAAGCCTGCCAGCCCCATGGCCTAAGAGGCCTCTGGGCTGGGGCCTTCTCACCCAGATCACAGTGATAACACCTACACTTTGCAGGGCCATGGGTAGGATGATGTCGTGTGACGAGTGAGAACAGTGTCCAGCCCAGCTGCTCTCAGGGGGTGTGAGATCTCCATCTGTCGGACAACCTGTGGCATGTCGGTCCAGTTCTGGTGCCCAACATCACACCGGGTGGTGGGGTGACTGACTGTCAGTTGCCCTCCCGATCGGCAAGCCCAGGGTGACCAAACACATCAACAGGGCCCTGGAGCTCCTGGTGTGTGTTCAGTCGCCTCAGTCATGTCCAACTCTTTGCGACCCCATGGACTGTGGCCTGCCAGACTCCTCTGCCCACGGGATTCTCCAGTTAAGAATACTGGAGTGGGTTGCCATGCCCTCCTCCAGGGGGATCTTCCCAACCCAGCCAGGGATTGAACTCATTTCTCCTGCATTGGCAGGTGGGTGGGTCTTTACCACTAGCGCCACCTGGGAGCTCCTGGAGGCCGAGGGTGAGAGGGTCAGACAGTGCCCTCAAGGGGAGAAATGGGAGCCAGGCCTGCCTGGGTCCCCTGCTGTCTCAGGCACTTCCTGAGACTCTGCGCTTACTTCCCGTTTCTTTCAGCTCTCTCCTCCTCCTCCTCCAGCCAACCTCCCCGTTTCCTTGCTCTGGCCCCCTGGTCTATGATGGGGTTCTCAGCCTGAGCCTTGACCCTCCGGCCCTCCCCCTGGGCTCGCCCAGCCCCAGATCCACCCGGACATTCCAGGGGCTGCGGGCTCACAGGGACGCCTCTCAGCTCCCTGTCGAGGGTAGGGCTCCATCTGCCTGGCAGCACAAGGTGGGCTCGGCTCAGTACCAGCTCTGCAGCCTCAGGCAGATGCGCCAGCCCTCTGGGACCACCTGCAGAGGTGCGGGGCCATCCTGGCAGCGCTGCTGTGGCGGCAGATGCTGGGGCAGACGCTGGGGCAGATGCTGTGGGCCATGATGGCATCGGTTGTAGTACCTACCTATCTCCTTCCCCATCATCTTGTCACTCTAGCCCAGAGGTCTTGCAGGGGACTGGCTTTGGCCCCGAGGGGTACATTTGGCAAGGACCACAGATATTTTTGTCACCACGGAGGGGGTGCTACTGGCATCTCTGGGTGGAGGCTGGAGAGCCCAGCCCTGGTCCTGAGACACAGGACTGGCAGCTTAAGGCGGCAGCCGTGCTGAGGATGAGAGACCCGATCACTGCTTTCTCATCTCCATTGTTTTAGGGTCCAGACACTTTTGAGGGTTGGACGAAGGCTCTCAGCCCTCTGGGCTCAGAACACACACGTGAATGTGCAGTTTCTACATGGGAAACGGGGCCCTTGGAACCTCCAGCGTCCATCCAGGCTGACTCCTGCTCAGCTGTCACATCTGTCTAGAAGGCATGGACTTCTGCTTGTTTAGAGGGATGGGTTCCTTAGTGACTTGTGTCAGCCATCTCTCTTCATCCTCCTCACTGCCACTTGCTGACTGGGAGGCCCTCTCCCTTCTTACTTTTAACCTCAGGGAGAAAGCTAACAAGGTTCAGCAGGACTCTCATGGAAAAAAAGACACTTCCTCGTTCGGAATCAAACAGGCTACACATAAATGGTCTTTCCTGCTGGCTCAAATGGTAAAGAGTCTGCCTGCAAGGCAGAAGACCTGGATTCTATGCCTCGGTCAGGAAGATCCCCTGGAAAAGGGAATGGCAGCCCACTCCAGTATTCTTGCCTGGAGAATTCCAGGGACAGAGGAGCCTGATGGGCCACAGCCCATGGGGTCACGAAGAGTCAGACACAATTGAGTAACTTTCATTTCAAACTTCAAACATATATGAAACAAATTTTAAAGTTAAAAAGAATAGTCACCTGCTTTGAACTGGCCACCCCGTTGGCCCACCCGGGTCTTTCGACAGTCCCATCAGGCCCTCCACGTTCCTCACCAACACAGCCTGGCCTTGTCAGCCTCCAGCGTAAACTTTTCCATGGTTGTCATGGAGGAGATAAACCAGGGCCTGCAGCCCACACCTGACCCCCAACACTTGCGATATGGTCATGAAGCCTCAATGAACAAGAAGGAAAATGTCCACAAGACACTTTGCAGGGGGTTGGGGGGGGGGGGCGCCTGGTGTTAGGAAGCACTAATTGTCAGCTGTTAGTATTTCTGTAAAAGGGGGTTGAGGTAAGAATTAAGAGGTGGTGGGAGGAGTTCTCTGGTGGTCCAGGGGTTAGGATTCTGGGCTTTCACCGCCATGGCCCCAGGTTCAATCCCTTGTCAGGGAACTGAGAACAGAACTGGATCTCAAGAAATCAGACGATTCACTGTCCTGGCCTCATGCAGCTAGGCCAACCCAGATGACACACATGAGGGACTCTGACTTCAGACAAGGGTGATCTGGCCCCACGTGCCCCAGGGTGAGTCACTCTTATTGCTGGACCTCAGGTATCTCATCTGGAAAATGGGCAGACTCCCCTCCTGCATGAGATGATGGGTCTGGAAGCATTCTTCACAAGCACAGTTTGTGTGGTAGTGTGATTCTTGCCTCTGTACTTGGCCATCCTCAGAGTCCACTATCCTTTCACCCTCCCAAGCTTCTCAGGGGCCAAAGTCTGGGCTGCCTCCTCCCAGTCTGGTCTCCCCATCAAGGCATAGGGTCTCACCCTCCCAAAGGACATCTCTTTAGAACATAAATCAAAATGAAATGTTTCCAAGAGCGCTGTTTATAACAACGTTTTAATAAAATAAAATAAAAAGTTCAAGTGCTTCCAACCCCCCAACATATCCCATTCTGGTGTGGGGGAGCGGAGAGACCCCCCACACCCCAGTAGCACCAGGGATAGCACCATGAGAAAGATGAGGTCGCACCCGGCCTCCCTGAGACCCACGGGCGTGGTGGGGACAAGCCCCTGGCCAACCCCCCTCGCCCCCCACTCAGACAGTCACAGGCTGAGAGCAAACTGACCCCTCCCCCACAGGGCAATGTCTAGGGAGGCCACCCAAGCCAGCCCCACCTCCCCCAGGCCTGCGGGGCAGCCCCACCCCTATGGCTTTGCTCCCTGGGCAGGTGAAGGCTCCTTCAGCCCTGCAGGCCGGGCTGGGGGCGAGGGCGGGGGCAGAGAGAGGGCAGTGGCCAGGGCTCCCTGCCAGGATGGGGGTGGCTCAGGGGTCAGCAGTCACAAAGGGTCAGGGGTCAGATCCCTGGGGGTATCCAAGCCAACCTGCCCCCAGGTCAAAGCTGTGCTGGAGTCGAAGGTCAGTTCCTTCCCAGGGGTCCAAGAGCTCCTTCTGGAGGTGGCTCCCCGAGAAGCTGGGCAGGAGGGGACCAGGAAGGACACCCTGCGTTCCGGGCCCAGGTCTCCCTGTCTAGCCCATCACGGCCCATCACTGTTGACATCCAAGTCAATGGAGCCATGGCTGACCACCAGCCTCAGGCGCTTGGGTGGGGAGAAGGGGGTGAAGGCAAGGGCCTGCTTGGGGATGGCGATGGGGCCTGGGGTCCCGGCGGGGGCAGGGTTGGCAGTGGCAGGCAGGGCTGGCGCCACGCGGCTCAGATCCACACGGACCACAGAAGGCAGCCCGTAGCGCCGGGCCCAGTGCCAGTCCTGCTGGGGGGCCCAGCAGGCGCGGGGGGCCTGACCCAGGGCCACCCGGGCCTCTGCCCGCAGGCAGCAGTGGGGGCCGCAGCCTCCCCACCGGTGCAGGGAGATGCGGGCAGCTCGGAGAACAGGAGGCGGCGGGGCTCGCCGGGGCTGCAGGCGTCGGCGCCTCCGGGGACGCACCCGGAGCTGGGGCTGAGGCAGCCACTGGAGCCAGAGGGGCGAGGCATCGAGTCGGGCGCTGCAGGGTGGGGGGCGCAGAGGCTGGCAGGCGGCTGTGGAGGCCCGGGGGAGGGGAGAGGAGAGGGCAGCTGCGTGAGCAGGGCTCCTGCAAGGGCGCACAGCTCCCGCTCAGGCTGGCCGCCTCCAAGGCTCTTCCTGGAGGGACGAGAGAGGAGGAGGGCAAAGACGGGGCAGGGGACGGGCCCGCGGACAGCGCCCACCCCGTGCTCACCGCAGAAAGGGTCCCGGCGCAGCGGGAGTGGGTGGGCACAGGACCGGGGCCCGTCCAGACCTTGCTGCAACCGCCGCTTGGTCTCCCGGAGCTCGTACTTCTCCAGCGGCCGGGGTGGCAGGGGCTCCCTGGGCCGCAGTCGGAAAGCACCCTCCCCTCGCCTGTGGGTGGGAGGGTGGTGAGGAGGGAGGGCTGGGCCCCCGAGGACGCACTTCCAGCTCCCAGCCCCAGGCCCTTGGCCCACCTCTCGCAGGTGTAGCATTCACAGTGCTCGTTCTTCTCGCCGAAGAAGCCCTCGCCGTAGAAACAGGTCACCTCGTCCCCCGGCTCGATGTCCCGGAGCACCTTCACGCAGGCTGCGTTTCCATCTGCAGGCACAAACTGGGGGCCAGAGGCTCAGTGCCCCGCCCTGGGGGTGGCCTGGCTCCCCGCCCCCACCTCCTGGCCTGGCCTGGGCCCCTGGCCTCACCGCCTGCCCCTGGGATGGGCAGGGGCCGAGCCCTGGGACGCGCTCTGCCCAGGGCCTGCCCTCAGTGCCGGCTCCTTGATCCCCCCCTGCTTTGCCTGCTCCCGCCCTCGCTGCAGGACGATGACCTAACCAGGCCTGGCAACGCAAAGGAACCGCTCCCTCCGGCCCAACCCCTGGCTCCTCGGTGGCTGGCCCGCACCGCCTGCTTCTGCCGCCTCCCCTTCTCCAGGCCCAGGCCCACCCCCAGCCCCAGTCCAGGATCACCAGCCCCCTCATCTGGCTGCTCCTGCCTCTAGGTTCCTCCTCTGGGAGAGGCGGGACTCCCACCCACCCGCCTGTCCATCTGTCCACTGGTCTGTTCGTCCCAGGCTGACACACACCTGGGAGTGGCCCTGGCCTCTGGCCTGCCTGACGCCAGAACAGCTGCCCGGCATCTCCCGAGCAGGCACTGCCAGGTGTCTGCATTCCCTCCGTGCCTAAGACCCCTCTGGAGCCGGCCCCTCAGGGTCTCCCTGCCCTGGGCTACCCACCAGCCTCAGCCTGTACCCCACGGGAGCCGCCATGGGGTGACCGAGCTCACACACGAGGGGAGCCCCCGTGCCGCGGCCTCCCAGCCCTCCAGCCTGACGCCCCATCTGAGATGCCCTAGGGCGCGCCCCTTCGCCCTCAACACCTGGGAAAACTCTCCTCCTCCTCCAGCACCTGGCTCTGACTGGTACAGCCTCGGCTCTGCATCACGAGGAGGCTGGCACCCCTCTCACCAAGCCCTGCCTCCTCTCCCTCCTAACAACTGTCTGTGCCCCAAACCCCACAAGACACTGACACTCAGCGGCCTTCACAGCTGTGCCAGCAGGCAAGTTCTCATCCTTTCCCATCTGAGAAGAGAAACCAGGGCCTGGGCGGTGGAGCCAGGACTCCAACCTCCTCACGTGGGGGGCTCTGGAGGATGGCCAAGGCCAGGGAGGCCCACACTTGCAGGGCAGACGCCCAAGGCCTTGCTGGGCGTCACCCCTCAACTCCCTCCCACGCACTCGGTCCTCCACACACACAGAACAGGGGGGCCTCTCTCTGCCTCCCAGGGCCTCCTATCAGGAGGAGCCCTGGATCTCCAGGAGGGCAGGGCTCTCTCTGACCTCACTCCCGGGGCCTCCCCCGCCTCCTGCTATCATCACAGCTGCAGGGGCTTCTGCCTGGGAGGCCGGGCAACAGGCACAGGCAGGGGCACCTCGGGTCTGCCCACCACCACCCTCCCCCTCAACCGGCCCCGCCCCCGGCCAAGGTTCGGAGAGGGGGCGCTGCAGCCAGCAGGTGGCAGTGTGACTGGGTCCCAGTGTGGCTCTACCAGAGGCCCCTCCTCCCTCCCGGCACGGGCAAGGACGGGTGGGAAGCTGCACGGTCAGGCAGGGAGACCCCCGACAGTTTCTAGCTCTTCACTGACCCGAAAGCTCCTCCCCACGTGCCCCTTCCTCCCCGGATGTGGGATTCCCAGGTCTCACCTTGCAGTTGGGTTTGCAGTCTGGAGCCAGTTGTGGGGGTGCAGGGGAGAGAAGAGACTCGCGTCAGAGGAGCCAGAAAACTGGGGCACGCCCCTCCGCCCCTACCCCTGGGCCGGCCCCTAGCCCCGCCCCCACCGTGGTTGATGAAGGCGGCAGGGCCGAGCCACAGCTGAGCGCTGCGCTTGCGGGTCGAGTACATGATGCTGAAGTCGTTCTCCCCAGCCCTCAGCAGCTCCTCGTCGGCCTCCCGCAGCTCCGCGATGCAGCCCACTAGCAGCTCCAGCTTCTCGTTCTTTTTCCTGCCAAGAAGCCGGCTCGCTGTGGGTCAGTGAGTACCTCCCCAGCCACCAGCACTGGGAACAGGGGCCTCTCATCCCAAGCCTCCTGTGGGAAGAACTGATGCGGGCCAGCGCGCTCCACCACCCAAATGTCTCTGAAAGGCACACTGCTGCCCTACACCCACAGATGCCTGGTGCGCATCCTCTCCTGCTTTCAGCTCCTCCGGTGCCCACTGCCTCAGCTTCCCGCGGTCCAGTCCTGCCTAGAAGACCCCCCAACCCAGGCACCCCAGGCTCTTCACTAGACCTTTCAGTCACTCTGTGGGTCTCAGCCTCGGCCTGGCTCCCAAGTACACTCTCGAAATCCCCGGCAGGCTCAGGATGCACAGCTGTGCTCAGCCCTGTGAGCTTGCACCACTACCACCTCCCTCCTCACTAGACTGCATGCCGAGGGCAGGGTTCCTCTTGCTTACTGCCTGGCCCTCATACCCAGCAGTGATTGCTGCTTGGCGGGGGGGAGTCTGGTGAGGATGAGAGAAAGGACAGCAGTGTACTCTCGATCACAAGGTCAGTCCTTTCCCAGCAGCCCTGGGAAGCCTGGGTCGCTGGAGGGGGTCTCATCTCCCGGAGGGCTGTGGTAGGCCAGGGGGTCCTGAGGGCCAGGCCCCGCCTCCTTTCTCTCAACACCGACATCTACATGGCCCTGTTGCCACAGTGCTGGGTCTCCTCCACAAGAGAGGGGGGTGTCTTCTCCCAGCTGTCCCTGGGGAGAGATGCCTCCTGCAAGGCCTGGGCTGCGAATCCTGCCCTCTTACCATGCACGAGTTGACACAATCTTGGCTCCATTTGTCTCCATGGAATAACGGGTACAGGGCAAGATGGTGAAGCCACTTTCAGGCAGGAAGGCGCGGAGGTAGCGATAGATCTGGGGGAGGTGAGGGGGTGGGTGGGGTGAGGAGCTGGGGCAGGGTCGTCCTTGGCCCTCTCTCTCCTGGGTTCTAGTCCTGCTCTGCCACTGACTCACTGTGTGGTCTCAGGAGGCTCACTTCCCCTGTTGGGGCCTCAGTTTCCTCATCTGTCAAATAAGAGGTTAGACTCCATCTCAGAGGGCCCCCCAGCGCACCTGTCCTAGCAGTCTCTGAGCCTTGCTTTAGATGGTCCCAATGGATAGGAAGTCAGGGAGTCCTGGGGGGCTGCGCTGAGGGTCTGCCCGATAGGGCGGAGGGCCTGGGACAGGTGGGGGAGACAGAACATGAGGGCCAAGGGGAGGAAAGGGAAGGGCTCCCTCACGTGGGTCTTGAGGGCAGCCTCCTGCCGTGGGCCCCGGCTCTGGAAGTAGTGGGCCATCCAGCCTCCCAGCGTCAGGGCCCGGTACGCAGCCTCCAGGTCCCGCTGCCTCAGGAAGGCCTCCAGAGCTGAGCGCAGGTGGTGCTGTCGTCGCAGGGGGGGCACGGGGCTGGGGGAGAGGGCATGCCTGGGTCCCAGGGCCTTGGCCTATTCCCTGTGGGCCTTCCCAGGCCCCACCCCCACCCCCGCTGGGAGCTGAGAGGAGGATGGGGCAGAGGGGTGGTGGTGGCGGGGCAGGGGTCCCGGGTCCCAATATCCCTGGGTCCACCGTCCCCGGGGTCGCCTCACCTGACGTTCATCTTGTGGGTGCGGAAGCCGAGGTAGGGGTCCAGGACGAGGCTGGTGGCCAGGTCGTCATTCTCACACAGTTCTCTGGCGGTTACTCTGTCGGGCCCCATGGTGCCCCACGCACCATGCTGCCTCTGGTGGTGGCGGCAGGGGGTGGGGAACGCGAGGCAGGGGCGCAGCGTTGGGATCCCGTGTGTATGCTTGCTCTCTGCCACTTGTGAGCCCTGTGAGCCTGGGCCAGGCCCTTTGGCCTCATCTATAAAGCGGGGAGAGAAGCAGTACTGACTTCGCAGGGCTCTCAGTGAAGGCGAAAGGCAACAAGCGCTTCTGACAATGGGGAGACCCCCCCCAAGGATGCCAGCCACCATCCTCAGTAGCTGCACCTCTGCAGCCTCCTGAGCACAGACATAAACCACTTATGACAACTCCCCCGCCCCTGCCCACGCACACACATTCACAGACCCCATGTGTGCACGCAGATTCCCTAGGACTCCCATATACACGTACACACACACACACACACACACACACACACGCGCGCGCACGCTTGAAGGCACGCAAAGGTCCCTACAGACCAGGGAAGGCTGATTCATTGGCAGTCTGGGATAACCCTGAAGGCTTAGTCCTGCAGGAGGTGGGAGTCAGGGGGCCCCCAGCAGCAGCTCCGGCCCGGCCAGAACCGCTCGTTCTTCAGCCCACCCCCACTCTCCCGGCCTCGGCCGCCACCCCCCTCCCCAGCAGCCCTCGGGAGCCCTCCTCGGAAGGCTCGGGGTGAAACCTCAGGCAGTCTGGAGGAGGAGGGGTGGTGAGGGGAGGGAAAGGCGAGGAAGGCTCCGGCACCTGCTCTCTCTCCAAGGATTCCGGGGGAGGGGCGCGGAGGACAAAGCGGGGGGAGGGGGGAGAGAAAAGGAACGTGTGGAGAGGCAGAGGAAGCCCAGAAAAAACACGCGAGAAGGACGGCGATTAGCAAAACGAAAACAAGCCTCCTAACCCCGACGGCGGAGGCCTGCCCGGCACCCACACCAGGGTGCTTCGGGGAGTCGACGGGGGACTGCGAGGAAGGGGCGCTACAGCGGCTGGGAAAGGGGGCAGAGACCCCAAGGCAGAGGAAAATTAAAGAGGGGGCGCTGCGGGACGGCGCTGGGACGGAACTGAAGCTGCAGAGGGGCGAGGGGGTAAAGGCAAAATGCGGACACCACAGGGAGGGAGCCAGGGCAGGGAGAAGGCCCGGGCTGCCCGCGGGGAGGCTTGGGGACCCAGCGAGGACCCCAGGAAAAGCCAGCAGGGAGACCAGGGGTCCGGAGAAAGCACAGAAGGACCTGGAGGTCCAGGGAGGGTCCTGGGAAGGTAGAGGGGGGCGGTCCAGGGGTTCCACAACGGGGTTGGAGAAGCAAACGGGGCCAGGGAGAGTCCTGGGGCTCCAGGAAGGAACCCTCAAGAGCCGCGAGGAGCACGCCCGGGCTCTAGGGTAGGGCCTGGGTAGGCAGTGAGAACCCAGCCTAAAGGGCTGAGGTGCTGAGGAAAACTGGGGGGAGCAGACACGGGCCTGGGGAAGACCTTGGGGGAGGGGTGGCTTCCAGGGGCCTGGGCAGGCGGCGAGAGTGCAGGGGACGCGCCTGAGGGCCAAGGACGGGAGTGCAGAGTCAGAGGGCGAGCTGAGGGTCCAAGGAAGGGCCTGAAGCGCGAGAGCGGGGACTAGGGGAGGAAGCACAGGGAAGGGGCTGGGCACCGAGAGCAGCCTGAGGCTCGCCGAAGGGCCAGGAGACGTGGGCGCCTGGGCACGAGGAGGGGCGGGCGGGCCAGGGGACAGACGGGGCTGGGGACGACCGGGAGCCAAGGCGGCGCGGGGCGGGGGCCGAGAAGGGGCTCAGAGGTCGGGCCCCGCGCCGCCCCTCACCCGCTTCTCCTCCTCCTCCTCCTCAGGCGCCCGCGCCGCGGCTGCCACCACCTCCCACAGCCTCCTCCAGCTCTCGTCAGACCGGGTCGCCGCGCCTCCAGTTAGCCCTGCCGGGCCCACCCCGTCACTGCCACTACGGCCTCCCATTGGCCAACGTCTCCGCCACTCTTCAATTGCCTAGAAGCTTGCGCCGCCCCCATTGGTCAGGCTCCGTTCTGCCCCGCCCCTATAGCCCCCCTTCGGTGCCCCTACAGAACCCCGCCACGCCCGCCCTGCCGTCAAAGCGCCGCCAACTGCATCTAGTGGCTGCCGCCCCTGTCCCTCCGCTGCTGCCATGGAGACGAGTCCCCGCCCACAGCCAGAAGTTGACGCTCTCATTGGCCGAAAGCGCTGTCGTTCCGGGAGAAACTCGGGTTTGGGTCGGGTTATTTGGGTACAAGAGGGAAGAGGGAGGGTTCCGTCGGCTACATAGCCCGAGTGTGATTGGTTGGCCTTGGAGCGACTCATGCTTCCATTGGCTAAGGTCTCCGCCTATCACCGTTAGGGTAACGCCCTCCCTGTTCTCCTTCTCCGGCGAAACCTTCGGCCACCAGAGGGAGAAAGCAGGAAAGCCGCGGCGGACCAGGGAGGTGAATGCGCGCGCACTTCTGTTCTTTCTTTCCATCCCCCCTACCCCCAACTCGGCTGGACCTGCGGTTGCCAAGGCGACAAAACTTTATTGACAACCCTGCCGAGTACAAAGGGCTTTTCCTTTCCTTCCCCGTTCTAGATCACCCTCTCGTCCCCCAAAAAACCCTGTTTAATTTTGAATAACCACAATAACACTCTGTGGGTGAATCGATCAGAAAGACGGAAGTGGGGGCTTTGGAGAAAGCCGTGACTCATGGGGCGCTCTCATGGGGCGCTCTCATGGGGCACCCCCCCGACGCCCCCAATAGGGATCACCCTCCTGCTACAATCCTAGAAGCGAACATAATTAGCAATTCATCATAATTACGCTCAGAATAATAAGCCGCACACTTGGAGCAGGCGGTTTTTGTTTTGTTGACTGCTAAATATTCTGTGCTCTTGGAACAATGTGTAGTATGGAATAGGTACTTCGTTAATTTGTGCTGAAGGAATGAATGTATGAAGCTGGTTTCTGCAAACAGCCCTTCTGTGACTGTGGAGAAACGGCTTGCTCTCTACGGGCCTGAGGCTCACATCTATAAAATGAGAACCCCTCTTTGAGAGATCTTCCTGAACACCCTCCCCAGGGTCTTTCATCTGTGCTTCCAGGCTCTCATCTTCTGTTCTTACTGTCCCTTCCCCAACTAGGACTTAACCTCAGATCTGAGACACCCCCAACTTAGGCACATCCCCCCTCCACTTCCGCCAAGGATGGCTCAGACAGTAAACGTATTCGCCTGCAATGCGGGAGACCTAGGTTCGATCCCTGGGTTGGGAAGATCCTCTGGAGGAGGGCATGGCAACCCACTCCAGTATTTTTGCCTATAGAATCCTCAGGGACAGAGGAGCCTGGCGGGCTACAGTCCATGGGGTCGCAAAGAGTCGGACACAACTGAACGACTAAGCACTGCCTACAGCATCTTCACGTAGGGGAATGCTATACAGCAGTGAAAGTGAGTGATCCAGCACTCGGTGTATCAGCCTGGACAATCCCAAAGCACCCTGCTAGTTGCAGAAGTTTACAGAGTCGAATGCATACGGTTAAAGAAAAAAAAAAGAAACAGGAGTTGTGTGTGGACATGTAATAAAACGCAAACTTGCCTGGGTATGACATGGGGTGGGGGTGGGGGTGCCCTAGTGGCGACCCCTGGGGGAGAGCGGAAGGAATGCAGTCAGGAAAGCTACTCAGGACATTCTTACCGGCAATTATTTTTTCTAAGCTGGCAGGTGGAAGCTGTGAATTCACTATATTCCCTGTTTTTTTCTACATGTCAGAAATATTTCATAATGTAAATAAAATTTTGACCCGCCAATGGCACTTCCAGGGTTTTATGCTAAAGAAATAATGGGAAAGTGTTGAGTATTTAAAGATGTTTGTCTCAGCATTTGTTGAAAACAGCAAAAAAATAGGAAAAACTGTAATGTCCAACTGTAGGAGATTGGTCTGACTGATTACAGCATACCCCTAAGATGGAAGAACAGCAGTACCTAATAGTTAACTGAGCTCTTAACACATGCCAGTCACTTTGCAAATAGTCCTGTGCTTGTGAGCTAAGTCTCTTCAGTCGTGTCTGACTCTGTGAGGGATAGGCTATTAGCCCATTTTACAGATGAGCAGACTGAGGCTTTCCGAGGGGATGTAACTGACCATCAAATCATAGAGCTTGTACTCTCAGCCCCTACTGCTACATTGCCCAGATAGGATCCAGCTTGTTCTCCACACACAGATGACATAAGAGACACCCTGGGAAAAGAATAAATCACTGACACACGCTACAACTTGGATGAGCCTTAAAAGCATCATACTGGGTAAAAGGAACCAGACACAAAAAGTGATATATGGAGTGATTCGATTTCTATGAAATATCCAGAACAGACAGAAAGAGAAACAGAAAGCAGATTCGGGGAATTCCCTGGCGGGCCAGTGGTTAGGACTCTGTGCTTCTGCTGCAGAGGGCACAGGTTCAATCCCCGGTCGGGGAACTAATATCCCGAATGCCACATTGTAACCAAACAAAACCCCCAAACAGGTCCATGATTGCCCGCGGCTGGGGAAGAGGAGAATAGGGAGGGACTGATATCGGATGCGGGGTTTCCTTTTCTGGATGAAGAACTTCTGGAACTGGAGAGGAGGGATGATTGCCAAGTGCCGTGCGTGTGCATAATGCCACTGAATTGCATACTTTCAAATAGTTAAAATGGGGCTTCTTGGGGGCCCAGGGGTTAAGACTCTGCCTTGTAATGCAGGGGACACCGGTTTGATCCCTGATCCGGGAAGATTCCACATGCTGCGGGGCAGCTAAGCCCAAGCGCCACAACTACTAAGACTGCTCTGGAGTCTGAGAGCTGCAGCTTCTGAGCCCACGTGACGCAGCTACCGAAGCGCGCTCCACTGGAGCCGGCGCTCCGCAACAGAAAAGTCACCGCAGCGAGAAAATCGAGCACTGCACAGAAGAGCGGCCCCCGCTCTCAGGCAACTGGAGAAGAGCCTGCGCGGCTAAAAACAAATAAATACTTTATAAAAAATAAAGTGGTTAAAACGGCAAATTTGACATTACAATATATTCTACCACCAAAAAATCAAGCAGATAAAAACAACAACAAAAATAGAAACGCCACCAGAAAACAAGAGAGAAAATTATAATCACCTTGAGAATGTAGTGAAAACATGGATTCCAAGGTTTACCCTCTAGAGAGCCTGGTCAAGTATTTAATAACTAATTATTTCAGGACGTTGCTGCACAAAGTGTAACCGTGAACCAGAGAATCAAGCAGGACCCCTCAGGCGCTTGGTAGGAATGCAGAGTCTCAGGCCCCCACCCCTGACCTCCTAAATCAAAATGTCCCAGACTGGAGACTCAGATTCCCAGGATGTTTGAGAAGCGTCGCCTTAGAAGGCGCCTTGTTGCAGGTGGCTTCCTCAGACCGGACATTCACTGCTGGCGAGATACTTTGGGCTTGATAACTCTCACGGTTGCAGGTGAACAATTAAGGGCCGGGGGTGGTGGTTCGGTCACTAAGTCGTGTCTGACTCTTGCAACCCCATGGACTGTAGCCCGCCAGGCTCCTCTGTCCATGGGGATTCTCCAGGCAAGAATACTGGAGTGGGTTGCCATTTCCTCCTCCAGAGGATCTTTCTGACCCATTGGCAGGCCGATTCTTTACCTCTGAGCCACCTGAGACGCCCCGTTGACTGAGCATTTGTTTTCTAATCTGTCAAAAAGGCCACCGTAGCTTAGTGAGAATCTGGAATTACTGCCTGGCCTCAAATTCTAATTCCGTCATTGACCAGTTTTGGGATGTGTTTTTGTAAGTTAGTCACCCTCTTAGCACCTCAGTATCCTTCCCTGTTTGGATTTTTTAATTTATTTTGGGCCACACTGTGTGGCACGAGGGATCTTAGTCCCCTGTCTGGAGACTGAATCCCTGCCCCCTGCATTGGGAGCACCGAGTGGTAACCATCAGACCTTCAGGGAAGTCCCCTGTCTATGTCTATACAATGAATTAAACAGTTGCTTCTGCATAAGATTTGTTGTTGCTGTTTAGTTGCCCAGTCATGTCCAACCCTTTTTGTGGCCCCATGGACGGTAGCCCACCAGGCTCTTCTGTTCATGGGATTTCCCAGGCAAAAATGCTGGAGTGGGTTGCCATTTCCTCCTTCCCAACCCAGGGATCAAACCCAGGTCTCCTGTATTGCAGGCAGGCTCTTTACTAACTGAGCCACCAGGGACGCCTACTAAGGGGGAAACCTAGCTATAAAACAGCAACTTCAAGATGATCTTTTGTTTGGGGATGAGGTGTACCATACAGCTTGTGGGATCTTAGTTCCCTAATCAGGGACTGAACACGTACCCTGGGCAGTGAAAGCTCAGTGTCCTAACCACTGGGCCTCCAAGGAATTTCCCGGATGATCGTATTTTGAGGGGAAAGATATATCTGTTTATGTGTACATATAAATTAAATGATTAGTGGAAGGACTTGGAGAAAAGGAAACTTGGTACACCGTGGGCATGTAAACCGGGGCGCCCACTATGGCAAACAGTGCGGAGTTTCCTCAACGGATTAGAAATAGGATTTTCATGTGGTTCAGCAATCCCATTTCTGGATACATACCCCAAGGAAATAAAATCACTGTCACAAAGAGATACCTGCACCCCCAACTTCATTGCGGCATGAGTCGTGATAAGCAAGACTTGGAAACAGCCTAAGTGTCCAAGGACAGGTGACTAGATAAGAAAATCTGTATAAACACAACGCAGTGTTCCTCAGCTTTGAGGAAGGAGGACCTCCTATCAGTTGCAACCACATGCATGAACCTGGAGGACATTGTGCTCAGTCAGAAAAGACAGACACAGAAAGACAAATAAGGCATGGACTCATTTCTATGTAGAATCCAGAAAAGAGTTGAACTCATAGCAACAAAGAGTGGAATGCTGGTTGGGATGTGGTAAGGGGAGGTTGGTCAAAGGGTACAAACTTCCAATTATAATAGGAATACATTCCAGGGCTCTAACATACAGTGTGGTGATTATAGTTAGTAATAAAACATTGTACATTTGAAATGTGTTAATAGTAGTCCTAAGTGTTCTCACCTTTCCCACCGAAAGGGTAGCTCTGTGAGGTGTTAATCAGCTTTTATCATGGTGATGATTCCATAATCTACGTATATCAGATAAACCATGTTTCGCACCTTAAATATCCATAATTTTTGTTTGTCAGTCTTACCTGAAAAAAAGCTGGAAAAAAAATAAATGGTTGCTGGGGAGGTGTCTCTCTGTTTTCACATATTACTTGTGTAATAGCAAAATGCAGCTGCCAGCTAAGATGGCGGAGGAATAGGGCGGGGAGACCACTTTCTCCCCCACAGATTCATCAAAAGAACATTTCAACGCTGAGTAAATTCTACAAAACAACTTCTGAATGCTGGCAGAGGACATCAGGCACCCAGAAAAGCAGATCATTATCTTCAAAAATAGTTGGAAAAAATATAGAAGGCGAAAAACGAGACAAAGGAGGTAGGGTGGGAGCTCTGACCCAGGAAGGGAGTCCTGTCCCGGAAGGGAGTCTTAAAAAGAGAGAAGTTTCCAAACACCAGGAAACACTCTCGCTGCTGAGTCTATGGCGAGCCTTGGAAGCACAGAGGGCAATGTAACAGGGAGGAAACATGAATAAATAATTAAAACCAACAGATTAATAGCAAAATGCATTTGTTGTTGTTCAGTCACTGAATCATGACCAGCTCTTTGTGACCCCATGGACTGCAGTAGTCCAGTATCCTCTGCTCTCCAGTGTCTCCCAGAACTTGCTCAAACTCATGTCCATCGAGTCGGTGATGCCATCCAACCATCTCATCCTCTGTCGTCCCCTTCTCCTCTTGCCTTCAATCTTTCCCATCATCAGGGTCTTTTCCAATGAGTCAGTTCTCTGCATCAGGTGGCCAGAGGATTGGAGCTTCAGCTTCAACTTTAGTCCTTCCAATGAATCAGTTCAGTTCAGTTCAGTTCAGTAATTCAGTCGTGTCCGACTCTTTACGACCCCATAGACTGCAGGATGCCACGCTTCCCTGTCTATCACCAACTCCCAGAGCTTGCTCAAACTCATGTCCATCGAGTCGGTGATACCATCCAGCCATCTCATCCTCTGATGTCCCCTTCTCCTCCCACCTTCAGTCTTTCCAAGTGTCAAGGTCTTTTCCAATCAGTCCATTCTTTGCATCAGGTGGCCAAAGTATTGGAGTTTCAGCCACACCATCAGTAGTTCCAATGACTATTCAGGACTGATTTCCTTTAGGATGGACTGGTTGGATCTCCTTGCAGTCCAAGGGACTCTCAAGAGTCTTCTCCAACACCACAGGTCAGAAGGATCAATTCTTTGGTGCTCAGCTTTCTTTATAGTCCAACTCTCACATCCATACATGACTACTGGAAAAATCATAGCTTTGATTACACAGACCTATGTTGGAAAAGTCATGTCTCTCCTTTTTAACATGCTGTCTAGGTTGGTCAAAGCTTTTCTTCCAAGGAGCAAGTGTCTTTTAATTTCGTGGCTGCAGTGATTTCATCATCTGCAATGATTTTAGAGCCCCCCAAAATAAAGTCTCTCACTGTTTCATTGTTTCCCCATCTATATGCCATGAAATGATGGGACCAGATGCCATGACATTAATTTTCTGAATGTTGAGTTTTAAGCCAACTTTTTCCCTCTCCTCTTCCACTTTCATCAAGAGGTTATTTAGTTCTTCACTTTCTGCCATAAGGGTGGTGTCATCTGCATATCTGAGGTTTTTGATATTTCTCGCAGCGATCTTGATTCCAGCTGTGCTTCTTCCAGCCCAGCGTTTCTCATGATGTACTCTGCATATGAGTTAAATAAGCAGGGTGACAATATACAGCCTTGACGTACTCCTTTCCCAATTTGGAATCAGTCCATTGTTCCATGTCCAGTTCTATCTGTTGCTTCTTGACCTGCATAGATTTCGCAGGAGGCAGGTAAGGTGGTCTGGTATTCCCATCTCTTGAAGAATTTTCCAGTTTGTTGCGTCACGCGAGTCTATGTTCCTCGATTCTTTGTCTCGTCACAACAAAGATTTGGAGTGATGGACATTAAGGCCCCCTCGGTGTTTCACAGCTCTCAGGTCTTGGATAGACCGTGTTATAGCTCTTAGACAAATCAGTGTTACAGCTCAGTGTTACAGCTCTATTTTATTTAGAAAGTAAAAGTGAAGTCACTCAGTCATGTCCGACTCTTTGTGACCCCGTGAACTGTAGCCCACCAGGCTCCTCCGTCCGTGGGATTCTCCAGGCAAGAATACTGGAGTGGGGTGCCATTTCTTTCTCCAGGGGATCTTCCCAACCCAGGGATCGAACCCGGGTCTCCCACATTGCAGGCAGATGCTTTAACCTCTGAGCTACCAGGGAAGCCCATTTTATTTAGAAGATAGCAGGAAAATCCATCTTCAAGGCGTGAGGGCAGGTTGATCTAAAGACACGAGGAGAAGAGCGCCCCAGCGCACGGTGTGGGGCTGCGGGGGGGGTGGGGTTGGGGGGTTTGGGGGGGTTTGGGGGGGTTGGGGGGGTTGGGGGGGTGGGAAGAGAGAGAGAGAACTGGCTTTGGCTCCTCTATTTATATGTTTATCTCTCCCTGGGCCTGTCCTGTATAAATTGGGCCAGCCAGGAGTGTTGTTTGTTTTACCTGAGGTCCTCACTCCAGTCCTCGGACCTTCTTTTGTTTCATTTTCGCGGGCTTTTCCCTTCCTTGTCTGTAGCCACCGCCATTTTGGCCTCCTCTTCCCTGTTCTACCTGCCTAACAGTTGTAATCCATTCAAAGGCTTTGGTGTAGTTAATAAAGCAGAAGTAGATGCTTTTCTGGAACTCTCTTGCTTTTTCCATGATCCTACAGATGTTGGCAATTTGATCTCTGGTTCCTCTGCCTTTTCTAAATCCAGCTTAAACATCTGGAAGTTCATGGTTCATGTACTTGGAGGATTTTGAGTATTACTTTGGAGGATTGGAGAAGATTGAGCATTACTTTGCTAGTGTGTGAGATGAGTGCAATTGTGCGGTAGTTTGAACATTCTTTGGCATTGCCTTTCTTTGGGATTTAAATGAAAAAATGACCTTTTACAGTCCTGTGGCCACTGCTGAGTTTTCCAAATTTACTGGCATATTGAGTGCAGCACTTTCACAGCATCATCTTTCAGGATTTGAAATAGCTCAACTGGAATTCCATCACTTCCACTAGCTTTGTTCGTAGTGATGCTTTCTAAGGCCCACTTGACTTCACATTCCAGGATGTCTGGCTCTAGGTGAGTGATCACACATCATGATTATTTGGGTTGTGAAGGTCTTTTTTTCTACAGTTCTTCTATGTATTCTTGCCACCACTTCTTAATATCTTCTGCTTCTGTTAGGTCCATACCATTTCTGTCCTTTATCGAGCCCATCTTTGCATGAAATGTTCCCTTGGTATCTCTAATTTTCTTAAAGAGATCTTTAGTCTTTCCCATTCTGTTGTTTTCCTCTATTTCTTTGCACTGATCACTGAGGAAGGCTTTCTTATCTCTTCTTGCTATTCTTTGGAACTCTGCATTTGAATGGATGTATCTTTCCTTTTTTCCTTTGCCTTTTGCGTCTTTTCTTTTCTCAGCTATTTGTAAGGCCTCCTCAGACTACCATTTTGCCCTTTTGCATTTCTTTTTCTTGAGGATGGTCTTGATCAGTGCCTCCTGTACAATGTCAGGAACCTCTTGTCCATAGTTCTGCAGGCGCTTTGTCTATCAGATCTAATCCCTTGAATCTATTTGTCACTTCCACTGCATAATCGTAACGGATTTGATTTAGGTCATACCTGAATGGTCTAATGGCTTTCCCTACTTTCTTCAGTTTAAGTCTGAATTTGGATATTCGTGGTTAATTTCCTTTAGGATGGACTAGTATGATTTTCTTGCTGTCCAACGGACTCTCAAGAGTCTTCTTCAGCCCCACAGTTCGAAAGCATCAAATTTTTTTTTTTTTTTTTTTTGCTCAGCCTTCTTTAGAGTCCAGCTGTCACATCTTTACATGACTGCTGGAAAAACCATAGCTTTGACTACATGGACCTTGTCAGTGAAGTGATGTCTCTACTTTTCAATATGCTGTCTAGGTCTGTCATAGCTTTCCTTCCAAGGAGCAAAATGCATACAATAATTGAATGAAATATAATCAGTACATATGATATGTTAATGTATATACATATTCCTGTATCTGTGTATAGATATGCATACCTGTGCGTATGCACACACGCACACACATATCTATCTGTAAAATCATCCCCGTCAGGCTCACAATTCTGCAATGGACTCACACCCTGCTAGCCAGCCCCCAAGATGACCTTCACTCCGCAACCACCACCCCCCATGCCCTTCCACAATGAACAGGTCTGAGCTGTGTAACCAACAGCATTTTGCAGAAATGATGGCAAGTCCGTGGCTAGGATATCAGAGACACCATCCTCTGTGGGATCACTCGGTCCTCTGGAGGAACTCAGCACCGTGTCAAAAGGTCATTGCAGCCACCTCATGGTGAAATCTACGAGGCAGGGAGGCCTCCCGCCGGCAGCCAGAGAGGAACTGAATCTTCCTCCGATAGTCTGACAGTCACGTGAATAAACCACCCCATAAAGAGCCCTCCCGTCTGAGTTGAGTTTTCAGAGGATGATGTCCCATCCACAGCTTGACACTCACCTCAAGGGAAATCCCAAGACAGCCACCCAGCTAAACCATTCCTGACACAGAGAAACCCCATGAGATAAGTGTTTACCGTCCTTCCAAGCTACAGGCAGTGGAGACACACCTAGATCAAAATCCAAGGTCATTACAGTGGCCTCTTTCCTTCCTCTGATCTTATCGCTGACTATTCTTTCTGATGCTGAAGCTGAAACGTCAATACTTTGGCCACCTGATGCAAAGAACTGACTCATTGGAAAAGACCCTGATGCTGGGAAAGAATGAAGGTGGGAGGAGAAGGGGAAGACGGAGGATGAGATGGCTGGACGGCATCACCGACTCGATGGACATGAGTCTGAGTAAACTCCGGGAGTTGGTTTTGGACAGGGAGGCCTGGCGTGCTGCAGTCCATGGGGTCGCCAAGAGTTGGAGAGGACTGAGCGACTGAACTGAACTGAACTGATTCTCCCCATTGCTCACTCTGTTATAGTCTCATCGGCTTCCTTACCAGATGCCGAAAACCCCAAACCTCTACAGGTCTATCCCTGCTGTTCTCTCTGCCCATTGATATCCACAGGGTTCTCTCCCTTCCCTGCTCCATGTCTTTGCTGCAATGTCCCTTCTTCAGGCACGCCTTCCCTGACAGCCCAGGCTGGAAATGCCACCCACTCCACCCATCCCCTTACTTGGCTCTGTTTTTTTATGCTGTCAGGTTTGTGGGATTTGTTACAGCAGTCACAGGAAGCTAATGCAGTGGGTGGTTGGAGTGATGGGTGGATTGTAGGATAAATGGGAAGAGGGAATTGATAGAATGGATTAAAGAATGAAGGGCTTTATGGGTGGATGAATGGATAGTTGAATGGATAGAGCTTTGGTGAGCTGGAAGAGTATCTAAAGAAACGACGGTTGTGTAGATAGGCAAGTGGATGGTTGAGTGGATAAATGGCTAGTTGGATGAATGCATAAAGGCAAGAATATAGACACAGACGAAAAGGTGGATTGGGTGGAAGTTTGGATGGATGGACATGTGGATGTGTATTCAAGCAGGAAACGTGACACATTGGGAAAGAATCAGATGTGTTCTTTCATTTTAAAAGATTTATTTATTTATTGACTGTGGTTTTTCTTGCTGCTCAGTTGCGGCAGTCAGAGGCTACGCTTCGTTGCCTTTGGCTTCTCTTGTTGCGAAGCGCAGGCTACAGGGGTTTCGTAGTTGCTGCACATGGGCTTAGCTGTCCGTCCCCTCCTGCCCCCGCCCTTGCCCAGTATGTGGGTTCTTCCCAGACCAGGGATTAAACTGGTATCCCCTTCATTGCAGATTCTTAACAACTGGACCACCAGGAAAGCCTTATTATTTTATTTTTTAAATTGGAGTCTAGTTGAATCACAATGTTGTATTAGTTTCAGGTGTACAACAAAGTGATTCGGTTATTTATAGGTATATATTTCAATATAACTATAAACAGAAATATAAACCATAATTATATATATATATTCTTTTTTGGCATTGGTTCCATCTTTTTCATAGCAGAGTAATATTCCATTGCATAAACATCCTGCTCTTTATGCTTTTGACTATCAGTGGACACGCTGATTGCCTCCATGTCTTGGATATTGTAAACAGTGCTACAAAGAACATTGGGATGCATGTCTCTTTTCACATTGTAATCTTCTCTGCATATATACCGAGGAGTGGGATTGCGGGATTATATGGTAGCTCTGTTTCTAGCTTTTTAAGGAACCTCCCTGCTGTTCTCCGTAGCGGCTGTACCAGTTTACATTCTCTACTAACAGCGTAGGAGGAAGAATCAGATTTTAGAACCAGACAGACCCGGGTTCTGACCCCAGCTCCCCACGGTGATATCGGACCAGCCTGGTAGCCAAGGTGGGTCTCCGTTCAAGAAAGAACTTACTTAACTGTGAGAAGAGTATTTGGCCGACTGCCCCCAGCTGCAGTACCTGAAGGTAGTTTGTTTTGTTTTGCTTTTTTTTGAATCCAGTTTCTTTCCGGGCCGCGCCCAATCGATGACTAAGCCTTAGGGTGGGGGCCGTGCTAGGGCCTGGCCACTTCCATCCAGTGTGGGGCTCATCAAATGGCAATCTCTTTTTTTCCCTTTTTTTTCCTTCTCCTTCCCTTCCCCCACCCCTCCTCCCCCTTCCTCTGAAAGTTAAGTGTTAGTCGCTCAGTCCTGTCTGACTCTGCCGCCAGGCTCCTCCGTCCGTGGGATTCTCCAGGCAAGAATACTGGAGTGGGTTGCCATTTCCTTCTCCAGGGGATCTTCCCCACCCAGGGATCGAACCTGCATCGTTTTCGTCTCCTACATTAGCAGGGAGGGTCTTTACATCTAGCGCCACCTGGGCTGAGGCCCCCGCCCTCGGCTCCTCCCTGTTCCTTTCTCGGTCTCTCTCTTTCTCCCTTCCCTGTTTTTTTTTTTTTTTTTTTTTAACTTTGAATTGAGATAAAATTCAGGTAACACAAGACTTCCCTGGTGGTTCAGTGGTTGGGACTCAGCTTCCACTGCAGGGGTCACTGGTTCTGCCCCTGGTGGGGAAACAGATCCCACACGTATGCCGTGTGGCCAAAAACAAAACGAAAAGAGAAACAATTCAGAGAACACAGAGTCACTCCCTTTAAGTATTTCAAGTAGCGTTTAGTGCAGTCAGGGCCTTGTGCCGCCATCGCCATCGTGTCTCCCAAGCTCCAAACATTTTCGCCACCCTGAGAGGAAGTGATTCAGCAATCAGTCCCCATCCATCCGACAGCCGCTAACCTGCTTTCTGTTCCTATGGGTTTGTCCACAGTGAATCTCTGCTCTGCCTCTCTGCTTGGGCCGAGGGTTCTTGCAGCTGCACGGTCTCAGGTTCTGCCTGACTATACCGTCCTCCTGCCTTCCCTGTCACAGGTGGCAGAATGACTTCCTGCCTCCTCCTGTCCTTCCTTGCCTTTATCTTTCACTTCAGTTCAGTCGCTCAGTCGTGTCCGACTCTTTGCGACCCCATGGTCTGCAGCACGCCAGGCTTCCGGGTCCTTCACCAACTCCTGGAGCTTGCTCAAACTCATGTCCATCGAGTCGGTGATGCCATCCAGCCATCTCATCCTCTGTCACCTGCTTCTCCTCCTGCCTTCAGTCTTTCCCAGGATCAGGGTGTTTTCCAGTGAGCCAGCTCTTTACATCAGATGGCCAAAGAATGGGAGCTTCAGCTTCAGCATCAGTCCTTCCCGTGAATATTCAGGGTTGATTTCCTTTAGGATGGACTGGTTGGATCTCCTTGCAGTCCAAGGGGCTCCCAAGAGTCTTCGCTGGCACCACAGTTCAGAAGCACTGGAGTCATCCCAATAAATCCCTTGCATCGCTAACACCACAGCAGCCTCTGCTACCCGGAAGAGCCAGCCACACCACAAGCGTCTTGCTCTGAGCTCCAGCTCCCCACCCTACAGGGCAGCACAGCCTCTCAGGGGTGCAGGATGCTGTGCAGGGGTTCTGAACACCCCCTGGAGGAGCCGTCAACCTGAAGACCGACCGGGCGCTGTTTTCACTAGGTACCAGGACCGCTCAAGTCCCTCCCTGATCTCACTCTTCCTATATAAACGTGTCGTGTGTGTGTGTGTGTGTGTGTGTGTGTGTGTGTGTGTGTGCGCGCGCGCGCGCTCAGTCGCTTCAATCATTGTGTCCCACCCTTTGCGACCCTACGGACTGTAGCCCTCCAGGCTCTCTGTCCGTGGGATTCTCCAGGCAAGAGTACTGGAGTGGATTGCCATTTCCTGCTCCAGGGGATCTTCCCGACCCACGGATCAAACCCGCGTCTCGCGCATTGCTGGCAGATTCTTTACTGTTGAGCCACCAGAGCAGCGCATATGTGTGTGGGGGCGGTGCGTGTGTGTATATATATTTATTTATTTTAGAATTTCTTTCTTTATTTTTGGCTGTGCTGGGTCTTCACTGCTGGCGAGCTTCTTGTCTAGCTGCGGCGTGTGTGGGGGTTTTCCTTGTTGTGCAGCACGGGCTCTGGAGGTAAGCCCTTTAGCAGTTGTGACCCCCGGGCTCTAGAGGACCGGCTCAGGAGTAGTGGCGCAGCGGCTTTGTTGCTCCGCGGCCTGTGGGATCTTCCCGGACCGGGGATGGAACCCGCGTCTCCTGCTCTGGTAGGCGGATTCTTTACCACCGAGCCTCCAGGGAAGCCCAGTGGACCCGCTCCTGAACCCCGTGCGGGAGGCACCGTTATGACCCTTGCTTTTACAGATGAGAAAACAAACGCCTGGAGGCCTCCATCCCGGACAAGGGCGGTTTCCCTTTTCTGGAGAAAATGATCCCACCACCGAGCGGAAGGGAAAGATTCCTGAAAGTGAAAGTGCAATATTGTCTCACCAAGAGGAAGACCACCACCTCCTCCCCTCAGCTGAACCAGGGTAGCAGAAGGATCCAGAAGTTTCCAGGCCCCCAGCCTGCACATGGACAGTGGGAGGAGCCTGGTGCCCACATTGAAAGCAGCCCACAGAGCTGTGTTCTCCCATGCCCCCCGGGTCCTCACAGGGATATCCTGAGGCTGTCACAGTCACTGCAGGGGACACAAGTAAGCCTAGCCTCTGTGCCAGTGTGGGGACGTGGGTACCAAGGCCCAGAGCATGGGAAGTGGGGGGGGGTGTTCTTGCCTAGGGTCACCTGGAGGTTGGCATCTTTATTTCCTTTTGAAAGAGACACAGGAGGGACTCCCCTTGTGGTCCAGTGGCTGAGACCACACTCCCAATGCCGGGGTGAGGGTGGGGGGCCCTGGATTCCATCCCTGGTCAGAGAACTAGATCCCTCATGCTGCCACTAAGACTTCTCACACCCCGGGTAAAGACGCCATGGGCTGCAACTAAGACCGGTGCAGCCACGTAAGTGAATAAATATTTAAAAATGAAATAAAGCCATAAGCCGGGATACAGAGAAGTTAGTAACCTAAGATGCATTTAAAAAAAAAAAAGAAAGAGGAGCAGGAATGAGACAGGCACCAGCACAGATGGAGCAAGGTGTGTGTGAGGGGGTCGCTGCTCCGGGGCGGGGGGAGCAGTGGGCAGTATCCAGAACCCCCCACTGCCCCCCTCCCTGGGCTCTGTGTCCATCCTGGTACCCACGATGGGTGTCGACGGTACCTTCCACGCCGAAAAGGACTTTGCAGATGAGGTTAAATTAAGGGTCTTGAGATGGGGAGGTTCTGGATTTATAGGGTGAGCCCAACATAATCAAGGAGTCCTCACAAGTGCAAGAAGGGTCAGAGTCAGAGAAGGGGATGTGGTGAGGAAGTACCTCCCACCGTGCAGAGGGAGGTAGGCACCCCGAGCCAAGGGGTGCAGGCACCACTGGAAGCTGGAAAAGATGAGGAAATGGGTCCTCCAGAAGGAACGAAGCCCTGCCCGCCCCTTGCTTTCAACCCACGGGGACAAAGACCTCCAGAACCAGAAGCGAATAAATCTGTGTTGCCTTAAGCCACTGTGCTCATGGTTTGCTGTCACAACCATTGCACGGCTCTCTACGGGCCCCCAGCTCTTAACTGGCAGAGGTGGGATTCGAAACCAATCTCTCCGAGCTGCTTGTGGGGTTGAAAGCTCTGGATCTTCTGGGGTATGGCTTAGAGGTGTGAAGTGTGGGGTTATTGCAGAAGCTTCTTCCTCAAGGTCGCTGGGCTGTGTGTGTGTGTGTGTGTGTGTGTGTGTGTGTGTGTGTGTGTGAGATGTAGAAGTGAGTCAAGAAACCAGGAATTCTACTTTCATGAGGATTAGGGGATCTGGTGTATAACTCTAGCAGTGACAACTCAGGCTGTCGTGAGAATTAGTGAGTTAACCCCCGTGGAGCACACAGCGGGGTGCCTGACATAAGATTAGTTAACACGTATTAGATCTCTTTCATGTCTACACACCACCAGTGTCAGCTCCTCTTTGTCTTCCCTGCTCGAGAACCTTCCATGGCTCCCCTGTACTCTCAGGATAACATCCAAGCCCTTTATGACGACTGAGAACTTAGGGTCCAGGCTCATTTCTCCTAGTGCGTCCCACATTCTGTAACCCAGCAGCCTGCCCACTAAGGAATGTCGCTCTCCACCTGACTCTCAAAGCATGGGGGTGTTAGCCACTGGAGTTACTAACCTTTAACCCACCTTTAACTGGAGTCACTAACCTTTAACACCCTTTAATGAGGCACTCTGCACTCTGGGAAAACTGGAAGAACAGGCCTTCGGATATTTTCAGGAAAAAATGTTACCAGCCCAAATTCTTGCACCTTCTCCTGGTTTGAAAAGCACTGAAGTCATTAACTAAGGTAGCCGGGCCTTGTGACTAACAGCAGCCTTCTAAGGAGATGTCTGCTGGGTAGCCCAAATCCCTTTTGCAAAGTCACTGATACGCTGGAATCAGATTCTGAGAACTCCCCGAGAGGGTGTCTCGTGGGCCACAGGACTCAGCATGACTCCAGATAAAACGGAAACTCGCAGGTTGGCCATTTCTATTTTGGTCGAAAGACAAAAGCACTCAACCCTCAGGGGCCAGGTTTCAGGAACCACCTGGGCCCTGCTGAGAAAGCCTTCCTGTAGCTCGCCTGCCTCCTGTAAGCATGGCTTGTGAGATTGTCCTAAACTTCCCCCACAGCCAGACAGGCACTGGCTACCATCGCTGGTTAGCCACTTCCCCTTCTGGGCCCACCCTGCCCTGCTCTGCACTACTGTAACATCTCATGTTCGGCTTTTTTTTTTTTTTTGATTGCACACTGCAGCCTGTGGGATCTTAGTTCCCTGACCAGGGATCCAACCTGTGCCCCCAGCAGTGGACGTGCAGAGTCCTAACCACTGGACCACCAGGAAAGTCCCGAGAGATCTCATTCTTCATTGGTCACTGGGCCTCCGCCTTCAAGAAATACTTGTGATCCCTGTCTGTCTCTCTGCTCTCTCGTCTTTGCTCTCAAGGAATCCGAGAGCTGAAAACCCTAGCTGTTGGGGCACTTGGAAATCCTGAAGTGCAAAGGACGAGAGAAGCGGGCTTCAGAAGTCCCTGTGATGGGGGGCGTTGATGAAATATTATTTAGCCACGAAAAGGCATGAAGCACTGACCTGTGCTACAACACGCTATCATGCTAAATCACTTCGGTCGCGTCTGACTCTGTGTGACCCCAAGGACTGTAGCCTGCCAGGCTCCTCTGTCTACGGGATTCTCCAGGCAAGAACACTGGAGTAGGTAGCCATGCCCTCCTCCAGGGGGTCTTCCCCACGCAGGGACCGAACCCATGTTCCTGACGTCTCCTGCACTGGCAGGCAGGGTTCTTTACACACCTGGGAACATGGGTGAGCCTCAAAAACATCACGCTTAGTGACAGAAGCCAGACACGAGAAGGCACGTACTATTTATGTGAAATGTCCAGAAGTGCCAAATCTATAGAGACGGGAAGCAGTTTGGATGTGGCCAGAGGGTCGAGGGGTGTGGAGGCGGGAATTGGGAGTGTCAGCTTAACTGGTAAGGGACTTCCTCCTGGGGTAGTGAAAAAGTTCCGGAACGAGGTAGCGGTGCTGGTTTCGAAACACTGTGAATGAGCTAAATGTCCCTGAACTGCAAAATTTGAAACGGTTAGGGAATTCTCCGGCCCTCCAGTGGTTAGGACTGGGTGCTCTCACTGCCGGGGGCCCCAGGTTCCAACCCTGGTTGGGGAACCAAGATCCCACAAGCCACAACGTGCCGCAAACCATAATTCAATAAAAGTCAAATAAAATGCAAGTTAAATAAAGCACAATAAAATAAAATGAAATGGTTAATCTCATGTGAAGTTTATTTCAATTATTAAAAAATCAAAAGAGGTGGGGAGCTGAGGGAGCGGGTGGCTGACTTCTGGTCTCAGGGAGGAGACCCTCCCTGGGTCTGAGGGCAGATGGGCCGGGGGCCTCGACTCCCGGGTTCTGGGGACGCAGGAGGGGGCCAGGGCCCAGGCACCTGAGTAGTGAGAAGGGAGGAAGCCAGGAAGCCGAGAGCTGTTTTGTGGGAGAGAAAAGAAAACGGCCAGAGGAAGCAGCGGGTTTCTGGGAGGGAGGTTCTCCTGACGGGGATGTTCTCAGCAGGATCACCCTCCCCACCCATGCCCTGGCTGTGGGGAACTGGGAGGCCAGTGCGGGCAGGATCCGGGCACCAGGGTCCCGGCCCGCTCCCGCCGCGTCCAGACAGAAACGGCACCCGGCAGAGTGGACACCCGTAGGTCTGGGTTCTCACTCTCCAAGGAGGTACCAACAGGGAGGCTAGACCGCAGGGGGCTAGAAACAATGGCACGTGCTCTTGAAGAGGCCGGAGGCCCGGGCTTCTGGGTCCCCTAGGGAGGAAGGGTGCACAGAGCTGGAGGCTCGGATTTCTGGGTCTTGGGGAGGACTCCCCATCTGGGAGTCTGAATGCTGAAGCTAGAAAGCTGAAGGAGGGGAGCTGGAGGGCCCGCTCCGTCCCGAGACCGAAACTGCAGTTAGTTTGCGGGTGAAGTCCCGGGACGGCGGAGGTCACCCTCTCGACCTGCCAGTGTCCTGCTGGCGTTCGATCGTGGACTTTGGCTCTGCCGGGGCGCGGACAGTCCCGCCTCCACCGCTCAGCCTTCTTCCCCAAACTCTCACGCGGCCCCAGGACCGAGAGAGCCTGAGAGAGCCTGGACGGGTGAGCGCCTGGCACAGGGGTGTGGGGGCGGGGGGGCAGAGGTTGGCAGTTGAGGAGGGGCTGGAGAGACTCGAGAGCTGGGTGGGGGCAGGACAGCTAAGAGATACTGGGACATCAGGATAAAGGACCGTGAAAAAAAAAAAAAGCGAAAGTGCCCCAAGCACAGAGCTGGTGTTATCATTCTGAACACTTACACACTATTCATGCCTGGGAGCCAAAGAGGGCCTCAAAGACAGTCCCAGAATATGACACACCTAAACCCTTAGGGCTGGCTCCTCACCTGAGACAGACGCAGAGGCAGGGTTGCCCTCAGTCCCTTCCCTCTCCTCCCCTGCAGACCCCGGCATGTGGGGATACCTGTCTCTGCTGCCCATGTGCCTGGCCTTCTGGGCTATTGCTGGCATCTGGACCGTGTGAGTGTGTGTCTGTGTTCTTCCATTTGTTTACTTATGTTAGGCTGTGCTGGGTCCTGGCTGCTGTCCGCGGGCTTTCTCTAGCTGCGGTGAGCGGGGGACTCTTCCTCGTGGTGGCAGCTCTGGCTGCAGAGCGCCGGCTCCAGGTGCTTGGGCTCCAGTAGTTGCAGCAGGCTCAGGAGGTGTGGCGCACCTGCGGGTTTTGTCCCCGGCAGCATGTGGGATCTGCTGGGACCAAAGAGGGAACCCCCCGCGTCCCCAGCATGGGCAGGCAGATGCCCATCCACTGTGCCACCAGGGTACGGACTGTGTGAGTGTCAGAGGCAGGAGACATGCCTGCGTCTGAGCCAGGAAGGGCTGAGGGACTGGACCTCCGGGTCTGAGCGGGGAGGGGCTGGGGGCCTGGACCCCCGGGTCTAAGGAGGAGGGGTTGGGGGCCTGGACCCCGGGGTCTGGAGGAGGGGCTGGGGGTCTGGACCCCCCGGTCTGAGGGAGGAAGAGTGGGACCTGGACCCTGGGTCTGGAGGAGGGGCTGGGGGCCTGGACCCCCAGGTCTGGGGAGGAGGGGCTGGGGGTCTGGACCCCCGGGTCTGGAGGAGGGGCTGGTCTCTTGGGCCTGAGAGAGAAGGAGCATAGAGCCTGGGTTTGTGCTGGAAACAGAAAGAAAAGCGTCGTGGCAAGCCCCTGGCTCACCTTGCGCCCCCCACCAGGTTCTCGCTGGCTGTGGTTAACAAGGCCGTGAACCTCACCGACGGCTTCCCCTACATCAGGTAATCACGGCGCCGGCGGGGAGGCCGGGGTCGGGAGGGAGCAAGGAGGTGAGCCTTTATCTCCCCGCAGTGTGTGTGGAAACGTGCCCCCCCAGAGCTGCATCTTCAGCCAGGTGCTCAACGTCGGAGCCGCTTCGGGTAAACGCTCTGCGCAGCTTTCCTGCGGTGCTAGCCCCGCCCAGCCAGGACCGTCGGGGTCCCTGCCTCCTCCGCCCACCCCCAAATCCTGGAGTTGGGCTCCCACCCCTGGACCCACGCCCTACCCCCAAGTCTGGGGCTCCCGTCTCCCACCCACTTCCTCTCCTCCCAGCCGCCTGGATCTGCATTCTCCGTTACTACCAGCTTCGGGACTGGGGCGTCCGAAAGTGGCATAACCAGGTGATCCTGTGGACGGGGCTCCTCTGTGCCTTGGGCACCTCCATAGTGGGCAATTTCCAGGTGAGACGGAGTAGGCCAGCCCGCCGGAGTGTGGGACTACAACTCCCAGCATCCCCCGGGGCGCAGAGTCCTCATCGAGGAGGGCTGCTCCCCGCACGGCCTCCTAGGACTTGTATTTCTCTGTGGCTCTCAGGCCGTGGAGGCAGTGATGAGGTCCGCTCTCTAGCGTAGGAGGCTCTTTGTAGTCATTCCGTGGACCCCTAGGAGTCTGGGGTCATTCGCTGCCGTACCTCTCCGTTTAATGATGAAATTTCTCAGTTCTCTCTCCTTTTTTTTTTTTTTTGGCCGCACCGCTCTGCTTAGTGAAGGATACTAGTTCCCAGACCAATGGAACCCAGACCTTTGGGGGTGACAGCTCAGAGTCCTGACCGCTGGACCGCCCTGTGGATGGGTTCTCACTCTGTAGGAGGCCCTAGCTTTGCCTTGTGCTGGGTCGTTTTAATCCATCCCCACAAGAACTCCCGGGAGGTTCTTTTTGGTCAAATGCCAGAGATATTTCTTTATTACCAGGTTCTTGGTGGTCAGAGATGAACCCGGATTCCTTGACTCTTAGAGCCCACATACTTAACCACGAAGCTCAGCAGGTATTGGTGGAATAAGTGGATGGACGAGTGATAGGAGAAATCTTTCTTATTTACCCCATCATTTTATTTTTCTATTGTGGTTACCTCTGACACCAAACTTCTCTTACCAAAGGGCCAGGGAAGCTACGGTGTTTAGACAAGAGCTGCCTACAACTTAGTAAAAATCCCACATCATATTTGCATAGCAAGTCATTCACTCGCTGAGGTATTCCCGTGTTCCTTAGCCTTTCTTTTTCTGCAATCATTGTTGCCCTCCACTCAGAAGCCTTCCTGTTTTTCTTTTCTGGCCACTCCACTTGGCACGCAGGATCTTAGTTCCCCGCCGGGGACTGAACCTGTGCCCCCTGAGGTCGAAGCACTGAAAGAAGTGAAAGTGTTAGTCACTCAGTCCTGTCAGACTCTGTGCGGCCCCTTGGACGCCCGCCAGGCTCCTCTGTCCATGGGGTTCTCCAGGCAAGAATACTGGAATGGGTAGCCGTTCCCTTCTCCAGGGATCAAACCCTGGTTTCCTTCATTGCAGGCAGATTCTTTACCTTCTAAGGCACCAGGACAGGCCAGGAAGTGCTAAGTCCTAACCAATGAAGCACCAGGGAATTCTCCAGAAGCCTCTTTTAGACATTTTCTCCTAATCATCCCTTCACCCATGAAATATTTCATATTAAAAATTTTAATATAATACAAATGATATCACTAAGGCACAAACCATTGCAATATTTAAGATTTTTTTTTTCAGCCTCCAGGAACCAATTTTTACCCCTTTAGTGGCAATAATCTGCTCTCTCCCCCCAAGGCTGAGAATGAAGTATTTATTCTCCTAATATTTGTGAGTCTCTACTATGCCTCTCAGGTGATGCTAGTGGTAAAGAACTCACTTGCCAATGCAGGAACACAAGAGATGGGGCTTAGATCCCTGGGTTGGGAAGATCCCCTGGAGGAGGGCATGGCAATCCACTCCTGTGTTCTTGCCTGAAAAATCCCATGGTCAGAGGAGCTTGGTGAGTTACAGTCCATGGGGTCGCAAAGAGGTAGACAGGACTGAAGCCACTTAGGACGCACCATGTGCCAGGCGCTGTTTTAGGGATAGAGGCGCCAGCAGGAAACAGCAACTTTAAATGGGGGGCCCTCGTGGGTGCAGCGGACAATGAACAGCCAGTGCATCGAATCAACACGCCTGTCACCGAGTATGGCAGGCAGTCTTCTGGCACAGCTGGTGGGGGTGGGCCCAGCCCCTGGCTCTCCGCATGTCCGCCCCTCAACTCTGCGCCCTCCTCCTCCCAGGAGAAGAATCAGCGGCCCACACACCTGACAGGCGCCTTCCTGGCCTTCTTCGTGGGAATCTTGTACTTCTGGCTGCAGCTCTTCCTCTCCTGGCGGATGAAGAACCTGCCCCAGCCTGGGGCTCCCTGGATCGGGCCACTCCGCCTGGTGCTCTGCAGCACCTGCTTTGTCCTCGAGGTGGCCAGTATCCTTCCCTGGAGTGGGGGTGGCTCTCCCATGGGGTGGGTCTGCCCTGTGCTATCCTGGGCGCCCCTTCCTTCCTCAGCCTCGGTCTCCGGTCTCCGTGCGGCGTCACAGAGGATTGTCAGCGAGTCCCGGGTCTCGGGTCTCGGGGCGTGCTGCCTGGGTTGGAATCCACCACCTCAGTGTACTAGCCGGGGGTGGGTGGCGGACTCTTCTTTCCTAACTTCCTGGTGCTTCGGGTTCCTCATCTGTCAAATGAAGGTGATGGTAAGGCATGTGAGGAGTGAAGGAGCATGCGAGGAGCTTAGCTGGGTGCCTGGCACAGAACAGGTAAACAGTCAGTATTGTGACTGTGCCCTAGTGCTCTGTCGTGTCTGACTCTTTGTGATCCCCGTGGACTGTAGCCCCAGGCTCCTCTGTGCCTGGGATTCTCCAGGCAATACTGGAGTGGGTTGGCATGCCCTCCTCTGGGGGACCTTCCCGTCCCAGGGGTCGAACCTGCGTCTCTTAGGTATTTGCAGGCCAGGTCTTTACCACTAGCGCCTCCTGGGAAGCCACGCTAGTAGCTTGAAATGGTGGAGGTGGCTGTGGTTTCTCCCCCAGAAACAGATGTGTGTTACAAATTAGAGCTGGTTGTCACACGTTTACCAGCACGCCTCTGGGTAGAACCTCGACTCCAACCCGCTTCTGACTCACCCCAGAACCCACCAGATCGCCACACCTTTGGGCGAGCCAAACCAGTCTCAGAGGCTCAGTTTCCATATCTGTGGAATGGCCTTGCCTTTATCAGAACAGTGATTGCTACTGATTAGCAGAGTCCCCTGAGGGAGAGCGGGGTCAACCCTGGGGATGGCTGCCCTCTGTGGGGGCGGGTGGGAAGGGGCGCCCGAGAGGTCATTGGCATCCGGAAGAGGCCGGGGGGAACCAGCGAGGCCCTGGGTGGGCTGCCCTCAATGGATCCCTTCGGAGACTTTGGTGATCCAGTTTCCCAGAGCAGTGGATTGGATCCCGTGAAACGGGCAGGAAGGGCTGGCTCCTGAACTCACCCGTCTGCGACTGCTGCTGCAGAACCAGCGCAGGTCCTCTGCAGGGGCGGGCGAAACTGACCATGAGGTCCAGGCGGCCCCTCTCAAACCCCGCCTGTGCTCATGATCTGTTTGGCTACAGGGTCCTCGTCCTAGGGCCCCAAACGTCCCTTGACTGTGGGGGAGGGGGAGATAGGACCGTAAGATGGTCAGCTGCACGTGGTAGGGGCTGGATGGCCATGGAGGGGTCTGAGACCCGCTGTGCTCTGAGCTGGTCTTGCAGAACTAGCCTGCGTTGGGAGGTTGGTGCAGGGTCGGGGGACTGCCTCTTCATGTACGTGGTTGCGGGGGAGCGGGGGGATGGGAGAGGGAAGCTGCCCAGGGGAGGCGATAAAGCTGCTGGCAGGCCGAGGTCAGGCTCTCCAGTGGAAAAGTGAGGGGTTACAGGCTTGGGCTTCTGCCTGAGGGCAACAGGGAGCCCCAGAAAGCTTGTGAGCAGGAGAGGTACACAGTCAGGGCTGGGGTCAGCACTTGTGTTTGGGGGCACACACTTTGTCTGAGGATCAGTGGGGCTAGAGGATGGTACTGGCCTTCCTCACTGTCTAAAAACCCTTGAATGAATGAAATGATGTCTAGTCTGATCTAGGAGGGGTGAGTCGGAGCTGGGTTGGCCGAGGGGAAGAGCGCTTCAGTGAGGTGGGCAGTGGTCCCAGAAAATGAGGGGCGACTCTGCCAGGCCGGCGCTGGGGGGGGTGTGTCGGCCAGTGGTCACAGAACCATTTTATAAACAGCTGGGACTGCGGAGCTGGAAAAGGGACAAGGCTGGGCAGTAGAGACACCAGACCAGAAAGAGATGAGCAAGACAGACAAGACTTGCGGTGACCAGCTAGCCAGGGGTGGAGATGGGAGGGGGTAAAGGCGGTTCCCAAGGGCCTGCTGGGGCACGGGAATGGATGGGGTTGTCATGGAGGTGAGGGCACCCGGAAAGAGGAAGAGTTTAGGAAGAAGGCTGTGGAGTGAGTAGGAGGGGCCTGTGAGCCACCGGTGGGGGGAGAAAGTTGCAAGCACAGGCGGCCAGGCGAGGCTAACTGTAGTGTCAGTCGCTCAGTCGTGTCCGACTGTGACCCTGCGGACCCGCCAGGCTCCTCCGTCCGTGGGGATTCTCCAGGCAAGACTACTGGAGTGCTTGTCACTCCCTCCTCCAGATCTTCCCAACCCAGGGATTGAACCCGGGTTTCCCACATTGCAGGCGGATTCTTTACCATCTGAGCCCCCATGGAGGCCGGAGGGTATCTTTAGGACACCATGTGGTGTTGGAGGCAGGAGCATTTTTGAGACAGTGGGAATGCTGCCGCAAACGGGAGGAAAGTGCAACGGGAAATACTTGGGAAGCGGCTGGAGACAGAGGGGAGTCAAGGAGGGCCCCCTTGAGAGTGTCTGGGAGGAGTTGCCGAGGACGGGGGAGGCTGTCGGGTGAGAGGGGCTGCTCCTGCCCGAGCAGGTAGGGTGTGTCGGGGCGGGCGCCCTGCCGGCCCCGGCTCCTCCCTGTGGCCGTGTGCCCTTGACCCTGGCCCCAGTGGTCGTCCTGCACTCCTGGTCCATGCGCTCCATCTCGGCCATCTGCGAGTGGGTCGTCGCCATGCTGCTGTTCATCCTCTTCGGCCTCCTTGCCGTGGACTTCTCCCGCCTGGACGGCTGCACCCTGTGTCTCCAGCCGGACTCGGGCAGCCTCCGCCCCCCGCCGGACTCCCCCACCTCCCTGCACGTCCAGCTGTGAACAGCTGTCCAGCCGGCAGCGTCCTCACACCTCCTGTCCCTGCCATCTGGTTCCGCCCCTGCAGTTGGGGCCACCCAGGAAGCGAGAGGCCAAGGCCAGCCAGCCATCCCTGATCAAGGATATTTATTATTATTATTATTGTTAATTTTTTGTTGTTGCTACCGCCGGCGGAATCAGAGACACGGACGCAGGCAGGATCACGCGAAATCAGAATTCCTTCCAGAGAGCGAATCGGTACAGAAGGTCGTGGGGGCAGAGGGAGAGGACTGGGGGGCGCGGGGCCCAGGAAGGGGAGTTGGGCACACGAGGACAGACGGCCCTGTCTGTCCGGATCTGCTAAGCCACCCCAACCAGCCCCCGTCCCTCCCCCACCCCACCCCGCAGAGAGATTGATCAATAAATAAAATAATAAATTAATCAATAAATAAAATAGAAACGGCTCCCCCACCCGCAGTCCCCCCAGAAACCCCCCCTCGTTGGGCATGGCCCCCGGAGACCCATCCCCAAAGGGCAGGGCCGGGTGTGTCCTGTCCCCCCCCTCCCCACATATGCCCTGGGGCCTATTTACAGATTCACAGTTGGGGGGCAGGGAAGGGGGGTGGAGGGGGCGCCCCTCCTTCCCCAGCCCCCTGGGGTCAGGGCAGGGGGCTCCCGTTGGTGGCCAGGAGCTTCTTGTCCTTAGGGGGGCCTCGGCGGGGAGAGCTGGTCAGCTCCGGGTCTGGGCGGCCAGGCGCGGGCTGCAGGCTTCGGGGCGGGGTCCCAGCAGGCCGGGTCTGGGCGCCATTCTTCTCGTCTGTGCGGGAGGAAGCGGTCTGGCCTCAGGAAGGGGTGCCAAACCTCTGGTGATTAGGGGGCGGGGGGCAGCTGCCAGGGCTCACGCCAGCCACCACGAGGCCTGCCTGCTTGCCCTGCACCAACAGGGTGCAGCCCTCCAGCCCGGGGTCTTGGAGACCAGACCAAGCCCCAGGGAGTCCTGGCGGGCCCAGCTCAGGAGACAGCCCCAGAGACTCTGGTTAATGCACTTTCCAAGGCCCCGGATTGTGGCCAAAGCGCCCCCTTCCCTTCGGGACCCTTGGGGAGCCCCCAGCAGGTTGTTCTGGCTCTCCCAGCAGTGCCTGCATGACTGGGGCACCTTTCTGTGGGGCCAGACTGGGACACTGGCCAGACTGGGCCACTGGCCAGACTTGGCCAGGGCTGGTTCCTAGTGGTCAGGCAGCAGTTTCCATAGTTTTCCATAGTTTTCATAGGGCCCAAAACAAGAGCTGAGGTCTCATACCAGAGAACACCCCTTAAGAGACACTAACTGCTGGAGGTCTTCCTGCCATAGCTGCCCCTCCCTGGGGCTCAGTCAGAGGTCCCCACACTGCCCCACTCCCCTTATAAGGCACGTGTCTTGGACCCTGGGTCCCTGTGGGTCCTACATCTCTGAAGGTGTGCCCTTTAAGGAACTTTGGTTGTCAAGGCCACCTTTCCTTGGCAGCCAGGTCTAGAGAGGTTCAGTGGGCCTTCCTGGCTTCTGGTTGCCCTCGAGAAGCAGACTAACAGGGCAGAAGTCCTCTACCTGCCTATTGGGGAGGCCCTCCACTTGGGGTTAGCCCCATTTGTCTGTGTGGGACCTCTGACCTCCAGGGCTGCGTGATAATAAATTGATGTTGGAACCACAGAGTTTGTTTGTGACCCTGACCTCCTTGATCCCTGGTGGCTAGGGGACTCCGCTCCCGACGACCAGGGCTGGTGGGCACAGAGAAGCCCCTTCCCCCCGGAGCACAGACCTCGCCCCCTCCCGGGGAGAGGCCCGAGTCCGTGAAAGCCAGGCCCAGCAGGGTCTGCGAGACAGCGACCACCTTGTCCTGGTTTTAGCACTGAAAGTCCTCGGTGTTGGGAACCTCTCTGTCCCCAGCAGAGCAAGACGGCTGGTCACCCTCCTCCAGAACACAGTTCAAGAGCCTCCAGTGGCAGGGAGCTCCACCACCTCCAACACAGAGACCGGTGGTCCCCTCAGGGGCCCCTGGAGGGCCCCTCCCTCCGTGGTGAGGCCTTCTCAGGCTTGGGAAGGCCTGGTGCCTCGCGGGTGACACAAAGCCCCTGCAGCACTTGGCCACCGGAAGTGCCCCCTCCGCCCCGCCGCCCTGCCCCCGCGGGTGCCCCCACCTGCCAAGGCCTGTACAGACGGCTGGTCGTGTGTGCTCAGCAGTTGGGCCTGGATGGTCTCCACCACCCGCTTGAACCGGCGGCTGGGACCTGCAAGGGCCAGGGCAACAGACCAATGAAGCAAGATCCATATTTTCCGGCAGGAGTGGAAAAAATTCAAACACGACAAATTTTCTCCGCCCGTTTGGGCCTCCTCTGCCCTCCTTGGTGTGTATCTATCATGCGCCTGCACTGAGCACACCTGCTTAGGAGGCGACCTTCTTAACCCTGACGATGACCCACGACCCACGACCCGGTCTGCACCTGGATCGTGCAAACCGTCAGTAACACGCCATTTCCCGTAGGGCCCTCAGTCTCACAAACGCATATAGCGGCGCATGGACTGCTCCCGAGCGGAACAGCTCTCAGACTTCCTGAGCGGCTACTCCCGGCTTATAGTGCTGTTTGACTCCAGTAAAATTTTCCATTTTTTTTCTTCTTTTAAAAGACTTATTTATTTTTGGCCTCACTGGGCCTTCTCTGCTGTCGTGCCTTTCCGCTAGTTTCGGGGGGCGGGGGCCCCTCTCTAGTTGTGCTCAATGCAGAGGTTTCTTTGGTTGCAGAGCCCGGGCTCAGTAGTTGTGGCAGACTGGCATACCTGCTCCGCGGCAAGTGGGATCCTCCCGGAACAGGGATTGAACCTGTGTCCCGTGCACGGGCAGGCAAATTCTCAACCACTCGACTGCCAGGGAAGTCCCTCCATTTTTTTCTTAAATCAACAGATTCATCTTTTCATCTGCCGTGCTGGCCTAACTGGCCGGATATGACAGGCACCCACCAGAGGGCACCGGGAGTCCGCCGGAACCAGAGCTAAGAAGCCCCGACGGGCTTCTCGGTACTTCTCAGGTGTTCTGATGAGTTCTCCTGCTACCCAGCTCTCACTGTTTGAGTGATGATCCTGAAAATTTTATTTGCACTGTGTTCACTTAAGGCTTGAAATCTGAAGGGGCTCCAGTGCATCTCCTAGGCAGGACCTGGGTATCTGGGCAAGAGGCCCAGGGAAACATAACTGGCTGGGTTTTTGTTAAATTTGACTTAAATTCAAAACTGAACAAGTTGCTATATGGTCTGAAAAGAAACTTTTGCTAGTGAAGTGAGAGACTGAGTTATTCAGCTCTTAATGATACCAAGCAGGGCCATGTGGGGCTCCTGGGCACAAAGACTTTCTGGGCCCCCCATTTCTCTGATTATAGAAAACAGCCTTCATTCAGCCTCCATGACCTTCCCTGAGTTCCAAGGGGCCGATTCAAGCAGTGGTTAATTAGGGAAGGGAGGCGGTGTGAGACCTGGGAGAAACAAGCAGTCAAGAGCAGCCTTAGGGGCTTCCCCGGTGGTCCAGTGCTTTAGAATCCACCTTACCGGGCAGGGGCCCGTTTGATCCCTGGTCTGGGAGATCCCACATGCTATGGAGCAACTAAGCCTGTGTACCACAACTATGGAGGCCCGCGAGCCCTCGAGCCTGTGCTCCGAAACAAAAGACACCATCACAGTGAGGAGCCGGAGGACCACAGGCAGCGAGCAGCCCCCACCCACTGCAACTAGAGAAAGCCCATGGGCAGCAACAAAGACCCAGCGCAGCCAAAAAATAGTTTTTAATTAAAAAACTTAAAAAGTTGAAAAAAGTAACCCAGGTAATTCCTTGCTGGATTCAGAAGCAGCACGCAGGCGATTTGCCACAGTGCCCTCAGAAAGTTGCTTAAATGATATTTCATATCTGAATTAGGCTACGAAATTAATAATGGAAAATTGCGCCTCAAAGGCCAAACAGCTCCCATACAGACAGCCACTGATGGGAATACCAGCTGGGCTTATGTATGCTTGCAACTACTTAATTGGGAATTAAAGGAAATCCTGCCCTGAAATGGCCAACATAGGTCTTTTCAGCACCCTAAAACGGATTTTTCACACACAGTTAAAAGCCTGCAGTCTCCTGGACCTCTGCCTGCAGGGTGTACTGGAAACAACAGTGGTAAGAGTTTTTCCCTCTTAAAAATTAGGTTAGCAGGGAAAATATTTGTAGGGCTAGCTTCTTGGATCTTTCAGATTGGAAAAACTTCTAAACTGTAAAATTTTAGAGAGCTCTCATCACATTTTCCTATTTTCATTCATATGCAGAAGCCCCCAAAGTTTTCCAAATTCCAAGAATGTCTCATTGAGGGATTTCCCCGGTGCTATCAGTGGTTAAGAATCCGCCTGCCAACACAGAGGACACGGGTTCAATCCCTAGTCGGGGAACTAAGATTCCACGTGCATCGGAGCAAGGCCTGAGCCAGGACGGCACAACCAGAGTCCACGTGCAGCAACAAGGATCCCGTGTGTTGCAACTAAAACCCGACAAAGCCACATAAACAAGCACATGAATACTGAAAAGTAGTTTTTAAAAATGTAAAAAGTAAACTGAAAATTGAAGGCAAGGTAACTCTGAAAGAGAGAACAAGAGGGAGATAGGTGATCTGAATCCAATCTCTTTTGTAACTGTTGGGTTTTACTTTATTGTAACTGACTCCTGGCTGAAATTTTGAAATGGAAACTATTGGGAGTCTATTGGTGCATCTGTATGCATCGATATGCGTGTGTTATAGGTGTGTGTTACGGCAAAAATTAATCTGTAAATGAATTCTATTTATTGGCTTACAGGAAAATAGGCACTTACGTAAATGCTCAGAAAGGGAAAAGAAAATAACCCTAAGGACTTTCAGGTTTGCATGAACTGAGAAACATTCAGTATAGCGTTAATACCTGGTACTAAATTTAGATTAAGTTTGTTGCATTAATTAATACAGACATGTTTTAGAGTCATCAACATTAAGCATAATATTTTTATTGTATCTAGGCTTCAAATAAATAAGATCTTATTTCTGTCACAAAGTTTCTCAGCAAGAAAAATAACTAGATGTGATGAAACTTTTCAGTAAATAAAATAGACATAAATAAGTGCCGTTAAGTAAAGTCTTTTGGAATAACTGGGTCTGGGGAAGGGCTCTCTAAACTAGTCTCTTCAGATTTGATAAGCTGAAACTTTGGAGGACTGCTGCCCTCCGCTGTCTTGCGCATCCCGCACACCAGGCTGGGGGCAGTCGCGGCCCGGGACACTTACCAGAGAGGAGCGTGAAGGTGACAGAGTAGATGCCGCCCCCGCTGCTGTCCCGCCTGGGGGAGGGTTCTGGACCCTCCGAGGAGCTGATGTCCACCTGGAAGCGGACGGGCTTCTGGAAGACGGAGGGGCCACCGCTGGCCTTGTACTCAGCCCTGAAGCTGGTCTGTGACAGCACGCTGTGACTGAGGCTGGGGATCTGAGAGGGGCGGAGACAAGAGGAAGGGGTGATTTCAGAGACCAGACTCCAAGGTACAGGTAAGCAGCCCTTGATCAGCTCTGGCCCAGGAAATACCAATCCCCTGAGCCACCAGGGGGAAAGGATAACAGAAGAGGCATTGGGGGGCCCCACTGCCTGCTGGGATTTGTAGTTTTCTCTATCTTATAAACAGAGCATCAGAAAAATCACTGAGCTACTGAATCCCATGTTAATATGCACTTTCACATCTGGTGCCAGCGCCAGGCCCGAGGATCACATTAAATAAATTCCTTCCTTCCTCCACAAACCCTGCCCAAAGTCACATCTGTCTCAGAAATGTTAAGCCCCTGAGCCCCTAGGGCAAAGAACCACAGGACCCAGTGGACAACCCCAGAGTCCACTAAAAAAAGTACTGGATAGTTCCCTTGCCAATCTCTGATCTGGCGGTAGGGGAATGGCAACTCACTAGTCCTCAGGGGAGGCTAACATGCAGGGAACAGTAATTCTGTCTCCTATTTCTCACTTCCAGGCCGCAGGGCGCTTATATACCTGCCTCCATGTCCCCACAGTGACCACCCCCAACTCTGGCTACAAAACTACAAATCCCATGAGCCCCAAGGGGAACTCAGGCCAGCACTAAGGAGGTGAACCCCACAGGCTGCTGGGATTTCTAGTTCTGTGGAAGCCAGGGTGCATGGGGACCCAGGCCCCTCACCGACAGGAAGGCGTGGACAATGTCCGCTTTGATGCTGCTGAGAGGTTTATCCTTTAGCACGAGGAATATTTGTTCTTCTTTGTCCAAGGAGATGAAGTTCCCGAACCAAGAGCGTTTTGCCAGCCTGAGTGGGAGCAGATAGGTTGGAGGTAGGTTGGGAGGAGGCTAAGGGAATCGCCCCTCCGTCCCCTCTCTTCCCTTCCCTGTCAGACTCACTCTGGAGAGGACTCTGGCGTCAAACTGGACATCTCCTCGGCAGTGGGGACTGGGGAAGAGAGAGCAAGGTCAACACGTGTCCATCACCTGGTGTCCAGCACACAGACCAGCCCGGACCTCCACCCAGGGATTCCAGACCCCAGAGTCTGTTCATGTCCCAGCAGTTAAACCCCAAAAGGAACGCAAGCTGCGCGACGTTCTCTCCAGGGCTGTGGCCCCTGGTTGAGCCACACCTTCTGGGGTTGGGGCTTGCAAGCCATGAGCCAATGGGAAGGTGAGTAGGAGCGCTGAACGGGCGTGTCCTTCCAACGAGCGCCTCCTCCAGAGTTGGAGGCCCGACCTCGCCTCTACCCAACACCTTAATCTCTGCTCCCAACAGCACCTTCTCATAGGTCGTGGGAGTCCAGGCCCCCAGCCTGGTTCTTCCTGGGGACCCAGATGTTAGACCCCAGCCCCCACCCACATTAGAACTCAGAGGAGTCCACGTCCCCAGCCCCTTCAACCTAAAAGGACACCCCGTACCCTGCATCTTGCGCCGGTGAAAGCGGGGGGAGCCCAGGAAACTGTTGCGGATGGAGTTGAGACGACTCCTCCAGGCAGCTCCTCCGACTCCGCCGCCGGGGCTGGGGGGCGGCGTTGTCCCTGGGGTCCCAGTGGGGCTGGCCCGGGGCGTGTGCAGGGGCGAGTGCAAAGGGGTCCCCCCGGAGGAGCGCGGGGAGCCTGGGGGGCCAGGCAGGGGTGTGGAGCGGGCACTAGGGGGCGGGGGCTGCTCCCCGGCGCCCCCACCCCTGGGGCCCCGAGAAGGCAGCGTCTGCGTTTTGGAAGTCGGTGAGCCCCCACCCCGGGCCTCATCTCCAGTAGGCTCCGGCGAGAAGGAAAAGACCGGACTCTGTAGAGCAGTGGCGTACAGTGAGAGTGGACTACAACTCCCAGGACACCCTAGGAGCCCCACAGGCACACACATACAGGGGTGTACCCCAAAGCATGATGGAACTTGTAGTCCAAGTATTTCCCCAACACCCCCCACCCCCACTCCCATTGTTGAGCTCGGCAGGGACTTTTTTTTATCATGCTCAGGGACTGTAAACCCAGCAGTGACAAGAACAGAATAGGTGCTCAACTAACTGGTTAAATGAATAAATAGGACCTTTCAGGCACACTGAAAACCCAACCCTGTTAACGTGGGAAACGGTCAGTCAGTGGACTGAAATACTAATGAGGCCTTGGGTCTTTGGCTCTTCTGGGACAAGGAGGCAATGTCCCAGGACTTCATGGGAATTATAATTTCTGCTGCTTCAGCTTTGCTCCACAGGGTCTTCACTCCCTTACCCCCCTTAATCCATCTGGGACCTGGCCTTACCCTTGGGCTGCTCAGGGGACTGGACGACAGACCAGTGGAGGCTCCACTGACACTACGGGATCTGAAAAAAAATCAGGTGGGAGGGTTTTGGAAGGCTCAGTGCCTTTTCCCTTCCACACTCCTGCAAGATGAGGAGGTGAGGCCCAGAGAGGGGAGCAGGCTTGTCCCAGTCACACGGCACCTCTGAGGTGGGTGCAGCATTGGAGCCCTGAACTCTCTCCACCCAGGGCTGTGCGTTTCAATGGAGGGGCGGGGGCTCCCACCTCTGGCTGTGCTGGGCCATCTCCAGGGCCCGTCGAGTGGGCACCGGGGAGCCACCACCCCCAGCATCTGTGATGCTCAGGACTTCCATGGACTTCCGCTCTGGCCGCCGCTTCCCGTGACGGCTCAGCATGGGGGAATCCACACGCTTCCGAGGCGGGTCTGCGGGCCGAGAGTATCATCCCGATCAGAGGGTGCACTGGAATAGCTGGGCATGACACTCGTACAGACGCGGAAACAGGCTCAGAGTGGAGAGGGGCTTTGACCAAGGTCTCGGGGCAAGTCAGGGAGTCTAAAGTTAGAAGCTCAAGGCCTGCAGCCCCTCCGTCCCTCCCTGGGGAATCTGGGGTCTGGACTCCCCGGCCTGCCCTTCTCACCAACATCATTCCGGGGAGGCAGGTCCTGATCCTCACAGCTGGGGTACCGTTCCTTCCGATCCAAAAGCAGGTAGTATATCATCTTCTCTTGGTTCTCCCTGTGGGGGGTGGGGGCAGGAGAGCACTGGGGTCAGAGGTCAGGTCCCAGCGTTGGTCTCATCCCCTCCTTGTGTCTGTGGCTCTGTGGGGCTCTGTGCATCAGGCTCTCTGTCTATGGCTCCATTTTCCATCAACAGGGTTGGTCCCTTGGTCCCAGTATATATCTCAGCCTCACTTTACTCAATGATATAATAATGATGCTAATGAGGCTCCTTTCCTCCCTTGAAATCTCTGATGTTAGTACTTGGATCTGAAGTATAGGAGGTTTTCTGAGAGACTGTATTCTTGTATTTAAGGGCTTCCCCGGTGGTGCAGAGGTTAAAGCGTCTGCCTGCAATGTGGGAGACCTGGGTTCGATCCCTGGGTCGCGCAGATATCCTGGAGAAGGAAATGGCAATCCACTCCAGTATTCTTGCCTGGAGAATCCCATGGACGGAGGAGCTTGGTGGGCTACAGTCCACGGGGTCGCAAAGAGTCGGACACGACTGAGCGACTTCACTTTCACTTTCAATGTGGCTCAGTTAGTAACATCTGCCAGCAACGCAGGACACCCAGGTTCAATATCTAGATGGGGAAGATCCCCTGGAGAATGGCAACCCACGCCAGTATTCTGGCCTGGAGAATGCCATGGACAGAGGAGCCTGGCGGGCTGCAGTCCACGGGGTCGCAAAGGGTCGGACACCACTGAACAACTAACACTTTGACTTGAACACCTGAGCACTTGCTACGTGTAAGCACTGTGTGAGGCACTGAGTCGTCCTCAGCACCTGTTCAGTTTTTGGCATCGTTTCTTCTCCCCACTGGTCCTACCACCCACCTCCACCTGGCTCCCCCTGGAACAGCTCCACGGCCCTTCCAGTGGCCAGGCCTCCCCAGGAGGGTCTCTGTCTGTGGGTGCCCGGCAGACTGCGGGGGGACCCCCTCCCCCCACGTGGCCAGGGTGTCTACCAGGATCGGGGGGTCTTACTCTTCACTGCGCAGCTCCCGGTGCAGCCGCTCGCGGTCCCTGAAGCAGCCCAGCGACGCCATGCTCTCCAGGACATCCGGGTCCAGCTCTCCGTTTGACGGCAGGCTCCGCATGGCCACACGGCGGCCCGGGGCTGGCTCCAGGCACGGATCCGGCTCGTGTTTCCCGCCCCTGGGGAGGAGAAGAATCGTAGGGAACCGGGCGTCTCCTACGTCACCTAAAGCGGAGGCTCTGGGGTCCCCCGTCCCAGCCTGCTCCTTTATTGGGAACCCCGGAGTTAGGGCCCCAGCACACCTCCACCTCAGATCCAGGAGTCCAGACCCCCAGCCCCTCCTCATTCAGGACCCTTGGCACCCCGCTCCCTAGCGGGCTCTCCTACTTTGGGGGCCCTTGATATTTGGGGTCCTCTCCTTCCCCCTAGGACCCAGTTGTCCAGTTCCCTCATACTCACAGGTACCAGGGGTGTTTCTGAATTTGCTCCAGCTGTGAGGGGCGTGGTTGGTAGAGAAGCAGAAGTGAGGTCGTTTGAACACAGCACGTGCGCAATTAAAGTTGCCTAAGTGGCGTTGGGGGGGGTCCCTAACGCGCCCCGCAAAGGGCGGGCAGCACGCCGGCTCATGTCTCCCCCTAGTGGCGGCTCGCAGCGCAGCCTGACTATTGCGGAGGGCGGGGGCGGGGAGGGGGCTGGCTACATCTCTCGCATGCACATGCGCAGTGGCATCCTGCCCACGCTCCACACCGCCTTGCAAGGGCCAGTATGCGCATGCGCCCTCCCAAGTTGGGGGGTGGTGTGTGTTGTTGTTTTTTTTTGGTGTGGGGTGTGTCAGTGTGTTTGTCCAGCATACACATACGGCCTCTCGGGGGTGTGTGTGTGTGTGTGTGTAGTGTGGTGTGGTTGTGTGTCTACTATGCACACGTGTCCTCTCATGTTTGTGTGTGTCTGTGTATGTGTGTCTGTCTCTGTGTATGTGTGTGTGTGTGTGTGTGTGTGTGTGTGGTGTGGTGTGTGTGTCTGTGTGCATATGTGTGTGGTATGGTGTGTGTCCACTACGCACATGCGTTTGTGTGTGTGTGTGTGGGGGGGGGGTGTGGTGTGTCTACTATGCACGTGTCCTCTCATGTTTGTGTGTGTGTGGTGTGGTGTGTGTGTGTGTCTGGTGTGGTGTGTCCACTATGCACATGAGTCCTCTCATGATTGTGTGTGTGTCTGTGTGTGTGGTGTGGTGTGGTGTGTCCACTATGCACATATGTCCTCTCATGTTTGTGTGTGTGTGTGTCTGTGTGTGTGTGGTGTGGTGTGTCCACTATGCACATGAGTCCTCTCATGATTGTGTGTGTGTCTGTGTGTGTGGTGTGGTGTGGTGTGTGTCCACTATGCACATGCGTCCTCTTGCGTTTGTGTGTGTGTGGTGTGGTGTGGTGTGTGTGTGTGTCTGTGTGTATGGTGTGGTGTGGTGTGTGTCCACTATGCACATGCGTCCTCTCCCGTTTGTGTGTGTGTGTGTGTGGTGTAGTGTGTGTCTGTGTGTGTGGTGTGGTGTGTCTACTATGCACGTGTCCTCTCATGTTTGTGTGTGTGTGGTGTGGTGTGGTTTGTGTGTGTGTCTGGTGTGGTGTCGTGTGTCCACTATGCACATGCATCCTCTCATGTTAGTGTGTATGTCTATGTATGTCTGTGTGTGTGTGTGTGGTGTGTCCACTATGCACATGAGTCCTCTCATGATTGTGTGTGTGAGTGTCTGTGTGTCTGGTGTGGTGTGGTGTGTCCACTATGCACAAGCGTCCTCTCGCATTTGTGTGTGTGTGTGGTGTGGTGTGTGCACGTTGTGTGTGGTGTTTCCTCCTCCCCAGTCTGGAGTGGCAGGTGGGCAGGACCCAGGATGGGGCTCTGCCCGCAGCCCCGCTCCCAGCTGCTGCCTCGGGGGTGGAGGGCCGGGTCCTGGAAACCTGTCCCCGTGGCTGCCCCGGGGACTCTGTCTCCCCCTCCCGCCGGCCCTCCACGCCCGTCCCCCAACTCACGCTGAGCCTCTTCTCGGGCTCCACTTCAATCATCCCCCGCAGCAGGCTCTGGCAGTCTGGAGGGATGAAGTGGGGCATGTGGAAGACGCCCCGTTTCACCTTCTCCAGCAGCTGGCGGAGGTTGTCGTCATCAAAGGGCAGAGCCCCCTGCATGAGGAATGACAGGTCCCCTGACACACAGAGCTCAGCGTATGCCAGACGAGTGCCTAAGCACTTCACACGCAGTGACATGGTCAGGCCTCGCCACAAGCCCCGGGAGGTGGGGAGCTGTCTCCACTTTACAGATGGGGAAACTGAGGCACAGAGGCATCCAGCCATTTGCACAAGACCGCCTGGCTCTGAAGTGGCAGAGCAGTGATTTGGCAATGGGCGGTGTGTCCAGCACCTAAAAGGCTGTGGCTGCAGCTTGGAGCCTGTCCTTTAAAAACACGCTTCTCCCCAGGTTAGAGAGGGTAGGTAATCTTCATTCATTTAACAAGGACCGAGCCTCCGTTACACGTCGGGGGTCCAGTGGTGAACAAAGCAAGCCCCTGACCGCCTGCTGCTCACACCCAGAGTGGGAGAGGCTGGTGACGGAGCAAAGAGCCCTACAGTGACCGGGTGCCTGAGGCGACACTGGACTGGGCTAGGCAGACCAGACCGAGCGAGGGCTGTGGGGATCTGGGGGTGCAGCAAGTTGAGTGGTGGCCCCCCAGAATTCCTGTCTACCTGGAACCTCAGAATGTGACCCTGTTTACAATTACATCTCTGCAGATGTAATTCATGGAGGATCTGGAGGTGACCTCCTCCAGGCTTTTGGGAAGGGGGCCCTAAATCCAGTGCCTGGAAGAGGTGGGGCGAGCACAGAGAGACACCCTTCAAGGACTTACACACACAATGACAGCTCTGTTAACCTCCAGGGAGTAGACAGCCTCCCGCTGGGAAATCTGACCTCATGGCGGGAGGGAGGGGGCCCCGGGGAGGCCTCCTGGAAGGGCGATGATTGAGCTGAGAGGTACAAGAACTCTAGTGTTAACCAGGTGAGCAACAGGGCTGGCAGGGACAAGACAGTAGGTGCAAAGGCCCTGTGGTCGGAGCTCACGTTCCCCAGTTTGGTTCTATTAACCCACTTGTTGTTCAGTCACTGTCACGTCTGACAGTGACTCCGTGGAATATAGTCCACCAGGCTCCTCTGTCCATGGGGTTTCCCAGGCAAGAATACTGGAGTCGGTAGCCATTTCCTTCTCCAGGGGAATCTTCCCGGACCAGGGATCAAACCTGTGTCTCTTGCAGTGGCAGGTGGATTCTTGACCACTGATCCACCAGGGAAGCCCCTATTAATCCCTACGATATTGTAACACCCTAGGATCAGTTAGTAAGCAGCTGCTCGCCGGAGTGCTCCAAGTCCTCCTGGCCTCGCCATCCCTTCCCAGGGGACCCTCCAGACTTTCTCACGGTTCTGTGACCGGATGGTTACCTCCAGGCACAGAGAGGGGCGCCCCCGGGATTTTGCTCTGTTGGTAAATACCCCCCCAACATGTTCCTGGTACCAGTTAAATATCTGGGAGACAACCCCTGAGTTGAGGGTGGAAGTAGATATTCTGTGTTTCCAGCAGGCAGAGGACTCTTCCAGAAATGGGGCAGGAGAGGCAAGGACGGCCTTACCACGAGCAGGGCAAAGAGGATGACTCCGCAGCTCCACATGTCAGCCCGGCGGCCGTCATACTTCTCGCCCTGGGAGGAGAAGGGCCGGCTCTGACGCTCGCCTCTCCCGGGCCCCCAACCCCTGCCCGCTCCTCTCCCCCTCTGCCCGCCCCTCGCTCACCTTAATCACCTCCGGGCACGCATAGTGGGGGGACCTGAGGGACAGAGGGCGTGTGAGCCTCTGGCGGGCTTCTACCCGCTCCCTGGGGCGCAGGTGGCGGGCCCCCACTCACCCACAGCTGGTCTCCAGAAGGCTGTCCCCCACTTGCAGGGACGCCATGCCAAAGTCTGCAATGCGGATGTTGTTTTTCTCGTCCAGAAGCAGGTTCTCGGGCTTCAGGTCTCTGTGGCTGAGACAGGATGGTGGGGCTCAGGCCTCCGCCCTCTTCCCAGAGTCTAAGGACCAACCCCCCACCCCACCCCCACTCACTGTCTCTCAGAGGGGGATCGTGTCTGGCAACTTCTAGTTAGGGACCTTTGCAAACACGCCCCAAAGCAGAGACAAGAATATACAAAGCCCCATGCACCCACCCACTAGCTTCACCCGTTATCAGCTCGAGGCGCATCTCCTCTAATCTCCACCCCTACATACGCTCTCCTTCCCCCACTGGACGATTCTGCAGGAGACCTCCAGACGGTGTATCATTTTATCCACAGATATTTGAATATTTGAATATGTGCGAAGTGATCTTTCTTTGAGGTAAGCAGGCCTGGTACTGAGCTGGCTCTTAAAATATTCAAATATTTCAGGGCTTCCCTGGTGGCTCAGTGGTAAAGAATCTGCTGCCAATGCAGGAGACTGGAGTCCGATCTCTGAGCCGGGAAGATCCCACATGCCGCGGAGCAACTAAGCACCTGGGCCACAGCTGTGCAGCCTGAGCTCTGGAGCCAGGAGGGGCAGCTCCTGAAGCCTGCACGCCCCGGAGCCCATGCTCCACAGCACGAGGAGCCACCGAAGTGGGAAGCTCTCCCAGCATGACTAGAGAGGCGCCACCGCACCACAACCAGGGAAAAGCCCGTGCAGCCCCGAAGACCCTGCACAGCCAAAAGCAAACAACATTTTTTGAAAAATTCAAATATTTCAGGAAATTCCCTGGTGGTCCAGTGGTTAGGACTCTCGGCTTCCACTGTAGGGAACAGAGGTTGAATTCCCCGATCAGCGAACTAAGATGCCACGTGGCCCAGCCAGAAACAAAACAAAAATCAAATATTTCAATACTGAATAAGTAAAAAAAAAAATACTGTCAACTAAAGCCCATCATTGCTTCCTCCTTCGCCCCCACCCCCCACCCCCTATCCTGGGACAAACTCCTCAGGATATAAGGGTTAATGATGTCCCCAGGGAGGTGGGGCAGAAGGTTTTATAGTTTCTGTTGGAAGAGGTCCTTAACTGGGTCAGACTTGATAAATTTGTTGACTCTCGCCCCCTGGAGGCCAGTGTCTTTAATGTCAGAGTCCTGACACTTCTCAATAGCAAGGTGTTGACAATTTAAATGGGCTGCCTTTTCATCATCAAGCTTTGGTCCTAGGTCTCAGCCCCCTCAGCCTGATCCTCACCCCATCTCCAATCCCCTATCCCAGAGAGGGAGGTGTGCAAACAAATGAGGCTGAAAGATGATCTGGAGGCATCTATTTTGCACCTTAATTAATCATTAAAATGCTGCATATTGAATATCTTGTTTTGAGAGCTGAAAAGCAATTCAATGAGGAAAGGAAGATCTTTTCATACGGACGTCCTTATGCCAAAAAAAAAAAAAAAATGACCCCCAGCCTTTACCCTCCACCATATACAAAAATTAATTTGAAATGGACCTCAAGCCTAAATGTAAGAGCTAAAACTATACAACTTCTAGAAGAATACATCCGAGGAAACCTTATGACTTTGAGCTAGGCAAATATTTCTTTCCTTTTTTTTTTTTTTGCCACATCCCATGGCATGTGGGATCTTAGTTTCCCAAGCAGGGATCTATCCAGTGTGCCCTGCAGTGGAAACACGGAGTTTTAACCACTGGACTGCCAGGGAGGTCCTTGGGCAAATATTTCTTAAATAGGACAGAAAAAGCATGAATTGTAAAAGGAAAAAAACCCCAACAAACTGGCTTCATCAAAATGTGAAACCTTTGCTTTTCAGAAGGTATTGTTATAAAAATGCAAAAGCATGTCACAAACTGGGAGAAATTACTTGAAAAAAATAATGCATTTGATAAAAAGATTTGTTCTTAGAATAAGTAACTCTTGGGAGTTATTCCTAGAGTCATCCCTCATTCCTGGAATAAAGAACTCTTACAGCTCAATAATAGAAAGATAAATAACTCAGTTAAAAATGGGCAAAGGATCTGAATAGACATTTCTCCAAGGAAGATATACAAATGGCCAACAAGCACATGAAAGGATGCTCAGCATCATTAGCCATCAGGGAAATGCGCATCAAAACCACAGTGAGATACCACTTCACACCCAGTAGGATATGTAGAATCAAAAAGTCAGATAATAACAAGTGTTGGCAAGAGATTAGAACCCTCAGAGACTGCTGGTGGGGATGCTGAATGACACAGCTGCTTTGGAAAATGGGCTGGCACTTCTTTCTTTATTTTTTGGCACGTCTTTAAAAGGCTAAATATAGAGTTCCCATATGACCCAAAAATTCTGTTGTTGTTTTAGTTGCTAAGTTGTATCCAACTCTTTTATGACCCCATGGATTGTATCCTGACAGGCTCTTCTGTCCATGGGATTTTCCAGGCAAGAATACTGGAGTGGGTTGCCATTTCCTTTTCAAGGGATCTTCCCTACCCAGGGATTGAACCTCATCTCCTGCTTAGCAGGCTGATTCCATACTGTTGAGCCACCTTGGAAGCCCTCCCCAACAACTCTGATCCTAGGTATGTACTCAAGAGAATTGAAAACATAGGTCACAGACCAAAACTTGCATGTAAATATTCATATGTCCACATTTTTCATTATATCCAGAAATAAGAAACGACCAACATGCTCACCAGCTGGTAAATGGGTAAGCAAAATATGGCAGAGCCACAAAATGGAATATTACTCAGTAGTGAAAAGGAATGGGTGGACCTTGAAAGGACTTTGCTAAGTGAAAGAAGCCAGCCCCGAAAGACCACACTGATAGGAAATGTCCAGAATAGGTAAATCCACAGAGACAGGGAGTAGATTAGTGGTTACCCAAGGCTGGGGATGGGGGGAGGTGACTGCTTAATGGGTACAGGGTAATGATTTTTGGGGTGATGAAATGTTCTAAAATTACATAGTAGTGATGCACGTCATTGCAAATATACTCAAAACTACCGAATTGTATGCTCTGAAGGGTGGAGTTCATGCTGTAAGAAGCTTTTTTGTTTCTTTTGGTTTTTTGCCACACAGCGCAGCTGGCATGATCTTAGTTCCCTGACCAGGGATCGAACCTGTGCCCCCTGCAGTGGAAGCATGGAGTCCCACTGGACCGCTAGGGAATTCCCTATGACGTGTGACTTAGGTCTCAATTTTGGAAAAGCAGGCTGCAGCACTCTGGCTTCCAGTCATTCTGCTATACGCTCCCAAGGGCCTGCCTGCTGGGTAGTGCTTGTCCCAGCCTCCCCTCAAGCTGCCCCCTCACCAGATGGAGTAGCTGTGGCAGAAGTCCAGTGCCGACACGATCTGGCGGAAGAACTTCCGGGCCTCCTTGGGGGTCAGTCTCCCCTTCTTCACCAGGTAGTCAAACAGCTCACCTCCAGACACGTGCTCCAGAACCAGGTACCTGGGGGACATGGAGGGGGCAGAGGGCTGGAAGAGGCATGTGGAGGACCAAAGAGCCTGACCTCCTTCTTCCAAAAGTACAAGCACTCAATCCCATTGGCCCTGGAGGCAGAGGACCCCAATTCCCATGAGTCCCTGGGAGGAGGCGGCTCCAATTTCCACTGGCCTCTGGGAAGCAGAAACTCAATTCCCAATAGCCCTGGCCAGCATGTCAATTTCAGAGGGCAACACTCTGACTAGTTTTCCTCAGGAGATGAGGCAATTCCATTAGCACCTGGAGGTCAGAGATCCCAGTTCTCACAGGCCCCTAGGAAATAAAGCCCCATATTTCCATCAGCCTCTGGGAAGCCAAAGTTCTCATTTTCATTAGTGTCTGGGATGCAGATAATGGAATTCTAATCTATTCTTGGAAAATGACACTTGCAATGTGTACCAATTCAACGGTCAACATCCATGAGGTAAAGACTACAACTCCCATCAGCCCCTGAGAAGTAAAGACTCCAATTCCCATCAGTCCTTGAGAGAAAGAGACAGTCTCATCGGCCTCTGGTAAGTCAAAATTCAATTCCCATCAGCCCCCTTGGCAGCACAGATTCCCATGTCAACTTCAAGAGTAATAATACTTTGACTCCCAGTTGTTTCCGGAGATAAGGCAACTTCATTAGTACTTGGAAGAAAGAGATCCCCTCGATTCTCACAGGACTTTAGACAATAAAGACCACACCACCCCCACCTACTCCCATTAGCCCCTGGGCAGGGAAGCCTCTTATTCCCATAAGTCTCTGAGATGAAGAAACTAGAATTCTCATTAACTGTTGGCAAAAAGAGATTGGCGTGTGCACCAATCTAAGTCAACTTCCCTGAAGTGAAAGACTACAACTCCGTTCAGGCCCGAGAGGTTAAAAACTCCCAACTCCCATAAGGCTCTGGGACATGGAGACTCCTAATTCCCATCAGCCACCTGGATTTTAAAGACTCCAAATCCCATCAGGCTCTGGGAGGCTAAACCTCTAATTCCCATTAGCCTCAGGAAAACAAAAGCTCAATTTCTATGAGCTCAGTGGAAGGCTGAGGTTCCTCTGTGAGACACCAAGTCCCACGGGCCCTCCTCCCTACAAGGATGGTGGAGTGACAGTGATAGCAACAATGGCCCCTCCCTGCCGCCACACCTGGGGAAGCCTGAAGACTACAAATCCTATGAGCGCCCGGGGCCGGGTCAGCTTCCTTCCTGGGGAAATCCAGCCTCTGATGGGTGCTGGAGTCAGTTCAAACTGGGGACTGCGAGGTCAAGCAGCGGGGGTGTCCCCTCTCCTGGTGCCCAGTCCAGCTGTCCCTTGGGTCACCAGTCCGGACAAAAGCCTGTTGTCTGAGGCTGGGACAGCTGGACCCCACCCCCAACCTAAGGGGGGTAATCGACTTCCAGATACAGACTCAGAACTCCTGAGCAGACCCATTGTTGGGGTGTCCAGTCATAGCACCCAGAGTTATGCTGCGGGAGGAAGGGAGTCTCCAATGCTGCAGAGGAAGGGTTTGGGAAGAGGCAGGATTCACTGAGCCTGGGCCTTTGCCAGGCCCCACTGCCCTAGCACATGGGAAGGGCAGGGGATCTGCCCTTAGCAAGTCAGATCTGGCTGAGGGCACCCAGATTATGCGATACAGAGTGTTCCCCACAGCGCAGCAGGACAAGGGATGGGGGCTGGGGAAGAAGGGGGAGGATCAGCCTTGTCCCCCATCAGGCATGGGGACGGCTCAGGCTTAGCTGCCCTGCTGCCAGGGTACAATCGGCCCAGAGCGTCAGGCCAGGTCAGCATGGGAACACGGAGGATTATGAGTGTGTGTGTGGGGAGGGTTGTCCTTGCGCAGCAGGGACGGTACTAGACTTTCAGTGGCCCAGCCAAGAGAGCTTAAGTTTCCCCTGGCCCCTGCAGGCCTTGATTCTAGAAACGTCCCGCCCTGGGAACTCGGGGAGGATGCATGGAGGGCTGGGTGTCTATAAATACCTACAAATATTTCTTGTTCTCGTAGACGTCGTGGAGTTTGAGGACGTGCGGGTGCTCGATGAGCTTCAGGATGGCTATCTCCCGCTCCACCTGGGGGAAAAGGAACAGCGGGCGGTCAGCCTTGCCTCCCTCCCTGTCCCCAGCCCCAAAGGGTCCCCTCTGCCCCAGCGCACGGACACACCTTCATCAGCACCGACTCAGACAGCTTCTCCCGGTTCACGATCTTGATGGCCACCTTCTGGCCCGTGATGCAGTGGACCCCGAGTTTAACCAGACCTGGGGGATGGGACGGAAAATGTGGGGGGCACTCCCAGTGCAGTCTCCTCACCTCTGGCTCCTGAGCGCCCCCTTGTCAACCTGCTTCCTCCTTCTTCCCCTCCTGGCTTGGTTCACGGTGACCCGAATCACCCTGACCTGAACTCCTGGGGACTGACAGCAGCCATTCCCGCCAGACACAACTCTCTCTCCACTCCTTGTTGTCCAATTCCGTCCCTTCTGGTTGCCATCCACCTACCTGCCTCCCCCCTCCTCCACAGCCATCCTGGACGCTCCGTCCTTCCCGTGTGCCCCTTCAAGTTCACCTCTCCACACCGTCTTGCCTCGCTGGGTCTCCATAGTTTTGTGTCCTCCAATCTACCCCCTTCAGACAAACCTCTCTCTCTCTCTCTCAGCCCATCACTTCCTTGAGTTCTCTGCCCTTTAATCTTCTGGAGACACCATGTCTCTTAAGGAATATAATCTTGTGATTGCCCCCTTCCCAGACCATCCTCCTCCACCTCCTCTCAAACCCAGACCTCTCAAGCCCTTTCTTTGATCTTTTAAAAACAGCAGCTGCAGCTGGAAGCATGCACACCCCAAGGGTATGCCCACTCCCCAATGTTAAGCCGCAAACCCAGGAATGCAGGCCCCCAGCCCCCTCCACCTTCAGACCCAGGAGTCTGAGCCCCCAGCCCCTCCTCCCTCAGACCCTCAAGTCCAGGCTCATGGCCCCTTCCTCCCCCACAACTCAGGAACTGAAGTCAGCAACACCTTCACACTTTTTGCCCCGGGATGCAGAGTCTGACCCTCCCCCAGGCCTGGCCCCTGGTCCCCGAAGCTCTGGCCCAGAACTCAGGTGTTCGGCTCCTGTCTTACACCCACCCACCGCCCACCTGGCAAGAAAGAGGTTAAGGAGGTTAAGCAACAACAGAAGATGACTGCCCCCCGCCCCCAGTCCACAGCCACCCCTGAGGGATTTGCCTCCTGCGTCCACCTTTCCACCTTTCCACCCCCCGTCCCCACTCTGAGCCAGCATGCCGGAGAAAGGGCAGGATGCTGGAGACCCCATCGCCCCAGCCTCAGTGCCCCTGTCACCCCGACAGAGGCCCTCTGCGGCCAGAGGACAGTGCGGAGAGATGCCGCTTCGGGAGGCGCGCCCCCATGCCAGCGCCTCGCCCCAGCCTGCGGCTGTACTGCACCAAGGACCTGGGCTCCCGGCGACCGGGACCCTGGCTGCAGGCCGAGGTCCCTTGCCCACGCTGGGGCCGGACTCTCCAACCTCTGCCCCCAAAGCGGGGGAGCCTTTGGGCCCCTCACCTCCCCCAGGAGTCGGGACCCCAGAGTCCGAGCCTTCACCCCCTCAGCCTGGAGACCCGGCAGTCTGGACCAGGGACTCGGGGGCCCGGGAGCCCCGCTCTCTGCCCCCATCCCCCCCTCACCCCCACCCCGGCTGCCCCCTCCCTTGGCTCACCTGTCTGTCCTTTGCCCAGCGTCTTCTCCAGCCGATAGGGGCCCACATACTGGGCGTGCTGGGGTGGGTGTGGGTGTGGGTGTGGGAGGTGGTAGGCGGGGGAGCCCCCGCCCCCATCCTTGCCCCCGGACGACATGATGCCCTTGGTCCCGGCCCGACCGGCCCCCCGGCCGCCCCCCCTGCGGCCAGTCGCCCCGTCCCTCCGGTGGGGGCCGGCGGCCGCTCCGTCCCGGCCCCCCCGGCTGCCCCCCACCTCTCCGGGGGTCCCCAGGGGGCTGGGCTGGGCCCCCCCCCGGTCGGCGGGCCGCGGAGTTGGGGGAGGGGGGGCTGGCCCGGGGGGGTCAGGCCCCGGGAGTCAGCATGGCCCGGGGGGGCTGCGCGGCCCCCCCTCCCCAGCCCGTTCCCGGCCGCCCCCCCCCTTCCTGCGCCTCCCCCCGCCGGGGGGGTCTGAGGTGCGGGCCGGCGGATGCTGCAGGCCGAGGTCCCCCCCGCCCCCCCACGCGCCCTCTCTCCTCCGCCTCCTCCTCCTCTCCGCCTCCCCCCGCCACCTCGTCCTTTCTCTCCGGCACGCTGACATCACCATCCGGGGACTCCGGGCCCTTCCCCAAAGTTAACCCTTTCGGAGAGGCGGGGAGCGGGGCAGGGGGCGGGCCTGGGCGCCGGCGCCGCGGAGACGCGTTGCGAGGATGCTGGGAGCGACGGAAGGATGCAGGAGGGACCGCGGAGGCAGACGAGCGGGGCACGCAGGAGGGGCCGAGCCGGGGCGACACAGAGGGAGACGGAGCCTGACACGAGTGGGGGAAGGAGACAGACGGCACGGGAGACGGGGACCGCCAGAACCGGGGCCGGGGCCGGACAGGCGCGCAGGCGGGCAGAGACAGGAGAGACCGGGGCGAGCAGAGAGACAGGGAGACGGAGGAGAGGGGAGAAGGTGCCTGGGAGAGACAGAGGGATGGAGAAAATCGGAGAGAGAAATGGAGAGAGATAGGGGAAGGGAAGGAGAGGTGGAGAGACAAGGAATGGGCTCGGGGTTGGGGGGGCGCGGGGGCTAGAGACACAGAGATATGGGGGGACAGCCCGGCAAAGAGATGAACCGAGAACAGCCAGAGACAGGGAGAGACCGGGAGTAATGGAGGAGAGAGACGGTGGTTGAGAGACAGAGAGATGGAGAGAGAAATGCACAGAAATAGAGGGACGGGGGCAGAGGGGACAAATACAGAGGTGGGGCACCGGGGGAAGGTGATGGGAAGGATGGAGGGTCAGAGAGAGGAGAAAAGTGGGAGAGAGGGAGACAGACAAGGGACGGGGAACAGCAGAGAGATAGGTGGACAGAGAGCAAAGAGAGACAGACGGAGAGCGCGAGCGACCAATAAGCATAGAGCTGGGAACCCCAAAATATGGGGGGTAAACACAGGTGGAGGCCTAGATGCTGGGGGAGATAGGACAGACTGGGGGGACAGAGGGGAAAAGGAGACAGAAGCAGGGAGAGAGAAAGAATTTGGGGAGTTGCTGGTCCAATGCTCATCTTTGTTCCCCTGCACCCCAAATCTGCCCATCCCGGCCTCCTTTCCCCACTAGCACTGGGGCCCCATATCCACCCACAGATCAGGGTGATGTTTTTAAATATCTTGGATCCATACCTCCATTGAGAATACTCCACAATCCTCCTACAGAGAAATTTCCAGAACCCCTTGAGGGCCCTGTGAATTTTTTGGTCGCTATCTATTCTCTGTGTCTAGCATCAGATTCCCTAGCTCTTCGTGTGGGTTCCACTATAACCGTATGTCCCCACTCTACATGCGCTACAATCCTGTATCCCCACTCTTGGTCATCTGTGAACCTGGGCCCAGCTGGATTTCTGTGGGACCTGAGATTCCACTATGTCAGATACCCAAGGATGTTAGGCCCCCGTGTCATGCCCAAGTCTCCTAGAGCGTGTACCCATGAGCCTTAAGTCTCCTAGTCAACCACTTTCATTCCATGATGCTATACTCCATGCCGAATCTGAGCCAGACACTGATCCAAGTGCTGAGGCTACAGCAGTGAAGCAAGTCAACCAAGATCCTTGTCCCATGGACCTCTCACTGCAGTGAGTGAGGCCGGTAACAAGCAAGGTGAACAATCAATATACATGCTGGGAATTCCCTGGCGGTCCAGTGGTTACGACTCCATGCTTCCACTGCAGAGGGTATGGCTTCCATCCCTGGTTGGGGAACTAATACCCCACAAGCTGTGAGGCCAAAAATCAAACTAAAGCAAGCAAACAAATGGAAAATACATGATATGTTACAGAGTCACGATCAGTGACAAGGAGGAAACAAGGAGGGAAGGGGGACATGAAGTGTTTCTGTAAGATTGTATTTATGTATTCCTTGGCTGCACTGGCCCTTCGTGGTTGCGCACAGGCTTTCTCTAGCTGTAGTGAGAGGGGGCTACTCTCTAGCTGCTGCGCACTGGCTGCTTTGCAGTGGTGTCTCTTGTTTCAGAGTACCAGCTCTAGGCACACGGGCCTCAACAGCTGTGGCTCTTGGGCTCTCGAACACGGGCTCAGCAGCTGTGGTACACGGGCTTAGTTGCCCCACAGCAAGTGGAATCTCCTGGACCAAGGATCAAACCCATGTCCTGTGCTTTAGCGTGTGGATTCTCAACCACTGGACCACCAGGGAAGTCCAGGAGGTGCTTCTTGAGTGATTTTTCTATGTGATTTTCAATTACGGTGCCAAGAGAGGCCTCCTCGGTGAAGGGACATTGAAGGAAAATGAGGCCACGTGGATAAAGTACCAGGAGCCTTCCAGGCAGAGGAAGCAGCTGTGCAAAGGCCCTGGGGCAGAAGTGTGCCTGGTGTGTAATGGCAAGGCTGAAGTGTGGCTCGAGGGGAACAGGGGAGAGTGCAGTGCGAGGAAATAAGGTGAGGAAGCAGACCCAACAGGGCCTTCGAAGCGGGGTGACCAGGGGATTTCCTGGCAGTCCAGTGGCTAGATTTAGCACTTTCGGTGTTGGGTCATGGGTTGGATCCCTGGTCAGCGAACTAAGATCCTGTAAGCCGTATGATGTAATGCAAAAAAACAAAACAGAACCAAAAAAACCAGGGTGACCATATGTCCTGGTTTATGTCTTTTATTCTGTAATTATCAGTAGGGTTTGTTTCACTCTCGAGTGTCTTGTGGATGAAAAATTATATGACCACCCTTCTTATTGGTCATTGTAAAGGCTATGGCTTTTATAGGGTTATCGGAGAGTTTTCATCCAGGCTACCATTATATTACACATATCTTCATATGTGTAATGACATGCACAATTACATGTCACAGGTACATATATTATTCAGCATTGTGTATCATAATGTATGTAAATAGTATTATAGTTAGATGGACTTTTACACACGTGTACACAGACACAGAAGTTGCACTGTGAAGAAAGCTGAGCGCCGAAGAATTGATGCTTTTGAACTGTGCTGTTGGAAAAGACTCTTGAGAGTCCCTTGGACTGCAAGGAGATCCAACCAGTCCATTCTGAAGGAGATCAGTCCTGGGTGTTCTTTGGAAGGAATGATGCTAAAGCTGAAACTCCAGTACTTTGGCCACCTCATGCGAAGAGTTGACTCATTGGAAAAGACCCTGATGCTGGGAGGGATTGGGGGCAGGACGAGAAGGGGATGACAGAGAATGAGATGGCTGAATGGCATCATTGACTCGATGGACGTGAGTCTGAGTGAACTCCGGGAGTTGGTGATGGACAGGGAGGCCTGGCGTGCTGCAATTCATGGGGTCGCAAAGAGTCGGACATGAGTGAGCGACTGAACCGACTGACACAGGTACAGTAGGCTGCCTGTGTGTGCTCAGTCACTTAGTCATGTCCGATTCTTTGCGACCCCGCAGACTGCAGCCCACCAGGCTCCTCTGTCTATGGGATTTTCCAGGCAAGAATACCGGAATGGGTGGTCACTCCCTCCTCCAAGGTGGGGATCTTCCCAACCTAGGGATCGAACCTGCATCTCCTGCATTGCAGGCAGATTCTTTACTGCTGAGTCATCAGGGAATGCCCAAAGATGTCCGTGTCGTAATTCTGTGAACCTGTGAATGTGTCAACTTACTCAGCCAAAGGGTCTTTGTAGATGTGATGGAGCTGAAAATCTTAGATGCGGAAAATTTCCTGGTTATTACATTGTGCCCTAAATGTAATCACAAGCATTCTTATGAGGCGGAAGCTGGAAGATCAGTCAGAGGAGGAGACAGGAGAAGGAAGGAAACCGAAGCCAAAATGGGGACGTCTCTGGTGGTCCAGGGGTCTGGGTTCAATTTGAGGTTAAGGAAATAGATCCCACATGGGGCAACCACAGCTAAGACCAGAGCAGAAAAAAAAAAAAAAAAGCCAAAATGATGTAGCCACAAACCAAGGAATGTGGGCAGCCTCTAGAAGCTGGAAAAGGCTGGGACACAGATTCTTCCCTGGAGCCCCCGGAAGGAACACAACCTTGATTTTAACTACTTGAACTCAGTGAGACCCACTTTGGGCTTCTGAACTGTAAGTAAGCCACCAAGTTTTTCAGTAACCTGTTAATAGATAGGAAATGGAGTACCCAGGGGGCCAGATCCATGTCTGACAATCGTCCTCCTCAGTGCTACACACACACACACACACACACACACACACACACGTTTGGTCTTCCCATCTCTGTCCAAAAGATCTCCTGGCACATCCCACACCCAGCAGTGCGCTCAATATACCTGATTGTGGGCCCCACCAAAGTTGAGTATAACCTTTTCCTAGAGTGGGAGGGCCTTGTATGGAAGACTAGATAGAATTAGGATTTCTTTAAGCCTAGCCCACAGTCCCAGACCTGAACCCTAAATCTGGTGCAGGGAGGCCTCGAGCTGCCTAAACCACCTTGCCCAGGCATTTTACTTCCAGGCTTCAAGAATCACCTCTGGTGCACCTGGCAGGACCCAGAGAAGACTCCAGGAGGGAGACGCTGGGGGAACGAGAAGAGTGGTCTGCACAGGAGGTGCAGTGGGGAGAACGGGGAGCCCCCTACGAGGAAAGGGGAAATAGAGGCCAAGAGCGGGCTGCGATAGGCCAGACGACGCCCGGCTCAGATACTAGTGCTGAGAGCACGGGGAGACCCGGGCAGAGCTGAAAGGGCCCCAAGGTTGCGGGACTCCAGCTGTTAGCTAAAACGGGGTGGGGGTGGTTGGGCCGCGGGCGGTGGGGGGCCAGAGTGGGGCGGGGCTTAACGGGGAGCGGCGGGCGCTCCGGCCCGCGGGGCGGGTCTTAGCTGGGAGTGGCCGAAAGCCCTGGAAAAGGGGCGGAGCCTGAAGCGGCGGGGCGGGACGGAGCGCAGAACCTGGACACGGGGCGTGGGCGTGGGCGGGGCCTAGAGGGCGGAGCCAGGCCAGAGGGCGGGGCCTACATGGGGCAGGGGTGGAGCCTGCAGTGAGGGTGAGGAAGTTGGGCTTATCGGGGGCGGGGCCCGAGACGGGGCGGGCTTCGGCCAGGGTGTGCGCGCGCCGGGCGTGGCCGGGGCGAGGGGCCGGGCCGAGCCAGGTGTCCCGCCAGGTGGGAAGAACTTAAGAGCCCGGGGAAGCCGCCTCTCGGCCCCAATTGGTGTGGCTGCGCCGGGAACTTCCGGGCCAGACCGTGCGTGTTTCCGGTCAATATGGCGGCGCCCAGCAGAGTCAGGTGCGGGCGAGTCTATCTTCGGTAGCGGCGGCGACACGAGGCTCGGGTAGGTGAGGTCCGCCCCGCTCTGGTTCCCCTCGTCGGACAGGAGGGAGGGGACCTGTCACTAAGATGACCAAAGGGAGGGCTTCTTGCTCTGAAGGCTGGGCGGTGGGGTTGCTAAGAGATGGGAACGACCGCGGTGGAGACGGAGGAGGGGGTTGCTAGGGAGAGTGGGTGGGGCCTGTTGCTAGGGAGGAGGGAGGGACTGTTGACTTTGGGGAAGGGGCCTGTTGGTATGAAAGAAAAAAATGGGGCCGTGGTTAGAGGAGATGTGGGCAGCGTGGTTTGGAGTCATGCGGGGCCGCCGAGCTCGCCTAAAACGCCACCTTCTCAGCAGACCCCCAGGAGTCGACCCTTCAGGACGCCAGAGCTCCTTCAGCGGTGACCACCCCCTACCCCAACAAGTTCTTCCTTTCTTCTCAAACTGCCCATGGCGAACCAGGGCTCCGGGGGCAGTCGCCTTCCCCTGGCGCTGCCCTCAGCCTCCCAGGATTGCTCGTCAGGGGGGAGCGGCTCCTCCGAGGGCGGCTCGGGCCATCCCCCGCCCCCGCGAAACCTCCAAGGCCTGCTGCAGATGGCCATCACGGCGGGCTCTGAAGAGCCAGACCCACCTCCAGAACCCATGAGTGAGGAGGTAAAGGGCGGGGGCCCGAGAAGGTGGGCTGAGGGGTGTGGGAACAGAGATGTCTGGGGAAGGGCGGTAGTGCCTGTGTGAAGGCATAGGAGGCTGTATTTGTGCTCCATAGAGTTACTGTAGACTGAAAGTCAGATCCCGGGACCCTGCACTGTGCGGGAAGGCAGAATAACCTCATGGTAAAAAAAGAAAACGCAAGGGCATGCCAGAGCGAGACAGACATGGCTTCAGTATGTTACAGCTGTGTGACCTTGGGGTTATCACTGCCTCTTTCTGAGCATCTATTCTCAATTGCAAGTTGATGTTGATGATAAGGAGTGGCCCTTCACAGGGTAGTTCTGAGAGTCCTGTTAAAGTGGGTCTCAACATCACACCTGGTACACAGGCTGTGCTCCTGAAGGCAGCAGGATATTCTCATTAAGAGCAGACTCTCATAAGAGTTCTGTGGAGAGACCACTTAGGTTTGACTTAGGTGTTGTGGATGGCTGACTGTGTGACCTTGGGCAAGTCACCCTTTTCTGTGCCTCCATTTTCTCATCTGTGAAGTGGGAATAGCAGTAATATTAATACTTAACCACGCAAGGTTTTTCTGGAAGTCACGAACAATATTTGCTATATGTGATGTTTACTTGGCGGTGACAGTTGCAGTGTATGAAACATGGTGTTGATACAGTGACATCCATGAGGTCATTGTGTTGCAGGAAGGGGACCCCTTCCAGGGCCTGAAACTGGGTTCTTGTCTAACACTCAGAAATGAATTGTCCGAGGAGACACATGTGCTGACAAAGCAAGAGATTTTATTGGGAAGGGAACCTGGGTGGAGAGCAGTAGGGTAAGGGAACCCAGGAGAACTGCTCTGCCGTGTGGCTCGCAATGTTAGGTTTATGGTGATGGGATTAGTTTCCAGGTGGTCTTTGGCCAATCATTCTAATTCAGAGTCTTTCCTGGTGGCGCACGCATGGCTCAGCCAAGATGGATGCTAACGAGAGGGATTCTGGGAAGTGGACGGACACGAGGTGTCTCCTATAGACCTTTCCTGAACTCTTCTGGTTGGTGGAGGCTTACTAGTTCCATATTCCTTATCAGGATCTCCTGTCATAAAACAACTCATGCAAATGGTTACTATGGTGCCTGGCCAGGGTGGGCGGTTTCAATCAGTGTGCTTCCCCTAACAACTGAACCTCTAGGACCTTGAGGTGGTCCAACAGGCACAGAAAAGATTAACATCTTGCCCCAATTTACCCAGGACTGTGACTTCAGATCCTTCATATGAGCACTTAGCACAGAGTCGGGCCAAAAAGAAAAACACCCAGTGGCCGGTTCTCAGTGCTTATCGTATTTGACCTCCGAGCAGCACTCGATGACGACCCCGTCCCCTTGAGCTCTTTCTTCATTTGGCTTCTGGAGCATGGACCAGCGTGGTTTTCCGGTTTCCATCCCACTCGCTGGCTCCTCTTCCCCATCTGTTGGTTCATCCTCATTTTCCAGTCCCTCGACCGTGGAGCACACCAGCACTCTCTCTCCTGCACTCACTTCCTGTGTGATCTCACATTGGATTGAGGTTTTACTCTAGCGACTCTCAAGTTTAGATCTCTAGGCCAGTGGTTCTCTCCTGGAGGGACGGTTTTAACCACATTTGGCAACAGGCAGAGACATTCTTGGTTGTTGCAAACTGGCGGGTTGTGGGGGTGGGGGCAGTGCTGTTGGCATCTCGTGGGAGGAGGTCAGGGATGCGGCTCAGCATCCTCCAGTGCACAGACGAACCCCACCGCAGAACGGTCCCGCTCAGGGTGTCAGTAGGGTCAAGGCTGAGAAATCCAGGTCCAGGCTGGCCCTCCTTCCTGAGCTTCAGGCGTCTTTCTCAGTATGTTGCCTGGTGTATGTCATGGATCCCCCAAACTTAACAAGTTCAGAAATCAGCACCAATTTCTACTCGTCTCACTCCACACCTGCTTCTCTTGCCATCTGCCCCGTCTCTTTCCAGTTGTTCAGGACAAGAACCTAGGTGTCGCTGACCCTTCTTTTCCCGTCACACCCCACAGCCAGTCTCTCCGTAGATGCAGTGTCCAGAAAAGAGCGTTAGTGGAAAAGGTGCCCGGGAGGTGTCTGTTGGTTGAAGGACACTCAGCCCTCAGTGTTGGCTGTTACTATTTTTTTTCCCTTTGCCTGTGCCTCTTGGCATGGGGAACTTCCCTGACCAGGGATCAAACCTGTGCCCCTTGCACTGGAAGCACCAACGCTTAACCAGTGGACCTCCAGGGATGCCCCGGCTGTTATTGGTAATGACTGTTACTCCTGAGTTGATGACTGATAAGGTTTGCTTCTTTCTCCCACCCCGCCTCACCTTGCAGAGGCGCCAGTGGCTGCAGGAGGCCATGTCGGCCGCCTTCCGTGGCCAACGGGAGGAGGTGGAGCAGATGAAGAACTGCCTCCAGGTGCTGTCCCAGCCCACGCCCTCCTCGGCTGGCGAGGCTGAACTGGCTGCTGACCAGCAGGAGCGCGAGGGAGCCCTGGAGCTGCTGGCGGACCTGTGTGAGAACATGGACAACGCAGCAGGTACACCCAGCCCGCCGCGGCCTGGCCCCCGCCGCCAGGGTCCTGCCCCTTCTGCCTTCCCGTCTGCTTCTGTCTCTTGCCGCCTCTTCCTCCTCCCTCCCAGGTCCTGCTGCAGCCCAGCCCTTTGTCCTTTGCCTCAGGCACCATGCAACCCACCTCCTCCCGAGCCTCCCAGCCTCCCCCCTCCACTCTGGCTCTGATTCAGGCCTCAGTTGAGACTGCCCTGTTCCACCCTGCTTGGTCTGCTTGCCGACGGGCAACAGTGGCACCAGGTCCCATCCACTGCCTCCCTGATGGGACTGACCATCTCACCCTGGTCCGCCGGGAGCCCCGTGCCATTCCCCAGAGTAAGAGACACGAGGTGGTCCTAGATGGGTGGTCAGAGAAGGCCTCCCCGAGGGGTGACGCGTGATCAGAGACCTGAAGGGAGGCCGTGAGTCATGGGATCAGCTCTGGAAAAAAGCATCCCAGGCAGAGGGAACGACCCGTGCAAAGGCCCTGAGGTGGGAACCTGCCTGGTTGGGGTGGGAACAGCAGTGAGGTGGGCAGAACAGAGCAGAGAGAGTGAGGGGCGAGGGCTGGGCAGTGACCTGCGCTGGGCATACAGCGGCTCCCAGGCCAAGGCGGGCGCTGTGGGTTTCGTCTCAAAGGCCGAGAAGCCGCTAGAAGGACGAGTCGTCACTTCCACTTGGAGTGGCGTGGCATGGCATAGTTGTGAGGATGTGGGTTTGTCTGTTCTGGACGTTTTATGCACGAGGGATAGTAGAATATGTGACCTTTTTGCTATGGGCTTGCTTCTCCCAGTGTGATATTTTCAAGGGCCTTCCAGGTAGTAGCTGTATCAGAGATTTATTCGTTTTTGTGGCTAATACCCTAGCGTGTAGCTAGGCTGTGTGCTGTTCATCCTATCATCAGTTGACAGGCATTTGGTCATTTCCCCTTTCGGTTATTGTAAATAAGCCTGCTGTGGACACTGGGGTACAAGCAAGCATCTATTCCAGTTTCTGCTCTTGAGGCTTGTGGGTACATATGTTGGAGTAGTCACATGGTAACACTCTCTCACTTTTTGAAGAACAGCCAAGCTGACCAATTTAGAAAACAGGTGTTGGGCTGTAGATTGCAGACCTCTGGTCTGGTGTGGTCTGTTTCCCCAGGGGATGTTCAGATTGTCACAGACCAGGCGTCAGAACTGGCATTTAGTGGGCTGGACCCTGGGCCCCTGACCTTGTTGAGACACACCGGCCTTGGACAGACCCCCAGTTGGGTGCCTAGGGAGGGCCAGCCCTTGGAGGCAGGCTCCCTCAGCTTCAGCTGGTTTTCCGTCCATTCCGGCTGCCCTAACAAAGCAGCATGGACTGCGGGGCTTCAGCTCCAGAAGTCTGCTCTCTCACGGCTCTGAAGCCTGGCAGTCTAAGAGTCAGCTTCTTCTGAGGCCCCTCCCCTTAGCTTGCACGTGGGGAGCGTCTCGCTGTGCGCCACATGGTCGTCCACCTGTGCGTGTCTGTGCCCTGGTCTCTTTTTATAAGGGCGCCGTCCTGTGACATTGTTTCACTTTGCATGTATGTGTCCTGAGTTGCTTCAGTGATGTCAGACTCTTTGCGACCCCATGGACTGTAGCCCACCAGGCTCCTCTGTCCATGGGGAATCTCCAGGCAAGAATGCTGGAGTGGGTTGCCATGCCCTACTCCAGGGGATCTTCCCCACCCAGGGATTGAACCTGTGTCTCTGCATTGACAAGTGGGTTCTTTGCCACTAGCACCCCCTGGGAATCCCCTGGGGGTTGGGGCTTCCGTGTACATCTGGGGGTAGGACCCAGCTCAGCCCGTCTCACCTGGCCTGCCTGCTGCCCTCTCCTCCCAGACTTCTGCCAGCTGTCGGGCATGCACCTGCTGGTGGGCCGCTACCTGGAGGCGGGGCCGGCGGGTCTGCGGTGGCGAGCAGCACAGCTCATCGGCACGTGCAGCCAGAATGTGGCTGCCATCCAGGAGCAGGTGCTGGGCCTCGGCGCCCTGCGCAAGCTGCTGCGCCTGCTGGACCGGGACCCCTGTGACACGGTGCGCGTCAAGGCCCTCTTCGCCATCTCCTGTGAGTGTCCCGGCCGCGGGGGTCGGGGGCGGGGCCACTCTGCTCAGCTAGCGGACCCTCGAGACACAGGGCGAGGCCCAGCCCGAGAGCTCTGAGGCCCCTCAGGGCTGTCGGCTGCGGGGCTGTGGACGTCTGGGCTGATCATCCCCGTCATGGGGGTCCTCGGGTGGCGGGATCCTCGGGCGGGGGGATCCTCCGGCAAGGGGTGCTGCGGGAGTGTCCTGACAATGGGCAGTCCACTTCTGCAGAGAAGTACGCAGTCCCAGACCGCCCCTCCTTAGCCCCCACCCCAGGAGTTTAGAAAGTAATGCCTCTTATTCATTTTTTTGATACCTCTTAAAACCTACCCCCCAACTCCAGTACTCTTGCCTGGAAAATCCCATGGACAGAGGAGCCTGGTGGGCTGCAGTCCATGGGGTCGCGAAGAGTCAGACACGACTGAGTGACTTCCCTTTCACTTTTCACTTTCATGCACTGGAGAAGGAAATGGCAACCCACTCCAGTGTTCTTGCCTGGAGAACCCCAGGGACAGGGGAGCCTGGTGGGCTGCCGTCTATGGGGTCGCATGCGGACACGACTGAAACGACTTGGCAGCAAAACCCACCCCTGCCCTGTCCCTCCCCCTGCCTCACCGGCAGCCACTGCATTTGTGAGTCTGCTGCTTTTTTGTTACATGCAATAGTTGCTTTGCTTCCTAGATTCCACACAGAAGTGATAGCACACAAATGTCTTTCTCTGTCTGACCTCCCCAAACGTAAAACCTCCAAGCCCATCCATGCTGTTGCAAGTGACGAGGTTTCATTTTTCTCTCTTATGGCTGAGGCCTTTTATCTTTTAGAAAATTGATGTAGAATTCGCATAACTATTTTTAAGTGTACAATTCAGTAGCATCTGTGGTCTTTTTTTTGGGGGGGTGGGCATGGTTGCCGGGTACGCCGTCGCTTGGCAGCTAACATCTGGAAAGTGCCGGGGACCGGCCAGCCCTGGTGCTACCAGCCGCTTTGGTGGTTGGTCTCTTGACTGCTCCTGCTGCCCTGTGCGGAGGCTCACAGCGGTTCACCCTCTGGCCACAGACCAAGAGGGGGTCGGATGGCGGAGGAGTGGGCGTGGTGAGGGAGAAGGGTGTCCCCTGGTAGATGCATCTCCAGGTTCCTGGCACCGGCTGGGCTTAGGCCCAGGGTGCCGCTCAACCCTCTCCAGTGCACAGTACAGCCCCGGGACACAGGGATCGGGCCCAGCGGTGAGGCCCTGGAGTGGAGGGGAGCCGTTGCCCCTGGATACAGCCTGCCGGCAGAGCCGATAGGCCGTGCCCACTGAGCAGACGCGGAAGGTCATCACGTCTACCTCCCCATCTGCCAGTCTTTTTATTTTAAACTCAGTAACAGTGTATTTAACCCCACAGAGCCAAACTGTTACCGTTTGAGCCCATCGTTATGTGGCGTGTTAATAAGCTACTGTAGATCTTTTTATCTTTCGCCACGCTACATCTTTGAAACCTGGTGTGTATCCTGCACATGAGCATCTCAACTCAGGCTGCATTTTCAGTGATCAGCATGGAGCGAATTCTAGTGAAGGGACAAAGTTGTGCTCCACAAATACCATACCACCGCTTCACCGCTTCACTTAAATTGAAATGAGTGAAACTCAACTGAGATTAACAACTCAGGTCCTCAGGGGCACTTGTCAGGTATTTAGTGGCCACAGGTTTCTGGAGACTCCCATCTGTCCTGGCCTAGACCCTGCCCAAGGGCAGGCACCTAACTGGAAGCGCACCCTGCAGGCTGGTTCTCATCGTGCGTGGAGGCCGTGCAGCATTCCTGGCACCCTCACGATGTAGTCTGGCTCTCTGGTCTTAGTTTCCTCATCAGTAAAATGGGAGTTACCTTCTAGGGTGGTGTGGAGAGTTAAAAAGAGATAATGTGCTCCTCAGAGGATGCAGGAACAAAATGTATATTCATACAGTGGGTACTGGTCAGTCATTAGAAGGAAGGAAGTTACTGACTCATGCTGTAACCTGGATGAGCCTGGAAGACACTATGCTCAGTGAAAGAGGCCAGGCACAGAAGGCCACAGAGTGTATGATTCCATTCATGTGAAATGTGCGGAATGGGCACATCCATCGAAAGCGGGTCAGTGGTTGCCGGTTGCCGGAGAGACCACTAACCAGTACAGGTTGTGAATGTACTGAAAACCACTGAACTGTATACTTTAAAAAGGTAAATTGTACAGGCTGTGGAATTGTGTCTCAGCTAAAAATATTTAAAGGTAATGCTTGCGAAGCATGGGCCCATAGAAATCCACGGTGGTGATGGTGGTGGTGATGGTGATGGTGAGAATGGTGGTCCAGAAGGTGGTGATTGTGGTGTTTGTGGTGGTGGTGGTGGTGACGGTATTTGTGGTGATGATGGTGATGACAGTGGTGATCTTGCAGGTGATGGTTGTGGTGTTCATAATGGTGGTGGTGGTTGTGATGATGGTGGTGGTGGCGATGGTATTTGTGGTGATGATGGTGATGACAGTGGTGGTCTTGCAGGTGATGGTTGTGGTGTTTGTGGTGGTGGTGGTGGTTGTGATGATGGTGGTGGCGATGGTATTTGTGATGGTGATGACGGTGGTGGTCTTGCAGGTGATGGTTGTGGTTGTGATGGTGGTGGTGATGGTATTTGTGGTGATGGTGATGACGGTGGTGATCTTGCAGGTGATGGTTGTGGTCGTGGTGGTGGTGGTGATGGTATTTGTGATGATGGTGATGACGGTGGTGGTCTTGCAGGTGATGGTTGTGGCGTTTGTGGTGGTGGTGGTGGTGACGGTATTTGTGGTGATGATGGTGATGACGGTGGTGGTCTTGCAGGTGATGGTGGTGGTTGTGATGGTGGTGGTGGTGGCGATGGTATTTGTGATGATGATGACGGTGGTGGTCTTGCAGGTGATGGTTGTGGTGGTTGTGATGGTGGTGGTGGTGGCGATGGTATTTGTGGTGATGGTGATGACGGTGGTGGTCTTGCAGGTGATGGTTGTGGTGTTCATAATGATGGTGGTGGTTGTGATGGTGGTGGTGGTGACTGGTGTCTCTAGTGCTGATGGTAGTGGTAACGATGATGATATTGGTGATGGTGATGGTGACTGGGCAAGGCCCTGCCTCCCCCCCTCCCCAGGCCTGGTCCGGGAGCAGGAGGCCGGGCTGCTGCAGTTCCTCCGCCTGGACGGCTTCTCCGTGTTGATGCGGGCCATGCAGCAGCAGGTGCAGAAGCTCAAGGTCAAGTCGGCGTTCCTGCTGCAGAACCTGCTGGTGGGCCACCCTGAACACAAAGGTGGGGCGGCCCGGGCGGGGAGCTAGGGTGGTTCCCCGGGCGAGTGCACGGGAGGATGGCTGCTCCTCTGACCCTGTGGCCCTTCCCCAGGGACCCTGTGTGCCATGGGCATGGTCCAGCAGCTCGTGGCCCTCGTGCGGACAGAACACAGCCCCTTCCACGAGCATGTGCTTGGAGCCCTGTGCAGGTGTGCTGGGCGCCAGGGGACCGCCCGGGAGGGGGTGAGGCTTAGGGTCAGATGGGGCGCCAGGGGACCGGCCTGGTGGGGGGTGAGGGTTAGGGTCAGATGGGGTGGCAGGGACCGGCCCGGGAGGAGGTAGAGGGTTTAGGGTCAGAGAGGAGAAGAAATCAGGGTACTGGCCCTCCCGGAGCCTCAGTCTCCTCACTGTAGGGGCTGGCACAGCAGCCTGGGGAGGAGGGAGACAGACTGCCTCCCACTCACTCTCCCCATCCTGTACGTAAAGCACAGGCAGGATGGAGCCGTAAGACAGCAGAATGGAGCGGCTGAGCGAGCAGGCAGCAGTGCTCACGTGTGGCGTGGGCTCCAGGCCAGGCACTTTGCTAAGCGCCCTGTTCTGTACAAGTCTCAACCAAGTCCCTTGGGTAGGGTGGGAGCAGGAGTCCACGTTGCAGATGGGGAGACTGAGGCCCAGTGAGGGGCAGCGGCTTGCCCAGGCTCAGTGGGGGAGTGGGGGGTGTGGAGAGCAGCTGGGCAGAGGGAGGTCCCAAGGATGGCTGTCCTGTCCCTGCAGCTTGGTGACAGACTTCCCCCAGGGCGTGCGGGAGTGCCGAGAGCCCGAGCTGGGCCTGGAGGAGCTCCTGCGGCACCGGTGCCAGCTGCTGCAGCAGCATGAAGAGTACCAGGTACTGCTGAACGAGGGGGGAGGTGGGAGGGCCAGCCTGGTACCTGCCTTCTAGGCCTCTGTGGTCTGTTCGCCATGCTTCTTTAAAAAAAAAAAATTATTTCTTTATTTTTGGCTGTGCCAGGTCATTGCTGGGCCGGCTCTTCTCAAGTTGTGGCGAGCGGGGCTGCTCTCCACTTGTGGGGCGCCGGCTTCTCACCACAGTGGTTTCTTTTGTTAACAGACCACAGGCTCTAGAGTGCCGGCTCAGTAGCTGCGGCTCACAGGATTAGCTGCGCTGCGGCACGTGGGGTCAGCCCGGATCAGGGATCGAACCCATGTCTTCTGCACTGGCAGGCTGATTCTTAACCCCTGAGCCACCAGGGAAGCCCGATTTGCCCACGCCTTTGTTTATACCTTATTGCCAATTCATGTGTTTCTCTAGGCATCATTCAGCACACATTTATTGCCCCCTCCCACACGCTTCATGCTCTGTCAGCATCAGGGGGACGGCAAGGAGAAACAGAAGCTCAGGGTTTCTTAAAGAGTTAACAGATTCATCTAATTACTATCCAAATCAATCTCATTATTTATATCATATCATTCAAATACTTAAGTATTTATTAGATTGATAAATAATAAGTAAATGATAAATAGCAACCAATTAAATATTGAATTAAATAGGTAAGTAAGAAATACGTGATAAATTACAACTCATTATCTTTTTTATTGGATAAAGGATAATAAATAATAACTCACCAGATAGTTAGATAAGTAACAAATAAGTGATAACATAACTCAGATATTTATACAGATAGTAATGTGATAAATAACAACTCATATTTAAATAGGTAAGTAATAAGTGATAAGAGCAACAAATAACATATTCAGTAGTTATTTAATTAAATGACTAAGTTATTTAGTTAACTGTACTTAAGTAATTTATTCAGCCCTTATGATACCACCCAGACGCTGTTGCTTCAGCAAAGCTGGACACAGAAAACATGCCACCCTCTTGGGACGTACCTTCTGCCGAGATCATTCTTCTATGAACACTGTCAGGCATTTCCAGAGGGGTCCTGGGTCCTGGGTGTGAGGAGCAGGGGTGACTGGGAGAGGCGCAGTGCCCACCCCCCAGCGGCTTGTCCTTTGACCTTGTCACATGAACCTGTGGAGATATGTGCCTGGGGTTGGGCAGGGGGATCCCCTGCCCTGGTCTGTCCTGAAGTTTCAGCCATCCTTGCTTGATGCATCCATGTGTCTATTCTCTGACTCTTTGGTGTGAACAGCTTTACTGATGTTTAACTCACCTATATTGAAAGTGTACAGTGTGAGAAGTTTTGACATATGTATGCACCTGTGGAAACCTTCATTTTTCCATCAGGGGCGGGCGGGAAGAGGAGCCGTTTCTGGGTGCAGAGCTGGTGGCGGCAGGGTCTGGCCTCTACACTCAGGGTTTCCAATTTCCCACCCCAATGCAGGAGGAGCTGGAGTTCTGTGAAAAGTTGCTACAGACCTGTTTCTCCACCCCAACTGATGACAGCATGGATCGGTGAAACCCAGTGGCTTCTCTCCCCTTTTCATGGGAACCCCAGGCCTCCTGCCTTCCCCTCACCCATGAAGCCCTCTCCCAAAGGAGAGAAGGGCCTTGTTGGTGCCGTGCCGGGGCGTGTCAGCCTGTCTCTGCTCAGTCCCCAGGATGGGTACTGAAAAAGGCGCTGCCTCCCTGGATCCCACCTCTCACGCACTCTCACTCCACTCCCCCTTCTTGTGTCCACACGGCTCTTCCAGTAAAGGTGTTCCTCCTCCTCCACCTCCTTCACTGCCACCTTTGACACCTCGCCTGGAGAGTGCCTTGGTTGGGGAGGAGGGGCACAATCGGGGGATCTAGGGCGCCAAGAAGGGAACAGCAGTGGGCGGAACCTTGGGATAATAAAAAAGTGTTGCTCTCTAAAGTCCGGAGCCGTTGTCTCTCATCCTCCCAGCGTCTCTGGAGAGGGAGTGTGTGCACCCCCCCACCCCCATCTCTGATAACATCTGTGAAGAAATAGACTTTTGACATTCACGCTTCCGCGTCTAAGGTGGGAGCCCTGTTCTTTCCCAGCGTGCAGTGTGGCGTGGCTTCTGCTCCACCAATCAGAGCTCGCTGCCCGGAGGCTTGGCACCGCTGCCGGAGACGGCGGGAACAGGCGCTGGAGGCAGTGAGACACCTCCCACGCCAGCAGTGGAGGCCGCTCTGGGTGCCTGGGGCAGGCTTGAGGTTGGGTGTGTGCTTCGTCCTGACAGAGAAGCACTAGGCCTTTTCTCCACCCTTCTCCGAGATTGGGGAGCAAGCAGGGGACAGGGAAATTGTCGCCTCCTTTTATAAATAATCCTTTCAGTTTAACCACAGGAGCTTTCCATTACAACGGAGTCTTGATTGATGGTTTATTTCAGACGAGGAAGTGGAGCCCAGGGTGGTTGATCTTGTGGCCAAGTTCATAGCCGAAATTTATACCTGGGCCACATCCGAAGCTGTGTCACTCCTGTATTCTGGTTTCCTAGCCCCATTTAATACTAGACTAATTCCTCTCCTGTGGAATTTAGTTGTGTGAGAGAGGTTGATTATATTTTTCACTACCCAAATTCAGAATAAATCAAAAGGTAGCTACAGGATCCGAGAATTGGAAATCAGATGTCACTTGTATCGTTTTTAGAGCAGATCTGAGAAATCAGCATTGGTCTTGCTGCCCCTTCATCCCAACATTAGTCATGGTTGTCTGACTGGTCACAGGCAGTACTGGACAAGCGCACTCCTTTCCCTTAGGTGCAGGCAGCAGGCCTGAACACTGGACAGGATGGCTCCAAGAGGAGAGAGAGCTGGAGGGTTGAGTGTAGATGCCCATCCCATCTGGTAAATCATTACTCAGCCCCTGGGAAGGGTGGAGACGAAAGGGAAGAGACTGTAAGAAGCAGAAGTTTCTCCTTGTGGAAACTTGTAAGAAGCTCCTTCCAATTCTAATACAGATCACAGCATCATCTGCCTGTGAATTCGGACAAGGTGAAGACCCAGACTTCTGTCCTAAACCTCTGCAGTTTCCCAGGTTCTTGGAGGAGACTGACTGTCAGCTTCTCAGGTTCCATTTGGTGATTGAATATGGCCAACCTGCCCCTCAGTTCCCAAGTTTATATGTTGAAACAGCATGGCAACTTCAATCACATTTCAGGGCGGGGGTTGGGGGGGAAGCTATGACAAAAGAACCAGATGTAGAAAATCACTCAAGGCACAGAAGGAAATGTCTCACGATTGCTTTAAGCTGTATAACAGTAGGAACCTGGGTCCATTTTATAACCAGACCTCAAAGATGAGAAGGTAAGATTAACAAACATAAGCAAACAACTTGAGGACTGTGGCAATTAGAGGGTTTAACAGGTATCTGCTGCTGACGTGCTGCTGTCTATGGGGTCGCACAGAGTCAGACACAACTGAAGTGACTTAGCAGCAGCAGCAGCTCCCTCTCATGCCACCTCCAAGAAAGAAGTACACTTTCCCACACGGTGGTGGCTGAGGTGTAGGTGCTAGCCCCATGACTTTGGGTTTGACCGTGTGACTTGCTTTGGCCAATGGATGGTGGCAGATGTGAGGGAACCTGAGGTTTGAAATTGTGCTAACACAGTTGGGCTTGGTCGAGTCGTCAGACAACTTGCGACCGAACAACAACTGAGGCGCCTCTGCTTTTTCCTCTGGGATAGTACCCTGGGGTGTCCACTGGTGCCCACAGTATGAGAGACAAAGGGGAATAGAAGCAGCCTCACCAACTTTCACACCTGCAGCTCTAAGCTGTGAACATGACCGGCTGTGGTTGCCTTTCAATCAGCAGTAGCTAAGGACATCGCATGCAACACAGACACTGGAAATAGCAAGGACCGGAAGAGACTTGGCTGGAAAATGACATGTGGTAATCAGCAAATGTAGGTAGAAATGACAAGGATTAAAGCAAATAGAAGCTAACATGTGGAGCACAAACGCATGATTGACATCCTTGAAATAGAGGGCAAACTAGAATGGGATTTAACAAAAATGTCCCTGAAACAGGAAAGGTAAATCTGCGTGCTTTTTTTTTTTTTTTAGTCGAGTCCTTACAAGCACTTACAGCGCCGATTCTGGCCTGTATCACGGCAAGCAAGGACTATGAAAACTGAGGAAACTGAGGCTCCGAGCTAGACGGGACCTTAAAGACTATGGATCTGCAATCTAGGAGAACCTAGACTTAGAACCTAGACTTAATGTTAGAGGATAATTGTGCAGCAGCTGCAACAGAAAAGACACGGGCTGGGCGAAGGCCTAGAAGTGGGACTTAAGTCAGCCTGAAGCTCAAAGAAGGCAGGCGTCGAGAAAGATCGAGGCGGGACAAAACCTCCTGGCCGGGGTTGGAGACAAAACCCTAGCTGGATTCCTCAGGAAATGACCCTGGAGCCAAAGCAATAATGTGATTGGAGGAGACAGACTAGCAAATGGATGTCCAAAGGCGGCAAGGGGATAGAGAAGTCCTGGAGCAGGGAGGACTTAGGAACGGAGTCGCAGAGAAACACTGCCGGAATGTGCAGCGGGGCCTGCGCGTCGGGTGGCCCGGGTTTACTCTGCAAGAGACCGTTGGCACAAACCGGCGCGAGCGCTTTTGGGGCGGCGTTGCTGTGGCTGGGCGTGGCCCGCCGCAGCTGGCCCGGCGCGCACGCGCACTGCAGGGCTCGGGCGCGCGGCCCCCACACACCTGCGCACCGAGTCGCCGGCGGGAGGGCGGGGCCTCCTGCGTGCCCCCGTACCAGGGGGATTGTGGGATAGTGGCGGACGGAGCCGGGCGGCGGAGGCCCTGAAGCCGACTGCAAGGGCCCGGGACCTCGCCGCTTTGGGGAAGGGGGCGGTGGAGGAAGTGGGGCTCGGCTTCCGTCAGCCGTTGCTCAGCACTGCGGCCTGTTGGGACCGCGGAGTAGGACGCCTTTCCTGACCGGCCCTTGCTTTTCCGCGGGGCGCCGGGCCGGGTAAACCGGGGCGACTTCCCAGCGGAGGGCCTACGCGGGCCTCGCGACCCCACCAACCTCCCTCAGCCACCTCGCCCGCGGGCCCCGGAGCCCCGCCCGTCCGGCGCTGAGCCCCGAAACTGGAACTCGTCGCACGAGGGCCCCCCTAGGCCCGAGACGCGTGCGCGAGCCCCGGCGCCAGCGCGAGCCCCGCCGCTGCCCCCCGCCCCCACATACCCGGTCCCTGATCGGGGCCGGAGCCGCCGGTGGCGGGGCGGGGGGGGCGCCCCGATGAGCCCGGAGTGCGAGGAGCCGCCGCCCCCCCGCGCAGGTAAGCGGGCGGCCCGGGACCCCCCTCCCCCGCAGTCTGGGCACCCGAGTCACCTCCCCGCCCCCGAGAACACCGCCCAGGTACCCTCGAGTCTCCTCACCCCTTCTCCTTCGGACACTTCCCCTCGTCCATGAGGGCTCCCCAGCCCTGGTGTCTCCCCCTCAGCCTCCCGATTCTCTTAGTTTCTCCTCCTCCGCCTCTCGTCTCCTAGTCTCTCCTCTCAGGCCCACCAAGACTCCAGGTGTGTCTCCTTCAGCCCCCCAAGTCTCCTAGTCTTTCCCCCTCAGCTCCCCAAGCCTGTTAGTCTCTCCCCCTCAGCCCCTCTGAGTTTCTCCTCCTCAGCCTCTCGAGTCTCCTAGTCTCTCCCCTCAGGCTACGCCGTCTCCCCTCGGCCCACTAAGACTCCAGGTGTCTCTCCTCTCAGCCCCCCAAGTCTCCTAGTCTCTCCCCCCGACCCCAAGTCTCTTAGTCATTCCCCCTCAGCCCCCCAAGCCTGTGAGTCTCTTCCCCTCAGCCCTCCAAGTCTCTCCCCCTCAGCCTCTCAAAAGTTTCCTAGTCTCTCATTCTCAGACCCCAAGTCTCTTAGTCTCTCCCCCTCAGCCCCCCGAGCCTGTGAGTCTCTTCCCCTCAGCCCTCCAAGTCTCTCCCCCTCAGCCTCTCAAAAGTTTCCTAGTCTCTCATTCTCAGACCCCAAGTCTCTTAGTCTCTCCCCCTCAGCCCCCCAAGCCTGTGAGTCTCTTCCCCTCAGCCCTCCAAGTCTCTCCCCCTCAGCCTCTCAAAAGTTTCCTAGTCTCTCATTCTCAGACCCCAAGTCTCTTAGTCTCTCCCCCTCAGCCCCCCGAGCCTGTTAGTCTTTCCCTCTCGGCCTCTCAAGTCTCCTAGTCTCTCCCCACGCCGACCCCAAGTCTCTTAGTCTTTCCCCTTCAGACCCCCAAGCCTGTTGGTCTGTCCCCCTGAGCTCTCCAAGTCTCCCCTTCAGCCCCTCAAGTCTCCTAGTCTCTCCCTCTCAGTCCCCAAGTCTCAGTCTTTCTCCTTAGTCCCCCGAGTCTCTTAGTCTCTCCTCCTCAGACCCCAAGTCTCCCCCCTCAGCCCCTCAAGTCTCTTGGTCTCTTCCTCAGCCCCCAGATGCCCTAGGCTCCCCCCCTCCAGCCCCACTTCCTTCCCCTTTCAGTCCATACCCCTGCCTCAGTGTCTTTCCCACCCACCCCCGCCTCTCCTGACTCCCACCCTGGCCTCCTTCGATTCTGCGGGCTTCCCCTCTGGTTTCTTAGTCTCCCCCTCCGACCCCCCAGGGCTCCCCCTTCTCTCTGCTCCTCCCACCCTGGCCCTCTCGGCGCCCCTTCCCCGGCCACCCTTGGCCTTCCTCTCCCTGCCTCAGCCCCTCCTCCCGAGGCCTGCCTGGGAGATCCCTGGCCTCGGACTGGCGCCCGGGGCTCAGGAGACTCAGGAGCGGGGCTTCCCGGTCACCCTGCCCGGGGCACGGCCCCTCTGTGAGGTGAGGCCTGCTGAGGCCCGCCGGGGGCCTGGTGCCGGCGCAGAGGGAACAAAGGCCGGGGGGACAGTCACACTTGCTGGTGTGGCGAAGGGGTACCTCAGGGCGGTGTGGGCGCTGCTGAGCAGCGAGCGGGGAGACTGGCTCCGGGGTGGCTTTTTCTGTCGAGGAAGGATGAGTAGGAGTTGACAGATGGAAAGTGGGAAGAAGGGCCTTCCGGGTGGAAGGAACAGCACACGCAGAAACGTGAAGGTGGGAGCCCAGCCCCACAGGCTGCGGGGGAGCGGGGCGGAACGCGTGGGGGCTGCGTGCCAGGCCCGTGAACGTGGCGGCTAGGGTCTGTCCTGTTCGGTGATGTACACACTCGGACATCCGTGCTCAGGACACAGATGCTACTTACCGGTCACACCAGCCTGAAAGGCAGGATGTTTCTGGAAGGAAGATGTGTTGTCAGGTGCGGGGCGGGCTTCAGAGTTGCAGAGAAACTTCCGTGGGGTGGGGTGTAGAGAGGGTTTTCTCTGGCGGTTCTGGGGATTCCGTCTGCCGTTTGTAGAAGCCTGCAGCCCAGGAAGTGCTCCAGGGTCAGCAGCTTTTAGGTTATAACTCAGTTTGGGATTGTCTGTTGCCTGGGTTCTCAGCCGGGGTTGGGGAGGGTGGCGGACGATGGTATCCCCCAGGGGACCTTCACTAAGGGCAGTGGAGATGGTTTAGTTATTACAGCTCAGGATGCTACTGGCAGGCGGCGGGTGAGAGCCGGGATGCTGTGGGGCCTCCTCCAGGGCAGAGAACAGCCAGGTTCAGTGTGCCCGAGAGCCGTGGACAAGCCGGGCTTTCCTGCTCGGGTGTTAGGTACAGTGTGGCTTACCTGCTCTTTTGCTACCGTGAGCGGCGTATGCTGAGTTGTGTACTTCGGTTTCCTTTTGTGTTTTTGGTAGTTAGTGTTGCGGGGCTACCTACTGTTTCTCTCCAGGAGGGGAGAATCTGCTGGTCTCCACTCACCTGCTGCTGCTAAGTCGTTTCAGTGGTGTCTGACTCTGTGACCCCATGGACGGCAGCCCACCAGGCTCCCCCGTCCCTGGGATTCTCCAGGCAAGAACACTGGAGTGGGTTGCCATTTCCTTCTGCAATGCATGAAAGTGAAAAGTGAAAGTGAAGTCGCTCAGTCGTGTCCGACTGCTAGCGACCCCATGGACTGCAGCCCACCAGGCTCCTCGGTCCATGGGATTTGCCAGGCAAGAGTACTGGAGTGGGGTGCCATCGCCTTCCTCCACCCACCTACCCAATGTTTTCTTCCAGGATCCACGGCCCCTTAGGGACTTTAATTGCAGAAGTAGCTCTAGCCAAGGGGCCTTGCCTTAGGCTCGGTCCTGGGAAATTGGCGTCCTGCTGCCCGATACAGGTGCCTGAACAGGCAGGTCCTGTCACCGAGCGCTCCGAGGCTGTCACAGTGTGACCACGGAAGCCGTGGAAGTGTGGAGCAGGCCTCTCACGCAGTCAGGGGAGGCTTCCTGGAGGAAGTGGTGTCTGTGCTGAAGCCTGAAGGACCCAGGAGGACCTAGCTAGTCAGGCTCGAAGAGCTGGAGGGAAGGCAGAGGGAGCAGCCGAGCCAGGGCAGAGCGAGGGCGCAGACGAGCAGTCAGGTGTGGCGGGAGTGTTGAGCGCCATGCGGGTTGCCGCAAGAGATGAGGTGAGAGAGGCCTGGATGCCTTGGTGGAGGTGCCCGCCTTCCCCGCCTCCCCAGCTCCTGCAGGGTCCCTGGGCAGGTACGGGCCCGGGGTGGGGACACACTTCTCTTCCAGGCTGAATCAAGGCGTCCCGAGAACACCGGTTTTGTGGATTTTCCCTGGGGCAGAGTGAGGTGTCTCCGGAGAGACCGGGGCTCAGTGGAGTCGGATGCCTGCTCTGAGGTCACAGAGCCTGGCGAGGCAGGATGGGAGTGCAGGCCTTCCTGACTTTGAATCTCCCCTGTAACACTCCCTCCAGCCCCCTGTTCCCCACAGGCCGTTTCAGAATCTCTTCGCTGCTCTTTTCCCCTTTGAACCCCTGACTGATCCAGGAGGTGCCCCTGATGGCGAGCTTTGGGGCCCCTCCGCGTCCTCAGCCGCTATCCCATTCTCTTATGTTTCTGATTGTTCCACGCCCTGGGTAGGAACAGAGCTGCCACCTTAGCCGGGTGAGCGTGGTCTGGGTCTCGTAACAGCTGCCACCACCCCCCAGCTTTCCCGAGTCCCCGGGAAAGTCCCAGCCCATGGTCGCATGAGGCCTTGGCCAGGTCCCTCTCCTTCTCTTGGCCTCTGTGGCCCCTACTTCCATGTGGGTGTCCCATGGCTTACCTTGCCGAGTCTCTGGTGGGTCCTGATGTTACCATGATCCCGTTCCTGGAATTGGAAGCCCCCCACCCCCATTTCACATTTGGCTGAGAGCTGATGGGTTGCGGGGAGTTAGAGGGCGATGGTCTCACTGTCCTCTGACCGGTGGGCCCTGTGAAGGCTGGGGGCTGGCTTGCCAGCAGTGGGGTCTCCATGCCTGGCTAGGACCTTGTTAGGGGCCTGTGGCCTGTGGTGGCTGAGGGCAGCGGCGGGCCCAGGATAGCCTCTCCCAGGGCTGGAATTCCTCCTGAGCCACAGGGCATCTCAGGGGGCCACCCCAGGGCCCTCCCAGCAGCCTCTTCAGGCTGGATCTCCACTTCCGGGTGCGTGGGGCTAGGGTGGATGAGAAAGGGGCGGCAGGTAAAGGACCAGCCCTGGGTTCTCAGGCAGGCAGGGCCTTGTGTGGATGGACCGCGGTGGCCGTTGGGGCGCTCGGTGGGGGCTGCAGCTGGGCCCTCACTGAGCCCACGCCGGGTGGGGGCTGCCGGCTCCTGAGAGGGGCCGCTGGTGTCCGAGGCCTGAGAAGCACACAGCGAAGCCGGAAACCTGGGGCGATGGTGCGGAGCTGGCGCAGAGAGAGGTAGTTTTCGTTCTTAATGGCTTCCTTTCTCATTTACAGTTTCCCCCTCTTCCGTTTGCAGCCAGAGTCACGGTTTTCAAACGGTCGCTAAAAGCCAGTGGTATTCACTTCCGTTTTCTTGAAGTTTGCTAAAAGTTGCAAAGCACGGGGGTGGCGGGGTATGGGGCACCCACCAGAGTATTTGAGTGAGCTCAGCCACCCAGGCGAACGGGCCATCTTCCTCAGGGCTCCTGTTTTTAGCGGTGTCTCCCTGGGTAGTGGCTGCTCCTTCCCTCCTGCTCAGAAGTGTCCAGCCTTTAGCCTGGCCCTGGGGACACCTGCTGAAGGAGACCTGCCCTGTTAGGACCACAGGCCTGACCCCGCTGTTCTCAGAACGTGCCCCTTCCTGACGGCTGGGCCCTGTTTCATACACGAGGAGACAAGCGTGGCACGCCGTGTCACCATTAGGGAGTGAGGAGGAAACCCCTCTGCTGCCCATGTCCAGGGCTTCCAGGAAGTTGACCGTCAGGACCTGAGGCTAGGTGCACTGAGAGAGTGCAGCGGGGGAGAGTGTGTTTCTCTTTGGGGTGTTTTCTTTATTCCGCGCCTCCTACATCTGCATCTTGTCCCACGTAGAGCTTGAGAACTGACTTTGGGAGGGAAGGGTACTGCCCACCCCTCAGCTGCATCTGATCCTTGCAGCCTCCTCTGCCTTTCGGAGGAGGACCTGAGGTTCTGAGAGTTTAAGGGACCGCCTGGTTTCTGAAGTCCCTGGAGTCCATACCCCACTCGCCCCCCAGCCCGAGTCAGCTTTGGGAGGGAAGTCCTACCTGTGGTCCAGGGCAGGTGGCAGGGTTGGCGGGGAGGACGTAGCCTGTGGCATCTGTGCAGGTGCTTTGGGCATAGTCGGCGGGCCTCAGCCCCGAGGCTGTCCTGCAGCCTGGAGAGGGCGCCGAGGCCTACTTCTGCTGTGGCTGACGCCTGCAGGCCCTCTGCGCCTCGGCTGTCAGACGGGAGCAAGAGCGGTGCTATCCCTGGTCGTCTTGACGAGGGACACGGTGCTGTGCGGCTGCACAGGTTCTCTGCAGGCCCGTCCCCTGGCTGAGGGGGCCTGCTTAGCTCGGGGACCCCGCGGGTAGTGAGGCTGGGGGCGCCTGGGCGTGGGCCCGCGGCTGCGCCTTCTCGCCCCCACCCGGCCCGGCCCGGCCCGGCCCTGGCGGTGTGTCAGCTCCGGGCTTCTTGGGCGCAGAGCAGGCCAAGGCCTGGCCCTCTCTCGGCAGCCTCAGGCAGCTTCGGTTCTGCTTGTTTTGTAACAAGTTGTGTATTCATTGGTTGCGCTGTCTTTGTTGCTGCGTGGGCCTTCAGCTGCAGCAAGCCGGGCTCCTCTCAGTGGTGTCGGGCTGGCTGCTGGCAGCGGCCCCTTGTTGAGGAGCACAGGCTCAGGTGAGCAGGCGCCGGTAGTTGAGGACTCATGGCGCCGGAGGGCAGGCGCAGCAGCTCTGCAGTGTGGGACCTAGTTCCCTGACCGAGGATCGAACCCGTTCCCCTGCATTGGCAGGTGGATTCCTATCCACTGTACCACCAGGGAAGTCCTGGTTTTGTTTGTTTTTGACGATAGGTTTTTTGTGTGTGTGGGGGGGAGGTGTAATTTATGTAATGCCATATATGACATCCATTTAAACTACACAATTCAATATCTAGTCTATTCAGAGTTGTGCAACCAACAGTCACCACCGTAGATTTTTTAAAGTGAGTTATAGTATCAAATAAAATTGTGTGCAATTGATTTTAGAACTTTTTTAAAAAAAGAACACCCCTTTTCCCAAAAGGAAACCCCATACTTGCTAGCAGTTGTCTCCCTCCATCCTTGTCTTGTCCCTCAGCTCCTGAAAAACACTAGTCCCAATTCTGTGTCTACAGATTTGCCTTTTCTGGATGTTTCGTTTAAATGGAAGTATGCGATGTGTGAGCCCTGCCCTGATGTCTCAGACAGTGAAGAATCTGCCTGCCAGTGCAGGAGACATGGGTTCAGTCCCTGGATTGGGAGGATCCCCTGGAGAAGGGAATGGCAGCCCACTCCAGTGTTCCTGCCTGGAGAATCCCATGGACAGAGGAGCCTGGCGGGCCACAGTCCACGGGGTCGCAGTAGAGTCAGACATGACTGAGTGACTGAGCGCGCGCGCACACGCGGCGCGCACACGTGGCGCGCACGCACACACGTTCCACATGTGGTCTTTGGTGGCTGGCTTTGTTTGTGCCACCGGGATGACCTTTTGACCTCTCTGGTCTTTTGTCCTCACAAAAATCTGCAATTAGAAGGAGGTGGTGTTCTCACCGGTGGGTGTGCCTTGTCCCTTGGGCCCGAAGAGCGGCTGCCCCGGGCAGTGGTTCTGGCCCCACGAGCACCCAGCTCAGGAGACCGTCCAGGCCCGCTGTCTCTCCAAGTGAGGATGGCGGGCCTGGGGCCCATGCAGAAGTGGGGATGGCCCTTGTCCACTTGCAGGTTCAGGGCGTGGCCCGCCTGCCTTTGGGAGCAGTGTCCCCACTCCGATACAGGGCCCCGCGTTCAGCACGTGGAGCAGCCCACTCTCCTGCTCTGCTTCCCAGCCTGCCAGCCCTGGCGGTCCCCCACCCCACGCTACCTGGGCTGGTTTATGGAGGCCCGTGGGTGTGGCTGGGGGCATCCAGGCGGGAGCAGTCCCCTCTACTGCTGCCCTGACAGGTCCCTTAGCCTCTTGCCTCGGGAGCAGGGTCCCACCCTTCAGTCCTGGTTTCCGAGCCGGTGTCGCCCACGCGGTGTTGTCCGAGGTGGTCACAGCTGCCAGGCAGGACGGGCCTGTGGTTTGTACACAGCCCGCAGGGGGCGTGCGGGGTGCCTGCTCTACAGGTCTGCAAGGCTGCAGCTCTGCACCCAGCCCCTCCCCGGCCTCAGAGACACCACCGCTGAACCGGTGCCTGAGCTGAACTGGTGCCTAACTGGAGCCCTGTGGGCCAGGGGAGGGCACTCACTGACTCTGTTAGCTTTTGTTGGGGTGGCTGGGCTCCCCTGCACTCTGAGAAGGGACCTCCTGGGGCTTGGGCACCGCTCCACGGTTCTGCAGCCCTCAGACCCTGGTGCACCTCGGGTGCCTCCCTGTACAGTGGCGCAGGTTATGGGACTCAGTTGAGGTGACAGCTGTGCAGCTCACGTGGTTTGCGGGCCGCGTGTGTCCGCGTGTTGTGCACGTGGCGCCGCCATCCTCGCACCCGAGGCCTAGGGCTGGGGCGGTGACGGCCCACAAGGCACTGCTCGGGGGCTTCTGGCTGGGATGGAGGCACCCCCCGACGTGGCAGTCTTGGGGCGATGTGTGAGGAGCCAGGCCAGACCTTACTGGGGGTCAGGGCGGTCCAGGGGCCGTGGCCTGGGCTCGGCCCGTGCAAGTTGCTGGTCAGGGGGAGGCGGGTGTGAGATCCTGGGGTGCAGACTTAGGCAGGACTGGTTGGGGTGCGGCGGGGGTCCATCCTGGGGCCTTCCGGGGCACCACGTGCTAGGTGCGTAAGTCTGTGTATCAGAAAGTGTCCTGAGGGGTGGGGTGCAGGCCTGGGGGCTCTCAGGTGCCCCCACCTCCTCCCCCTCCCCTCTCTGGGGCCCGTGTCTGCGCTGTCTCGTGAGGTCATCGCCCCTCCACTCTACCTGCAGGCGGCCAGGGCCTAGGAACCAGCCGAGTCCCACAGGATCATTGCACATCTGGGGTCACATTTTCCCTGTCGCTGAGAGTACGTCCTGGGGGCCGGGGAGAGATGCGTGAGGCTCCTGAGGAGGCTGGACAGGAGAGCCCGGTGTTGGCAGCCTCCTGGCGGAGCTGATGGTCAGAAGGCAGGCGCCTGCCCTCGGCCGCTCAGCTCTGCCCTGGGCTGCTGCCCGTCTGGTGGGCGAGTCTAGCATCCTTCTCCCCGCTGCTGCCCGTCCCGTGGTGAGCTCTCCACCGCTGTGATGATACCGGCAGGGCCTTGCTGGCCTCCGGGTCTGTCTGCAGCAGCCTTGGCCTCAGGTGGTCTTCAGGAGGCAGGTGACACGTGAGCGCTGGGCAGTGCCAGCGTGGTGCTCGGGGGCCCAGCTGACCTGGGTGTGGTTGTCTGCCGTTCGATGGGGTGACCAGAGCCCTCATCAGGGCCACAGGCACAGCCCTGGTGCCTGGGGGGACGGTTGGACAGAGTGGCCTGCGAGCTGGCGGCCAGCTCAGGGCAGGTGTGCGCCCAGGGGTCGAGGCTAGGGGCGGTAGGAATCCCCAGAGGGGCAGCCAAGTCTGCTCATCGGGGGGCTTGGATCCTCCAGGCACTTAGCGTGTGCTCCGCCTGAGATGCTCCTGAGGCCAGTGCCGGGTGGGCGGGCCACAGCCAGCGTCGTCCTGCGGAGGTGCTTATCTGTCTGGTGCCGTTGGGACCCGTCAGGGGGTCTTCTGGGGGCCACTGCGCCCTCCCCTCCAACTTTTCCTTGTCCTGTCCTGGCACTGGGTACAGGGGTTGGGGCGTGTGTGTGTGCATGCGCACACAGCCTAGAGACACTGCAGACCTCCCTCTCCCTGGCCCTGCACACAGCCTGGAGATTTCAGGCATCATGGGACACTTAATTTCTTGAGCAGATACAGGTTGAAGCGAGCCTGGGGCCAGAGGTTCCAGGATCAGCCGGGTGCAGCCCAGATGAGGGGACTGTGGACAGGCCCGGGGCAGCTCTGTGCAGTGCGCTGGGGCCTCGCCCCGGGCCCCGTGTGCGGCCTTCCCCGGCGCTGGGCAGTGGGCAGGAAGCCGCCCGTGGAGTGGCCTGGCAGGCTGGGAGGTGGAGGGGCGAGCGGGGGCCCCCGTGTGACGGAGCTGCCTGCAGGGCGCCATGTTTTGGAAGTTTGACCTGCACACGAGCTCGCACCTTGACACGCTGCTGGAGCGGGAGGATCTGAGCCTGCCCGAGCTGCTGGACGAGGAGGACGTGCTGCAGGAGTGCAAGGTCGTCAACCGCAAGCTGCTGGACTTCCTGCTGCGGCCGCTGCACCTGCAGGCCATGGTGGCCTGGGTCACCCAGGAGCCGCCGGCCAGCGGCGAGGAGCGGCTGCGCTACAAGTGAGCCCCCGACTTGCCGTGGGCCTTGTTGGCTTGGCCCCGTTTCTGCGGGACTTGCCAGACCTTCCCTGAGCACCCTCCCCCAGCAGTGAGGGGCACGGGCTGGGGAGCGGGTACAGGCGTCCCAGTGCCCCGCCCCACCCCTGCTTTATTTCCTGGTGGTTATTCGTTTGGATTTCTGTTCCTGTCTTGGAGCGCAGGAGCGTGAGTGAGGACTGTCCCTCAGCCCCATGTCCTGTCCCCAGTGCCAGGATGGTGCCCGGCCCAGAGGGTGTGGCTGTGTCCCTCCCACCAGAGGGGGTGCCAGGGAGGGTGGGGGAGGTGGGCAGGCGCTGTGCAGAGTACCTGTCTGCCCTGGTCTCTGCTGCCCCTCTCCAGCCCTGCCCCGCCCACCCCACACATTGAAGCTGGTTCCCCGGGCCACCCGCTGCCCAGCCCCTCACACTGAAGCTCACGCCGGGCCTCACAGGTCCTGCCTCTGTCCCTGGAGGCCTCGAGCCAGACGGGCAGTGGGTGACTCCTGCTCAGTTCGCCCCGTGTGAAGCGGGGCTCAGTGCAGAGGTGCCAGCCTCAGGGGGCCCCAGTGTCCACCCATCCGTCACTGCCCCCTCATGTGTCTGCTCCCTCCTCTGCTTTGCTCACCTGGCTCCACCCCCTGTCCACCAGCTTGAGCGTGTCGCACGCCTCAGTTCTGACTCCTGTGTCCGCCTGGCCTTGCACTTCCCATCCCGCCCCGAGGAACTCACTTGCCAGGGCCTGACAGCTCACGAGGCAGAGCTGAGCAGACTGGGGTCCTCGGGGCCTGGGTGGCACCTAGGCAGGCAGGCCTCCCATCTGGTGAAAGGTCCTCGGGGCTGGGGGGTCAGCCTGGAGGGTTGGGGTCGGGGGACAGTGTTAGTAGGGGTTGGGTCCAGGCTTAGGGGGCCCGACGCTGTCTTGGCAGCAGGGGAGCTTGCATGGAACGGGACTGGGGGATGGGGCAGCCGGGTCCCCGTCGCCCCCTCCGCAACTCTGCTGGGTTGACAGGTACCCCAGCGTGGCCTGCGAGATCCTGACGTCGGACGTGCCCCAGATCAACGACGCGCTGGGCGCGGACGAGTCCCTGCTGCATCGCCTCTACGGCTTTTTGCAGAGCAGCGACAGCCTCAACCCGCTGCTGGCCAGTTTCTTCAGCAAGGTCATGGGCGTCCTCATCAACCGCAAGACTGACCAGGTGCCGGGGCCGCGGGCAGGGCAGGCGAGCGTGGGCTGGTGGGCCCAGGGGTCCTGCGCTCACCCGCGGCCCGCGTCCTCAGCTCGTGTCCTTCCTGCGGAAGAAGGACGACTTCGTGGACCTGCTGCTGCAGCACATCGGCACCTCGGCCATCATGGACCTGCTGCTGCGCCTCCTCACGTGCGTGGAGCGGCCGCAGCTGAGGCAGGACGTGGTCAACGTGCGTGCGTGGCGTGGCCAGGCAGGGTGGGGGCGGGGCCAGGCAGGGCAGGGCCAGGCGTGGAGCCCTATCCTCTCGTCCCTCCGCAGTGGCTCAATGAGGAGAAGATCATTCAGAGGCTCATCGAGCAGATCCACCCGTCGAAGGACGACAATGTGAGTGGCGCTGCCCTCGAGCTTCGGCCCCGTGCTCCCATAAATGAGCAATGAGAGAAGGGAGGCTTCGGAGCTGTGGGGGGTTGGGGGGCTCCTGCTGAGAACAAGCGAGGGTTATGCCGCTGGAGGGCTCCCCAGGAACCAGCTTCTCCTCCCAGGGGTGCTCAGGGCTCCAAAGACGGCCCTCTGACCCGGTCCTCACTGCTGCCGTTCCCAGGGCCCTCCTCGTCCCCTCTGAGGCCTGGCGGCTCTTCCCATCTCCTGTGCCTGGGTCAGCCCTGGTGGTCCTTCAGAGATAATGCCAGGGGCCCCACGTCTGTCCTCCTGGCTCACTGGCTGGCAGAGCCGAAGTCCACACGCATGGGTCATCACCCCAGGCACTCAGCCAGGGCCAGGCCTGGGGCAGTGAGGACCACCCTGCCTTCGTGGCAGAGGGACAAGGGGTGTCTGCTGGCAGCTAGGTGGCAGGGCTCGGTGCGGGGCTCTGAGGTGCAGCAGTGGCCGGGGGGCCTCTGGGGGTCTGCGTGCTGGGCTCTGGCAGCCGCCTGCTGGGTTGGACTCAGGGCTCTGCTGGTGCTTTTCTCAGTTCATCTCGCAGCACCTTATCTCACACTGTGAGGCTCGCCCAGTGAACACACAGAAGTGTGTTCATTGCACACACAGGGTGGTGCCGCCTTCGTGGTGCTGATTTTAGAGCACTCTTCCTCGCTCCGCAGAGGAGACCCAGGCCCATCAGCTGCTGCTCCCTGTTCCCCACATGGGGGCTGGGCCCCCGCAGACACGTGTCTGCTTGCCGTCCTGCTTTGCTGCTCCTGGTGGTTTCCTGTAGGCGCAATGCGTGACGCGGGTTTGCCTGTGACTGGCCCCTGGCCTTAGCAGCAGGTTGCTGTGTTCATCCCAGCTGTAGCATGTTCAGTGCTTCATCCTTTTCTAAGGCTGAGCAGTGTTTCACTGTATGGACGGACCTCGGTGGCCTGTCCGGTCATGAGTTCATGCATGCTTGGGTCGCTGCACCCCTTGGCCACTAGCTGTAGATGGCGTGTGTGGGGTTTGTGTCAGAGTCTCCTTTTCCAGGAAGTCGTCTTTGGTTTCCCTTTCTCTCGGCAGTCTCTCCTTCCCAGTGCCTATGTTCTCTCCCTCCCACGTGTTTCCCCGGGTCTGTGCGGCCCTCTGTCCTCGAGGGCAGGTGCCCCCCTCCAGTGCGTGGAGCTTCCTGACGCCAGGGCGGACCGGGGTCCTCAGCTCTCTCTCCCTCCCCAGCAACATTCCAACGCGTCCCAGTCCCTGTGTGACATCATCCGCCTGAGCCGGGAGCAGATGATCCAAGTGCAGGACAGCCCGGAGCCTGACCAGCTGCTGGCCACCCTGGAGAAGTGGGTTGCGGGGCCGCCTCGGGAGGGTGGGGAGCTGTCCCGGGCCCTCCTTCTTGACGCCCCCGCGCCTGCCCCAGGCAGGAGACCATCGATCAGCTCCTGAGCAACATGCTGGAGGGGGAGCGGAGCCCGTCTGTCCTCGTGAGTGGGATCCAGGTGCTGCTGACACTGCTGGAGCCCAGGAGGCCCAGGTGAGCGCCTGGGCTCCCCCCCCTGTGTGTGTGCATGTGCACGCGTACACGTGTGCACAGGCCGCCTGCGTGGCTCACACTGCCCCCTGCCATGCCTGCTGCAGATCCGAGTCCATGACTGTGAACAACTTCTTCAGCAGCGTGGATGGACAGCTGGAGCTCCTGGCCCAGGCAACCCTGGACAGTGCCGTGTCCAGTGCGGGGGCCCTGCACGCCCTGCGCCCACGTCTTAGCTGCTTCCACCAGCTCCTGCTGGAGCCGCCTGAGGTGGGCAGGGTGCTCGGGGGAAGGGGGGGTGGTGCAGCCTTGGGGTCAGGGCAGAGCTGGGGCAGGAACCAAGCCCAGCCCTCCACCTGCAGCTGGAGCCGCTGCGCACAACGTGGGGCAGCCTGGCCCCACCCCTGGGCAACACGCGGTTGCACGTGGTCAAGCTGCTGGCCAGCGCCCTGAGCGCCAACGATGCTGCCCTGACCCAGGAGCTCCTGGCCCTGGATGTGCCCAACACCATGCTGGTACTGGGGGCAAAGGGCTAGGGTGTAGGGGGTGGGGGTGGGGCGACGCTGGGGGAGCTGCTCAGAGCCAGCCTGTGCCCTCACCCCCAGGACCTCTTCTTCCACTACGTGTTCAACAACTTCTTGCATGCCCAAGTGGAGGTGTGTGTGAGCACGATGCTGAGCTCCGGGCCCCCTGCCGACAGCAGCTCAGACACGCCCCCCGAGAACCCTGTTGTGAAACATGTGAGCTGGGCTCCGGGATCCCGATCCCCTTTGGTCTCTGGGGAGCTCTGCTCAGGGGGAGAGTCTTGGTCTCTTCCGGAGGTCCAGAGTCGTGGGAAACAGACAGTTTTGTGCGAGGGTGGGGATTGGTGGAGTGGTGACCTCGGCAGTGGGGTATCCCGGGGGGACCAGGAAGGGTTCTCCCGGGGTGATGGCCCCTGTGCTCCTGGAGGTGCCTTCCTGGGTGTGGCCCTGGCCTCAGGGCGAAGCTGGAGCGCAGGCAGGCAGGGTGGCCCTGGGGCTTGCTGTGCAGGCTGAGTGGGCCCAGAACAGGTGAGCAGGGCAGCAGTGCTATGCTCACACCCAGTGCACGCCGCCCCACCCCCGCAGCTGCTGCAGCGGTGCCGCCTGGTGGAGCGCATCCTGACCTCCTGGGAGGAGAACGACCGAGTGCAGTGAGCAGGGGGCTACTGGGCGCGGGCGGGGGCGGGGCCTGCTCCAGGGGGCGGGGTGGCCCGAGTCCAGCCCTGGCTTCCCTCTCTCCAGGTCTGCAGGGGGCCCTCGGAAAGGCTACATGGGCCACTTGACGAGCGTGGCCAATGCCCTGGTGCAGAACTCGGAGAAGGGGCCCAATGCGGAGCAGCTGCAACAGCTCCTGAAGGGTGAGGGCGGGGCACGCAGGGGGGCGGGCGGCGCGGGCGGGGCTTCCGTCCTTACGTCACACCGCCCCTTCCGGCAGAGCTGCCGCAGGAGCAGCGGGAGTGCTGGGAGGCTTTCGTGTCGGGCCCCCTGGCGGAGACCAACAAGAAGAACACGGTAGACCTGGTGAGTTTTCTGCGCCGGTTCTCCTCCAGGCCCGGCCCCGCCCCCGCCCCGCAGCCCCCACCTGCCCCAGGCCTCCCCCGGCCCCGCAGGCCCTGACCCCTTCCCGCCCCTGCCTAGGTGAACACGCACCACCTGCACTCCTCCAGCGACGACGAGGACGACAGGCTCAAGGAGTTCAACTTTCCTGAGGAGGCGGTGCTGCAGCAGGTGCGGGCAGGGAGGGCAGGGGAGGGAGGCTGTGTGCAGGCCTGCCCTGACTGCCGCCCCCCGCAGGCTTTCATGGACTTCCAGATGCAGCGCATGACCTCGGCCTTCATCGACCACTTCGGCTTCAACGACGAGGAGTTCGGGGAGCAGGAGGAGAGTGTGAAGTGAGTGTGCCAGGCGGAGGCGCGGAGGGTCGCGAGGCGGCGAGTCAGCACGCACTCACATGGTGCGTGCCTGGCGTCCCCGTGCCCACCTGGCCCAGGTCGGGCTCAGCCTGCCGGCTGCCGGCCTCTCACGCTCCACCCCCGGGCAGGAGCGGTGTGGGCGTCCTGGGACACGAGGCTGGCTGCGCACCCTTGCAGACTCAGAACTCGTCTGCCTCCCCTCCCCTTCAGAGGCCTCGGCCGACCGGGGAGGGTGCTTTTTAGTGACCGGTTCTGATTCTCTGCATATGTTGTACCGCACGTCAATATCGATTGCTCTGATATTGCCCTGGAATCTTTTTCTTGATTGTCCGAATTTTCTGCCGTGGACGTTGGTTCTTTTAACCGAGAGACAGTTAAAAGTTGTGGTGGTCTGTTGGTTTTACGAGCACCCTTGTGACGGCCGTGGGTGGACAGTGAAGGGAAGGGCAGGCACCTGGGATCCAGAGGGGAGACTGGTGGGGAGCGGGGCGGCTGCCTGCAGCCTCGCGCTGGGCCCTGGGGCCGTGTGCAGTGACCAGCGAGGCCAGTGTCCCAGAGCAGATATGCCTGGGATCCCCGGGGGGAACGCGGCCGACTCCGCAGGGTGTGCCAGGCAGGGTTTCCCAGTTGTGGCCCCACGTGTGTTGCTGTGGGCAGCGTGTTGGGCCCCTGTCGGGTGTTGCCCAGTTACCTGTCAAGACCACTCTCGGCTCAGGAGCCCGTCTGCAGCCAGGGAGACAGGGCACCAGCTGTTGTCTGTTGTGCCTCGAGGCAGACAGAGACCCCCTGGGAGCAGAAGTGTGACCTGTGCCAGCTGCCGCTCTACCTGGCCCATGTGTGCTGGGAGGCCCCAGAGAAGACCCTGGCCAGGGGCCTCAGTGAGTGGCCTGGGCACAGCCGGCTGCGCTTTTAGGACAAAACTGTCACCTTTTTCAGCAAGATAAACGCCAATGAGGTGAAAGCTTTAAATGTTAAAAAAAAAAAAAAAAAAAAAAAAGGCTAAAGCCATGAAGTCTCCTGGAACAGAAAATATGTTTGCAAACTCAGGGCTGAAGGCGCTGCTCACCGGGCCTCCAGCTGTGCCCGCAGCTGCTCCCTCCCCTGAGGGCGCTGGGGTACCTGCCTCAGTAGGGGTTGTGAGCCAAGTCAGCCTGCGGGGGTTGTGAACGTGCTTCCTGGGTCGGAGACAGCAGGCAACAGGCTGGAAGCAGCCCTGGCACAGGAGGGGCCAGACCTCAGTGCAGACATGGTGCTCTCCCGCCCCGGGAGAGAGGCAAGCAGGGCCAGCAGCGGCTGTTGGAAAATTGGAGTGTGCGGGTCGGACTGTACGTGGGCAGAGCTCTTCCCACGGTGTGGGTCAGGACTTAAAGTGTGTGGATTTGATTCCTTCATCCAGGAGTGGCGCTTCTGTGCGGCTTTCTGGAGGAGAGAGAGCCGAGCGGAGACTGGTGGGCACGTGTGGACGCAGAAAGGCTGGGGGTGCGAGGTGGTGGTGGGCACAGAACTGCCCGTGATCCCTGGGCTCCTGGCCCCCACCTGGGCCCTGCCTCGGGGGCCTGTGTGCCTCGAAATGGATGTCTCACTCAGGTTATGATGTCAAAGCCTGAAAGCCTAGCCTGCCCAGCGAGGTTCTGTGTCCTTTGTTTCATGAAGAGGAAGCAAGGTGCAGGAGCCTTAGGTCTCTGCGTGGGGCCTCGCCCTGCAGACACCCTGCTGACGGGATGCCGCAGGAATGGCTGCAGTCCACAGACAGCCCTAGAAGGAGCTGTGTCTGCTGGAACCGGGCCCAGGAGAGAGGGTCCCTCACTGCCTCTGTGCCTCCCCAACAGCGCGCCTTTCGACAAGACAGCCAGCATCACCTTCTCCCTGAGTGCAGACGACGACAACGTGAGCTGCCCCGACCGCTGCTGGGGGTGGGGGTTCGCTGCGGGCAGGTGGCCCACCTCACCCTCCTGCCCTGCCCCCATAGCCCAATGCCAACCTGCTGGAGATCTGCTACAAGGACCGCATCCAGCAGTTTGACGACGACGAGGAGGACGAGGAGGAGGGCCAGGGCTCTGGGGAGTCTGACGGGGAGGACGGTGCCTGGCAGGGCGGCCAGCTGGCCAGGGCGGGCCGCCTGGGCCAGGCCCCGGGCGTGCGGTGAGTCCCCCGCTCCCTCCCCCTCCCCTCCTGCAGGTTCCCCAGCGCAGCCCGGCTGCAGGACCTGTGGGCAAAACAAGGAGCATGGAGTGCGTGTGTGGTATGGGCAGTTTTCAGTGTTGAGTGATAGAAACCCAGTTCAGAAGAGTTCAGGTTCAAAAGGAGTTACCGCTTGGTCCAGGTGTCAGTGGGGCCATCAGGAGGCAGGTCCTTCAGGCACAGCTTGGCCCAGTGGGGGCATCAGAGGCGGTCCTTCGGGCACGGCTTGGTCCAGTGGGGTTGTGGTCTGCCCACCCCGCCCTCTACTCCACTCTCCCCTGCGGCAGCTCTCTCGCACGTGTTCTTGCCAAAAGGGCAGTGGGGTGTCACGCCAGTGAAGCAGGACGTGGCGATTGTCCGTGCTCACAGTCCAGCTGCGGGCCTGTGAGCCGTGTCCAGCCCTTTGTGCGGGCAGTGGCTGGCACAGGAGCACTGACTGACTGCTCTTGGGCAGCACGGACTTGTTGGCGTGAACACCAGCTCAGGGCTGAGCCCTGTGACCTGTGACCGGCACTGGGACGACGAGACAGGTCATGAGTGTCGGCCGCATGGGCCTCCCTCTGTGGCACCCAGAGGGGAGAGTGCAGCACTCCCCAGCCCCTGCTGGCTGCCCGCTGCCCTCCGAGGGTGACGCTCTTCTGACCCTTGCCCTTTGAGTTTTTGCCTCTTATCCGATGAGTGAGGCCCGTCCCTTGGGTAGGTGTGGTTGTGCCCTGTGTGACTGCCAAGTTGCTTTGCACTTAACACGTGTCATTGCTGAATCCAAGGTCGTGATTCATCCCTGTGGTTTTCTTGGTAATGTCAGTTCTTAACGTTTAGGGTTTTGACCTGTTGTGAGCTAGTTTTTTAGGTGTGTAAGCTGGGGGGTCCAGCTTCATTCTTAGGCGTGGAGATGCCCGTGTCCCAGCTCACCGGCTGAAGAGACTCCTGCAGCATGGGCATGGTCTGTGCGCCTTTGTCAGAAGTTTTTTGGCTGTTTGTGCAAGCATTTAGTTTTGGCCTGTCTTTCCTGGCCCATTGGTCTGTACATGTCTATGCCAGTGCCCCCCCCCCCCCACCCCAGGCCCTTGATTGCACTGTACTGAATTCTGAAATTCAGTACTGAAATTGAAAATGTGAGCATCCAATTTGTTCTGTTTAAAATTGTGTTGATCATTCCGGGTTCAGTTCCTAGAAATTCCGGGTGTTAATTTCAGTAGAGAAAGCCACCTGAGTTTTTGAGAGGGATCGTCTTGAATCTATAGGTCAGTTAGAGAGTGTTGCCATTTTAACAGTATTTTGTCTTTCAGTCCATGAAGTTGGGCTGTCTTTACGTTTGTTTAGGTCTTAGTTACTTCTGACAGTGTTTTGTAGTTTTCAGAGTATTAACTTTTATGGTGCTTTTGTTAAATTTATTCTTAAGCAATACATTTAAATTTATTCTTAAACATTTTTGATGTAATTCTGAAAGAAATGTTTTCCTCAGAGATATTTTGAAGTGGTTATAAGCGTATAAAAATACGAACACACTGGCACACTGACCCTCGCAGAACTTGCTTGTTCTGACGGTGTGAGAGGGCTCGTTGGCTTCCTGCACACAAGCTGTGCTTGCTGCAGTCAGAGACAGTTTTGCTCCCTCCTCTCCAAGTGGGAAGAGAGAGCCCCTGCATCACGCCCTGATCTTGGGGGCCTCGGGGCTCGCTGTTGAGTGTGGCTTATGGGCTCTGGAGACCATCCCAGGTATCCAGGGTCAGGAAGCTCCCTGCACCCTTTCTGCGAGCGTCTGGCTCCTGAGCACTGTGCCGACCGTGGGGCAGCGTCTTAACGAGCCTCTGGGTTTCTTTCGCGGTTCCCCGGTGGACACGGTGTCGAGTCTCGTGTCTGTCGGCACTCGGCCGTTAGGTTTGGGGCCCAGGGGGCTGCAGTGACGGAAGTCCAGCGAGGCTGCAGATGGAGAAAGCGTTTTGGGGTCAGCCTTCCCTGGGGGTAGGTGGTGAGGGGCCTGTTCGCGCCAGGGCCCCGCAGGGGGCGCCCTCTCCCTGGGCGTCCTCCCACTACCCAGCGCCCCTCCCCCTGCCCCGCCCCTTGGATGCCCCGCTGTGCTGGGGGCTGCGCTTGAGGCGGTGCTGGGGCGGGCCCGGCCCCCCCCCGCGCAGCGCTGATGGCAGGTGCTCCGTGGAACAGGAGCCGGGGCAGCACGGACAGCGAGGAGGAGGACGACGACGACGACGAGGACGAGGACAGCCGGGCCCGCGGCAGGCCCGGGCCCCCCTGCTACCCCAGTGCTGGCCGCCAGCCTCCGGGTGCGTTAGCATGCCGCCTGGGCGCGGGCGGGGCCCTGCTGTCTGCCTCTGTGCTCACACCTTCCTGCCCCCAGGCCCCAGCTGGACAGCTGCCTTTGACCCAGTGCCTGCGGACGGCCCGGCCAGCCCCCAGGACTGCAGGGACAAGGAGCCCCGCGGGGAGCGTCCGGACCTCCCGGCCGCGAGCCCGGCTGGCCCTGCAGCCCCCAGCACCCTGCAGCTCAGGTGAGGCCCAGGGCAGGGCCAGGGGCCTGGGCCCCCAGCGCTCAGCCCAGCCACCCCTTGGGCTCCTCTCTTGCCTCCTAGGTTTCAGGATCCCGCCCCCACCTCTGCACCTCAGGAAGCCACAGACGGCAGCAAAGCAGCGGAGCCCGCGGGTGAGCCGCCCCGCCTCAGCCCCGGTGCCTGGCCTGCTCACCCTTCCCTGCCCACCCCGCCCTCAGCCCCGGTGCCCGGCCTGTCCACCCGCCCTGAGGAGGGCGCTGGTGCTCGGCTTCCTGAGTCTCACTGAGGGCCGGTCTCCGCACAGCCCCCTGCCAGGCCTTGCTCAGCGTCGGGGACCTCCAGGCTGGCCTCAGAGGGACACGCTCCGCCCCCAGCTCCTTGGACAGGTGCCTAGAAAGCGAGCCTCTGGGGGAGTCGGGGGGCTGATCACCGGCGGTCCCCACCAGGGCCCTGGAGCGCAGAGCTCCTGCTCAGCCCTGGGGTGGGAGGGCTCGGTCGGATCAGAGAGGGCAGAGGGTGTGCGCTGACCTGCAGCCCTTCTGGCCCCTGGGCGGTTCTCAGGGGACCTGGGATGTGAGGGTGTCTGTGATGGTAACCCCGTGGTCCCCCTGCAGTGCAACCAGAGACCCTGCTACCTCTGTCCCAGCCCCTGGGGCCTACCAGCCCCCCAAGACCCCAGAGGGGGAGAAGAGCCCAGAGTCCTCGGGGCTTCCCCAAAGCCAGAGGTAAGCATGGTGCGGCGGCAGGAGCAGGCAGTGTTCCGTGGGGGCGCTGACCGCTCGTTCATCCTCTCCCCACAGTGCCCTGGCCCTCCAGCCACTCCCGATGCCCAACGGCTCTGCCCCAGGAGGCCCAGCGGCCCCGGGCTCCCAGTGAGTGTGGGCGCTGGGGACAGAAGCGGGCGGGGCCGGAGGCAGGCACTGGATGGGGGGAGAGGGCTGGATGCAGGTGGGCGGGGCCAGCACTGGTTTCAGCGCTTCACACTGTCTCCCTCTCACTTCCCAAGGTGACTGCTTGGTCTGGTGGTGGCCACACGCTCCGTGCTCCGCGTGGACCCTGTCCGGGTGAGGGCTGGGCAGGTGCCGCAGAGGCCCTGTCGCCCATAACCCACCCTGCCCCACCCACGTCCTGGCTGGAGTCCAGGAGGCCGGCGCCCGGGAGACAGCCCCCACCCCCCATTGCACTGAGGAAAGAGATTACAGAGTTCTGTCTCCTAGAGTAAAGATAGAGTGGGCTAGAGAGAGGAGAGAGCGCGCGCGCGAGAGACCTATATTATATATTATATATATATATATATATGTATCTGAAGGGAGCAGAGTGGGCACGCGGAGAGCCAGGAAGAACGCAGGGCTGGGCGGCAGCGGTGAGGCCTTCACCCAGGCCCACTGGGGCTGCTGTGGGGGGTCCCGAGGTGACCACCACTCTCCCATCCAGCTGTGCCCCCATCCTGCGGTGCAAATGCCCACACCCACACTCGGCCTTTCAGCTCAGGTCCACCCTGGGGAGGGGGCCCGAGTGGGGGTCGTGCCTTTGCCTAGCCCCCTTGCCCCGGACCCTGCACTTTGACCCAGGCTGGGAGCTCGATGACTCTCCACCCGGCTCAGCCAGCTCTGTGGGAGGGAGCTGGGTTCCTGGTCCCAGGGGCCTTCCCTGGATATCATCGCCCCAGGACCCTGCCGCACTCACCGAGACCTCCATCTCCCACCGAGCCTGGGCGGAGACCTGGCTGGGGTCCCACTCCTCCTCCCGAGGGTCTGGGTGCAGCCCAGCTGCCAAGTGCCCTTGTCCCAGCCCCTCTCCCCAGGCGGGCGTGAGTGTGCGCGTGTGTTCGTGCTGAGCTTCTGTTTCATATCGCAAACGTAAACAAATAAAGGAGGACAGTTTAAGACTCGTGCTGCTCAGACATCGAGTTCAGGGACATGGGGTCGGGGAGCCTGAGCTGATACCACACCGGGGCCTCCTGGGTGGGACCCTCAGAGCGTGGAATTAGAGTCCTTGGCCTCCTTGCTCGCCTGGTGGTGGGAACTTCTGCTCAGCTGGGAAGGGTTTCCTGGAGGAGGCGCTGAGCGCTCATTGGTCCCTGGCCCCACCCCCCACCCCACCCCCGTCCACAAAGACACGGGCTCCGGGTGTTGTGGTGGGCTTCCTGCCGGCCCCTTCTCAGCCCCGTCACCCGCATGCCCAGAGCCCTTTCCCTTTGGTGAAGCATTGGGGGTTGGAGGATTGGGGGCAGCCAACCGAGCCAGACCAGGCACGCGGGGCCGTGGCTTCTGGCGGAGACCAGCTGTGCTGTGCGCTGTGGCTGGATGGACGCGGCGAGCCGTCCCTGGAGCCGCCTGTGGGCTAGCCCACTGCCCAGTGCCGCTGTCTGCTGGGCAGGCCTTCCCGGAGGGGCGGCGGGGCGGGGCGGGCTCCTGAGGGACGGCCAGGCCGGGGGCGCGAGGGGTGGGAGCGCTGCCGGCCTGTCCCTGGACTCGCGTCCCCCGCCCTTCCCCCCTCGCTGAGCGGCCCTTGGAGTTCTGCGCCCCCTTCCCTCTGAGCCGCCAGGCGCAGCGGGTGGGAGGGGTGTGGCGGCCAGGCTCCCTAGGCAAGGAGGAAGCTGGAGGCAGGGGCCGTGGAGGGTGAGATACCCTGGGGTCGCGCGCGCTCTATCAGCGCCAAGCAGGACTGTCCCAGGGCGGGGCAGCATCTCCCTGAGCCTCTTATCAGCCCCAGAGTCCACAGGACGCTCCTGAGTTAACGTGTAACCACACGCCATCCCCACCACCCTCAAAGCCAGCAGTGCCCACATGCAGGCCACTGTGGGGGCTGCAGGCCGACATGGACGCCCGGAAGGAGGGGCTGCCCCGGAAACCTCGCTTCTCAGCTCAAGTGAGCGCCGCTGAGTTGGGGACCGGGCCTGGGCTCCTGGGAACGCAAGTGACCTGCAAGAATCGGGGGCGGAGGTGGGCCAGGTTCTGTGAGCTTGGACGTCCTGGTGCCTGTGCGTCTGCCCACTGCCCTGGGCAGCAGGGCTGGGGTCCCTGGGCAGGGCTGGGCCTAGCGCCCAGGGGCCAGGAGGGCTCTAGAGGGGGACTGGTCCCGGGAGCTGGGGGTTGGGCTGTGTTGCAGCCGCTCAGAGGCCTCCTTACCTCCAAAGCACCCACAGCCGCGCGTGGGCCTGGGGCTGCTCCCGTTCTTCCTCGCCTGTGCCGTCTACCTCCTCGTCCAGAGCTCCACGGACCAGCCGTCCTGGGTCAGCGCCCTGCTCAAGATCCTGCCCATCCTCTACCTGGTGGGGTTCCTGGGGACTGCGTTCCCCTGCGGGGGCTACCGCTCGCTCCTGCAAGGGGCCCTGCTTTGCTCGGCCGTGGGGGACGCCTGCCTCGTCTGGCCTGAAGCCTTCCTGTACGGTGAGAGCGGGTGACGGGATGTGTTGCCTTGTCCCTCTTGGATGCCCCCCCAGCGGGTGGAGGGTGGGATGCCGTGGTGGGGGGGTGACTCCCCAACAGAACTCCCTGGGGAGCCCACAGCCGTGAGGAGACGCACCCAGACCCCAGCCCCCACTGAGCGCCTCGCACATGGGTGCGGGCGGGGTTCCCCAAGGCCGCGTGAGCGCACAGGGTTTCGAGCATGCTGCCAGAGGCCAGCCTCACCGGGAAGGTAATGCCTGAAATGGGACGTGAGTACCAGCCAGGTGCCCCTGCAGGCAGAGGGCTGGCAGCTGCAGGAGCCGGGGTGCGTGCAGCCACCGGGGCCACTGCAAGCTGGGGTTCGGAGCAGAGCTGCATGGAACGCGGTGCGCGCCTGAGGCGGTTTGGGGGCCAATGGTCAGAAGGGATGGCCAAGTAGGCCACCCTGGGAGACGGGGCGGTACGGCCAGGGTGGGAGCTGGCGCTGGGGGTCCGCCCTCTCCCTCGGGGCGAGGGCGACAGGGTGAAGCCAGAGAGCAGCACGCTTTACCAGGCGCCCCCCGTATCTCCTGCAGGCATGGCTGCCTTCGGCCTGGCCCACCTGCTCTACCTCCGGGCCTTCGGCCTCACGCCCCTGAAGCCTGGCCTCCTGCTGCCCCTCCTCCTGGTTTCCAGCCTCTACTTTGGGTTCCTGCATCCTCACGTCCCGCCCCACGTGGTCTGGCCCCTGCTGGCTTACTCCATAGTCCTGGTCGCCATGCTGTGGCGGGGCCTGGCCCGGGGCGGCAGTGCCCACTGGGGCGCCCTGCTGTTCGTGCTTTCGGACTCTGTGCTGGCCTGGAACACCTTCACCCACCGTGTGCCCCACGGCCACCTGCTGGTCATGACCACCTACTACTCCGCCCAGATGCTCATCACCCTGTCGGCCTTCCAGAACCCCAGGCTCAAGTCCCACTGACTTGGGGCTGAGGTGGGCAGGCGTCCGCCCTCTCTCCTCCTGCAAGGACCTGGCCCTGCGCCACCCCCCGCCCCAGACCAGTGAAGCCAGAGAAACAGCCTTGGGGGCGAGAGCGAGGCCCCCAGACTCCAGTGTGCCGGTTCATCTGGAGACTAAACCGTTCCTGGAGTTCCGAGTCCACCGCCTTCTGATTTCCAGGCCCTCAGCCAGACCCACGCTGGGTACCCCCAGCCCCTGGCTTACTTCTGTGACTCCAAATGGTCTCCGCCTGTCGTGGCCCTGATTTATTTTTCTGTTGCTTAAAGTAAAGTGGGCGTTGAACCAGCGACATCACCGTTCATTTGGGGAGGGGTGATCACAATAACAGCAAATAAGTCATTTTCCTCCTTCCCCACCCCCGCACAGAATTTACCATTTTAACCACTTTTAAGCCCGTGATTCGGTGACAGTCCATTCGTGGGGTTGTGCTTTGAACAGCTGCTGCGGGCCCTCCTTTGGGAACACGTGTTTGTGTGTACAACGCAGTGATGTTACCTCTGCCCACGGTGGGCTGCTGGTGGCCGAGCCCTGGTGCCCAGGACTTGGGGGAGGGGGCGTGGAGTAACCCTCCTCCCCGGGGCCCGTTGATGGCGGCGGGGATTCATCACATTCATCGTGTCTGTTGTCCAGATGAGGACGTTACTGAGCTGAGGTCAGGAGGAGGCTGGCTGATGTTAGTTTCCTGTGGCTGCTGTCAGAAATTACCATAAGCTGGGTGACTTAACAGAAGTTAAACTTCACAGTTCTGGGGGCCACAAGCCCAAATCCCTGCTGTCAGTGGGGGTGCCCTCCATTCAGGACATGCTCGGGGGAAGGTCCTTCCTGCCCCTCCAGCTCAGGACAGCCCAGCCAGGCTTCCCGTGGTGGCCTCCCTCCTTGAGGCTGCCTTCCCCTGGGGACACCAGGAGTTGGATTGAGGGCCCACCCTAAGTCCAGGGTGATGTCATCCCGAGATCCTTAACTTGATGACATCTCCAAAGACCCTGTTCCTAAACAACATGACATCCATAAAGGCCTGGGCTCAGGACTTGCGCACATCTCTGGGGACCACAGTTCACCTGACTGCAATCATACCCAGTATCAGGAGAGGAGAGGGCTGAGGAGATGAGACTCAGAGGGGGCTTGGAGGAGGGGGTAGGTAAACACACGGTGGGAATGGAGTACTGAAGAAGAAAGAACCCAGGTGCGGCCCTCGTCTTGGCTGTGACCTTGGCAGCCCTCTGCCCTTTGAGCCTCAGGTCCTGCATGTGAGGACAGAAAACAGAACTGCTCTCCAAACCCTGCTGTTTCTGCAGCCATGGTGTGCCTTTAGGGACTCTGATGGCAGAGAGGGGACTTCTACAAACATGATGTGCTTTTAGGGACTCTTGTAGCAGAGAGGAGACTTCCACAGCTATGATATGCTTTTAGGGACTCATAGCAGAGAGGGGACGGGGACTTCTACACCCGTGTTGTGCTTTTTTTTAGGGACTCTCATGGCAGGTCGCTGCTACATCCAAGATGTGCTTTAAAGGATCCCCCTACCCCAGAACCCAGGCTTGGTTTTTAGTCCCTGCCCCACCTGCAGGCCGGGACCCCTCACTCACCACAGAGAACCACCTCAGGCCAGATGAGGCAGGTGCTCTGACAGCGGCAGGTGCCTGCTCTTCACAGTCTCAGGCAACGTTGGCCGGGGTGCCTGCCTTCAGCCGCACACCCGCTTGGTGATCGTGGGCCACCTCCTACGCTGCCCAGGTCCTCACCACTCTGTCAGCCATTGAGAGTGGGAAGCTCACGACAGAGTAATGAGCGCAAATAAAGTGAGCACCCTCTTCCCCTCCTAGAGGGCTCCCAGAACAACCTCCCACCCAGGTAGAAGTGCTAAGCAGCAGTATTTCCAGCCTCCATCTGTCTGAACCCCATGTTCTGTTTTTTGAAACTGAGATAGGGGGTGACATAACTGTGTATCTTTAAGGCATGCTAGTGTTGATCTGATACATGGATACGTCACAGCATGAGTACCCGGGGAATGTTAGCTAACACCTCTTGAGTCATCACATAACGACTGTTGCTTTATTGTGGTGGGACCAATTAAGATCTAGTCTCTTAGCAGCCTTGTAATTTATAATACAGCATTGTTGTCCGAGGTCACTCTGCTGTGACCATGATCTGTTTGAAGGCATTTGTATCCAATTCCTGAAAAAAAAAAAATATATGATGGCAGCTTTACTGGGATACTCTCAGGCTTCCCTGGGTGGCTCAGACTATAAAGAATCTGCCTCCAGTGCTGGAGACCCACGTTTGATCCCTGGGTCAGGAAGATCCCCTGGAGAAGGAAATGGCAATCCACTCCAGTACTCTTGCCTGGAGAATCCCATGGACAGAGGAGCCTGGAGGGTGGGCTACAGTCCATGGGGTCACAAAGAGTCAGACATGACTGAGTGACCAACACTTTCACTTTCTTCATCTACCACCCAAAGGCTCACTCAAAACTGTAGTCGTGGTTTTTAGTATATTCACAAGAGTTTTCAACTAGCAATCTTAGAGCATTTTCTTCACCCCAAAAAGAGACCCCATGCCTTAAACCCATCGCCTCCAGCCCAAGGCAATCACCAGCTTGTTGTTTAGCCCCTCAGTTGTGTCTGACTCATTGTGACCCCATGAACTGTAGCCTGTCAGGCTCCTCCGCCCATGGGATTCTCCAGGTAGGACCTTGCTCATCCTTCAGTGTTTCATGATGATAAACAGTTCCGCCTCTGCACGCAATCACAGCGTAGGGCTTGCTCCCCACACCCACCAAGCAAAACCTCCCAACGCCAGCTGGGCGTCCAGCTCAGTGCTGACGCTCTCCCACAGGTTGAGGACTCAGCCCCACAAAACTGACCCCCTCCCGCCTGCCACCCGCACTTCAGACGCCAGTCACAAGCCCCCGGTTGTTACCTGTGCTTCTGACCAACCGCCTATAAGTCAGATGTTCCCAAGACCCCATCCTCGGGTTGGATTAACTTGCTAGATCAGGTCGCAGGATGCAGAGAAACGTGCCTGCTGCTGGTTCCTTCTAGGATGTCACTCAGGAACAGAAGGGAGAGGAGCACAGGGCAGGAAGTGGGGAAGGAGCCCAGCGCTTCCGGGCCCTGCCCAGAGAGCCTTCCTCACCCGCTCTTCACTTTCAGACCGTAAGTGAGATCAGGGCAGCTTGTGTGTGCAGACCATCAGGCAAGCAAAGCCCTTCTGAAAAGCCCTTCAGGACGCCGGCAGTCTAGGGATGAACCCACAGCACGTGTGGCTGCAGTTTTATCTACTGGCTTCAAAGGGCCGGACTTGTTCCAAGACTTGATGCGAACTCCCTCATTCCTACCGCGTATTTGCAAAGGATTGTGCCCAGTTCCATCGATTTGGAATCTGAGTCACTTCGAATTGAAGCCACGTGCTCTCGGGCCCAGGTAGAACGGTGGCGCGTGGGTCTACAAATAGGGTCGTCCTGAGGGCAGCTGGAGCTCGCAGGGGCAGGGGAGACAGAGCCCAGAGGCAGGACAGGTGATGAGACACCAGTCTGGTGCTCAACCATCCACTTGAGGGGTGGGCATCTTTCCCTCCCCGCCCTGGAGCGGCCCCTTGTCGCCATCCCGCCTGGCACACACAGGACCTGTGTCGCGCCTTCACCGGGCAGCGAGAAGCGGCGCCTTAACCTGGGGGCACAAAGGGGATACCTCGAAGACAGGCGGAGCCCAGCGTCCAGAGGTGAGGACCGAGGCTGCGGGGCGGGGCGGGCCTCAGGCTACAAGCCTACACTTCCTCCTCCTCCCTTTCTGCCCTGACCTGTGGCCTCACGGCGGACTGGGAGAGGGGAATTCTTGCGTGTAAAGTCCAGCAGGTGGAGGGACACCTGGGTCCCTCGGCAGCGTCCACAGACATGACCGGGGCTGGTGGGGGCCTCCGGGCCTGGGGGAGCCTGCTGCTGCTGGTGAGTCCCCCAGACCCCGGGTCCGAGGGGAAGGGATGCTGGGGTCCCAGAACGCTGGCCCTGCGGGAGGCGGGGCTTACCCTTCTCTGGGCTTCCGGATTGGGAGAGGTTCCTAGGGAGGCTTACATACACCTGGTCTCTCAAGATCCTGCTGTGTCTGCTGCGGAAGTAAACGCTGGTTATTGGCAAGACTCAGGTATTTTATAAAGAGAAGGGAGTCAGGCCCAGTTCCTCCCCCTCAGACCCGGGAGTCCAGGCCCCCATCCCCTCCTCCCTCAGACCCAAGACTTCCAGATGCTCAGCCCTTTCTCTCTGAAACCTAGGGGTGCAGACTCCCAGCCCCTCGTCCCTCAGATTGCGGGGTCCAGGCCCCAGCCTCCTCCCTCAGACTGGGTGACAGTTTCCTGGTTCCCAGCCTCAATCTCTTCCTTCATTCTCAGTCTCTTGATCCCTGCTCTTAATCTTCCAAGGCCATATTTTTCAGGAAGTGAAACTATTCAGTTTTTCTCAGCACCTTATGCTTGAAGCCAGCCCCAGCCCCTGGGTCCCTGGAGTCCTGTCCCTGCCTCACCACCCCCCCAACCCCACCCCCAACACACACACCCAGAGCAGACAAGGGAAGGTGGTGGGGCTGACCTTTGTCGGGGCCCAGCCTTGGGGAGGAGGTGCGGTGCCCTGTTCCTGCCCTCTGGGAGCACTGACTCACAGGGGCCAGGGGCACTCGGGGAGGGTCACTGGCCGGCCGTCTCACCTGAGGTGAAGCGAGGTGAGCCTCAGAGTCTGATTCTCCCCTCTGGGCTGTCTCCAGGGCCTGTGCAGCTGGACAGGGGCCAGGGCGGCAGGTGAGTGACCCCTGCCTGAGTTCACAGCCCACGCAAAGCCACCGCACCTCGACGCCCATGAGCTTTGTGGGGGGGGGGGGGGTTTGTCTCCATGGAGGACAAAGTGGCCACGGCAGGTGCCCATGGGAACGGTCCTTTCTGGACATGGGGCAGGAGTGGGGGTGGTAGAAGGGACAGGACTCCCCGGCTCGCACCAGACCCTCCTTCCCAGTCCTCAGCCCCCAGCCTCTGCCAGGAAGCTGGCTGTGTAGGCCTGGGCCAGCATTGCTGCAGAAATCCTACCGGAAAGCGAAGCTCTAGACCCTCGTCACTCAGGTGTGGTCTGTGCATGGGCAGCGGCCCCCGAGAGCTGACTGTGCGTGCAGAGCCTCCGTCCCACCCCGGGCCCCTGAGTCAGAACCCGACTGGAAGGAGAGACCCAGGGATGCATGTGCACGCTGAGGCTCAGGAGGCACTGATCGGGACCAAGCGCCCACATCTGTCTTCCGGCCTGTCACTGAGGCAGGCCTGGGAGCTCACCCTGAGGGTCAGACACACCCAGTGACTCTCTCCTCCCCTGCTCCCCTGCTCACTCCAAATCCTTCTTCCTGACGTCTCAGCCCCCAACCCCGTCAGGAACCTGACTGTGCAGGCTCAGAACAGCAGCTCCATCACCCTGAGCTGGAAGGCACCTGAAGGCCCTGAGCCTGAGTACTACTGGGTCCAGTGGACTGATGACGGTAATACAACTGGGTCTCAAAGCACAGCAAATACCAGCTTCACAGCGGAAGCACTTGAAGCCGGGACGTTGTACGAGTTCTCTGTGAACGCAGTAAAAAATGGACTCAATAGCTCCTGGGTGGCTCTCAATGCCAGCACAGGTGAGAGGCAGCCGCTGTCCGTATTGTTTTTGTTTGTTTTAATGGGAGGTGACAGATGGTGGTGGAGAGCTGACAGGAGAACGTGGCACCCTCCCTCGCCCAGGGTCCCTTTGGGCCACAACGAGCAGGCAGTGAAGAAAGAATACGTGCCCTACAAGAAGAGAAGCCAGCACAGAGAGGAGCCTGCACACTGCAACGGAGAGTAGACCCCACTCGCTGCAAACAGGGAAAGCCTGCTCGCAGCCACGGAGACCCAGGGCCACCACCACGATTAGCTAGTTTATTAATTACAGCGGTGCCAGTGGCAAAGAACCCACCTGCCAGTGCTGGATACACGAGAGACGCGGGTTCCACCCCTGGGTCGGGAAGATCCCCTGGAGAAGGAAATGGCAACCCACTCCAGTATTCTTGCCTGGGAAATTCCATGGACAGAGGAGCCTGGTGGGCTACAGTCCACGGGGTCACAGAGTCAGACGCGACTTGAGCACACACGTGAGACACACACGCACAGACCAGAAAGACCAGAGTCAACAGCTCCATCTGGAAAGTTGATATGTCTGGAAGTGAGAAGGTTCTGTCCCTGGGGCGGCTTGTGACAGACAGTGTAGGGTATAGTGATGGGTGGGGCTCAGGGCTGTAGACCCCGGAGAGAGGGCCTGAGCGACCCCGGACCCCCACCTCTGGCCACGTTTCTGTGGTCCACACTCCTTAGCAAGTAGACCCCTTCCCATGCCTAGGTACTTCCACTTTGCTTTGAGGAGGAAGAGACTGGGGCACCATGGGTGTGCGGTGGAGGGGAGGGGTCCTTGGGGATCCAGCCGCTTCAGTCTCTATCCTCACTTCTCAGCTCCCAGCGAGGTTATAGCCCTACAGAAGCAAAATCAGACCAACAGCCTCATCACCCTGAAGTGGGAGGCTCCTGCAGACCCACAGCCCCAGTTCTATGTATACTGGGTCCACTGGGCCCGCAGAGGACATCTCCAGAGGAAGCAAGGTCCCCAAGAACACCAGGACAACCAGACGGGCAGGACCAATGGGACTCGCTATACAGTGGAGGCGCTGGTGCCCGGGACTTGGTACAGCTTCAACGTGTGGGCTGAGAGCAACCGTGTACACGGTTACAAACAGAGCCTCAATGCGTCCACGGGTGAGATGGGGCTCCCTTTAACCTGGTGTGGGACTTAGGTCGGGCCTGGGGACAGTGAGAGGTGAGTGGACTCCAAATCCCATCAGCCCATGGGGTCATGATGTCATGTGTTGCAGTGACACAGACGGTCAAAGGGCTCATGGGAGTTGTAGTCTATGGAGACCTGTGGCCTGTCCCTGTGTGGACAACAGAGAATGAGGGGTGAAGAGGTATTCTGGTTCGGGGGACGGAAAGGAGGCGCTGGTTCTCAGAGAATTGGCCTGACTGGTGGGGAGCGGGGCAGTGGGAAGTCCCCCCGGATGGAGCCTCCTGACACCTCTCATCCTGCGCACAGCCCCAGATCCTGCCAACATCACCTCCTGTGTCATCACCTCCGGGGGCCACGGGGTCATCCTGGCCTGGTCCTGCCCTCAGGGAGGCTACGAGGCCTTTGAACTGGAGGTTGGGGGGCAGCTGGGCCCCCAGAACAACTCCTCCTGCGGGGAAGCCGTGAAGGTGTCGTTACTCAGGCCGGCTCAGTCCTACTCAGCCACCGTCACGACCGTCTGGGATGAAATGAGGGCCCCGTCTGCCTCGGTGGTTTGCCACGCGGAGAGCGGGCGTGCGGGTGAGTGGGGTCCCAGGGAAGGGGAACTCGTGGCCTTCCCCACCCCTTCAGGCCCTGCTCTGAGGCAGGCCCACCCGCCCAGGGGGTCCTCTCTGCTTGTGTTTTCTTTGCTGCTTTCTTTAAAACAGCTCTGTTGAGACGTGATTCCTATAACATACGACAGTTCATCCACTGAAAGGGTACAGCCCGCTGGCTGCTGCATATCCACAGTATTTGCAGCGATCGTCGCCATGGGTTTTAGAACGTTTTCATCATCCCATAAAAAAAAAGAAAAGTTGTCCCCTTAAGCCTTGTTGTTGTTCGGTCGCTCAGTCATGTCCGACTCTTTGTGACCCCATGAACCTCAGCACGCCAGGCCTCCCTGTCCGTCACCAACTCCCAGAGTTTATCCAGATTCATGTCCATCGACTCGGTGATGCCATCCAACCATCTCATCCTCTGTCGTCCCCCTCTCCTCTTGCCCTCAATCTTTCCCAGCATCAGGGGCTTTTCCAGTGAGTTGGCTCTTCGCATCAGGTGGCCAAACTATTGCAGCTTCAGCTTCAACATCAGTCCTTCCAATGAACACTCAGGGTTGATTTCCTTTAGGATGGACTGGTTTGCTCTCCTTGCTGTTCACAGGACTCTCAAGAGTCTCCTTTAAGGCTGTTACCCCCCGACTTCCCCAGCCCCCCGCCGTCACCCCCGACTTCCCCAGCCCCCCACCGTCACCCCCGACTTCCCCAGCCCCCCGCCGTCACCCCCGACTTCCCCAGCCCCCCACCAACCAGCCGTTGACGATCTCTAATCGACACCTGTCTCTCTAGATTTGCCTCTTATGGATCTTTCCTAGAAATACAGTCACACAGTATGTGGTCCTTTGTGACTGGTTTCTCTCACTTAGTGTAATGATTTTGAGGCTCATCCAGTGTTCTAATGTGTATCAGTGCTTCGTTGCTTTTTGAAAAATTAATTATTTGCTTTTGGCTGTGCTGGGTCTTGGTCGCTGCAAGGGTTTTTCTCCAGTTGTGGAGGGGTGGGGCTCCTCTCTAGCTGGGGTGCGCCAGTTTCTTGCAGCGGTGGCATCTCTTGTTGCTGAGCACAGGCTCCGGGGCGTGCGGGCTTCAGGAGCTGTGGTGCACGGGCTCAGGAGTTGCAGCTCCCGGGCTCTGGAGCACAGGCTCAGTAGTGGTGGCGCATGGGCTTAGTTGCTTCGAGGCCTATGGAATCTTCCCGGACCAGGGATCGAACCTGTATCCCCCAGAGTCTTACCACGGAGCCCCCCAGGGAAGGCCCCGAGCAAGTGATGACTTTTGATCAGCAACTCGGGAACTCAGAGGCTGTGGGGCAAGGGTAGGTCAGTGGGCAGTGGGGGGGCGTTCTCCTCTCCCTCCTCTGATCTGAGTCTGGGGGGCTCAGGACAGCAGGAACGCAGCGCCAGGCTCTAACAGCCCCCACCCCGCCTTCCCCAGGGGTCATCGCCGGCGCCGTGCTCAGCGTCCTCCTGTTACTCGTCCTGGTGGGCCTGCTGCTCTTCTTCCTGAAGAGGAGGTGAGACTCCAACACACAGGGCTCACGGGGCACCTGGAGGGCGGCCCGGGGGACAGACGGGGACCCCTGCTCCAGCCTCATTCCCGATCCTTTTCCTCGCCTTGTCCTTTCCCAGGCATAGACAGAGGGAGAAGAAACCCGCACCCAAGGACCTGGAGATCAGGTGAGCGGGTCTGGGGAGCGCCAGAGACTCGCTGTCGGGTCAAATCCATCTGGCCACCGGACAGGTCAGAGGGCAGGATCAGGGGACCCACCCGCAGGGGCCATCACGCCTCCACCGCTGCCCGCTCCCTAAGCGCTCTGGGCCGGTGGCTACGAAACTGCTTTCAGCCTCCGCTCTGCGGCCCCCGCTCATTCATCCAACAGTGCGACCACCGAACCCCCATAAAGCATCAGGCACTGTTGTAGGAAACAGCGACGGACACACAGATTCCTGCCCTTGTGGCGCTTACGTTCCAACACAGGGACTTCCCTGCTGGTCCGGGGGTTGGAACTCCAGGCTTCCACTGCAGGGCACACGGGTTAGACCCCTCGTTGGGGATCCAAGATCCTTCAAGCCTCGAGGCACAACCAAAAGCAAACACACGAGCACACAGGAAGCAGAACAAGTTGATGAAGGCCGTGATGGTTACGTGGAGACAAGTAAAGCGAGAGATAGGGCTAACAAGAGTAGGGGAAAATTTTAAATAGGGTGTCCAGGAGAAGCCTCACTAACCAGATGACTCAGAGAAAGCCATTTGAGGACAGACTTGAAGCAAATGAGGGGAAGAGCCCTGTGCCCACCTGGGAAAAGACATTCCAGGCGGAGGCCCCGAAGCAGTCACCATCTTGGGGTGTTGGGAGAACGAGGCGTGTCTCTGAGGCTGAGCAGAGTGTGGGTAAAGGGAGGCGGGTAGGAAGTGAGGTTGGAGAGGTACCAGGTGGGGTCAGATAAGAATGAAGACTGCATTTTATCCGGAGATCAGAGTGTTTGGAAGCTTTTGAGTAGACCCCTGATACAGTTAAGAAGCAAAGGCAAAAAGCAGGGAAGCAGCAAAATGTGTTTAATAATACAGACATCGTTAAGTCTCAGAGCAGGAAATGGTTGGAGGGAATCCGATTGAAGATGTCATCTGAGTGTTTAAACAGCAGATCTGGTTAAAGATGGGATGTGTTGGTGTGGAACTCAGAGAGGGCTCAAGAGTGACCCCAAGGCATTTAGCCTGAGCCCCAGGAAGGCTGGAATCGCCCTGACTTGAGGCAGAATGTCTGTGGTGGGCGCAGGTTTGAGGGAAAAGTGTCAGGAGCTCAGTGGTGGACACATTGAGTTTGAAATGCTTGTTGGATGTGCGGGTGAAGACGAAGATGAACAAGCCATTGGATAAAGTTCTGCAGTTCAGGAGAACATTTGTGCAAATATCTTCACTCTGGGCCAGTCGTCATTAAATCTCTATGTTAGAACAGTCCCCAGGGATTAACAGAGGAGCGTCAGGGCAAGGAGTTAAGGAAAGCTGGGAGGCCAGCTGTGAGGCTGTTCAGTTGCTCAGTGGACTCTGTCACCCAGCGGACTGCAGCACGCCAGGCTCCCCTGTCCTTCACTATATCCAAGAGCTTGCTCAAACTCATGTCCATCGAGTCGGTGATGGCCATCCAACCATCTCATCCTCTGTCGTCCCCTTCTCCTCCTGCCTTCAGTCTTTCCCAGCATCAAGGTCTTTTCCAACGAGTCAGCTCTTCACATCAGGTGGCCAAAGTATTGGAGCTTCAGCTTCAGCATCAGTCCTTCTAGTGAATATTCAGGGTTGATTTCCTTTAGGATGGACTGGTTTGATCCCCTTGCTGTTCATGGGGCTCGTGGGCACAAAAAGAAAGAGGGGATGGCCACCAGAGGTGGGTGCCTGAGGGGGAGTAAGTACAGGTATCGGGGCGATGATGCCCAGTTTCTCCTTCGCCTTAGAATCTGTCCTGGCCAGCATCCCGCCCCAGTCACCCTCTGACCTCTCCCCTCCCTACCCTGTGTCCCTTACACTGCCCCTGCGACAAATCTCTGCACCCACTGGATTCCAAGTCTGGTCCCGCCTACACGTCGAGCATTTTGCCATCCTCAACCTCGGTGCCTCGCAGGTGGAGATTCCTGGAGGCTGGTGGGAAACAGGTCTGAAGCTCAGGACGGGGAGAAGTGGGGACTGGAGATTTAGAAACTGTAGACGAAGGTGAAGCTACAGAAGTGGTCAAACCCTATGAGAAGCGTGTGTCCAGTGAGAAAGGGGGAGTCGAGGATGGACTCCCGGGAACGCCCCCCTTTTAGGATGGATGGAGGGTGAGGGGCCCACCGACGAGGAGCGGCAGCAGAAGCCAGAGAGGCCGGTGGTGGTGCCAACCAGGAGAGGGTGCTCAGAAGAGGGTGGATCCAGAAAAAACCAAAGTGCTGTCAGCGGCGCCGGAGGCTGCGGAGCACTGACTCAGAGGATGGCCTGAGGGGCAGCCTTTGGAAGTGCAGATAAGGAGGCAAATCAGACTTTGAAACAGTCCTTGTTCCCCTGGAGTCACGGTGCAAACACCAGGCCGGTGACGGTGGGAAGGAAGCAGAGAACTGGCCTGCCTGAGAAGATTGAAGGCAAAGGCGTGTTTTCAACCATCTCATTGTGCATGTAGGTATGATGAGGCCACTGGATCCGAAGACAGACGCCGTTCAGAGGCAGTTTACTGCACTCACAGATCCCAGCGAGCGGTTACACGTTGCACCAGGCAGGGCCATGCAGACACACACCCAGGGTCGGCTGGGAGGTGGGGGGACCCCTGAGGAAGAGGGTGTATCCTGGTTTTCATGGGGACAAGTGGGCAATGCACGCCAAACAGGTTGAACTGGAATCACCTCAGTGGACCCCGAGGGCTGTTCCCTGTCGCTGGTGGCGATCTGAGCAGACAGCCCAGAGTGTGTGATCCTGAAAGGGGCGGTGGTGAGGGTGTGCAATTCCGTCAGCTCGCCAGGAAGGAGAACTGGGGAACTCCCTGGCGTCCGGTTCACCGCCAGGGCCAGTTCAGTCCAGGCTCGGGGATCTCCCGCAGGCCACGCAGCTCGGCCAAATGAATAAATAAAAATGAAAAAGTGCAAAAATCAACCAAAAACCAATTACATTAAAAAAAAAAAAACAAGAAAATCAAAACGAGAACTGAACTGGTGAGCCTCCAGCCAGGGACTCACAACTGAGTCTGGGCTGACTGTACTTACAGCATTGCAAGGCGAGGGGCAGAAACACCAGCTCGAAGGACGCTTGTGTGTTTGTTTGTTTTTGTCTATGCCCGGTCTTAGTTGCCCTGCAGGCTTCTCTCCAGTTGCAGAGCGCAGGCTTCTCACGCGCTGACTTCTCTTGTTGCCGGGCACCAGGGATCGAACCTGTGTCCTCTGCCCTTGCAGGCGGATTCTTTACTACTGAGCCACTAGGGAAGCCGCAGAGGATTACCTTTTTCAGTACGAAAGTGAGAGTAGCGTGCTCACACTCAAACGGGAAGAGGGAAGAACAGGGAATTGGGGCCTAGAGACGGGCAGTGGCCCTAAAGGGCAGAAGGAGCACTTCTCCCTCTTTCTGAGTCAAAACGACTCCCAAGGGACTTCCCTGGGGGGCCAGCGGTTAAGACCGTGCTCCTGATGCAGGGGGCCTGGCTTCGATCCCTCCTCAGGGAACTTGATACCACCTGTCACAGGTAAGACCCAACACAGCCAAAACACAAATTCTGATCGTGGTAAAAAGATAGATGAGCTATAACTCACCACTGCAGACTGTTTTTAAGTGCCCGGTTCAGTGGCACGAAATCCACGCCCATTGTCGTGCAACTGGCACTGCCATCTACCCGTAAAATTCTTAAAACAGAACAAAACACGGCTTTGTTTATTTAGGCCACGCTGCAGGCCTTGCAGGATCTTAGTTCCCCAGTCGGGGATCAAACTGGCACCCTTGTCAGTGAAAGCCTGGAGTCCTAACCGTTGCACTGCCGGGGGAATTCCCTGTAGAGCTCTCTTCACCCGGCAGAAAGGAAACTCTGTACCCAGTAAGCACTAACTCCCAATTTCCCCTGTCTCCCCAGCCCCTGGAAACCCCCTTCTACTTTCTGGTTGTATGAATTTGATGACTAGCTGCCTCATATAGGTGGGAATCATATTTGTGCTCTTGTGACTGGCTCATTTCACCCAGCATCAGGCCCTCATGCTCCTCCATGGTGCCTTATGGGTCAGAATTTCCCTCCTTCTTAAGGATGAATAATATTCCGCTGTATACATAGAGCACATCTTCTTGGTCCATTCACCTGTCACCAGGCACGCGGTTTGCTGTCACTTTTTAGCTACTGTGAATAATGCAGCTATGAACATGGGTGTACAAATACCTGAGACATTGCTTTCAATTCTTTTGGGTGCATACCCGCAGACAGATTTGATGCATGAGAAACAAAATCGGTAATTTGAAAAGACGTCTGCACCTCCCATGTTCATAGCAGCAGTATCCACCATAGCTAGGATATGGTAACAACCTAGATGTCCATCAGCAGATGAATGAACAAAGAAGATAACATACAGACAATGGAATATTACTGAGCCATAAAAAAGGAATGAAATGATGCCATTTGTGACACCGTGGATGGACCTTTAGGGCATTATGCTAAGTGAGATTAGTCAGAGGAGGACAAATACTGTGTGATATCACTTACATGTGGAATCATAAAAACGGTTGAGGGAATTCCCTGCCGGTCCAGGGATTAGAACTCAGTGTTTTTATTGCCAGAGACTTGGGTTCAGCCCATGGTCAGGGAACTAAGATCCTGCAAGCTTTGTGGCACAGTCAAAAAAAAAAATTTTTTTTTTTTTTTAAATAGAACCGCAGACTCATAGATACAGATAATACATTGGTGGGTGCCAGAGGCAGAGAGTGACTTGGGTGAAGGAGGATAAAAGGTCCAAACTTCCAATTATAAGATAAGTAAGTCCTGGGGGAGGTGCAAAAAAGAAAAGCAAAACCCCCTCCTTTTATCCCAAGAACGTGCGGTTAAAGGCGGTTCAAAGACTCACCCCTCTCCGCCCCGCAGGTTCCCAGGGGACATCCTGGCGGAAGACTTTGCGGAGCACGTCTGGAGAAACGAGAGGGACAGCAACTATGGCTTTGCCGAGGAGTACCAGGTGGGGTGAGCCGGCCCCGCGCGGCCACCAGCCCCTCCCGCCCCTGCAGGGCTGAGCAGAAGCAGGCATGCCCAGCTGGGTGGCTCACAGAAATCCCCAGCCACCATCGGCCACCTTTTTGACTCACACTGGTGTCGGGTAGCCGGGTCCCTTCTCTTCCGCCTGCCCCCAGCCCGGGCCTTTTCCTCCCAGTAGCCGTCTCAGACGCCCCCAGGGGACGGTAGGCACAGGCATCCTATCTCTGTGGGTGCTGCAGAACTCCCGGGGGCACGGGGTGAGTGGGGTGGCGCCACGCGGCTGGCCCCGGGTGGGGCTGGGCCGAGGAAACCCAGCGCCCGTGCACCCGCCCATTCCTCCGCCCCCAGCAACTGGCCCTGGAGGACCACGGCCAGTCCCAGATGGTGGCCTCAGCCCCAGAGAACAGCGCCAAGAACCGCTACAGGAACGTGCTGCCCTGTGAGTCCCGAGTCTCCGGCGTTCTCGCCTGCGACGTCGTCCTAACACCCTCGTCCCTTGCTCCCCTCGAGAGACAAAGCTCCTGCCCCCGTGAGCGGGGAGCCCCTCGGCCGGCTCCTCCCGACGGGGTCCCTCGCCCCATCCCAACTCCCTGTGTCCGCCCGTCCCCGCCTTCCCCTCTTTCCCCGCTCCCTCCGCTTCGCTAATGCCGGCGTCCCCCCTTAGACGACTGGTCCCGAGTGCCCCTGCGGGCCCTCCTCGGACAGCCGGGCTCTGAGTACATCAACGCCAGCTTCATCCCCGTAAGGCTGGGGTCAGCCTGGGCTCGGGAGCCTCGGAAGGTAAGGGCCGGGGACAGGGGGGCCCTGACCCGCCTGCCTCCCTCCAGGGTCTCTGGAGTTCCCGGGAGTTCATTGCGGCCCAGGGCCCCCTGCCGCAGACCGTGGGCGACTTCTGGCGCCTGGTCTGGGAGCAGCAGAGCCACACCCTGGTCATGCTGACCAACTGCGTGGAGTCCGGCCGGGTGAGGGGAGCCCCGGGCCCCCCCCGGGGGGGGCGCCCTCCAGACTGCAGCCTGTGATCCTGCCCCAGACACCGGTCCCGGGGTGGACCCTGACCCAACCTCGGGGGTTCCCAGCACGACCCCACCCCTTCCGCCTGCCCCAGCCCAACCCACTGGGCCTCCTATGGGGTGAAGCTGTTCTGGAAGACCTGAGGAAGGGGCAGTCTTCCTGGCTGGGGTGGCTCTCCCCTTGGTTCCCGGGCCGGGGCCGCGTCCCCGATGCTGAAACCCAGAGCCACCCGCGGGGGTGCTCTGGGGGAGGTTCTCCGCAGCCTCCTGTAGTCTGACCCACCCATCTCCCCCCAGGTGAAGTGTGAGCATTACTGGCCTCTGGACGCCCAGCCCTGCACCCACGGGCACCTGCAGGTGACGCTGGTCGGGGAGGAGGTGGCGGAGAACTGGGCGGTCCGGAACCTGAACCTCCGCCATGTAAGCCCCGCCCCCCTCGACTGGCAGTTCCTCCCCCGCGGCGGCCCCTCCCCAGAGCTCCCCCGGAAGTCGCGGTTTCCATCGCTCCCACCCGGGACCTCCGTGTGCCCCAGCGGTGCCCCCACCCATCAGAGACAGGCCCCGGACTGGGTCCCCTCGACCCCTGCCCCTAGGTACAACAGCAGAAGACTTTGCCCGTGCGTCAGTTCCACTACGTGACCTGGCCAGACCACGGCGTGCCCCACTCCCCAGACCCCTTGCTGGCCTTCTGGAGGATTCTCCGGCAGTGGCTGGACGAGACGGTGGGGGGCGGGCCTCCGATCGTGCACTGCAGGTGAGGAGGGGCCGGACCCCCGCCCTGCGCCTCGGAATCCGGCCCCTCGGGTCCTTAGGGGACTTGCGGAGGAGGCGGAGGAGACCAGGAAGGCATGTAGGAGATGGAGGCAGGAGGTGAAGGCGTGGTGGTGCAGGTTGCGAATGAGGATGAAGATGAAGGGATGGGAAAGGAGGGAGAAGAAAGAAAGAAAGGAAGGAAGGAGGCGGCATGGGTAGGGAGGAACAGGTGAAGGACAAGAGGAGGAAACGACCAGAGGTCTTAAGAAACGTTTAAAACACCTCCTTGGGGAAACTCCGGGTGGTCCAGTTGTTAGGACACAGTGTTTTCCCTGCCAAGAGCCGGGTTCATTCCCTGGTGGGGGAGCTAAGGCCCCACAAGTCTCACCGCTTGGCAACAATAATAATAATAATAAAATAAAAATGGTTCATTTTATATTTAAAGAAAAATGACTTACTTGGGAGCTCAGCTGCTCTGTATGAACCCCAGCTGGTCACTTACTAGCCGAGTGTCCTAGGACAGTGGACTTCACCTCACTCAGCCACATTGCCCTCTCTGTGACATGGACACGCTCAGCTGACAGTTCCTGCTTCTGAGGGGTGGGAGAAGTGCACAGAGGACGTGAGGCACCCAGAACGGGACCTCACAGATAGAGCTGTGCGCAGTCATTAGTTATTACTTCCTGCTTAAGCAACCCCCACTTATACCGTAGCCTCCAGAGTAGCCCCGCTAAATACCTGACCTCTGGGTACTCCAAAGACGGAGCTCTCCAGTCAGCGGGGGGCTCCCGGCGCCCCCGTGGCCTGACGCCTCCTTGTCCCTGCCTAGCGCTGGCGTGGGCCGCACGGGCACCCTCATTGCCCTGGATGTGCTGCTGCGGCAGCTGGAGTGCGAGGGTCTCGTGGGGCCCTTTGGCTACGTGAAGAAGATGCGGGAGAGCCGCCCGCTGATGGTGCAGACTGAGGTGAGGGGGGTCCCCGGGCCGGGCCGGGCGGGCGGGCGGGCAGGCAGAGCTGGCCGAGGCTCAGGAGGGCGCCCCCCGCCCTGCTGTGTCCCCAGGCCCAGTACGTCTTCCTGCACCAGTGCATCCTTCGGTTTCTGCAACAGTCAGCCACAGTGCGGGCTCCGGAGGGGGCCACCTACGAGAACCTGCTGATGGAGAATGTAGCTGCTACAGAGGCCTAAGCTGTGGGGGGGCTGAGACCCCTGCCCTTCTAGACACAGACTCTGCTCCCCTGCTTCAGCCCAGATGCCTGGGCCCCGGGACAGCTGACGGCTGGGCTCCCAGACCCCCGGGCCCTGAGGGAACAGAGGGGACCGGCAGCCTAGATTCCTACTTCCTGGAGGGGGCGAGCCCAGATCCTGGATTTCCAGTTCCTTGAAGAAGGAGAGGGATGGGGGGTCCAGGAGTCTCTTGGTTTTTGTTTGAGGCAGGAGAAGGCAGGGTCTCAAGGAAACAAGCTGAATTCTGAGGAAGAAAGGAAGTAACGAGGCTCCAGAATTCTGGTCACCTGAGCAACAAGGGTGAGCAGAGACCTGCCCACCTTTTACTCCAGAAACCAAATCAGTCTTCAAGAATCTGAGGTTTCCCCTTACCCTGCCGCCTGTACATATTTTTTTCTTTTATCCCATAACTTATTAAATCACTATTTTCCCCAGAGACACCCGTCCCCACGGTGGATTTCTGGGTCTGGAAATAATATTGGGGTGGGTTCCTGATGTATAGGTACTGAGGCAAACCTCCCAGGAAGGTAGCTACAGGGATTCACCGTTGGCACCTGAAAATGTAGGTTTGGGCAGTTGAGTCTCTCCGAGAAGGCCCAGGGTGTGGGCAGTGTGGGCTCCGTGCCCTGAGCTAGGAGCATGGAGGCTTGCCTTCTGGGCCTGGCCCTAGGGGAACTTAGAGGGTGGAGTGAAGCCGATTTGCTGGTGAATTTCAGGCTTAGTCTCCTGTCTGGATATCTGAATACCCTGGCCTCCAGAGAGGGTCTTCTGGGTCCTAGAACCCGGTATCTGGCGCCCGGTTCTCTGGGCAGCTGCGGAGTCTGAGGTGGAGAGAAGCGGACTGGATGCCAGGATGGCTAGACTAGAAGGCAGAAAATCCTCGGGACCAGGATAAATATCCGTGGGCGTTCTGGTGGTTCCAGGCTCCGGGGCTAGACGAGGGGTGGGGCGGCCTCTCCACTTACGGAACACGCACGCGCGCGCGCGTACACACACACACACACACACACAGAGGCTCTCTCACACTCATACACGGAGGCGCACACGCGCACACACCGGGGTGGCTCCATTCGGCCGCGCCCCCGCCCCGCAGCGCTCTGCGATCAGCACCGGGGACAGCGCCAGTCACCCGCGTGCGGGGGCGGGGTCCGGGCGGGGCCGGCGCCTCTGTGTCTCTCCGGAGGGTCCCGTCTAGCTGCCGCACAGGTAGGAGCCGCTGGGACCCCTCCCCAAGCTCCATCTTCATTCCCATCCGTAGAGAGATGCAGCGTGTGTGTGTGTGTGTGTGTGTGTGTGTGGTGGAGGGGCTACCTGGGGAGACCAACAGATGGAGGGGGAGGGCTGGAGCCTGATTCGGAGAGAATGGGACTTAGAGACAGGTGTGGAGACAAAGAGCCACAAGGAAGGGAGACGCAGGCGTGGAGACAAAGAGCCACAAGGAAGGGAGGCGCAGGCCGGGGAGAGGGTGCAAGACCTTGGTAGACGGACCAGACAACAGGCAGAAGCCAGCTAACCCAGACGGGGGAGCGGCGAGAAGCCGGTGGGGAGATGGACAGAAATAGGGAAGGCGTCGGTTTGGAGAATGGAGGCCCAGGCGGTCACGAGGACAGGTGTGAAGACAGAGCTCGGGGCGCGCGGGCGAGACAAACAGGCTGAAAATGATGTGGGGGCCCAGCCAAGGCAGCAGGGCAGACGCTCGCCGCCCACATTCCCCGCAGGAGTGGGAGACGGAGGGCAGCCTGAGTCTTCACGTCCCGTTCCGGGGCAGGTGTGGAGGGAGGAGCCAGCTGCGGGCGCGAGCACGGACCGGCAAGGCCGCGTCCTCCCCAGCTCCGCTTGCCTCGGGTGTCAGGGTCTGGGGTCCCAGGCGGAACAGGGCTCTGAAGCCGCTAGCCCCGCCGGGACTCCGCTTGTGTGCGGAAGCCCCGCCCGTTGTCTTAGCAACAGGCCGTTGCCGAGGCAACCAGCACTCCCTTCACCCCGCCCGAGCCGAGCCAGCCGTTGCTCTGGGCAACCTGGTGCGCCGGTTCCCACGCCTGTCTTCGCCCACGACTGATTCAGGCCCCGGGGAAGGGCAAGAAAGGAGCAGAAGTCATCGGGACTGGATTCCTAGGGGGCCTAAAGGGAGGGGGCGTCCCTTTGGACGGGAACGTGCTCCCGGAACCCACGCCTAGCCTCCGCCCTCCGTAGCAGGAAGGCTGAAACTACAACTCCCAGCATGCCTCGCGGTAGTCGATCGGTTCCTACACGGCCCCCGCCCAGAGGGCCGATGGGAGTTGTAGTTCTTTCTTGTTCGGCGGGCTCAATGGACTCACAGGGTGGGTGTTGGGGGGCTAGGGCGTTTGGGTGCCTCCGCAGGAAAAACCATAAGACCTCGTCGTCATGTTCCCGGAGCCTCCAACACCCGGGCCTCCAGCGCCCGACACGCCTCCTGACTCGAGTCGCATCAGCCACGGCCCCGGTGAGCGAGACTTGGGGAGGAGTGGAGGGAAAGTCTCGTCGGGATTCTCGGGGGCAGGATCCGGATCGGGTGTTTTCAGGCTGGTGGGCTGGAAAATGCGGGTGAGGTCATAGTAGGAATCCTGGATTGGAATCTAAATGAAATGAATAAGGAACGGGTTTGCAAGAAAATGAAAACCCACATCAAGGGTGTGGAATGGAATGGAACCTTGGATTGGTGAACTGGAAGGTCCACCTCTCTCTTCTTTTAAACATAGGGAGACTCGGGGAGAGGTTAAACCTCCTTAAAGCCCAGGGGTTGAGCGGAAAAATTAGAATGAGGGTAGAAGACGAGGTAGAACTAATAAGCAAGAAAATCCAGACGGTGTCAGCCTGCCGTAAGGCTTCAGTTTTATATACGAGATGAGCTGGAAGGAAAACATGGGAATAAAATGGAATGGACATGGCTGGAGGGAAAACAAGGCCAGGATTTCAGCTAGCACATGGTCCATGCAGGTCTGAATGACCGGGTTGCTTCTCGGGGCCTCAGTGTTTGCTGTTTCCATGCCCTCTGCAGTGGCCCCCTGGGCTCTGGCCACCATCGTGCTGGTCTCAGGCCTCCTCATCTTCAGCTGCTGTTTCTGTCTCTACCGGAAGCGTTGTCGGAGGCGGATGGGCAAGAAGAGCCAGGCCCAAGCCCAGGTTCACCTTCAGGAAGTGAAGGAGCTGGGGCGGAGCTACATAGACAAGGTGTGGCCTGACCCAGTCCCTCAGCCCTGGCCATTTCTGCACCCATGCTCCTCTCAATGGCCCAGCAGCTCCCCTGTGTCGAGCCCTAAAGTGGATCTGGGGACCTGGAGGTGAACCAGACATTCACAAGAACCTCCAATCAGATGGGGAAGTCAGACATTCACACAGACATTCACGACACAGGGCAGTACGTGCCACATTAGAGGCAGTATGGGACATATGGGAGCACAGAGAAACCAACCAGCTGACAGCCCGGAGGGTCTGAGAAGGCTTCCCGGAGGTGACTTCTGTGTTGAGACCCAGAAGGACTCAGTTAACTGAGAGCAGAGAGAATGACATTCTACCTCAAAGGTAGAGCACGTGCTGAGGCCTGGAATCCAGATTATGAGGGATGTTTGGAGAACAAACTCAGTTTTCACAATAGCTGGGATATAGCATAAACGTATACTGTGCTCTAGGCTTCCCAGCTGGCGCCAGTGGTAAAGAACCTGTCTGTCAATGCAGGAGACATAAGAGACATGGGTTTGATCCCTGGGTTGAGAAGATCCCCTGGAGGAGGGCACAGCAACCCACTCCAGTATTCTTGCCTGGAGAATCCCGTGGATGGAGGAGCCTGATGGGCTACAGTCCATGGGATCACAAAGAGTCAGATACAACTGAATCGACTTAGCTACTGTGCTTGAGGGTGAGGCTTCTAGAGAGCTCAGTGGTATCCACGTAATGAAGGGAACTGGGAGCCACAGAAGTTTTGAGCGAGAAAGGGACAAGGTCACATGGGCTTTAAGATGAATCCCCTGGAGCCCACGTGGAGGACAGATCTGGAGGACAAGGAGACACAGGAGGAGGTTGGAGGGCAGTCCGGAGAGGTTGACGCAAACATGAGTAGGAAGAGGCCATTGGCGCGGAAAGCCACAGGTTCAGGTATCTGAGCATTATACAGAATGCAGAGCAGAATGAGGCTCTCCTGGGAGCCAGAGAGTCCTAGGTTTCCAACCCAGAGTAACCGGCTCTGTGACCTTGAGAAACTGACTGTCTGTCTGTCTCTGAGCCTCGAGGTCGTAGTCCGTGACTAGTGTTTCCTCTCCTCCCTTTTCAACAGATAGCTGTTATAATGATCACCCGTAAGGGATGCCCTTTAGGGTCCTGGTGTCCAGTCTCCAGCCCTCTCTCCTAAAGCCGGGAGCTCCAAACCCCGTCAGCATCAGAATCACTTTGGGTCCTTGTTGAAATGCAAGCCCTGGATCTTGCGCCACTTACTGAGTCAGAATCTCGGAAGAGAAGGCATTCTACCACACCACGACTACTACTATGCACATTACATCTAGAAAATCAGTGACTAGAAGTCTTCTGACTTCGCTGTGCTAGTTTAGAATGGCAAGTATGCACTATATATGCCATTTTCCCTCCAAGTTTTTCCATCCAGGATCACTAATCAACGTGGCAATTTGGACCATCACCCCAATACATCCATTAACGTGTGAACTATAATCTGCGTCCATCCCGTAGGCAGAGAGACACTGTCAGCGCTTGTTCTTTTAGTCTAGGCATGACAAACACACTGCATGTGCGTCACCGCATCTGTGTGCTACCGGTAGCAGATATCTCTAATCAAACACTGACCAGCATACCACCGTGTGTGTTGCCACGGCGCGTCTCCGCCTGTGGCAGACATCACTAGTCAAACACCGACTCTGCTTAGCTTGCAAATGTTCAGGTTTAGCCAGAGGGTTCTGTGAGTCTCCCTTGGCTTCTGGGCCTGGAGGACACCACAGTCAGGGGAGGAGTTCACCTGCCCTTGCCCCTGGCTCCCTAAGGTGCAGCCAGAAGTGGAGGAGCTGGAGCCGACGCCTTCGGGACCAGGGCAGCAGGTGGCTGAGAAGAATGAACTAGGACGACTGCAGTACTCACTGGACTATGACTTCCAGACTGGCCAGGTGGGTGTGGAGGTGGAGGGAAGCTTTGAACGGGAGGGCACCAGGAGTTCTAGTGCCTTTTTGGAGGAGGCTTCAGAAGGGAAGCTGAGACTAGGGTCCTCTCATCACTGTCTAGCTGCTGGTGGGCATCGTGCAAGCTGAGGGACTGGCAGCCTTGGACATAGGCGGCTCCTCTGACCCCTACGTGCGGGTCTACCTGCTGCCAGACAAACGGAGGCGGCATGAGACCAGGGTGCATCGGCAGACGCTGAACCCTCACTTTGGGGAGACTTTTGCCTTCAAGGTGAGCTCGTGGCCTCAGGGCTCCGCGCCCAGCAGCCCGTCCCCAGTCTGGAACACTGGCGCCACAGTCCCTTCAGCTTTTATTGGTGGCAGCTACCACCAGCCCTGTGGACTATTCCACCGGGCCCTGCGCTGTCCCTTCGAGAGCAGTGCTGACCCCTGGACTGCTCCGCTGGCCCTTGGGCTGTCCCATTTGGGCTCCGTGGACACCCCCGACTCTCCCTTTGGCCCCCACTGCCCCCGCTCACCGCTTTCCACGTGGGTGTGCTGCGGCTCACTTTGAGCTTTCTCTGCGCCCGCCCCTCACCCAGGTCCCCTACGTGGAGCTGGGGGGCCGGGTCCTGGTCATGGCGGTGTACGACTTCGACCGCTTCTCCCGCAACGACGCCATCGGGGAGGTGCGAGTTCCCATGAGCTCCGTGGACTTGGGCCGGCCAGTGCTGGCCTGGCGCGAGCTGCAGGCGGCACCTCGCGAGGAGGTGAGCGCTCGTGGCCACGCCCCCACGGCTGGGCCCTCCCACCCCAGACCCGGGCCAATCAGCACAGGCGTCCGGGTGGGGGGCGGGCCTCGCCCCGGACCGTACCATTCCGAGCAGAGGGGGCGGGAAGGAAGGTCGCAGAGGGGCTGCGGGAGGAGCCCGGGGTCCGGGGACCGGTCCTTCTTCCTCTCTCAGCAGGAGAAACTAGGAGACATCTGCTTCTCTCTCCGCTATGTCCCCACGGCCGGGAAGCTCACCGTCATCGTCCTGGAGGCCAAAAACCTGAAGAAGATGGACGTGGGAGGGCTGTCAGGTGCGCGGAAGCCGCAAACGACTGCGGTGCTGGGCGGAGCCGGGTCTCAGACTCAGGCTCCCGCAGTTTCTGGGTCCCCGAGGGTCTCACCGGGGAGAGGAAGGTCCAGGCTGCCGTGGACGATTTAGATTCGATTTGGGCACAGAGAGAGGGGGGCCTGAGTGGGGCCTGAGGGGTCTGTGGGCTGTCTCTATGTTGCTCCGAAGAGCCTCGGGCATTCTCCCTGGATTCAGCAGAGTGAGGGGAGCTATAAGATTCCTCCTCCCTCCCCCCAGATCCGTATGTCAAGGTCCACCTGCTGCAGGGCGGCAAAAAGGTGCGGAAGAAGAAAACCACCATCAAGAAGAACACTCTGAACCCCTATTACAACGAGGCCTTCAGCTTTGAGGTGCCCTGTGACCAGGTCCAGGTGAGGGCACAACTATCCACCGCCCCTGCCAGAGCAGCCTTTCCCCTGAGCCCCAGGCCCTTAGAAATGCCCGTTGCTAAGGGAGGAGAGCCTCCTTAGCAGCCCCTAGGAGCCAGGTCTTGGGGGTCTAATTATGTTCTCAGTCTCAGTTTCCCCCATGAGGACCAGGAAGCCCCGCCCACCCAAGCAAGACTGGATGCCCAGCACCCGTAGGAGCTCTGGTTCCTGAGAAAAAGAGACCCGCAACCCTAAGGCCAGGCCCACCCACCCATTTAACAGTCTTGAAGATGTGCCCCCATTAGGACCCTGCACCCTAAGGAACCTTTGAGCAACAGAGGTCCTGAGGGTTTATCTGCTTTAAAACCTGGTCGCAGGAAGACTCCAGTACACTCCTGTAACCATCCAGCAGGGTCCTCACCCCCTCCCTCTCCAAGCTCCAGATGAAGCCTTAGCCCAGGCACCTATGGCACTCAGGAAGGGGGTCTCCTTAGCAATAACTGAGTCCCTCCATGTGCGTCCTTACCCCACTTTCTGTCTCCTCTTCCTCCCCTGCCCACCCCAGAAGGTGCAGGTGGAGCTGACTGTGCTGGACTACGACAAGTTGGGCAAGAACGAGGCCATCGGGAGGGTAGCCGTAGGGGCAGCGGCCGGGGGGGCTGGCCTGAGGCACTGGGCAGACATGCTGGCCAACCCCCGGCGGCCCATTGCCCAGTGGCACTCACTGCGACCCCCTGACCGAGTGAGACCTCCGCCAGCACCCTGATGCCCACCCTCAAGCCCCTGCCCCCAGGCCCCTGCCCAAAGCCATGCCCATGCCCACCTTTAAGGCCAACACCCCCCACTCTACCCGTTCCTGCCTTCTCCCCCATTATGCCAATCATGATAACTTACCAACTACCCCGATACAGCACATACCCAGAAGCCCCAGGGGCCCCTGGGGAAAGGGAGGCAGTCTGGCCTCCCCCCACCCCAGGGTCCCGCCCTCTGCTTTGACAATCAGTGATCCCTTGGCTCCCAATGCCCTTTCCTGCACAGGATCACCCACTTCTGTCCCCAGTCTGATTCCTACACCACTCCTGGGGCCAAATAAACACTCAGCAACTTCACTGGCCTGCACCGATGCTCTTTGATGGGGGTGTGCAGGGGTGGGGGCTGGGAACCCGAGGGGCCCTCCAGGGGTGGGATCACACAAGGACGAGGACAGGGCTGCCCATCCTGGAAACACACACGGAAACTCACCCACCCACTCACCCACCCCTTCATCCATCCACCCTGTCACCAACCCACTCTCCCATTCACTTCTTCATCGGTTCATTCACTCAGCCCTCAAAGCTTCAGTTTCCTCATCTGAAAAAATCGTGATAATGGTAATACCTACTGCATGTTTGCTCTGAGGAGTCAGTGAGAATTCACTTAATTATTCATGAATTTTTCTGCTCCCTTGCCCATGATTTATGTAGATTTTCATACCCATATTTCCCCCCTTCTCTTTTTCCCCTTCCTTTCATCATCTGGGGTGCAGTTTCAACCTCTGGTCAGGGAACTAAGATCTCAGAAGGCATGTGGCATCAGTCAGTCAGTTCAGTGGCTCAGTCGTGTCTGACTCTTTGGGACCCCATGGACCGCAGCCTGCCAGGCGTCCCTGTCCATCACCAACTCCCGAAGCCTACTCAAACTCATCTCCATCGAGTCAGTGATGCCATCCAACCATCTCATCCCCTGTCTTCCCCTTCTTCTTCCACCTTCAATCTTTCCCAGCATCAGGGTCTTTTCCAATGAGTCAGTTCTTCACATCAGGTGGCCAAAATGCCCGCCCCCCCCCAAAAAAAAGAGACACAGCCAAGAGCCAGATCATATAGGTGCTAGGAGATAAACCTAAGGTGCTGGGATTGTGTGTACCTGCAGTGAGGACCCTCAGGAGGTTTTAGAGGGAAGTGGCATGGTTTGGTCTACTTTTAAGATTCCTCTGGCGCCTCTGTGGAGGAAGTGTTTTGGGGAGTGGTAGTGATGAGGATGAAAGGCAGTAAGTCTCCCTGGAGAAAGTCAGCATCTGGGGCTCCAGTGGGCTGAGAGACTAGAACCCCGGAGGGACTCAGCCATCACTTCCTTCCCAGCGCCCAGGACTGTCCTCACCAGGCAGACAGACCCCCATTCAGTCCACCACTCGCCTGCTGACTTCATGTTACCCTTCCCACTTTACAGAGCGGGAAATTAGGGTAACTGACTTGTCTAAATTCATGCAGCTGGGGGAGGAGAGGAGGCAGAGAGCCAGCACTCCGTGGGTGCTGATCCCTGAGTGACTGGTGGGGATGATCTAGAGACGTGTCTCACTAAAGTCCCTGACCTTGTGGGACTCCCAGACAGGTCAACTCATTGCATCGAATTGCAAGGGGGATTCTTAACCACTGGGCCACCAGGGAAGCCCTTACTGCAATTTTTAAATAGAAATCCAAACTCATACAAAAAAGAAATCCAAGATGGAAAAATATTAAAAAATTAATGGCAGGATCTGATCCTTCACTTGGGCCTCTCTGCTCTAGTCTAATCCTGGCCCTGTTCTAATAAAACTTTATTTACAAAAGTAGACAGCCTGTGCTCATGGTTTGCCAATTTCATTTCTTAAACGACTGCATTAAAATAGCATTTTCTTCCTACAGGTACAATAGTTGTAACTAACCTTGAGACCACTGATAATAGTAAAATAAAACAGGAAGTGGTGCATTTTGAGTATGGTCGCTTTTATTTAATGTATTTTACTGAATTTAATTTTTAGTAATTAATTTAGTAAAACTAATTTTTAGTAATGATTGTGTATAACAACCAGGTCACAAAGTTCCCTAAGATTTAGCAACCAGGGGCCAGTGGTGGCTGGTCCCAGCACTTGGCTGTGTTTCCCACCTGGTAAGAGAAATCCTGGGTGGTAGGGCCAGGGTGAGAGGGAAAATGGGGACACAGAAGTGTACAGTTTGAGGTCTAGTTCACCTCAGTTTTTAACTTGTGTTTATCAAGATTCGGTTCCTCTGTCTAAATGTTGGATTGGTCCAGGCCTCCGGCTTCCAGAAATTTGGACCGCTCCAGGCGCCGTCCCAGCCTCTCCTGGCCCCGCCCATTCGCCAGCTCTGTTGTCATGACGACCGCGTCCTCAAGCCATCACGCCCGCAAGCCCGCAAGCCCGGTGGTCGTCGGTCAGCGCTTCCACTGGCCAAAAGTTCGCAGCCGGCAGGTCTCGCTCACTCTGATTGGCCAGTTGATCGCGGCGGTGCCAACCTGCACACTCCCATTGGCCGAATGATTGAAAAGGGCGGGGACTATGGGCAGCAGTTGAAGAGGACCCTTTGGACCTTAGCGCAGCCCCGAGCAGGGAGGAAGGGAGTGTCTCGGGTTATTTGGAAGGATAAAGGTGAGGCGGGTGTGGAAGGGGCGAGAAGTCGGGGCAGGTGCGAGGGGAAAGGGTGGGCAACGGAGACTCGATGTTTGGGGATTCCCAGGTTGTCCGGAGCGCACGGCTATGACTACGCCGGCAGGCTCGGGCACGGGCTTTGGCTCTGTGTCCTGGTGGGGCCTGTCCCCGGCAGTGGACCTGCAGGCTGAGGGTGAGTTCCCCGCTCAGGATCACAAATCTTGCGACGCAGCCGCTGCCTTCACAGCCAGGCAGACAGAGCGCTAACGTTCTCGGGCGCTCCAAGGGCGCCCTCGCCCAGTGGGCAGCCTAGATGCCTCTGTGGACTCCGAGTTCCGGAACGCTTAGAGGCACAGCTCCGGTTGAAACCTAGGCCAGGGGTGCAAGTCCTGCTGAGGGTGGCTGCAGGGGACGCTCTCCAGGCCGCAAACTCCAGCCTGCTATCATCTTATCAGGTCCTCCTGTGGATCCAGATTCTCAGGCCGAGAACCCCGAGCTAAATGTCCTGCTGTTGGGTTCAGTGGATGGGCGGCACTTGCTACGGACCTTGGCCCGGGCAGCTCTCTGGCCTCGAAGGAGGTTCCACGTGAGCTGGGATTATGGGGTCTTGGAAGGAGGAGGATGAAGATGAGAGTCCAATTTCCTGAGTCCTTGAGGGAGGAGGGAGCTGGGGACCCAGACTCCCCCCTGGGGAAGGATGGGGCTGGAGTTGGGGGCTCCTGGGTTGAAGTGGGGGAAAGTGTCTAAAGATGGGGCCTCCTGAGTAGTGACGGAAAGGAGGGTTCTGAGTGCCCACGTTTCTGTGATTGAAAGAGCAGGACTGGTGCACAAGTCTCCGGGGTCCTGTGGAAGGAGGGGGCTGAGATTTTCGACTCCTGGGTTTGCTGGGAGCCAGGGACACAGATCTCAGAATTGTTCTTCCCTGCCCATCCTTTTAGTTTTATGTGCTGGAGAATAATCTGGAAGCTGTAGCCCGACACATACTGATCTTCAGCCTAGCCCTGGAGGATCCTGAGAAGATGGGGCTGCAAGGTCAGCAGAGACCCGCCATCTGGCCCCCAGCCCCTTACCCCTCCCCGCAGGAGTTCTGGCATTCCAATGGTGAAATTAAGCACGTTGCACATTGTTCCCTATTCTATGTCTTGCTCACTCACTTGGTAGCCCTTACAGCCTCAGCTCTTCCTACCTTTGAAATGGGGCTAAAAAGGCAGCTTCTGAGAATCATTCAGAGAATTCCAGGAGATAATCCACATAAAACTCTCAGAACTGTGCTTAACACAGTGTAAGCATTCAAAACCTCCTGATGAGGGAGAAGCCCAAAAGAGATCCAGGGAGTTCCTGAGAGGTCATGAGTCCCCCGGATGTGGGGACCATTTGGCTGAGCTGAGCTCTGTCTTACCCAAAGCCTCCCTCAGGCTTGAGTCTCCCCTAGTGAGAGGTATGAACCCCAGGGAATCTGCCTGGAGGAGGCATCCTTGGAAGTGAGACTATAACGAGGAAAGGGGAGGAGGAGGATTTGAGTGGGAAATTGACTGTTTTCCAGTAATAAAAACTTCAGCTTGGTGCCTAGAGCCAATTGATCCCCCCTAGACTCAGGCAGGCTGTGTTCAAATTCGACTCTGCTTGCTGTGTGACCTTGGGCTAGTGTCTATCCCTTTCAGGGCTTCTGTTTCTACATTTATAAAATGAAGATCCTAAAAGTTCTTCCGCCATAGAATTCTTATAAGAGTTTAATGAAAAAAAAAAAAAAAGCATGGCGCCTGGCTTATGATATAGACTCCACACATATTAGCGATTATTGTTACCATGATTAAGGATGGTAGGTGTCATTAACAGCCCAGGGCTTTCAGAAGACATTGTACAGATTTCTTAATGCATCTTGTAAAGGCTCTTAAACTAGAACTTATCTAACCTAACTAAAAGTATATCGTTCTCTCTTATAAGGTTCTTAAACAACTAAGTTCAGTTCAGTTCAGTTCAGTTGCTCAGTCGTGTCTGACTCTCTGCAACCCCATGAATCGCAGCACACCAGGCCTCCCTGTACATCACCATCTCCCAGAGTTCACTCAGACTCACGTCCATCGAGTCCGTGATGCCATCCAGCCATCTCATCCTCAGTCATCCCCTACTCCTCCTGCCCCCAATCTCTCCCAGCATCAGAGTCTTTTCCAATGAGCCAGCTCTTCGCATGAGGTGGCCAAAGTACTGGAGCTTCAGCTTTAGCATCATTCCTTCCAAAGAAATCCCAGGGTTGATCTCCCTCAGAATGGACTGGTTGGATCTCCTTGCAGTCCAAGGGACTCTCAAGAGTCTTCTCCAACACCACAGTTCAAAAGCATCAATTCTTCGGTGCTCAGCCTTCTTCACAGTCCAACTCTCACATCCATACATGACTACTGGAAAAACCATAGCCTTGACTAGATGGACCTGAGTTGGCAAACTAATGTCTCTGCTTTTGAATATACTATCTAGGTTGGTCATAACTTTTCTTCCAAGGAGTGTCTTTTAATTTCATGGCTGCAGTAACCATCTGCAGTGATTTTGGAGCCCCCCAAAATAAAGTCTGACACTGTTTCTACTGTTTCCCCATCTATTTCCCATGAAGTGATGGGACCAGATGCCATGATCTTCATTTTCTGAATGTTGAGCTTTAAGCCAACTTTTTCGCTCTCCTCTTTCACTTTCATCAAGAGGCTTTTTAGCTCCTCTTCACTTTCTGCCATAAGGTGGTGTCATCTGCATATCTGAGGTTATTGATATTTCTGCCGGCAACCTTGACTCCAGCTTGTGTTTCTTCCAGTCCAGCGTTTCTCATGATGTACTCTGCATAGAAGTTAAATAAGCAGGGTGACAATATACAGCCTTGACGTACTCCTTTTCCTATTTGGAACCAGTCTGTTGTTCCATGTCCAGTTCTAACTGTTGCTTCCTGACCTGCTGCTACTAAGTCGCTTCAGTCGTGTCCGACTCTGTGCGACCCCATAGACGGCAGCCCGCCAAGCTCCCCCATCCCTGGGATTCTCCAGGCAAGAACACTGAAGTGGGTTGCCATTTCCTTCTTCAGTGCATAAAAGTGAAAGTGAAGTGGCTCAGTCGTGTCTGACTCTTAGTGACCCCATGGACTGCAGCCCACCAGGCTATTCTGTCCATGGGATTTTCCAGGCAAGAGGACTGGAGTGGGGTGCCATTGCCTTCTCCGGTCTTAGTCGTGTCCAACTGTTTGCAACGCTATGGACTGTAGCCTGCCAGTCTCCTGTGTCTGTGAGATTTCCCAAGCAAGAATATTGGAGGCGTTTGCCATTCCCTTCTCCAGGGGATCTTCCTGATCCAGGGATCATCGAACCCTGGTCTCCTGCATTAGCAGGCAGATTCTTTCCTGCTGAGCCACCGGGAAGCCCTAGTTCTGTCTTACAAGATTCTGCTAACACACACAAATCTTCATCTCCATCTCTAGATAACCTTTTTTTTTTTAACCTTTCCTTTCGTAAGGCAAGAGAAACTTGAGCAGGAAATTCAGGATTGGGGTTACCTGCGGGGCGGGGGCGTAGGAATAGGCGAGGAGACCCGGGTGAGGTGCGAGTTACTCTTCATGTTTCAGCTTTTGGGATGGATGGGGAACTTGCCTGGGTTCGCCATGTTCATTACACGACTGTGGGAGAATACCATCTCTATAAACTGGTGTCGCCGTCACGGATCTCACGTGTGGACTCACCCCTCTTCTCCCTCCATTATTTTCTCCCTACTCCCCGCAGAGAGGAGCGAGACCTTCCTGGAGGTGTGGGGGAACGCGTTGCTGCGCCCCCCGGTGGCCGCCTTCGTGCGTGCCCAGGCCGGCCGCCTGGCTCACCTGGTGCCGGAGCCCGACCGCCTGGCGGAGCAGCTGCCCTGGCTCAGCCTGGCCGCCCTCAAGGTGCCTCCGCGTGGCCTCCGACCGTCCCCGCCGGGGACCCGGGTGGCGGCTGGGCTGTCCAACAGGGTCTGCGTGGATGGAGCGGCCTGAGGGCTCCCCGGCTCCCACCGGGCCAAATGGCCCAGGGGGTGGCCTCTGCTCTCGCAGCCTCGGTCCCTTCAGCGGAGAGCTGCGAGAATCGTTCCCCACGCCCCGCTGGGGAAGGGAGGGTCAGGGGGAGACGCCACGGTCCCTGCAGCCCCCTCTCCCTCGTTCTCCCCCACACCGGCCTGGCCGCGCAGTTCCGCGAACGCGACGCCCTGGAGGCCGTGTTCCGTTTCTGGGCCGGAGGGGAGAAGGGGCCGGAGGCTTTCCCCATGAGCCGCCTGTGGGACTCGAGGCTGCGCCAGTACCTGGGCTCCCGGTACGACGCGCGGCACGGCGTCAGCGACTGGGACCTGCACATGAAGCTTCACGACCGCGGGGTGAGGGCTGCGGGCGGGGCTGGGGTCCCGGCCCCGGGGGTGGAGGAGGCGGGGCTGGGGTCCCGGTCCCGGGGTTGGAGGAGGCGGGGCTGGGGTCCCGGCCCCGGGGTTGGAGGAGGCGGGGCTGGAGTCCCCCGTCCCGGGGGTGGAGGAGGCGGGGCTGGGGTCCCGGCCCCGGGGGTGGAGGAGGCGGGGCTGGGGTCCCGGCCCCGGGGGTGGAGGAGGCGGGGCTGGGGTCCCCTGTCCCGGGGGTGGAGGAGGCGGGGCTGGGGTCCCCTGTCCTGGGGGAGGAGGAGGAAGGGCTGGGGTCCCGGTCCTGGGGGTGCAGGAAGCGAGGCTGGGGTCTCGGGTCCCGGGGGTGGAGGAGGCGGGGCTGGGGCCGGTAAGTTTCACAGAGGCCTCTTTCCTCGCTCCCCGCTCTTTCCAGGCCCGAGTCATCCATACCCGCGAGTTCAGGCGCTGGAGGGACACGGGCGTTGCCTTTGAACTCAGAGACTCCAGCGCCTATCACGTGCCCAACCGGACCCTGGCGTCCGGTCGCCTCCTGAGCCACGTGCGTGCGCCCTGGCTGCTGCTGATTCTCGCGGCTGGCGAGCCCCAGAATCCGAGTTCCCCAACATTATCCTCTCTCTCTGCTTTCCCAGCGCGGGGAGCGCGTGGCAGCGCGCGGGTATTGGGGGGACATCGCCACGGGGCCCTTCGTGGCCTTCGGCATCGAAGCGGACGACGAGACCCTCCTGAGGACCAGCAACGGGCAACCAGTCAAGGTTTGAGGCTGGAGGTGCTGGGGCCCGAGAAGGTACGCGAGGCCCCGCCCTGCCGCCCGGGCCCCGCCCCCGCCTCCAGCCGCCCCACCCGCCGCCCGGGCCCCGCCCCTTGCTACATCCACGTGACAGCCCCACCCCCTCTACTTCCCAGGCCCGGTCTGGAAATCTAAGTGCGTCCGCCAGATACCTGCTCTGGGGGTGGGGGCGTGGGAAGGGGAGCGTTCTCTAGGCCTCTCCGTGCCACCGCGGCCCTGAGGTCCTAGCTCAGCGTCTGGCCACGCCCCTTCTACCCCCAAAGACCGCATGCGAGATCACCGAGCACAACGTGGCGGAGCTCTTCCGAGAGATGGCCGCCTGGGGGCACCCGAGAGCCGCCGAGGGGGACCCGGAGCAGGTGCAGGGCGGCGGCGAGGGAAGCCTGGAGCCCGGTAAGCCGCGGACCCGGGCTGTTCCCTTGAGGTGGCAAGCGGGGCTGAGGCGCTCACATCTGGGGGAGAGCGGGACCCGGACCCTCGTCCCAGGCTTCAGGCTCCGGGTATTTGAAGTACAAGTATGGACCGGTACGGTGTCTAAAGCCTGGACAAGTGACCTCCCCTTCCCAACATCCTGTCTGTTTTTCACTCTTCTCTTTGAATTTCTCTCCCTTTTCCAACTCTTGACACCGTCCTTACCATTCTGAATTCCATTAGCAGAATTAGCAGAATTGTGATCCCACGTGCAGATATTCAGGAGGCTGAGAACATTTTAACGAGGTTCTACGTTTCAGATTATACAGCTGGAGAACCCCCCGACCCCAAATCTGGTCGTGCCTCCGTCTACCCATTACCTAGGTTGGCCCTCCCGGGTGAATTAATGACTTGTGTGGCCATGGGTCACCCACTTTCTTTTCTTCTCGTGAATCTCAGTTGCCTAGTCTGTAAAATGGGTTTCTGCCTGCCAGACCAGTCTTCCCAGAATTTTCCAGGGATCTACCCAAGAGAAAGGAAGACAAAAGGCCTGAAGACGAACGAGGAGAGTCATCTCCAAGCTTCAAGTGTCTGCCTAACCCTGCTAGTCTTCCCTTCCCCGGCAGCCCCTGCCCTGGAGCCCTTCACTGTCCACTTCCTGCCCCTTGATTCTGCCCACACCCTCCACCACAAGAGCTGCTACAAGGGACAGTTCCAGCTCCTCTACGTGGCCTGTGGGTAAGAGGACCTGGGAGGCGCCCAGATCTTCCTCACCCAACCCCTCCTCCCTCAGACCCAGGAATCTAGGCCCTCAGACCCTCCTCAATCAGTGTCCAGGTCCTCAGCCTCCCTTCTTCTCTCAGAACCTCAAAGTCCGAGCCTCAGCCTTCCCCTTTTCTCTCCACAGGATGGTCCATCTTCTCAGCCCAGAGCTGGGGGCCTGCGTGGCTCCCAGAGGACGCCTGATTGTCGAATTAGCCCAGTGAGCCAGCAGAGGGCAGGGCGGGCAACTTCCAGGCCAGGGGCGGAAAGCGGGGCCCCCTAACCCGCCGCTTCCTGGTTCCAGGTTCCTAGTGGACCTGCGGCAGGAACAGCTGCAGGCGTTCTCCAGCCGGGTCGGGGAGCTAGCACAAGCGGCTGGATTCGTCCCACAGTTGGGGGGCAAGCCCTCGGACACCTTCGCGCGCTTCTACAAGGCCGGGGACTCAGCTCCCGGCCACGAGGACCAGGCTGTGGAATCTGGGACTCCGCCCCCTGAAGTCCTGGCCCCGCCCCTTGAGGCAACCGACTGGCCCTCTGAGGACCGGACCCAGCCCCTTGAACCGGAGACCCTACCCTCTGAATCCCTCAAACTGACCTCAGAGTCTCAGGCTTCACTCTTGGAGGCTTCAGTTCTGCCCACAGGGAGTCAGGCCCCCAAATCAGAGAATCAGAATGTTCCTCCAGAGACCAAGTCCCGCATCCCCGACCTCTAAACTCCGGTCATAGAAGGAGAACACGCCTCTAGAATACTCTCGGCAGTCTCACTCGGCGCCAGCGGTGTCGCTAGCATTTCGGATTCCATTCCTGGGATTCTGTATTTATTCCTAGAATTCTAGACTGTTCTCTTGAGTTCTGCCTTTCACTCCCAGACTCTGAAAACAGCCTGGAGATCTAGCCCTGGGGCTCTGCTCAGGCCCTCTGCGTGGTCCCCTCGTCTCCAGGCGTCCCATTCCTAACTGGGGGCTGGGGTGTCGCCTCTCACAGGCTGGTCTGCCCTCAGGTGGGCCAAGTAAAGAGAGCCAAGAACTCTTCTCCAGGTGTCCGTGTCTTTCCTGCCCTCAGTCTGTCGCCAAGAATGGGAGAGGGAGGGGGTGTGGGGGGGTGAGCAAGAGGTGAATTTTTATGTGCTACCTGCTGAAGCATATTAAAAAGCAGAGACATTACTTTGCCAACAAAGGTCCGTCTAGTTAAGGCTATGGTTTTTCCAGTAGTCATGTATGGATGTGAGAGTTGGACTCAGCTTGAAGAATTGATACTTCTGAACTGTGATATTGGAGAAGACTCTTGGGAGTCCCTTGGGTTGCAACCAGTCCATCCTAAAGGAAATCAGTCCTGAATATTCATTGAAAGGATTGATGTTGAAGCTGAAACTCCAATACTTTGGCCACCTGATGCGAAGAGCTGACTCATTTGAAAAGATCCTGATGCTGTGAAAGATTGAAGGCCGGAGGAAGAAGGGGGCGACAGAGGATGAGATGGTTGGATGGCATCACCAACTCAAGGGACATGTGTTGAGTAAACTCCGGGAGTTGGTGATGGACTGGTGTGCTGCAGTCCATGGGGTCGCAAAGAGTCGGACACGACTGAGTGAATGAACTGCTGAAAGCCTGGGCACCCCACACCTGTATCCTCAAGTGAATCAGCAAACTGTACTGATTGGGTAACAGGTTTGGGTCACTGAGACTGAGCATAACACGGTGAGGAAGTTCCAGCCCTCAAGGCGACTGCAGTTTAGTGAAGGGGCGGGGCCTAGACTCCTGGGTCTGAGGGAGGAGCGCTGGGGGTCTGGACCCCCAGGTCTGAGGGAGGAGGGGTGGGGGGCCTGGACCCCCGGGTCTGAGGGAGGAGGGGTGGGGGGCCTGGACCCCCAGGTCTGAGGGAGGAGGGGTGGGGGTCCTGGAGCCCCAGGTCTGAGGGAGGAGGGGCGGGGGGCCTGGACCCCTGGGTCTGAAGGAGGAGGGGTGGGGGTCCTGGAGCCCCAGGTCTGAGGGAGGAAGGGTGCGGGGCCTGGACCCCCAGGTCTGAGGGAGGAGGGGTGGGGGGCCTGGACCCCTGGGTCTGAAGGAGGAGGGGTGGGGGGCCTGGACCCCTGGATTTGAGGGAGAAGGGGCTGGACTCCCAGGCCACCAAGGTGAAGGGGTGATCCAGCTGGAGCATGGCCCGCCCCACCCCTCACGCGCCCCGTTATCTCGAATCCTGGGCAGGGGGAGGAGGGGGCAGCAGTATATTTAGTCTCCGTCCTCGCCCTTTATCTCAGTGTCCTCAGTGAGGTTTGAGCAGACGGGACGAGACAAGTCCCAGGGACCTTCAAGGTCACTCCGGACGCTCCCTCCCTGACCCTCCAAGAGCTCCTTGCCCCCAGGGTTCTGCCTCCCTCAGCTCCTGGCCTGAGACCCAGCATGGCGGACCGGTGAGTGAGGACTGGTAACCTGGGCTCTTGAGGCCGGAGGTGGGTGGGGGGTTATCTCCCGGGTCCCTGTGAGGAGTGAGAGTTGAGAGCCTGGACTCCACTCTGAGAAGGAAGGTAAGGACAGGAAACCCGGGTGTCCGAATGAGGTGAGAGTTTGGGACTCCAACCCCTAGGAGCCGAGAATGGGGAGCTGGTAGGCCGGAACTGGGGTCAGAAGGGCCTATGGGGTCCCTGGGGACACGGACTAGACAGGACCCAGGCCCACCAGTAACCAGCTTTCTTGGTTTCTCTCCCTCCAGGAGCGGCAGCAGTACGGTGAGAGCGGGCGTGGGCTGGCCCCGCGTGCCCGGGGAGGGGGCTGCGGGAAGGGCTCTAGGGAGAGAGACTGCAGCCCTGGAGGACGGCACGGAGACGGGTTGGGGAGGCGGGGTCCCCGTGGTGACTCAGCTCCGTTCCCCCAACCCCAGGCGGGGGACTCGGTCCCCGCGCCCCCTCCTGTCCGACGCCGCTCGTCAGCCAACTACCGCGCCTACGCCACGGAGCCGCACGCCAAGGTGAGGTCGGGGGGCCAGCGAGGGCGCGGGGCCGGTCGGGGGGCGCCTTGCAGGGTTTAGATTCAGGTTCTTAGGGCACTGGCGTCCTGGGGGCCGGGGCGGAGCCAGGGCCCTCATGGGACTTTGGTTGTGGGCGGAGCCCAAGAGGCGTAAGGCCTTTATGGGACGGGCTTAGCAGAGAGCCGATGTCTGATTGGTGCGAGCTTGCCTATGGGCGGAGTCCCGCCGCCTCCGCACCTGAGAACGCTTAGAGACGGTGGGCGGAGCCTAGCTATAGGCCCCAGATTGGTGGATGGGGATGAGGGGCGTGGCTTCCCGCGGGCTGGAGTTGGAGGAGGGACTTGACTTGAGGGGGCGGGATGCTGATACTCCTCCCGCCGTCCTCCTTCGGATCTTCCTCCCTCATCCTTCCTTGCTGTCTTACCCCGGCAGAAAAAGTCTAAGATCTCCGCCTCCAGAAAACTGCAGCTGAAGGTACGGATGAGCCCGCGGAAAAGCTAGGTGTCTTCAGGGGGCGGGTCTTGGACGTTGGGGTGGGGCTTCGGGTGAGCGACTGGGCGGGGCCTGGAAAGTTTGGCAGCGGGATGGCCCTGCCAGGGAGGGCTGGGGCCCGGGAATGATGGACATCAACCTGGAGGAGGCAGGTCTCTGGAAGCCGGCGTGGGATTAGAGGGCGGGGCCGGGTGAGGGTGACTACCCCGCAGCGTCCTCATCCCAGTACTGGGCCGCGGTTCCCGGCACCCCCTCCCTAGACCCTGATGCTGCAGATTGCGAAGCAGGAACTGGAGCGGGAGGCCGAGGAGCGTCGAGGAGAGAAGGGGCGCGCTCTGAGCACACGGTGCCAGCCCCTGGAGTTGGCCGGGCTGGGCTTCGCGGAGCTCCAGGTACTGGTTCTAACCAGGGACTCCGGCCCGGCCTAGGCTCCCAGGTTCCTAGTATCCGATCTTGCGTCCCCTGGGACTCAGGGGTATACTTACGATGCCCCCACTCTTCTGCTCAGGACCTTCGGGCCCAATTTGCCAATTCTCACCCTTAGGAGTTCAGAAATGTGGCCCCCAGCTGCCTACAACCTCAAAACGCAGAGACTGGTTCCTCCAGCCCAATTCCAGTCCAGATTCTCAGAACCTCTGACTTTAGAACCTCTAAAGTTCCCCAGGGTCTGACTTCAATCTACTCCTCCAGGTCCCCAACCCCTCCTCCTTCAGACCCAGGAGTCCAAACCCTGGGGTTTCTCCTCACTACACACACCGCATTCCTCCACCAGGACTTGTGCCGAGAGCTCCACGCCCGAGTGGACAAGGTGGATGAGGAGAGATACGATGTGGAGGCGAAAGTCACTAAGAACATCACTGAGGTGGGAGGCACTGGGCAGCCTGGGTCCCTTCGGGGTAGTGTGGGATGCCTCAGGCTCTGGTCTCAGCCTGGCCCCTTGCAGCTGCTTACAGCTGCAGACACCAGGAGACGCAGGACAACTCTGTGAACCTGGCAGGGAGGGGCCAGAAGGATGAGCACAATAGAGTCAGGGATGAGCACAAAAGCCAGGAGGGGACAAAGCAGGAAATATGTTTGTGAACATTTGTGGCTGGAGCCTCAAGTGTTGGTAAGTCAGCTCAAGTGTGGGCCAGGGACCTGTGAGATGCATGTAACTGGACTGGGATGTGTCGGTGGCTTTCAGAGATGAGGCCAAGGCAAATTGGGTATCCAATTACAGGATGGGGAGCTTGGATTTCATCCTGAAGGTGGTAGAAGCCTGAACTAGGGAGAGCCTGGCTAGGGATAGGAGAGAAGTGTAGGGTGGAGAAGTGAGGTAAGCAGGAAGAGGAGGGGGGTCTCCACCTCCCTTTATGGCTTCACCCAGATCGCAGATCTGAACCAGAAGATCTTTGACCTTCGGGGCAAGTTTAAGCGGCCCACTCTGCGTAGAGTGCGGATCTCTGCAGATGCTATGATGCAGGCACTGCTGGGCGCCAGGGCTAAGGAGACCTTGGACCTGAGGGCCCACCTCAAGCAGGTGAAGAAGGAGGACACGGAGAAGGTGAGTGTGGCTCAGTCCAGGAAAGGGGGTGCTTAGGGGAGGAGATAGTGGGCAGCAATCCTAGGACCCAGCCTGAGGGCGGGTGACATTTGGAGTTGTGGGGAGAAGTATCTGGTAAGGGTCCTCCACAGGAAGTCTAAGAGGGGCACAGGAAATGCAAGAGTAAGATAGGATGTAGAAGAGAAAGACAGGGAGTGCGTTAGGGAGAAGGGAAGTGGCGAAGAAGCAGGAGGTACATGAGGGAGACAGGAAGTCCAAGAGGTAGACAGGAAGTACATGAGTGAGAGAGGAAGTGCAGGAGGGAGACAGGAAGTGCAGGAGGGAGACAGGAAGTGCAGGGAGACAGGAAGTGCAGGAGGGAGACAGGAAGTACATGAGTGAGAGAGGAAGTGCAGGAGGGAGACAGGAAGTGCAGGAGGGAGACAGGAAGTGGAGGGAGACAGGAAGTGCAGGAGGGAGACAGGAAGTACATGAGTGAGAGAGGAAGTGCAGGAGGGAGACAGGAAGTGGGGCATATTGGAAAGGATTGTCTGAGGGGACAAGAAGTATTCCAGAACCAGACCCTGGAATGGGCATCTGGAACAAGTGACCCAGCGGGCGGGAGGGCAAGTGGAAGACATGCTAACCTCTGACCCACCCCCTCAGGAAAACCGAGAGGTAGGAGACTGGCGCAAGAACATCGACGCGTTGAGTGGAATGGAAGGCCGCAAGAAGAAGTTTGAGGGCTGAGCTGGCTGCCCACTGCCCTGACCCTGGCCTAGAGGATGACCCCGAGGAATAAAGCTTCTCTCTGAGCTGGGGGTGGCTGTCTGTCTACTCCTGGGGGCGGGGCGGGCGGTTAGGTGTGAGAGAGGCTGGAGGAATCGGGGCGGGAGTGGTACCAGAGCACAGCAGGAGCAGAGTTGGGTCTCCACGTGGGAGGACACAGAGGTGCCGAGACCAAGGAGACCAGGGCCCGGAGACAGATACCCAGAGGCACAGACAGATGGAGTCAGCGGCACAGCCAGAGAGAGGCAGGCAGAGCCCCAAAGGCACAGGGGAAATAGACGCGCAGGAAGAAGTGCGCAGAAAGAGGGGATAGAGAGACAGATATACACAGTGAGACAGAGATGGGCTTACCTCGGAAGAGAGAAATAAGGACCCACAGAGAGAGACACAAAGAGGCCACACACATACACGCACGCACAAGAGCTGGGAAGCTAAAGACAGACACACAGCTGAAGACAAGGGGCTTCCTTGCTGGTCCAGTGGCTAACACGCTGTGCCCTCAATGAAGAGGGCGCAGTTCAATCCCTGGTCAGGGGACTAGATCAGGGGACTGAGGGCAGTCATACACATAAATTAAAAGAAGAGGAAGAAGACAGGAGCTGAGTCACGGACAAGTACAGGGAGACCTGTGGGACACAGACACCCCCAGACGGACACAGACACCCACAGACACAGGCTGGAGTGCAGAGACACCCACAGACGAACACAGATATCCCCAGACACAGGCTGGAGTGCAGAGACACCCCAAGACAGACACACACCCACAGACGGACACAGACACCCCCAGACACAGGCTGGAGTGCAGAGACACCCACAGACGAACACAGACACCTCCAGACACAGGCTGGAGTGCAGAGACACCCCCAGACGGACACAGACACCCACAGACACAGGCTGGAGTGCAGAGACACCCAGAGACGGACACAGACACCCCCAGACACAGGCTGGAGTGCAGAGACACCCCCAGACGGACACAGACACCCACAGACGGACACAGACACCCCCAGACACAGGCTGGAGTGCAGACACCCCCAGACACAGGCTGGAGTGCAGAGACACCCCCAGACGGACACAGACACCCCCAGACGGACACAGACACCCCCAGACACAGGCTGGAGTGCAGAGACACCCACAGACGGACACAGAGAGGCTGGAGTGCAGAGACACCCCCAGACGGACACACACCCACAGACACAGGCTGGAGTGCAGAGACACCTCAAGACGGACACAGACACCCACAGACGGACACAGACACCCACAGACGGACACAGACACCCCCAGACACAGGCTGGAGTGCAGAGACACCCACAGACGGACACAGAGAGGCTGGAGTGCAGAGACACCCACAGACACAGGCTGGAGTGCAGAGACACCCAGAGAAACGCAGAGAGAAGAACCAGCAGACAGAGTGAAGAATTCAGAGACACAGAGGTGCGGAGAGAGGCGGAAGAGAGCCCCAGAGTCAACCCCCGAGAAATAGGGAGACAGAGGCACTGCGAAGCCCAGAGGAACCCCTAGAGTTCAAGGTCGCGGCTCGCCTGGGAAAGGGGAGGGGGATACCAAAAAAGATCAGTGTCAGATGGAGGTTGGGGGGGTGAGGCCCCGCAGAGTCGGGCACCGCCCTCCCCCACCCCCTCACACACCTGCTGCCCCGCTTTAGCGCCTGTTGTCACCAGTGTGGAATCCCGGTGGCAGACAAAGGGATGGGGGTGGGGAGGGGGGACAGAGGTGGGGAGAAGCTGAGACGGACCCACACAGACCAACATAGGTGGAGAGTCACGGACACAGAGAGACAGACAAGAAACTGTGTATGTGAGGTGACTGCCCAGAGAGAGACAGACAGAAAGGGCCCCTTTCATGGAGGAGTAAAATCTCCCTTGGACTCCTTTCGTCAGTGAACCTCTTCCAAGGACCGACTGTAGGGCTGAGCCCAGTGGCTTCAGAGCACGGGGTGCCGGGGCCCTGGGAGGTGAGGAGTCCGAGGGTGACCTGACCCAGCCCGGAGTTCCTGGACAATGCTTTTGGGATGAGGGAGAGGCCTTGGAACGGCCAGGAGGTGCCTGGAACCCTAAAGTGGAGCCAAAGCGGGGGGTGGGGGTGGGGGCGGGCAGGGCCACCTCAGAGCTGGGCTGAGACTTTGAGGAAAGGAATCCTCTCCCCCTTCCCCCTCCCTGGGGCGGGGCTCAACCTCTGGCTATAAACCGGGGTGCTTCAGCCTGCACAGCAAGATTTCTCCCCACCACTCTCTCACACCTCTGCTGACCCAGACTCAGGTAACAGCCCCCCGCGATCTCCAGGGGTGTCCTCGGGGGAGGGGGCAGAGGGATGGGAGGCATGAGAGGTGAGGAGAGGCATGGAGGCACATCTGGGAATGCGGGGGGCCAGGCTCCCGGGACTGGGGATGGTGGGGCAATGTATGAGGATTTGGGGGTCATAGAATCTAGGGGTGCCCGTGTTTGGGTATCCCAGAATAGAACACCTTAGGGCCTTGGAACTCTGAGTCCGAGGGAATCTCAGAAATTGAGAGTCCCTGAGCTTGGACGGCAGACAGTCTGAGTGTCAGGACTGGGGGTCGGTGTCTGTGGATTTAGGGCTTAAAATCACAGAATCTGAGGCCTCATGGCTGGAGGTAATATAATCTGTAGTGTCATATTGGGGGTAGCAGCAATCAGGCCTCTGAATTTGGGTGTACAGATTTTTGGGGTCTCATAATCTTGAGGTTTCAGAATTTAGGTCAAGACCTAAGGGATCAAGATTTTAGAGTGTCTGGGCTCACAACCTGCAGGATCCACAGTTGGGGGCAGGGGTCTCAGAATCTGGAGATGAAAGGACTTGCTGGTTTTCAGAATTCGTCAGTTAGGATCTGTGTGTATTGGGGTTTGGGGAGGTCTCACCTGGGCACCTTGGGGATTTCAGAGATGGGGGTGCTAGTATTCAGGGCTCAGGATGAGGCCTGGGGACAGAAGCTGCTCTTGTGTGTCACTGCCCCCTCCGTGGCAGTGGATGAAGGTGAAAGGAGGTGACAGGTGGGCAGATAACCCGCCAAAGGGGAGGGGGCCCTGGGAGTGGGAGAGGACAGCGGGGGTGATTAATTCTCCCGGAACCCCCACCCCCGCCCCGCCCTCGGATACTTCTCAGGAGATGTCCTCTGTGTCACCCGATGTGACATCCCCCCAAAATAGACCCAGGGGGCGGGGCAGCTATTGTCTTCAGGCCACTGTCCCTTCCCAAATACCTTCTCCTAATCCAGACCCAGATCAGGTTCCCACGGACTTGTCATAAGACAAAAGGGGACAGCTGTGGAGAGGGGCGGGGCTGCAGCCAGGCTCGGCCCCACCTTACCCTCAGTGCCCGGATCACCGGATCAGTAGTTTGAGGAGGTGGGGGGCCAACCCCTCCTCCCTCAGACCCGGGGGTCCAGGCCCCCGGCCCCTCCTCCTCAGACCCAGGAGTCCAGGTCCCCGGTCCCTCCCCCTTCAGACCCGGGGGTCCAGGCCCCCGGCCCCTCCTCCCCAGAGCCAGGGTCCAGGTCCCCGGCCCCTCCTCCCCAGAGCCAAGGTCCAGGCCCCCGGCCCCTCCTCCTCAGACCCAGGAGTCCAGGCCCCCAGCCCCTCCCCCCTCAGACCCTGGGGTCCGGGTCCCCGGGCCCTCCTCCCCAGAGCCAGGGTCCAGGTCCCCGGCCCCTCCTCCCCAGAGCCAAGGTCCAGGCCCCCGGCCCCTCCTCCTCAGACCCAGGAGTCCAGGCCCCCAGCCCCTCCCTCCTCAGACCCTGGGGTCCGGGTCCCCGGGCCCTCCTCCCCAGAGCCAGGGTCCAGGCCCCCGGCCCCTCCTCCCCAGAGCCAAGGTCCAGGCCCCCGGCCCCTCCTCCCCAGAGCCAGGGTCCAGGTCCCCGGCCCCTCCTCCCCAGAGCCAAGGTCCAGGCCCCGGGCCCCTCCTCCTCAGACCCAGGAGTCCAGGCCCCTGGCCCCTCCCCCCTCAGGCCCGGGGGTCCAGCCCCCCAGCCCCCCGCCCTTCTGGACCGCACCCCATTCGGCCTGTTTTCTGCTGTCCGTAGGTCACACCAGGACCCCAGGATGTCGGACGCCGAAGAGCAGGAATATGAAGAGTGAGTGATGCCGGCGGGAGGGCTGGGGGCCTGGAGCGGCGGAGGCCCCTCCCGCCTCCAAGGCTCCTAATTCCCTCCCTCCCTCTTTCCTTCCCCCGGGTCCTCAGGGAGCAGCCTGAAGGTGAGTGGGGCGCGGGCTAGCCTTGGCGGGGGTGGGGTTGGGGGTGCCTTGCAGCATCTGAGCCCACTCCGCCCGAGGCCCGCGCTCCTGGTTCGCACAGCCTGTGCGTGGGAAGCGCTCTCGGGTCCATTTGCCGCGGAGGCCCCGAGGGGCCCCCCTGTCGGTCTCGGATCGGACTCGACCCGATCCCGGTTCTCCCTGTGCCCCCACCTGGCGGCCCCCACCCGTCCCCGGGACCCCTAACGCCGCGCCCTCTGTGCCCTACCCCTTGCAGAAGAGGAGGCCGCCGAGGAGGAGGAGGAAGGTGAGGCGCCGCACTCCGCAGGTCGGAGCCGGACGCAGGGCCGGGGCCGGGGCCGGGGCGGGGGCGGGCATGCTCGGCCGGGGCGCGGGCGGCCGGGCGGGCTCAGCCTCAGCTCCTCTAACAGCCTCTCCCCTCTCTCCTCTCCCCGCCCCCCGCGCCCGCGCGCGGTCGCTCCTCTCCCCGGGCCCTCAACCCCTCGCTTCTCCTGCGCCCCCTCCCAGCCCCCGAGGAGCCGGAGCCGGCGGCAGAGCGAGGTAACCGCGGCTGCTTCGCTTCCGGAGAGCGATCCCGGGGCCTCGGGGCCCCTAACTCTGCGAGGACCCGCTCCGCGCCCCGCCACCCGCGCCCGGCCCGGCCCTTTAAGCCCGGAGCGCGCTCGCGCCCTCTGCTGGCCGCGAAGGGAACCAGCCTCGCGGAGGCTTTAACCCGTTCCCTTCCGTCTTAAAGGGACCGACACCCAAGCCTTCTTCCCCAGACTGGAGGGACACGCACAGAAGGGTTGGGTGTTTGCGGAGAGGCACCCCTCCCTCCCTCTCGTCTTCGCCTGTCCCTTACTTTTCTCCTTCATATACATTCAAAGGTTGGGGCCTGGGTTGCTGTAGGGGCTAGCGGTGGTGGTGGGGTCTGGATTCCTGCGGGGAGGGGGCCGGGGACACAACTCCCGGGTCACCGAGCGAAGAGAGGGCGTGGGGCCTCCCTGCACTGCTAGGTCCTGATGGAGCAGGGTAGGAGCTCTGGGTGTGCAGGACGAGGGGCGGGGGCGGCGGTTGTCTTTTCTTTTTTTTTTGGTCTCCTTATGGTCTGGAGGTTTGGACCCCTGGGTTCCCAGCGATGGGGGAGGGGGATTCCCCCACACCAGTTCTGAATGTATATATGATGCGTGTGACCCTCTCCCTCCTAAAGGCCACCCCATTTCCCTTATCCTTTTTTACCCCCCCAACCCCTCCCCCGGAGCTGCAGGAGAAGGGAACTGGGCTTGTGGGAACCACGGCTTGGGAAGGGGCTGTGGATATGTCATGCCCACCCACTCACGAACTCTTGCTAATTATCTCTTTGTATCCCCCTCACCAGAAGAGGAGCGCCCCAAACCAAGGTGAGATCCTAGGAAGGGTGCGGGTTCCCATCACACCCCCTTAAATATATTCCCCGCCTCCAGAGACAGGGTGCAAGAGAGGCAGAGAAGGAGAGTGGGGAAACGGAAGCATAGGAAAGGACCGTGATTTCTGCAAACATTTCTGTGGAACTTTCCACTTTGGTGTTTGGCCAGAGGCAGACTCTGCCTGCCCCGTTGGTGAAATAGACCCAGACCCAGCGACTGTAGCACAGTTGTTCGATTGCTCTTTGCGACCCTGTGGACTGTAGCCCACCAGGCTCCTCTGTCCACGGGATCCTCCAGGCAAGAACACTGGAGTGGGTTGCCATGTCCTCCTCCAGGGGATCTTCCAGATCCAGGGATGGAACTCGCATCTCCTATATCTCCTGCATTGGCAGGTGGATCCTTTATCCCTGAGCCACCCGGGGAAGCCCATGGTAGCACAGAGGAGGGGACTGTCTGTGCTCTAGGCAATCAAGGAAGGCTTCCTAGGAGAGGTGATGCCTGAGAGACAAGGAGTTTGCTAGCTGAAGGAGGTATAAGGGAAGTGAGGAAGCGAGTGGTGTGTGCAAGGTCCTGTGTTTCAGGGGAGAGATACAGACACCGGAAGATCCAAACTAGGAGACCAGTGGGGCCATGAGAGCTCGCGGAGGGGAGAGAGGTGCCCTGGGGGGTGTCGTATTGGGACCAAAGCTTGGCAATCCAGGACTTCCCTGGCAGTCCTGTGGTTTTAAGACTACGCTCCCAGCGCAGGGAGTATGGGTTTGATCTGCTTGGGGAATTAAGATCCCCCGTACTGTGTAGTGCGGCTAAAAACTGAAAAAAAAAAAAAAAAAAAAACCCAAAGCTTAGAGGTGCACGGAGGCAGCAATCTGAGCATAAGAAGCAGAAATGCTTGGGGCCTCTGCGGACAGTGCGTGAATTTCACTGTGGCTATAGAGGGATGGGGCCGTGGAGGCCAGGGCACCGGGGAGCCAACGGAGGGTTTTGAGCAGAGGAAGCAGAGGGTCAGATCTGAGTGAGAGCCAGGCGCACAGGAAAGCGCAGGTGTGCTCCAGCCTCAGGAAGCCTTGTTTGAGCAGGGAAGTTCCCAGGGGTGGGTGCGGGGTGGTGTCTCAAGGGAAGGGTATGGCAGGCAGGGCAAACAGCATGTGCAAATGTCCGGGGGCATTGGGGGTGCATGGCATGGCCAGGGAACTGTGGCACGAGGTGAGGCCTAAGCTGGGGCAGAGGGCTTAGGGTAGAAAGGGACCACCCCCGAGAGAGCCCCAGGGCTCGGTGTTGTTTCGCCGTGGCGCGTGGCATGTGGGCTCTTAACTCTGAGACCAGAGATGGAGCCCCCAGCTCCTGCAGGGGGAGCAGAGGGGCTTAAGCACTGGACGTCCAGGGAAGTTCCGAGAACCCCAGGTTGGTGAGCTCAGTTAGGGCAGGGTTTGTGCAAAGACGGGAAATGTTCAGGAGACATCTGTTCACTGGTGTCTGGGGTTTGAGAAAGAGTCTGTACTGGAGACAGAAGCGAATCCTCAGTAAATGACGGCAATTAAAGTCACGGGAATGAATGACTGACCTATGAATGAATCGAATGAATCGAAGAGCAAAACTCCCACCAGGGGACAAGGAGACAGAGATGGGACAGGCAGAGAAAAGAAGCAAGTCAGGAGAAGGTACTGTCTTAGAAACCAAAGAAGAGGGCATTTCCCTGGTGGTCCGAGGGTTAAGATTCTGCCCTCCCAGTGCAGGGGGCATGGGTTCAAATCTTGGTCAGGGAACTGACCCACATACTGCACCATGCAGCTTAAAAAAAAAAAAATTAATAAAGAAAATTCTAAGAACCAGGAGAACCTCAGGGCTGGAAATCAAGGGCAGCCCCTCATAGCAGCACCACCCAATACGAATACAACGCAAGCCACGTATGTAACTGAATTATTATTTTCTGGCTAGCTGCATTTGAAAAAGTAAAGTGGGTAAAACGAATCCCAATAGCATATTTTACTCAACGCGTTGTATCCGAAATCGCATCGTTGGGACACTAAGCCATATAAACGTCCTTAGTGAAACATTTTACATTCTTTGGTTCCACCGAGTCTGTGGAACCAGAGCGTGCATCTCACTGCAGCCTGTCCGATTGGGACGGGGAGCACGGCAGGCGCTCAGGACCCACGTGAGGCTGATGCTGCCCCGCGGGAAGGTCAGGGCACTCAGCGTTTCTCTTCTGTCCGCGCAGCCGGCCCGTGGTACCTCCTCTGATCCCGCCAAAGATCCCAGAAGGGGAGCGTGTGGACTTCGATGTAAGTAACAGAAGCCCCATCCCGGGCGGGGCTGCTAGCCTGTAGGGCGCGAATTAGGAAGCGGCGCCCCCCTCTTCTTCTTCTTTTTTGTTTTTGGTCTTTTTCCTTTTTTGTGCTTGCTTTTCTACTCTCCTGGAATTGCGTCCTCACGGCCCCCTAGCGTCAGAGCAGGGTGTTCGCTGCCATCTGCTGGACATCGAGCGCACGGGCAGCCGCCTGTCCCCCGGTCAATCCCGCCAGCTCTTGCGGTCCAGGGGTCCCCCTCCTGACGCTTCTCAGAGGTGCTGCGGGGCTGGCGCCTTCTCGGGGTATCACCTGGGGATGACCAGGCTCCCGCCCCTCGTCCCCCAGGACATCCACCGGAAGCGCATGGAAAAGGACCTGCTGGAGCTGCAGACGCTCATCGACGTCCACTTTGAGCAGCGGAAGAAAGAGGAAGAGGAGCTGGTGGCGCTGAAAGAGCGCATCGTGAGTGGAGGGCGGTGGGCTTCCCCCAGTTCGCCGCTTGCCTCCCAGCCTCTGGGTCCTGGGAGATATGCAGCACGGTCGCCGTCCAGTGCAGACCCAAGGCTGAAACTTTACGGATTGCACCCAAGTTGATGCTCGTCTCCACTCCTGACCTGACCTGGGAAGGGATAAGGGGGTGCGTGGTGGTCCCTGCACCCCCTCAGCCCCTCTGCCTCCTCCAGGAGCGGCGCCGGGCGGAGAGAGCCGAGCAACAGCGCTTCAGAACAGAGAAAGAGCGAGAGCGTCAGGCCAAGCTGGCGGTGGGTGCCTCCTCTCCTCCTGGGAGCGCTTTTCCATTCGTGATTTTCTCTGTGACCCCAAGAAAGTCCGCATGCGTTGAAAGGGAGGGAAACCCCAACCCCAGCTGAATTTAGCGGAAAGAGAATTTTATTGGCTCATATAACTAAATTGCCTAAGGCAGGGGCTGCTTCAGGCATGGCTGAATCAAGGGACTTAAATACTATCACAAAGACCCAGGTTTTCTCTTTCCATCCTTTGGCCTATATTTGTGTGCACAATGTGTCCAGGAGGGTGCCTGGTATGTTCCTGGTCTGAGCCTTGAAAATCCTGACTCCCGTCAGTCTTAGGCAGGAGTGACCAAGGTCCAGTAGCAAGCTTGGCTTAAACTCCTCTTTCTCTCTGGCACAAATCCTAGGATGTTTTCAGGTTGTTTACCTGCCTTTGTGGAATGAATCACTGGCTGGTTGGGAGAGAGTGAGTAGAACGCTCCCATTGCTTTAGGCCTTGGAAACATGACCTGACTTGAAATCAGGAAAGACTCACTCAATTCTTTTTTTTTTTTTTTTTTTTCGCCGCACCTCGAGGCATGTGGGATCTTAGTTCCAGGGTTCAAACCCGTGCCTCTTGCAGAGGAAGCGCAGATTCTTAGCCACTGGACCACCAGGGAAGTCCCTCAAACCACTTTTAAAGAACAGGAATTGGGTGCTGTGGTAGACAAAGCACTGGTCTCCCGGAGGAAGGGGACCCGAGCCAAGGGATGCAGGCAGCCCCGAGAAGCTGGAAAAGGCAAGGGAGTGACTCTCCCCTCACGGCCCTAGAAGGAGGCTGTGTGCCTCGTGGCTTATCCCCCGAGACCCACTGCAGACTGACCTGCAGAAATACAAGGTGATAAACTGACATTGCTTTAAGCCACTACGTTTGCAGATTACAGCAGTTAGAGGAAGCTCATTCAGGTGGGGAATTATGGGCAAGCCCCACGCCTTGCCTGTCCCTCCAGTGGGGAAGGGCTTTGGTCGGGGCGAGCCTCTACAATGCAGACTTTCCGGATATGGTCACGCCTCAGTGAAGGCATTCTGGAGCCCCTTCCTCAGGCTCAAGGTCAAGAGCCTCTTGACTCTGCCCCCTCCCCGACTCCCATGACCAGTTACCCTCTTTGCCTCCCTGAGGACAGTCATTCTCCTCTCATGAGACTAAAGGAGAGTGAGTCTCAGAGAGGGCAGGTACCTACACGTAGGTCACACAGCAAGATCACCGCTGGCCATTGCAGGCTGGAGCATGCAGAGAAAAGCAAGCATATCCCCACCCCCACCCCCACCGCCGACCCCGCCAGGTTAAGTTTTCCTGGGGGCGGGGGCAGCATATTAAGGCTTGGAGAAGATGAAGGACTGGCCGGTGGTCACACACCCAGGCCTGGAAGGGGCAGGAGGAAGTGTTTGCATCCTTGTCTGTTCTGATATTGACCTTGTCTCTCGTGAGCTTCCCTGGTGGCTCAGATGGTAAAGAATCTACCTACAATGCAGGAGGCCGTGGTTTGATCCCTGGGTTGGGAACATCCCCTGGAGAAGAGAATGGCAACCCATCCAGTGTTCTTGCCTGGAGAATCCTATGGACAGAGGAGCCTGGAGGGCTACAGTTCACGGGGCTGCAGAGAGTCGGACATGACTGAAGCGACTAACACTCACTTTCTCATGCTTGAGTCTGATCGACCCCTGATTCACTCAGTGCAGAATCGGCCTTCCTGATGCCCCCTCAGGCGCCCTCCCCTCTCAGTCCAGCCGGGTGGGGGAGGCCCAGGGATGAACCCCATTCTTTCCACAGGAGGAGAAGATGCGGAAGGAAGAGGAAGAGGCCAAGAAGCGGGCCGAGGACGATGCCAAGAAGAAGAAGGTTCTGTCCAACATGGGTGCCCATTTTGGGGGTTACCTGGTCAAGGTGAGTTCAGCCTGCTGGGGCCTGAGGTCTGGGGTCCCGGGGAAGGCAGCTGGGGTCTGAGGAGGAGAGGCTGGGGGCCTGGACCCCCAGGTCTGAGGGAGGAGGGGCTGGGGAGCCACCCCCCACCTCATGGTGCCCCCTTCCCACCCTCAGGCAGAACAGAAGCGAGGGAAGCGCCAGACGGGGCGTGAGATGAAAGTGCGTATCCTGTCTGAGCGTAAAAAGCCTCTGAACATCGACCACATGGGAGAAGAGCAGCTCCGGTAGGCGGGAGGGGCCCGGGTGGCAGACAGGCAGATGGGCGGCCCCTGGCCCAGGTCTGAGTGGGCGGAGGCCCCGGCGCTGTGTGCAAGCGTCTCTCCCTCTCTGGGCCGTTCCCCTGTGGAGTGTCACTGATGTAGGACCTATGTTTTTGGTGCCAAGACCTGTAGAATCTGGGAGATGATAGGAAACCAGACCACAGGGCTGACCAAAACTGAGGCGATAATGTTGTTTTGATGGTGTCCCTTGGGAATTCCAAATGGGCTCCATCTTCTGCCTGAATTAAAGCCAGACACACTGGCAGCAACTTCCCAGGCAAACCTTTTCTGGTGGGAGCTCCGTCTCTCCCTTCACAGCTCACTCGGGGCACAGCCTGCCTCTCAGGATAAGCCCTCAGAGGGAAGGCCAGGGAGGGTTTTCCCTGGGGGGCCTCCTCTGTGTCTGAAGCGCCCAGGCACGCCCCTTAAAGTCAGAAACACCTGCCACCCCAGAGGCGGCGAAGCGAGGGGACTTGGAGCTCAGTACCGGAGACTGCTTGCCCGGGGTCAGAGCCGGCTCCGCCACTTAAGCGATGTGACCTCAGGCAGTTGCTGACCTCCGCTGAGCCTTGCTTTCCTCCCTGGTAAAAGGAGGCTGTGATAACAGTCTACATCACAGAGCAGAGCTCTGTCAGCGAGCAGTAGCCCCGTGTGGAGGGCTTGCAGCTCCGCGAGGTAGATGCCATTATACTATTATCCCCTCAGGCTGGAGATAACAAACCAGAACGTTAAAGCAACCAACAAACAAAAAAGGGCACAGAGGGGTTTAAGAACCTTTCCAGGGTTGCACAGCTTGCAGGCACAAGAGTGGGGATTGGAACCCAGGAAGTCTGGGGTGGTAGTCTGTGTTCTTCATCCTGTATTTACGAAGAGGCATGGTGGCTCAGACAGTAAAGCGTCTTGTCTACAGTGCAGGAGACCTGGGTTTGATCCCTGGGTTGGGAAGCTCCCCTGGAGAAGGAAATGGCAATCCACTCCAGTACTATTACCTGGAAAATCCCATGGACAGAGGAGCCTGGTAGGCTACAGTCCATGGGGTCTCGAAGAGTCGGATATGACTGAGCGACTTCACTTTCACTATGATGGTAAATGCTTCCCAAGTGGGTCTCCAGAGGCTAAAAGTCCACATCTCAACGTCTGCTCATTTCCATGGTGTAAATGCTCCCAGGACACTGATTTCAAACCCCTGCGCTCAGAGTTGGGCATGGATATTCAGAGTTGACTCCAGCCCCCTCCCTCCCAGGAAACATCGCGGGGCCTGGACTAAATAGTGTGTCAAGAATGTTCCTTTTTTTCTCCGCTCTCCACCCTACACCACACGTCTGCTCGTTGTTTGGGTCCGCTGATATTTTTGGAGGGTGTCAAGTTACTTAAGTTTTATTTATTCAATAGAGAGCGTATGATGGTCTAGAAAAATTTAAAATAAAATGCACCACAGAAGAGAGAGCATTTGAAAACCATTAGCTGGCAAAAGAAAACCATTAACTGGAAAAAGAAGACACAGAATACTAGTAAGAATAAAAAGAGTCGTAACAACTAGCTTATCAGGTGTTTACTATGTGCCAGGCACTTTATACCTGTTCTCTCATCCTCTAATGGCTCAAGGCAGTAGATTTTTTGTCAGTTCAGAATAAGCTTAGCCTTTGATAACTGAGATCCGACTATAGCAGCCTAAAACATAGAGGTTTGTTTCCTTATGTAGAAGAAATCTGTAGTCCACAGCGGGTGTGGCAATTCTACAAAACAATTCAAGACTCAGCCCCCTATTTTTCTGCTCCACTACTTTTACTCCAACATCCATCTTCCAAATCACCTCGTGGCCCAATGTGGCTGCTGGTGCTCCAGCCAGCACATCCAAGCAGCAGAAAGAAATTGCAAGGCAAGACCCACAAAGGCTCACCTGGAAGCTCCACTCAATGACCTCCTTTCATCCCACTGGCTGCCCTACCTGCAAGGGAGATTGGGGAGAGGAGTAAGAGAGCCTACTGCAAAAAGTCCCAAGGAAGAAAGGGAGAAGGGACACAGAGGGGACAACCCAGAACTTCTTCACCATTTTCTTTCTGCATTTTTCTGGAGAGGGAAAAAGGATCCTCGGGGGAGTCACTTGGCCATAGTCACAAGCCAGAGAATTCCAGATCTGGTGTTTGAACCTATGCTTTCTGACTCCAGGACTGGGGCCCTTAGCCATGCTATCATTGTCCCTTAGAGAGACAGGGACACGGAGCAGCAGGCAGAGATTTAAAGACCCCCTGCTGCGACCTGCTTTGCATATTAACAAAAGGGCCCCGAATTATTAACACACTGGCACCAGTAAAGCCAAACTCAAAGGGTTCCGTCAGCCCCTCTGGGCCTGGGGCCCGGCCTGGCTCCCTTCCCCAACAGCCCTTCTGTCTGGCCAGGGAGAAGGCCCAGGAACTGTCGGACTGGATCCACCAGCTGGAGTCAGAGAAGTTTGACCTGATGGCGAAGCTGAAGCAGCAGAAATATGAGGTGAGGCCCGTGTTTGCTGGAGGCCAGGCAGGGCTGGGGCTGGGGCTGGGGGCTCGGCTGGGGTTGGGTCGGGGCAGGGGGCGCCTCTCCCTCCAGCTCTGCCAACACGTTCCTCTGGTCTCCGCAGATCAACGTCCTGTACAACCGCATCAGCCACGCCCAGAAGTTGTAAGTGTGAACGAGCCTGTGCCCGCCACCCCTCCCTCTGACTCTCTCTCTCCTGCTGCCCTTGACTCTGAGTTTCAGCCACGACCACCCTCTCCTGGGGGCTCTGTCTTCATCCCTCTTTCTCTGGAACGTTCTCATAACCTGTCCTTTTCTCTCCATCTCCGGTTCTCTTCTGGGGTCTCAATCCCCCTTTCTATGTCCCTCTTAATCACTGGTCCTCCGGGCGGGGTGGGGGGGTGGTCTCCCCCTACACACACCCAGGGGACATCAGGGGATGTCTGGAACACGCTTGGGGAGGGTGTCCTCCTGGCCCCTGCTGGCTGGAGCTCAGGCGCTGGCTGGAGCTCAGGCGCTGGCTGGAGCTCAGGGCTGCTGTTCGGTGCCCTGCGACGCTCAGGACGGTCCCCACATGTCACTGGTCTGACGTCGAGAAGCGTGGCTTTTGCTGTTTGTTGCTCTGTCTCCCCGCCCCGCTTCCCTCCCTCTCTCCATCTTTCTGCTTCAGTTTCCATCTTTCTCTCCGCCACCCCCCCCCCCCAGCCTCCCTGGCCCTCTCTCTGTCACTGTCCCCTTCCTCCCCCCAGCTCTGTATCCATAACCATTTATCAGTGCCCACGTGAATATCCCGAGCTGGCCCAGTGATATCACCTCCTGCCTGTCCATGGGCCGGTGACGGCTAATCGTGCCACCCCAGGCAGCGAACCCCCACAAGAGCAGGCAGTGGCGGGCCTCTTCCCCTGGCAGGGAGGGCGGGGCCCATCTCAGAGGTGGGTGGGGAGGCACTCCTTCCTGACACCCCTCCTTCTCCTGCAGCCGGAAGGGGGCCGGGAAGGGCCGCGTCGGAGGCCGCTGGAAGTGAGGAGCTGGGCACAGCGCCCCCGGACCCCCTCGAGGCACCTGGGAGCCCTTGGCCTGTGTGTCCATCCGGGCTGTGCATCCATCTGGGGCTTGAAATAAATGCTCCCCCTGCAGCACGTGCTGAGTCCTGTGTTATTATGAACGCCCGGCTGGCCGTGGCGAGGCCACCAGCTCACAGCGGCTGGAGAGTCCTCTCACCAATCCTGAGGACCGTGTGTAAGGCTGACCCCTCACCCACAGCTGGTGGTCATGCAACACGGTGCACCTGCTCTGGAAAGGAGTTAACCATGTGTTACCATTTGTCATTGTTTAGTTGCTCATTTGTGTCTGAGTCTTTGCGACCCCGTGGACTGTAGCCCGCCAGGCTCCTCTGTCCATGGGATTCTCCAGGCGAGAACACTGGAGTGGGCTGCCATTTCCTTCTCCAGGGGATCTTCCTGACCCAGGGATCAAACCCACCTCTCCTGCATTGGTAGGTGCAATTCCGCCCCAAGAGAACGGAAAATCTATAGTCTCACGGACACATGTACAGGAATCTCAGCAGCAGCATAGCTCAGGATACCCAGGAGGCAAAAACAACCCAAACGGCCATCCACCGGTGAACGGATGCTAGGGAACTCTATTCAGCTGTAAAAAGGAATAAGGCTCTCACACAGCCTTCAGTGCAGATGAGTCTGCAAATCAGAATGAAGGAAGCCGGATGCAAATGGCCACACGTTGCGCGATTCCATTGATGTGAAATTTCTAGAAGGCAAATCCACAGAGGCAGGGAGCAGAGGTGGTCTCCAGAGATGCAGGAGAAGGAAGGAGTCGGGGAGGGTAATGGCTAGAAGGAATGGTGCTTCTTCTGGGGGTGATGAGAGCGTTCTGGCATTACAACCTTGTAAATAGACTAAAAATAAAACAAACCCTCTGATCACATTACTATTAATATACATATAAAGTATAACCAACAAGGACCTGCTGTCGAGCACAGGGGACTCTGCTCTGTGTATTGTAGTAGGGCAGTCCAGTAGTTAGGACTCCCGGCTGGCACTGCCAGGGTCTTGGGTTCAATCCCTGGTTGGGGAACTATGATCCCGAAAGCCACACGATGCAGCCAAACCTAACCAACCCCAAACTAACAACCTACAAGGGAAAAGAATCTGCTCGGCTTCCACCTGTGAGGTCGCAGACTGGTCCCGAGATGATTTCTGGAGCTCTGCGCCATCCCATCCGCTTCCCAGAAGGAAGGCAGGAGAAGATGAGAAGGAAGACACGGGCACCTCTTGGCCGAATCAAACCACTTTCCAAAGCCTTCCTGGACAGCCCCCACCCCGCCCTAGTCGGGCTCACTTACATCTTATCTCGACCCCGGATCGCAAAGATGACTAGGTCTCCTCTGGCTCTGGAGCCAGCTGGGTGCTTTGCTGCTCCAAACAAAAGCAGGCTTCTTGTGTTTGAGGAAGGACGCAGTAGTGATGGGCAGGCATTTGGCGGTCTCCGACCCGGTCTCCGGCCACCCACATATAGGGTCCCCGTGCCTGGAACACACTCCCAGGCTCCCCTCGGATGAAAGCCCAGAGTCTTAGGGAGGCAGATCAGCTTTGTCTGTTGGGCTTGGGTGTGTCTCTGGGTGGCTTGACATTATATAAATACAGACATAAGCCCTCCCTCTCTACCTAACCATGGTGGTGGAGACGGAGCAGGGCCACTGTAATACTGGTAATATAGAAACAAACCTCCCATGTGGGAAAGAGGAGAGAGAGAAGCACGCTGAAGTCATTGGGGAGCAGCAGAGATCTTAGGTACAGGTCTGGAAAATCTGGAAACCTGGTTCTAGATTTTGGATAAAATCCATTTTTTATAAGCACCGTGGTCCCTGACACTGCAAGGGGGAGGGCTTCTTTCCGGGCCTGTGTCCTCGGATAACCTTTGGGAAGATGCCATTCTTGAGATGGTTGTCAATTTCAAAGCCCGTTGGCATGAGTTTAAGGACACGGTGTATATGTTCGTGTGTTGAAAGTCACAGCAGGTCAGCCACGGGGTGCCTTTCTCAATATAATTCTCTCTCTTTTTAACAATTAATTAATCGGTATTTATTTTGGTTGTTCTGGCTCTTGACTGAGGCATGGGTTTCTCTAGCTACGGTTCGTGTTCTCAGTACTTGCTGTATGTGGGATCTTAGTTCCCCGACCAGGGGTCGAACCCATGTCCCTTTCACTGGGAGCATGGAGTCTTATCCACTGGACCACCAGGGAAGTCCTAACAATATTATTCTCTGTTAAATGTAAAAGGTTCCTTTGTGCAAAAACCTCTTTCAAGGTCGGTTAAAATAGAAATGAGAACTGACTTCTACTATGCTTACCCCTGTTTTCTCACAGAATAGAGGAGTCGACTTGATACTTTGTGAATGTCCTGTTGCATCCCTTTATCCAAACCATCTTTATGAGGTCAGTTTTCCTGCCTCTTTCAGCGCAAAAGGGAACATGTTATCTTTCCAAGGCTATTTTCCCCAGCTGTGAGGTTAAGCATCAACATTCCAGTGCTACTATTGAGAGAAAACAGCAGGCTTGAGAAGTGAAAAAAAAAAAAAAAGCCTTCACCGTGGAAAAGAGAAGGGCAGAAGAGAATTGTAATGAGTAACATATAAAAAGGCCTGTACAGAGCCAACGTCTGCCTACGAGACAGGCCAGGTACACCGTTGCAACAGCTCCTGGAGGCAGAGATGAAGAGATTAAGCCTAGGTCCTGGATCAGACCCCACAGTTAGGAAGTGTCAAGAGACAAGATCAAATCCAGGAATGCCTGTACCGGAGCTGGGATTCTTATCCATTGCAGTAGAGCAGAATGTGTTAAACAGAGGGTCAGGTCTAAACGCAGCAGTCGACCTAAAGATCGCTAACGAAACTTACAGTGGGAGCATGTCCCATAGTAGGTTGTGTGGGTTGAGCAGATACTCTAAACTGTGTCTCCTGTAAATAAAAATCATAAAACTATAGACATATTTACATCCCAGCTTACAGACACAATGAACACAAGCTTCCAAAAACAGTATACACCGGGCTACAGACACGACCACAAAGACACACATCACAGTTATGCACAGGTCGGGAAGACCCTCTGGAGAAGGCAGTGGCAACCCACTCCAGTACTCTTGCCTGGAGAATCCCACGGACAGAGGAGCCTGGTGGGCTACAGTCCATGGGGTTGCAAAGAGTCGGACACGACTGAGCGACTTCACTTTTCACTTTAGAGAGACACAGATAACCGAAGACACCCTAACAACATACACACCATTCAAGCTGCCTGGAGAAGAAGGTGGCTGTATACGTTGAATGGGAAGTGTGGGATTGAAAGGGCTACATATCCCCAAAGCCACCCGAACTGCTATCCCTTTTGTATCCATCCCAGTGGTCTCCAGACTTCACGGGATCTGTCCTTTATCTCTTAGCACAGGCCCAAGAACTTTAGAGTGGGTAGAGCTGATCTGACATCCCTTGGAAAACAGAACTCTTGCCTCTATACTTCAGAGCCATTCTTTGTGATTTTCGGAGAAGGCAATGGCACCCCACTCCAGTACTCTTGCCTGGAAAATTCCATGGACCGAGGAGCCTGGTAGGCTGCAGTCCGTGGGGTCGCTAGGAGTCGCACACGACTGAGCGACTTCACTTTCACTTTTCACTTTCATGCATTGGAGAAGGAAATGACAACCCACTCCAGTGTTCTTGCCTGGAGTATCCCAGGGACGGGGGAGCCTGGTGGGCTGCCATCTACGGGGTCGCACAGAGTCGGACACGACTGAAGCAACTTAGAAGCCGCAGCAGCTTTGTGATCTTTATAGGTCTTTTCTCTAGTCTCAGAGTGTTTGCTTCCTTCCCAATGAAGATTAAGGTGCAGAGTACTTAAGACGAGGCTCACATCGTGCTTTATGATGTTATGTATGAGCCAACTCCCCCTCCACGTCCATTAAAAAGTCCTCGCCTTGGACTACAAATCCCAGCATGGCTTGCGAGGACGAGCAGCCCGGACTACATTTCCCAGACTGCTCCACGTCCCAAGATGGTAGCGAGTAGAGGGGAGGGCCAGTGAAGGCTCTGAGGAACTGTTATTGCGGATCCTGCCTCTTGGGTTCCCTTCTTGATGTAATCCAGGGGTTCCATCAGGGACTTAGGGTGCTTTGGACCAACCGTACCTTTAGGGTCGTGGCCCCGAGTACTACGTTTCCCAGCGTGCCCAGCGGCCGATTGCCGTGAGCTTTGTACCGTAATTTTTACTTCCCAAGGTGCCCTGGGCGGTCACCCAGGGATTTTCTTGGTGTAAGGGTTGAGGACTCAATTTCCCATAGTATCTGGAGGTTCTCAGGACCTAGGGAATCCATTCATTTATTCATTCATTCAAAACCCTCTTCCCGATCGCGTTTTATTAGGTCTTGGCAATGGGAACAGGGATACACAAGACGACAAAAATTCCTGTCCTCCAGGGGCTTATTTCTAGTTGAAGGGATAAGACAAACCCAAAATAAGTAAGTCACATGGTATGAGGAAAGCGGTAAGGTGTATGGAAAAATGAGTTCTGTATTTTTTAGGACTCCCGGGTTATCAAGTCCGTTTCCCGCTTGGGTTCCTTGATACTGTGAACTACATTTCCCACATGCCCCGGGGCACATATCCGGCCTTTAGACTACATTTCCCAGCACCCCCCAGGGGGCATCCTCTTAATTAGATTTCCTTTTGAAACCGCTGAGCCGCGAATTTCCCAGTGTGCCTCGGGGCAGATCGAGGCCGGAATGTGGCCGAGACCGATTTCCGCTTGTGGACTCCGCTTCCCAGAGCGCCCCGCGGCCTTCTCTGAGGCTGTTGCCACGACCTCTCCCGACTGCGGACTCCATTTCCCAGCGCGCCCCGGGGCTGCGTGGTGACGTAGCGCGCCGGGCGGGTGCCGGTAGATCCTTGGGCGGCGCGGGGCTGGCGGCAGTTCCCGGCGGCCCGGGAGCTGGCGGCGGCGGCGGCGGCAGCGGCAGCGGCAGCAGCAGCAGCAGCAGCTTGGGGCTCGGTGCTCGGCGCTCGCTCGCTCGCTCGTTCGCTCACGGGCGGGCGGGCGGCGCGATGTCGGGCGAGGACGGCCCCGGGGCGGGCCCCGGGGCGGCGGCAGCAGCGGCCCGCGAGCGGCGGCGGGAGCAGCTGCGGCAGTGGGGGGCGCGGGCGGGCGCCGAGCCGGGCCCCGGGGAGCGGCGCGCCCGCACCGTGCGCTTCGAGCGCGCCGCCGAGTTTCTGGCGGCCTGCGCGGGCGGCGACCTGGACGAGGCGCGCCTGATGCTGCGCGCGGCCGACCCCGGCCCCGGCGTAGAGCTGGACCCCGCCGCAGAGCTGGACCCCGCCGCCCCGCCGCCCGCCCGCGCCGTGCTCGACTCCACCAACGCCGACGGCATCAGCGCCCTGCACCAGGTCAGCTCCCGGGTCTGCGCCGCCCGGAGCACCCTCCCTCCCCGGCCTGGAGGCACCCCGGCCGGCCCTGCTCTGCGCCGTCGTCCGCGGCGGACCCCCATTCCCCTCCGTCCCACCTGGGGCTCCCCTCTCCCGACCCTGAGCCGCTGGAGCTGACGCTGGCTTTTGCCAATCTGAGCCGCCCTTTCCTGGCCCCGAACCGTCGCTGCCGGCCTCAGCCCGGTGCATCCCCGTCTTGTCACTTCGCTGTGCTCTTTCCCGACCTTGGGGGCTCTCTGCGAGTCTCGCCCGTGCGATCGCCACCGGTGCCACCTCGACTCTGCCATCTAGAGTTGGGCCTCTCTCTTTCCTGAGTCTGTGCCCCTTGCAGCCCCACCGGTGCCTCCTGTTCCCCCATAGGTACCACTGCCCCACCCTTCCACCCCCAGCAGCATAGCATCGCCGTCCTCCCTGCCGCCCGGCCTCTCTGCGTGGGGCCGCCTGTCATCCCGGCCCGTGCCATCTGTTGCTCTCTAAGGGTGTTCTTTCCTGAGCCCCTGCCTTCGAGGCTCTGTACTCCTGAAGTGGGTGCTTCCCTGGCCCGGGTCAGCTCAGGCTGTCTCCCCTGCCCCCCTTTACCCTCATGCCCTCTGTCATTTCTCTTTCTGGGGCTGTGCCACCTCTTGCCTCCCAAGGCAAGGCCTTCTCCCAAGGGTGTCTCTCCTCCAGGAACTCCTCTCTCTCTCCTGTTGCTTTGGCCAGGCCTGCAGCATCACCCCCCCTTTTTTTCTGGGCTGACTCGAAGCACCCACCTCTTCCTGGCTTTGGGCTGCCTCTCTATCCTCTGGTCACCTTGCATTCTCTGCCTGGATCCCCTCCTGTGAATCTGGGCAGCGCCTCCCTCCCGCAGAGTGTGTCCTCTCTCCCAGCCCCCATCTTGTCACCTTCTCAAGAGATCCAGAGCCAGGTTACACCCCTCTGTCCACAGCCTGGGCCCTCGTGCCTTCCCCAGACGCGCCAACCACTGCCTTTGAGCTTCTTCTGTTCCAGAACCAGGCCCACCGTAGGCCCCACTACCAGGGTTCCCTCTGATTCGGGGTGCTCCTGTCGCCCCCCCACCCCACCCCCCTTTCTTTAGTGGGGCCATCAGGCACAGTTCACAGAGGACCCCTGTCCCCAAGGCTGTCTCCCTCCTAGTCTCCTCGAATTGGTCCAGTCCCCAACCTTCTCTTCCCTGCCGGAACCCCTAGGGTTTGGTTACTTTGGGACCCAGAGAGGACCCAGGGAAGGAAACCTGGGCAGGGAGCAGGGGGCTGCGGAGGAGGCCGGGAGGGCCCACGTGCCAGCTTCCCAGGAGGAGCAGCAGCTCAGGAAGGTAGGCCAGTCCTGAGTTCTGATCTCGGCTCCTCAAGTGAGTGGCTTTGAATGCGGGTCTTTTCTCTGTGCCTCGGGCTTCTTGCCTGTGAATGGGTTGGCAGGGACACCCTGCAGGAAGTGCCTGACGTCCAGTTGGTGGTTGCAGCCCCTGGTCCAGGTGCCATCTCTCCCCCACCGGCACCCCCAGGCCCGTGCCCTGCAGGAGCCCCAGTGTAGAGGAGGGTCCCCCTTCCTGAGGTCCCGCAGGGTCTCAGAGCTTGACACGCCCGGGACAGGGGCCTCAGGTTTCCGAGTCCCCTTCCTGCACTGCCGTCCCTGCCCCGCCTCCCCGGGGCCTTTCTGAAGGTGTTCCTGGCCCTGCCTTTCCTGCTGGGCTGCGCTCCCCAGCTTGTCCCTTGGCCCAGACCCTGCCCGGCAGAAGGCCACCCTGGGATCCCTCTCGGCCTCCTGCTATAGGCAAGAGGAAGTCACTCGCCAGGGCTCTGCGGGAGGCCTGGAGGGGATCAGGGCATCCATCTGAGGCGCAGAGAAGGGGAGTCGCCCAGCCAGTGAGCGAGCAGGGGAGCGGGGCTTTGGGTCTGGGTGTTTGCTGACCAGCTTGTGCCAGTTTGCCCAAGACTGGCCTCGTTTTAGCTCAGAAAGTCCCAGGTCCCAGGAAACCCCCGGACAGGCCCGCGGGATAGTCGCTCATGTTGTCTGGGCGAGTCCGGCAGCCGTGGTTTCTGTTCCCCCTGGAGCAGGTCCCCTGGCGTCAGCTCCCTGCTCTGGCTGTGACCCCAGGAGGTCTCACATCCCAGCCCCTACCCCTCGACAAGGTGACAAGGCCGGTATAGGCTGCCTCATCCCCAGATTACCTGGTAATTAGCAACTGGGGTCTGGGATAGGAAGGACTGTGAGCCAGGATTCTTAGGTGTAAATAGGGAGGGGGTCGGAGAGTCTAGGTTCCCTGGGTCTGAGGGGGGAGGGGCGGGGGGCCTGGACCCCCAGGTCTGAGGGGGGAGGGGCGGGGGACTTAGACCCCCAGGTCTGAGAAGGAGGGCGGGGCCTGGACCCCCGGGTCTGAGGGGGGAGGGGTGGGGGCCCTGGACCCCCAGGTCTGAGGAGGACGGTGGGGCCTGGATTCTTGGTCCCTGGCGCCCAGGACGCAGACATCTTTCGCACGGATGCCTGTGCCCGGCCAGGTCCTTGAAAGGGAAAGGCCTGTCTCCCTCCTCGCCCCCCCTCTCATCACCATGGCAACTGGTGGAAATAAACGGTGCCCAGAGTTCATCCCGTTCCCAGGGCATGTGTGGCCCCCCTTTCGCAGCCTGAGTTTCCATGACTTCATGCTCTTGGCCCTCGTAGCTTCCTCCCCTTGCTCCAGGCGGCCGGCCGTGGAGAGGTGAGGGAGTCGGAGGCTAATTCCCCTGAGGACCCAGGAGGCCAGGTCCACTCCCGTCCCTCAGCCCTGCTCAGGCCCAGTGCCCACCGCGTGTTCGCACGCGTCCCGGGCGAAACCCTTTCTCTGGCCCCGGCCTGCTGCGCTAGCGCGGGCAGGGGCTTTGGTCTCCTGGGGCTGGGATCTCTTCCTCCATCAGAGGGGATCCTGACAGCCCTCAGAGTGGGAAAGGTGCCCGTGGACGCCCCATGATGGGGGGCCCTGTGCCTCTCCTCGGGCCCAGGCCTGGGCACACCCTCTCTCAGCCGCCTTTCCCAGTGTCGGGGTCCTGGCCAGGGCCCTCACCACCGCCCCGCCCCCCCTCCCAGGTTCGCAGGGACCTGTCGACCCCGCGTGGCCTTGGGCCCCAGGGTCTGGCTGTCTCCCTACCAGGGACACGGCAGGGCGGTGGTCAGCTCTCCTGGAGAGTCTGCTGGGTCTGAGGGGGAAGGCCTGGGTCTCTTCCCTTGGGTTCAGCTCTGGGGTCCCATCCTCCATGGTGACTGGGGTGCGTCTCGTGAACAAGCATGGTTCGGGATCCCTACAGCTCCTCCTCTCTGGCCAGCTCCTCCTCTCACGGTCCCCAGTGAGCCCCAGAGGCCTGCCTGGCCTGGCCGCCGGGAAGCCAGGCTGTGCAGGGCTGGGGGTGCCCTGCGGACATGGTGCCTTCCAGGGCCCTTGGGGTCTTCCTCTGGAGCCTTGCTCGGTCGGCCCTGGGTCCCCCTCGAGGCCCTGGCAGGGTCCTGCCTTGCAAGGCACGCGGAGGGGTCCGGGGTGGTGAGGGTGACCCCCTGCCGTGCCCCCCAGGCCTGCATTGACGAGAACCTTGAGGTGGTGCGCTTCCTGGTGGAGCAGGGTGCCACAGTGAACCAGGCGGACAACGAGGGCTGGACGCCCCTCCACGTGGCCGCCTCCTGCGGTTACCTGGACATCGCCAGGTGAGGTGGGGAGGGTGGGCGGCCCGCTGGGCGTGCGGCCCGGACGCCTCCGTCCTGACCGCGGCCTGCCCCCGCCTCCCCAGGTACCTCCTGAGCCATGGGGCCAACATCGCCGCGGTCAACAGCGACGGGGACGTGCCTCTGGACCTGGCCGAGTCCGACGCCATGGAGGCGCTGCTGAAGGCCGAGATCGCCCGCCGAGGTGGGCCTGGGGCGGGGCCGGGGCTCCTGCCGTCGGGGCCTCCGTTGCCAAGGACCTGGACCCCAGGGTCTCAGTGTGGCCTGGACCGTTTAACCCGAGAAGTCACTGAGGCAGGGCTTGGCTCGTTCTCGGGCTGACGGAGGAAACTGAGTTTGGCGCTTGTCCCGGGTGATGGTGGGTCTTCTCAGGAGTTGTGCTGGGGGGTGGGGGGCAGTGGAGGAATGCCGAGTCTCCTGGGGGTCTGGTCTGCTGTGCTGGGGATCACTGCGCCCCAGGGTCCTTAACGGGGCCCAGGACCCCCTAAACTCTGTGCCTGGCCACGCTCAGTTTTCTAGGGGGAGCCTGTGTGACCGCTGGCAGGTCCCCACCTTCCCACGCTCCCTCTCACAGTCACTGATGCCCAGACTGTGGGGAGGACTCGCCCGGCTGCCCTGCGGTGGAGGGCCGGGGGGCCGCGGGTGGGAGACAGTGAGCAGCCTCGCCCCGTCCCCAGCGTGGCGTCCGGGTGGCCGTCTGTTCCTCTGAGCGGGTCTGGTGACCGCACTGCATCTGTGAGGAGGTGTGAGCGCGGGGCCGGGGGGGTCTGGAGGGCCACGGGGGAGGTGCAGGGAGGCTGCTGAAGAACGGCTGAGTGTCCGAGGCGATGCCCAGCTTGGCTGGGGCTGGGAGGGACGAGGCTCTGCCCTGGGCAGGTGGTGTGCCGGGGGCCGCGGGAGTCCCTCGAGGCGCCGCTGGTGGGCCAGCCGAGGTCCAGAGCGCTGGTTTGCTTCAGATGTAGGGAGCGAAGTGAAGCAGAGACAGAGCCGGGCTTTTCCTGCCTCCGCTTCTCCACGTCCTCACCTGGACGGCTTCACACGCTGAGCCAGGCTTCACTGGCAGTCCGATGAGGGCAGCCCCCACTGAGGCTCACCGGGGTTTCCAGCAGCCTCGTGTAGGCGCAGTTGTCTGCGTGTGCGCTTCCTTCACTCTTTAGGCGTGTGTGGGCTCGTGTTTTCTGTTTTGTCTTTTTTAGCGTAGTCACACTGAAGCCTATGTGTCTGTGAGCACATTGAGTTTGGATGATTCTGATCAGCCCCAAAGAAACCCTGGGCTGTGACCCCCAACCTCCCCTTCCCCCTCAGCCCGGGGGCCACCCATGGGCTTCGTGTGGGGGGTTTGCCTGTCCTGGACATTTTCCGTAAGTGGAATCCTGAAGTGTGGACTCCGAGTTTCCAGCTTCTTGGCGTGATCGCTTGTGCACCTCCCTCTCCGCAGGGATGGGCCTGCCCAGGTTCCCTCCCCTGGCCCCGCCGGCTGCACAGGACCAGCCTTCACCCCTCCCCTGTTTACATGGCCCCTCAGCCTGGACCTGATTGCTTGTCAGTTCTGCAGGTTTGGCAGGAACTTGCCAGCAAATTCTGCGGGGAGACGAATTCCGTCCGCCCTCTTACTGGTGATGTTAACCTTGAGCCTCATTCAGAGGACGCCCAGGTGACTCTGCCATCAAGGCATCTTCTTCCCTTTGTTGTTAAAAAGTAGCCTGCAGGGCGATGCTTGGAGGCCACTGGGGCTGGCTGATCTCTCAGGCCTCTCAATTCCTGCCAGAATTGCCCAGAGCTCTCATCACCTTCTCACGAGGGCCGAAGGTCGCGGGGGGTTGGCTTGCAGGACCAACCAGGCCCAAAGGCCTGTGATGCTACTGGGAAGACCGTCCGCTGCACTGCTGCGGGTGGGGCACAGCTGCCTCTGAAACCCGGAGGCTTCAGTGACGTGGCTCCACGGTGCCTGTCCTGATGTGAGGCCTCAAGGACTGTGCTGGGCAGAATCTGTGCTTTACCACAGTTTTAAGCAGAAGACAATTCGTGGGCCTCTGTAACTGAAGTCTAGGAGTTATGTGGTCTTCAGGCATAGCTTGATCCAGGGGCGCAGACACGGTCAGAAGCCTTCCTCCCATCTCTCTGCTGAGCTCTGTGTTGGCTTCCCTCCTAGGCTGGTTCTCTCGGTGAGGCACTTAGCGTGGCTCCCAGCAGTGCAGGCTGACCCCCTGGCGGAACTAGAGCTAGACTTCTCAGCAGCCCCAGCCCCAGCCCTCTGCCCTTAGGGCCGCCCTGGTCACAGCCTGCCCTGAGCCAGTCGTGTGGCAAGGAGGACGGTCAGGCCTGGTGACGCAGCTGCCCTTGGAGCCGGGCTGTGGGCCCCTCATGTTGGAGCCACGTGGGGTGAGGACAAGCAGGGAGGGGCCTGGACGCTGGCAGCTCCAAGCGACAGCTCCTCCCCAGACACTGTGCTCACAGCCTGGGCCTCAGGGGCCAGCCGGAGCCCAGGACCCCCTGGCCATTTTGCTCAGAAGGGCCACGGTCAGACCCACAGGGACTTGGAACTGGGCTGGAAGGAATCCCGACATCAGGACAGGGATGCGGGCTGGTTACTCTCAGAGCTGGGCAGCTTTGACAGGCAGTTCCAGTCCTGGCAAGGCCCAGCCACGGCGCTCTTTTCTCTGGCTGGCAGGCACGTGGGTGATTCTAGCCTCCGTGTGAACAGCTAGATGGACGGCATGGATTGTAGCTGGAGATCCTCACTCCCGGTGCTCCAGCAGTTCCACACCCTCCCCCTCGCGCTTCACAGTGTCGAGAGGCTGTCAGTTCAGTCACTCAGGCCTGTCCAAATCTTTGCGACCCCAGGGACTGCAGCACGCCAGGCTTCTCTGTCCATCACCAACTCCAGGCTTGCTCAGACTCATGTCCGTCGACTCGGTGATGCCATCCAAGCACCTCATCCTCTGTTGCTCCCTTCTCTTCCTGCCTTCACTCTTTCCCAGCGCCAGGGTAATTTTAAATGAGTCAGCTCTTTTTTTTCTGTTCAGGTGGTCAGAGTATTGGAGCTTCAGCATCAGTCCATCCAATGAATATTCAGGGTTGATTTCCTTTAGGATTGACTGGTTTGATCTCCTTGCAGTCCAAGGGACTCTCAAGAGTCTTCTCCAACACCACAGCTCAAAAGCATCAATTCTTTGGTGCTCAGCTTTCTTTATGGTCCAACTCTCACATCCATACATGACTACTGGGAAAACCATAGCTTTGACTAGACGGACCTTTGTTGGCAAAGTAATGTCTCTGGTTTTAATATTCTGTCTAGGTTGGTCACAGCTTTTCTTCCAAGAAGCAAGTGTCTTTCAATTTCATGGCTGCAGTCACCATCTGCAGTGATTTTGGAGCCCAGAAAAATAAAATCAGCCGCTGTTTCCCCACCTGTTTGCCATGAAGCAGCGGGACCAGATGCCATGATCTCAGTTTCTGAATGTTGAGCTTTAAGCCACCTTTTTCAGTCCTCTTTCACTTTCATCAAGAGGGTTTTTAGTTCTTTTTCACTTTCTGTGGTAAGGCTGGTGTCATCTGCATGTCTGAAGCTGTTGATATTTCTCCCGGCAATCTTGATTCCAGCTTGTGCTTCAGCCAGCCCAGCATTTTGCATGATGTACTCTGCATATAAGTTAAATAATAATAATAAGAAGTGAAATCGCTCAGTCGTGTCCGACTCTGCGACCCCGTGGACTATAGCCTACCAGGCTCCTCCATCCATGGAATTTTCCAAGCAATAGTACTGTAGTGGGTTGCCATTTCCTTCTCCAAGTTAAATAAGCAGGGTGACAATATACAGCCTTGACGTACTCCTTTTCCTATTTGGAACCAGTCTGTTCCATGTCCAGTTCTAACTGTTGCTTCCTGACCTGCACACAGATTTCTCAGGAGGCAGGTCAGGTGGTCTGGTATTCCCATCTCTTTCAGAATTTTCCATAGTTTGTTGTGATCCACATAGTCAAAGGCTTTGCATAGTCAATAAAGCAGAAGTAGATGTTTTGGGGGAGCTCTCTTGCTATTTTGATGATCCAGCGGATGTTGGCCATTTGATCTCTGGTTCCTCTGCCTTTTCTAACTCCAGCTTGAACATCAGGAAGTTCACGGTTCACGTATTGCTGAAGCCTGGCTTGGAGAATTTTGAGCATTACTTTACTAGTGTGTGAGATGAGTGCAATTTTGCGGTAGTTTGAGCATTCTTTGGCATCGCCTTTCTTTGGGATTGGAATGAAAACTGACCTTTTCCAGTCCTGTGGCCACTGCTGAGTTTTCCAAATTTGCTGGCATATTGAGTGTAGCACTTTCACAGCATCATCTTTCAGGATTTGAAATAGCTCAACTGGAATTCCATCACCTCCACTAGCTTATTCGTAGTGATGCTTCCTAAGGCCCACTTGACTTCACATTCCAGGATGTCTGGCTCTAGATGAGTGATCACACCATTGTGATTATCTGGGTCGTGAAAATCTTTTTTGTACAGTTCCTCTGTGTGTTCTTGCCACCTCTTCCTAATATCTTCTGCTTCTGTTAGGTCCAGACCATTTCTGTCCTTTATTGAGCCCATCTTTGCATGAAGTGTTCCCTTGGTATCTCTCATTTTCTTTATTATTATTATTATTAATTTTTTTAATTTTATTTTTTTACTTTACAATACTGTATTGGTTTTGCCATACATTGACATGAATCCACCACAGGTGTACATGAGTTCCCAACCCTGAACCCCCCTCCCACCACCCTCTAATTTTCTTGAAGAGATCTCTAGTCTTTCCCACTCTTGTTTTCCTCTCTTTCTTTGCACTGATCACTGAGGAAGGCTTTCTTATCTCTCCTTGCTATTCTTTGGAACTCTGCATTCAGATGGATGTATTCTGAGGGAGCTCCTCTTTCAGCTGAGAGGGTGAAGGTGGGCCAACACCAGATCCAGAAGGGATCAATCAGCAACCTGTAGATTAGTGATCGGTGATAGGCGAAACTGCCAGGGGGATATGCAAAAGAGTGGGTGTGGTCATTAGCCATTAAAACTTTATTTACAAACATAGGCTCTGTCCAGAAGAGGCAAACCCGCAGTGTCAGGAAGCGGATTAGTGGTTGTCAGGCCCTGGGGAGGGACTGCTTGATGGGGTAAGGGGTTTCCGTCTGGGGTAATGAGAAGGTTCAGGTACAGATAGATAGCGTTGATGGCGGCACATGGTGAATGTCCTAAAAGCCGCTGAATCGCAGGTTTGGTGAAGTAGATAAATCTGTGTGAACTGAACAGCTTGCTGCACGCACAGGTGCTGGTTTGCCCCCCTCCATCAGGAGTTCTGTTTATAAACACGGGCGAATCTCCACAAAAAGCAAAACTGCAGAAGGATGCATTTGAACAGGCAGGACCCTAACTGTGGCTGCAGAGAAAGGTCTGCAAACCCTGCCTTTCCCTGCCCGCGAAGTGCCTGTGTCTATAATAGGACTGAACGTAGGTGATTCCCTTTAAGGAGGTCGGGCGGGAGGGGGCGGGTCTCTGAGTCCCGAGCACTTTCCTGGCCTGCGGGTGAGCCTTCACCAGCCAGACCTTCCTGGAATAGTCCCCCTGGGACTCCCTCAGCCAGGGCACCCTGAGGCGATCCCAGCGGAGTTGAGTCCCAGTGCCCAGCTGCCAGACCCCGACAGGGTTGGCAACCTTGTAGTAAGGGTGTGCCAAGGTTCCTACTCCTGCAAGCAATTTCATGAAGGCGGCTAGCTCCGGGGCCCCCTGGTACTGCTGTGAGCTGAGCGCCGAGCAGGTGCTTCTCTGCCCGCACTGTCCAGTGGGGAGCCAGAGACAGCCACACGCACAATCAAGGATTTCCAAGAAGGCACTTTTAAAAATAGAAACAGGTGAGGTTCGTTTTAGGAGCATGGTTTACTGAACCCGAACGTCCAGGGCACTGTCATTTCTGCGTGCGATCAGTGTAAGGGACTATCCGTGAGCTGCTGCCTGCTCTTTCTACGCTTGGCAACCCGGCACGTTGGCCGTCTGCAGCCTGGCTCAGCACCTGCTCTTTGGCTGCACGGCTGCCGACCACATGCAGGACGGCTCCGCCCTCGGCCACACGTGGGCAAGTGAGCAGTTCCGCAGTGGGAAAACAGCAGACAGGAACAAAGCTCCCCGGAGGAGCACACGGCCCCTAGAGGAGATGCCCGTTTCTGACTGCCATCTCGACCGCTCTTAATGGGCAGACCACAGATTCTCAGTGATGGCTGGAAGGGACTGTTCCGCCCTCAACAGGGCTGCCTGTTCTCAATCCAGAATCGACTTCTGTTTCATGTAAAGCTTCCCCTTACCCTCGCATCAGTGAGTTCAGAGCACTTTTCCTGAAACCGAGGAGAGAGGAAGCATGCTGGCCCCTCCCCAGACGGTGCAGGGGGTGGCTGGTGAGAACGTGTCGTCGCCCCAGTGGCCTGGGCATCCTCAGTGGCTTCTGCTTGCTTTGTCCTCTCGTGAGTGATCCACGTGACAAAACACAGGAAGATGCCGGGCTAAGGATCGTATCAGTAGTGAAAGGGGAGGTGAGACCCAAGAGTGCCCCCCAGCCCCAGCAGGGACCCTCAGTGGAACCCACGGCTGCCCGTTGCGGAAGTGGCAGTGCTGGTCCCAGCTCCCCGGGGCCCCAGAGGAGCTCACACAGGCCAGGTGCCGCCCCGGGTCTCGCGGGGGGCACCCCACCTCTTACCGCTTCTGGTCCTCCCAGGTGTGGACGTGGAGGCGGCCAAACGGGCGGAGGAGGAATTGCTGCTTCACGACACAAGGTGCTGGCTGAATGGGGGCGCCATGCCCGAGGCACGGCACCCCCGCACGGGCGCCTCTGCCCTGCACGTGGCCGCCGCCAAGGGTTACATCGAAGTGATGAGGTGAGCCGGGCCTGCTCCCCTGCCCTCGCACCCGGCGCCCCGTCCCTTGTCTCCATCGTATGCCTTCCTGAGGGTTTTGTCTGTTCCCGCCCCTTTCTCACTATGCACTAAGGACATGCAGCCTTAGCTGCCCCCACCTCTTGATGTGCAGGGTTCCCACTGCCCTTCAGTTTAAGACAATTTCCAGCGTGTAATCTTCTTTGACCCAGAGGTCATTTAGAAGCGTGTCGCTAATTCACAAGTACACGGGGTTTTCTAGTCATGGTTTCATTAGAGCCGTGCTTCCCCTCATTGCACTTCGCCAATAATATTTCATTTTTTAACAAATTGAAGATTTGCAGCAGCCCTGCATTGTCAGATGACGGTGAACGTTTTTTTAGCAAAATGAAGTGTTTTTTAAGATACATACATTGGGTTTTATTTCAGACAGAATGCTATTGCACACGTAATAGACTTAAGTTTTACAGGCACTGGCGAACCGGAACAGTTCACGTGACCTGCTGTATTGCAGTAAAGCCAGCTGGTTGTCTGGAGCCAAACCCCCCATATTCCCGAGTCCCCCGTGCTCATTTCGCAGCTTAATCTTGCTGTGGTCCGGGAGCAGGTTCTCTGTGAGTCCTGATTCCTGAGATCCGTCGAGGTTTGCTTCATACCCTAGTCAGTGTCAGCCAGGAAAGAAGTGTGCTGTCAAGGACAGCGCTGTATGTAGGTTATTAGGTCAGCTTTGTACTCATGCTGTTTGAATCTTCTGTATCGCTAGTGATTCTTCCTTTTCCCATCTGCCGCTGCTGTCAGTCGCTGTGAAAGAATGTGGTGAAATGTGGTGGAATGTCTCACCATGCCTGCGGGGCTTTCCTGTCTCCCCCTGTCTTTGTGTCAGATTTCGCGCTGCAGGTTTCACGGCCGCCATTCGGTGCGCACATAGTTTAAATTGCTGCCCCGCGCGCTCCCTCTCTCTCATCCCCACCTCGGTCTGGTCCCGTTTCTGACCGCCTCACCCTTTCCTGTCAGAGTAGCTGGTTCTGCTGCTTGTCAGGCTCCCCTGCCCTCTCTTTATTTTCCCTTTATATTGAGTATGACAATGGAGTTCCGGCGAATCCCTCCATCTCTGCTCACTTCTGTGTTAATGAATTTTTAGGAAGGTTTTCCGGGGGAGCTCTTTGGTGGACTAGTGTTTAGGGTTCTGGGCTTTCACTGCTGTGGCCTGAGTTCAGTCTCCGCTCAGGGAACTGAGGTTCTGCAGGCTGCACGGAATGGTTGGAGAAGAAGGGAATGTTTTCCAGTAAGATGACCCCTGATAGCTTGGGGCTCGGCTGGCTCCTCTAATTTGGAGGTAGGGTGCCCCATCCTCTGTAGTTCCAGGCCCAGGTCCTATATGCTCTGGGCACCTGTTCATCCCAGGTCTGATCCCTGTGGCAAGGAGGATGGGACACTGTGAATGGTCAGGCCTGGTAGCGTGGCCAGCCCCGGAGGCTGTGCCCTTTTCTGCCCGAGACTTCCCCTCCTGAGTCTCAGCTGGCTGCTTCAGCTCCTGCCATTGCATCTGCATCCCACGCAGCCAGCAGGAAGGAGGAGGAGGGCCACAGGAGTGAATGTCCGTTTCTTTTAAGAGAACAATCCAGAAGTGATATACACACTTAGCGCTGACATCCCCATTTGCCAGACCCTACTCAGCTGGCCATTCCTAGCTGTGAGAGAGATTCCAGATCCCGTGGTCCATGGTGGTGGTGATCTCCTGGGAAAGGACCCTCTAAGCCGGGGTTCCGTCTTGGCACTGGCGTTTGGTCCTGATCGGTCCTTGCTGGGGGGCGGTCCTCTGCGTTGTGGGAGGTTTTGGGGCATCCTCAGCCTACCCACTGGTGCCCCCGGCACCGCCCCTACGTTGTGACGGCCAGAAACGTCTCCAGACGCCCCCTGGCGGCAGCGTCGTCCTGGCTGAGAACCGCTGCCCCGAGCCAGTGGGCTCCTGGAACCCTGCTGCCCCCACTCTGCCTTTCTCTACGCTTGGGCACTGGGGAACCCCCTCCTCCACCTCCGCCGGGGGTATTCCCGCACAGGGGAGGTGTCAGGAGTCGAGCGCTGAAGGTTCAGGGAGCAGGGTCCCGGAGGCCCCGTGATAGGCTGGGGAGGGGTCAGAGCCGGTGGCAGGAGGGTCTCCTTGCGGAGGGGCGCCTCAAGGCCCAGGCCTGTTTTCGGCCCTGTCACAGCTGGTTCTCACCATGGCCCCTGGCCCCGAGCCCCTGTCTCGGCCCTTGAACCCAGCCCTCCCCGGCCCCCAGGCTGCTCCTCCAGGCTGGCTACGACCCGGAGCTGCGTGACGGCGACGGCTGGACACCCCTGCATGCTGCGGCCCACTGGGGTGTGGAGGATGCCTGCCGCCTGCTGGCGGAGCACGGCGGGGGCATGGACTCGCTGACCCACGCGGTGAGGGCCTGGCCTGGCTCCCCGGGGCCGCAGGGCAGGAGGGCCCCCACCTCTGCCTCCTCCTCACCTGCCTTAATCCCCGCCCACCCAGGGGCAGCGTCCCTGTGACCTGGCGGACGAGGAGGTGCTGAGCCTGCTGGAGGAACTGGCCCAGAAGCAGGAGGACGTGAGTCTCCATCCGCAGTCGGGACCCGGGGCCCCCGCGGACCTGGGGAGCTGCCCTTCCCCGGCCAGTGCCGGGGCCCAGCGGGGAGCTGTGATAAGCAGCACCTCGGGGTGCCGATGGGGCTGGTCATCCCTGGGATGTCCCCGCACCAGCGCTGGGCCAGGCCTTGTCGCTGGAAAAACTCAGAAGGAAGGGGCGGACGGCTTGGATTTGGGATCTGAGTCCCAGCTCTGCCCGTGATTTGCTGCGTGAGCTCAGACCAGTCCAGTAGCCTCTCCATTTTCTCAGGAAAATGGGCAGAATACTAAACAGCGCGTGCACTTCATGAGTTACACGTGCTGTTACATGGAACATGGTCTTGAAATGAGCGGCGTATATGTTACTGACCAAAAGCATTCAGAACCCCGCCTGTCTCATAGCGCTCTGAGGTAGCAGGAATCATCTGAGGTCTCCCGGGTCAGATCCCTGTTTAAAGCTTGGCCGCGGCGACATTGAGGGAGAAGGTGGTGTTTCCGGCTTGGTGGGCTGGAGGCGCGGGGGCACGCACGTGTTGAGGGAGCTGCGCTGTGCAGAGGCTGGGAGAGGAACCAGATGGTACCCGGAGTTGGGGGGGCGGGCGGGGACAGGGGCAGACCCCAAAGGGCCTTGAGAGCCAGGCAGGAGCAGGTGAGGGGCCGGGGGCCCCCGTGGGGTTAGTGGGTGAGGCAGGGTCTCTGGGCGCTGAGGGCACAGAGGAAGCCTGAGGGCGTCTGGGGGACCTGCAGCACTTGAGGTTTGCTGAGAGGAGAGGCGGAGCCGCGGGGCCGGCTCAGGTGTGAAGACTTGGGCAGAACGCCCGCCCAGAGCGAGCTGTCGGGGAGGCAGCTGTGTCCGGGTGTGCCGGGGGTCCCGGGAGGCGGAGGCTCCAGAAGTACTCACTGGAGACCCAGGGCGCGGTGCAGACGAGTCCACAAAGCACCCGGTCCACCCCCCAGCACAGCTCTGTGAGGGACCCAGGAGGGTCTGCCCGTCCTGCCCCCCTCCCAGCAGCCCCTTCCCCCTTGCAGCTTCGGAACCAAAAGGAAGCTGCCCAGAGCCGGGGCCCGGAGTCCCAGGGGCCCTCCAGCAGCAAACACCGAAGGTAGGGAGTGGCGCCCTGCGGGAAGTGGGCTGGAGGCCCCCCAGGGCTTGGGCCCCAGCACCCACCCTCCCCTTTCCACCAGGAGCTCCGTGTGCCGTCTGAGCAGCCGCGAGAAGATCTCCCTCCAAGACCTGTCCAAGGAGCGCCGGCCTGGGGGTGCAGGGGGCACCCCCATCCGGGACGAGGACGAGGGAGAAGAAGCCCCCTCAGGTGAGGGGCCGGGGGCCTGGACCCCCGGGTCTGAGGGATGAGGAGGGGTTGATGCTTCTTCTGAGGTCTCCGTCTTCCCACCTCACAGAGCCACCCCCTGCAGAATGCAGAGCCCTCAACGGGGTCTCCTCCCCGCTGCCCTGTAGCCCTGGGAGCCCCGTGGTGAGTGGGGGCCTGGGGGTGGGGCGGGGTTGCCCCGAGCCTACCGTCAGGGCCGCGGGGTGCAGACTGCGCGCCCAGAACCCTCTGGGGCTCCTGCGGCCTCTCCCTGGCTGTTCCCGTCCCCGGCGGTAGTTTGCTGTGGTCCTTCTGGGGGCAGCATGTGAAATTCTTGAGAAGGGCCCTGTCGTAGTAACGGAGACCTTTCTCTTCTCCAGACCCCCGAGGAGGCCGCCTTCTCCAGGCGCTTTGGCCTCCAGAAGACGGGCAGCTCCGGGGCTCTGGGGCCCGCGGACTGGCGCGGAGCCGAGGGTGCTCCGGGGGCCGGGCTGCAGCGCTCCGCGTCCTCCTCGCGGCTGGAGGGTGCGTCCACTCAGGTGAGCACTGCGGGGAGGCCCGGGGAGCAGATCCTGCCCAGCGGGGAGAGTAGCTGCCTGTCTCCTCTCTCTGCAGGGCCGGGAGCCCCGTCTTGCCAGAGTCCCCCCCACCCCCTCCCAGAAGGTGCCGGAGCCCTCTTCCCCGTGAGTACAGCGGGACAGCCCCTCTGAGGTGGGGGGGAGGTCGGGGTTCCTGTCTTGTACCCGGGGTTCTCTGGGGTCTGCTCCCTGGCTCCCACCACTCCTGGCCTCAGTTTCCCTTTTGGTGCTGCAAGTAAAAGCGCCCAAGGCTGCGGTGCTCTGGCTTCCCGGGGGCCCCTGCCCCCTCTCCCGCCCTCCTCTCTGACTCAGGCCCTGTGCTGCGACCTCCCCCTTCACACCCACAGGGCTTCCTTCCTCCTGCTCAGGTCTGTTTAAATGTCAGCTTCTCTGGGAGGCCCACCACCTGCCCTGCGCTCACCCCCGCAGCGTGCGGGCACACCTCCAGGCTCCGGTCCTGCCTCGTTTTTCCCCAGACTAGCTTATCCTCTTGACATTGTGTGACCCTGTCTTCTTGTGGTTATCGTTCACGTTGCATCGTTTCTGCTCAGAGTTGACTCATGGGGCAGAGATTATTCGTTTCCTTAGCTTGCTTTGTGTGGGTGCCCACCACGTAAGGCGAGCTTGAGTAATACTTGCCAATTGAATGAATTCACACAGGTCTGAGATCTCCAGGCCTCCTCCTCCCTTGGGTAACTCCACTCCTCACCCCAGGACCCCCGAGCCCGAGTCCCCGGTGAAGCCCCATGTCCCCGTAGCCTCCGCAGCGCCCCCAGCGGACTCCCGGGACCGCCGGAGGTGAGGCGAGACCCCTGCGATACCCAGGAGTCCGGAGCTGGTGGGGGTGGACCTGGGGAAGCTGGTCTCAGGGTCCTCTGGCTGAACTCCACTCCCCCTGGGGGTGTCGGCCGTGGGACAGGACAGGGTCCAGAGGAGCCCGCTCTGAAGTCGGGCCCCTCACTCAGGACCTACCAGATGCCAGTGCGGGACGAGGAGTCTGAGTCTCAGCGGAAAGCGCGCTCTCGCCTCATGCGCCAGTCCCGGAGGTCCACGCAGGTGTGGGAGGGGCCGGACCCCGGGTCTGAGGGAGGAGGGGCCGGGGGCCTGGACCCCATCCTGAAGGGGCTGGCCCCCCCATCCCGACTGCCCGCTCCCCGTGCAGGGTGTGACCCTGACGGACCTGAAGGAAGCAGAGAAGGCCGCTGGAAAGGCCCCGGAGGCAGAGAAGTCGAGCGTGCAGAGCCTGGTGAGAGGGGTCAGGTGACCGGTCAGTGGGTGGGACGAGACGCCCTCATCCTCTGACCCCGGCCCCTCCCCACAGGACCCTTCCCGGAGACCCCGAGTCCCTGGGGTCGAGAGCACTGACGGCCCTGCCCAGAGAGGTGAGGCTGGTCTCTGGGAGGTCGTCCTCCTGGCCCGTGTTCGGTTTTCCTGGGGTTCGGGCCCAGGGACCCCTCGCCCTGCATTGGGCTGATTCCTGCCCCTCCCCCAGCAGAGGCGCCCGACGGGCAAGGGCAGGGGCCGCCCGCGGCCAGGGAGCCCCGCAGAGTCGACAAGGAGTGGAGGGGCCCTGCCGAGGTGAGGGGTGGCGCCCAGCGGGCCGCGGGTGGGCCTGGGGGCGGGCCCAGCTCTCCTCCCCGCTGAACCTCACCTCCGCCCCGCAGGGGGAGGAGGCGGAGCCAGCGCCAGCCGACCGCAGCCCAGAATCCAGGTACGGGGCGGGCAGGCCGGGTCTGGGCTGTCATGGGGCCGTGGGCGCCCCATGACGGCCTCCCCGCCCCCACCCCAGCACTCCCGAGGGCGACCCCTCATCCCGCAGGCAGCGGGATCTCAACCCAGACCCAGAGCCGGAACCGGACGAGCCGGACGGAGGCTTCAGGAAGGTTCGCGACCCCACCGTGAACGGAGTCCCCATCACTCGGCTTTGTATCCCTGCCCCGCCGTCCCCTGCCCTGGGGCCCTGCCTGACCCACCCGGGCACTCTGCGCCCTTCCGGCCTCAGCCGGGCCGCAGCCACCCACCCCCGCCCCCGCAAGTCTGCCGCGTCTCCGCCGGCGAGCCTGACGCCCTGTCCCTCCTGGGCCCGCAGCTGTACGCCGAGCTGCGCAGTGAGAACGAGCGCCTTCGCGAGGCCCTGACGGAGACCACCCTGCAGCTGGCGCAGCTCAAGGTGGACCTGGAGCGCGCCACGCAGGTGAAGAGCCGGGGCCCTGGAGGCGAGGGGTTTGTCGAGGGTGCGGGTGCCGGCTCCGGGTCTCCGGGAGGGAGGACCAGCCGGAGCGCCCAGGGCTGAGGGGCCCAGAATGGCTGGTGGGATCCTTGGGGGGAGGAGTATGGGCCACTGAGGGGGTTGGGGGCGGGGCCAATACCCCAGGGGCGGGGCCAGGGCCCGGAAGGGCAGGGCGGGGCCTGAGCAGTGCCGGGCGGTTTGAACCCGCCGCGAGTCCCGGCTGCCTTTACCCTCCTCTACTGGTCTCCCCTTTTGCCCGTGGCCTTGCGGCTGCTTGTATAACTCCCGCTCTTTTTCTGTCCTCCCCAGAAGCAGGAGCGCTTTGCAGAGAGGCCTGCCCTTCTGGAGCTGGAGAGATTCGTGAGTACGGCTGGCCAGGGTGGGACTAGAGATGTCCCGGCCTTACGAGCCCTTACGGTCTGGAGGAAGAGGTCGGCATTGACCTCTGCCCTTTCCTCGCCCCTCTCCACTATACTTGACCCCCAGTTCCCCACCCCCCCCTCACCTTCCCCTGTTTATTCCAGGAGCGCAGGGCCCTGGAGCGAAAGGCAGCTGAGCTGGAGGAGGAGCTGAAGGTGAATGCTAGCGGGGAGCTGAGTGCAGAGAGCCTTGGTCGGCCGTGGGTTCAGCCTGCCCAGGGCCACCTGGCTGACCCGTCTTCCCACCTCACAGGCCCTGTCCGACCTTCGGGCTGACAACCAGCGGCTCAAGGATGAGAACGCAGCCCTGATTCGTGTCATCAGCAAACTCTCCAAGTGACTCCGGAGGAGCCCCTCCCCTGCACCCATATTTATACAGCTGCTTCTGCCACACGCACCCCTTCCCCTGCGTGAGCACTAGTGACAGGGCTCCCGGGGGAGTCTCTGAGAAGCCATAACCTCCCCTCGGGACCTTCAGGCTGGGAGGGGAATACAGAGAGCCCAGGAGCCAAGGGGGGCCCATCAGAGGCCAGGATGGAGGCGGGAGGCCGAGCCAGGTAGGGGGACGTCGCTGAGCAGGGACTGGGGCTGGAGGTGGGACCAGGAAGGGACCGAGGACCAAGAAGCACCGAGACCAGGAACCAGGACCAGAGTGGCCGCCCAGAGGTCCCCCTCTCACGTGTGATGTCACCCTCACCACCCCTCCCGCTCCGGAACAGGGATCCGAGAATGTGCCAAGAGCCCCGCCGGCGTCGGCCAGGTGGGCCTGTATATAGGGTCCGCGTGCAATAGGGAGGGATGTCTTCTATTTTTTGCAGCCCCCTCCCCACCCGCCGTCCGGGGCAGGGGGAGAAGGTATTTTCGAGACAAAGCACAGGCACCACAAATAAAAGTCGTGAAGTTGCCACTCAGTGACTACGTCCTTGGCTGGAGGCGGGGCTCCGCTTCCTGCTGACGTGCTGCCCAGACCACAGGACCGAGCGGGTGCGGTGCTGAAGGGCGGGAAGGGGCTTCAAGAAGAGCGCTCAGTTGGAGCAAAGGCTCCCAACCAGAGCTGACGTCGTCAAAAGTTGGGTTGGCACGAAGCAGGCAGGGTCAGTCAGGCAAGGGATAGGGGCTGCGATTATTGGGCTGGGGAGCTTGGCTCTTGCCATCAGTTTTTGAAACAAATTTGCATCAGTTACCAGCATTTAAAGTTTGGGGATTAGGAATCTAATAGTACAAGCTGTTCAGTTCAGCGTGGCAACAGTCGGCTGGAGCCCAATAGGAGCCATCCTCTAAGGTTGGGCATTCATTCATTTATTCACTTGATCATTTGGGGTCCTGTTCTTGCCAGGCCCTGACCTGCCTATCGATGATGTAGTGAATGAGACAGGTAAAGATCCGATCCATTTTGGAGGAGAGTCAGGAGGCATCTAGTAACAAGTGTGTTGCACTTGGTGGTGCTGAGGGGGGAAGCAGGGGCAGCAGGGGTTAGGGAGGCTGGTGTGCACGTGGGTGTGTGGAGACGGGCAGATCCAGGATGCATGGGGGATGAGGGAGTGAGAGATGAGGTTGGAGAGGCAGGGACCAAACCATTCAGGACTAAGACGGTGACCGGGAGCCAGAAGAGGATTTTGAGCGTGGGGCGCACTGGGACACTGGATGTTCGGTCCCTCTGGAGTGAACTCAAGGACAACCCGGAGGCTGGGAGGTCAGAAGTCTGAGTTGGGCCCCCAGGGAGGGAGAGGAGGATTCAGAGGAAGAAACCAAGGAGAGTCGGGACACCTCCTGGATTCCTTTACTGTGAGGCTGTAGCTGGTGTTGAGGGGCAGGTTGGTGGCCCCTGATACCTGGGTGGAGAGAGGACAGCCGTTGACACCGCCTGCTAAGAGGAGGCTGTTTATAGACTGGGCCACACATCATAATGCACAGGGCTCCTGAACACAAGCACATCCCCTGAATTGTCTCTAAAGCCAGCTCTCGGCCAATCCGAGAGCACTCGCTCTGGAGACTCCAGCAAGGACGGGCCTCTATCTACCCGGACCGGGTAAGACCACGGCTGGAATAGCTCAGCGATCCCTAGAGGGATCTAATTCCATTGGCAAGCGCAGTCTGCAAAGTCTGATCTCCCGCGGGGCTGCCTCAAAGCTTTGAGCGGAGGGGAGGAAAAGGATCAAAAGACTTCCGTTTCCACCTCGTTTTCCATTCTCTTCTTTTGCTTCTTCATCACTGCCTCCAGTTCTGACACATTCTCTTTGTCCTGGAGGAGGGGGTGGAAATCAGGACCGTAGCCATCAGGGTCCTCAGCGCCCTCCCCGGCCCGGACCTGGGGACGAGGGTTCCGGCTCACCTCCAGCAGCGAGCGCTGCACCGTAATCTGGCTATACACGCGCGCCCCCTCCTCGGGGCTAAGCGCCCGAAACTTCTCCTTCGGCAGCGAGAATAGCTGGGCGCCACTCAGTTCTCCCAGCACCGCGATGGTCCTGAGCAGGGGCATCGAAGACATGGTCAGGCCTGCCGGCCAATCGCAGCTCGAATGTCAGCCCCACCAACCACGTCACGCCCTCCCCTAGGCCTTTGTCCAATCAGCTGCCGAAGGTTCCTGAATCCCTCTCTACCAACCATAGCGCGTCGTGGGGGAGGTTTCCGTGGTGACTCCAATCGGAGCCTAGGAAAACAGGCCAATCACAGCCTGACACCCATAGTTGCGGCCCCCGTCCTGGGCCAATCCCAGACCCCCGTGGTCTGCCACTCCCACTGGGCCGTTAGGAGTGCTTCGCCACACTCACCCTGAACTGAAGCCCTTGGCCTGTAGCCAGGCGCAGACCTCCGAGGCGCTGGAGCGCGGGTTGAGCTGCGACTCCGGGGCGCGAGGCCCAGGGGCTGCGCGGCTGGGGCCCGTGAGGCCCTGGGCCAGGCGTGCCTGCAGCTCCTCGTTGATACTGAGCATGACTATCGGGGAGAACTTCTCTACTGGCGGGAAACCAGGAGGGAGGGACGACTCAGGGCGAAGGGCCTAGAGGGTCAGGGACCTCCAGCGTTCCCGTGATGGGTCGTCGGGAACCTCCTTTTCTGAATCTCCTTCCCTCTGTCTGGAAAGCGAGGACAAGGACCGTTCCCTCGAAGGGGTGCCCCCACCACTCACCCTTCTTGCCTGAGTCCAAGTTGTTGAGGTTCTCGCAGCTGTCCCTGGGAGACCGAGCTGGAGCTGGAGCTGGAGCCTGGGTCTGCGCTAGTCCTGGAGGCAGGGCTGGCGCTGGTGGCGGAGGGGTAGCCGGATCCGGAGCCTGGGTCTGCGCTAGTCCTGGAGCCAGGGCTGGCGCTGGTGGCGGAGGGGGTGGGGGCGGAGGGGCCGGGGCCGAGGCTGATGTGGGAGGAGCGGGAGGTCCTGGGCCCGGGGCCGGTGCTGGTGGTGGAGGGGGAACGGCCATGCTCTTCTCCTAGAGAGGGGAACAAGAGGGAAGCACCTGGATCAGAGAGAGGACTGAATCACAGTCCCTACTCCTGGAGGTAAATGTCTGAATCCCCATTCACTTCCTCTTCCAGAGATTTTGACACCTTAACCCCCACGCCCCTTGTTCTCAGGATCTGACCCCCTAGTCCCTCTTCCCTCAGGACCCAGGAGTCCGCCCCGGCTCACCAGACTGCGGCCCCCCCGCGGCCCCGGGTGGGGTGTCAGGATATTGTAGGGCACGTATCCCTCCTGCCCCCTCTGGTCCTGAACCTTCCACCACTTGCGCTGGTCATCTAGGACCTGGAAGAGGTACAGTGGAGGGTTCAGAGGCTGCGTCTGTAGCGAGGGTTGGGTGGACCCCACCCTCTCGCCTCCACCGCTGCCCCTCTAACCTCCAGTATGTCCCACTCCTTGACGGACAGCTCGCTGCTGTTGCGCGCCTGGAAGTCATAATTACACAGGACCCACTTTCCCGCCGGCTCCGGCCCCTGGGGCTCAGCTTCTGGTTCCTCGTCTGGGTGACTGAGGAGAAGGGGAAGAGTTGAGGGGTAAGGAGGCAGCCAGCATCACTCTGCTGGGCCTTAGGGGTTGGTGTGAGCTGGAGTTAAAGCCAAGCAGGGGGTCAAGGCTGAGGGGAAGGGGCAGGTTAATACTGTTAACAGAGGTTTGACATTGGAATGCCAGTTTGAATACACTGCGCTCCTTTCATGCTGGGCACCATGCAGTAAGCACACGATACTAGTACTAGCATCAGCTCCGTTTTCTAGACGAGAACATTCGGGCTCAGAGAAATAAAATCACTTTCCCCAGATCATACAGCTAGAGACAGCTGCTATTTATTGAGCATCTCCTATGTACTGGGCTCATGCATAAATGATAACTCCTAAGCATAATAACAAGAGTCAACATGTACATAGCACTTACTGTATGCCAGAAACTATTCAAAGTCTGTTACATACACTAGCTGACTTGATACTGAGACAGCCCTTGGATGAACGATGAGTTTGAACCTCTTAGTGGTTCCTTCCTCCTCCCAGAGACCCAATTATTATCTCCACTTTACAGGAGAGAAACCGTGATGTAAAGGTCATAGAGAAAGAAAGAGGTATAATTACACTGGGGACTCGGGCAGGCTGGCCCGAGCTCATGTCCTGAGGAATTCCATTCTATTCGGTTGACCAAACACTGCGTTCAGGTTTTTCCACACTTTTGGGTGAACGCAGTACTTGCACTCGCCTGGGTGTGAACCTGAATGCTCCCATGACCCTAAGCTCTTTAACTGCTAGCCTGTACCACATCACAGACTTCTCTCTCTTTCAGGGAGGGATTATAGTTCTTTCCAGGTCCCCCCACAAAGAACTTAAAGTGCCAAAAAAACAAAAAAACGGTGAGTTAAAAGCTGGGGGTGTCAAGATTCAGAAGCGTAGGGAGAAGGGGATCCGCTGGACCAGGCAGCTGGCGGGAAGGTGAGCAGACCTTTAGCTCTGACACCCCAGTTAAAGGCACCTCAGCCCCATGAAGCCTACCTGTGCAAGGGAGAAGGGGATCTTCAGGGCCGAGGCGCCCCCCGTGTGAGGCTGGCAGCTCCCAGCACGCCGTCTCTGCTGAGACTCTTGCCCCAGCCCTACCCAGACCCGCCTCTGCTCCTCCACACCTGCTGCTTCCCTCTTCACATCTCACCTGGCTTCCCTCACACCTGCCCCCAACTTGCTCAGGGAATCCTGGCTCCTCTCGGCCCTTCTTCCCTGGGGGCCCCAAGAGCCTGCACCCCCACTGCTTGTTGGAACTATGGACCTGCACCCCCAGTCCTTTTCCTCCTCTGGAGACCTAGGAGCCCAGATCTCAAGCTTTAATTTCCTAAACTATTTAACGTTTAAAAGGTCTGACAGCCAGCAGGAACTAAGACCATTGCTTGAGAGCCTTGGGAAAGCGAGGGTCCAGCCTCCCAGGCTTTATCTCTCTCAGGAGCTCGGAAATAGTACCACTTTCCAACTTGCCCAGAAACTTGCCCCTTGGCCCCTGAAGTCGCAAGTCTGCTTGCCTGGCTCTCCAAGGTTCCAAGCACCAGATTGAGCTCTTCTTCAAAACCCAAATGTTCAACTTCCCAGCCCGTTCTCTCCAACACCTAGAACTCTGTCCTCATGTCCTTTCCAGGCCCTCGGAAACCAAGCCACCTTCTTCCAGATCTTTGGGGATTCAGGGGTCTCTCTCAGATTTACCCACTCCCAGCACCCTCCTCCCTTGGACCCAGAAAACTGGGGCCCTCTCCCTCCCTCCCTGATTCTCCCCCCTCTCCCTGCCCCGCTCCCTGCCTCATCACCACCTCACCCACCTTTGAAGAACCGGGAAGACAAAAAGAAAAAAGGGGGAGTGGAGTCAGCACTGGGAGCCCGCAGGACGCACCCTACCTGGACCCCACTGACCCGACTCACCCACTGACACTCACCCATTGACAGCGACCTGGGGAGCGCTTTGCTGCAGGACACGAGAGCAGTAAGTCAGGTGGGACCCTGCTTGCATCCCCGGAATTGCTGGTCTTGACCCCTACCCCCATGTCACCTGGGGGAGCTTAAGCTTTAGCCTCACCTGCTGGCGCCGTCGCTCATGCTGTAGCTGTTTCTCTACTGGGTCCTTCCAGGCACGGCCCTGTGGGTCCATGGCCGGGGGCTCCCAGCCGCTGTAGAACTCAGGTCTGTATGGGGGCCCCTCCTCTGGGGGTAGGTCCACCCTGCAACCAAGGGAGGGCCGAGGGCTCAGGGATCCTGAAGGTTTGACTTCAGACTGTCAGTCACTTCATGAAGTTTTTCCCCTTCCCTTTAGCCTTGTTCTAACCCAACAAATGTAACCTTACCTGCCCCCTCCATTTTTTTTAACTAAGACCTGCCCCTTACTCTAAGCTGCATCCATGATGTCAACTATATTTGTAAATATCCTGATTACACTCTCTTGAATTTCACCTCTGATTCCAAACTGGGTCTTCCACCCCTTTCCCCTAAGTCCAGCATCTAACTTTGCACCTGCTCCCATGAAGATGCCAGCTGTGCCCCCTTTCCAAATCCACAGACCAAACGTTTCCCAAGCCTACCTCCTCGCTATAGCCCTGCCCCATTCCTGGAAGTCCTGCCTTTTATTCCCGTTCGAGCTCTGGTTCAGTCTTTTTTTTTTTTTTTAATCATGCTACAGAAAACCTAACTACCTAACTTTAAGATTTATTTTTGCAACTTTTTTAAACAGAGAAAACAATACGCTCCTTGGGGAAAGGTGGGGGGATTGAGAATACAGGTCCTGGGTGCAAATTATGACCCCAGACCTGGAGTTGATAGGCCTGCCTAGGAGAGAAACCACTGGGCACTGCCACACCGCCAAAGGGGACAGCTGCTGTCTGAGGCTCAGCAGGCTGTTTCACACGACACTCAAGAGTTTCCTCCAATCGGATCGCGGCATTTGCCCTAGTCCCACCAATACTTCAGTTTCTTTGAAGACACCCTCTAGCTAAGCCCCACAACTACCCTTCTCTGCCAAACCCATCTTTCCAACAGCCACGCCTCTTCTTCCCAGAGCCGCCCCTAAAGCACCCCGCCTAGCCTGTCCTTCCAATCACCACACTGTCTACCTCCCAGCCTCGTCCCTAAATCACCGTGCCTCCTGCCTCCTAGCCTGTCCCTCCAATCACCACACTGTCTACCTCCCAGCCCCGCCCCAAAATCACCACGCCTCCTGCCTCCTAGCCTGTCCCTCCAATCACCACACTGTCTACCTCCCAGCCCCGCCCCTAAATCACCACACCTCCTGCCTCCTAGCCCTTTCCCTCCAATCACCACGCCCCGCCTAGCCCCGCCCCTTACGTGCCACGCCTTCCGCCCCCCAGCCCTGCCCCTTACCCGGGGTGGGTCCAAGAGTCCCCCAGCGAGGTCCAGAGCGTATTTTCACGTTGAGTGACATTGTCCCGCAGCAGCTTCACAGCCTCGGAAGTCAGATGCGGCCGCCTCACGCCGCTGGCCAACTGCGGGCCGCCCAAGGTGTCTACAATCTGGCAGGGGCGCAGGAGTGGGCAGGCAGTCAGACGGGCCTGAGGTGGACTCCTGTGCTGCAGGGCTGAGGCCGGGGGTGTCTCACCATCTGCAGAGGTCCGAACAGGAAGTGCAGCAGCTCCTGGGAGCTGGGGTTGGCGATGTTGCCGCGCAGCCGGGCCTGAGAGCCGAGGAGGTGCTGGTGTTAGTGCGTGGACAGGTGCGACTCGCTATTCCTCTCGCCCCGAGGCCCCGAGGTCCCGAGGTGGGTGCGTGCTCACCAGCAAGCTGAAGGCGTACTTGATTTTCTGAAGTATGTCAGTGTACTCGGCCCCTGAGGGTGGCTTGGCCCGCAGCTCCAGGAGGCTCTCTGTGGGTAGGAAGGCAGGCGCAGTGACGGGGGACGTGCAGACAGCATTAGGCAGGGTCAAAGAGAGAGACAGAGACCCAGTGAGGTCGCGAGGGGAAGTCAGACTGGCAGGGGGTGCAGGGGGAGACCCGGGGAGAGGGAGGATATTTGGGAGTGGCCCCGGAGGGCCAGGGAGGGGCTGTTCAGAACTGCCGCTGGATGGCGCCCCCTCACCCCCGGCCTCCTGGTGCCGGGTCCTGCGGCTGCGCTCTCGGTGCTCCAGCACACGGGTCGCCTCGGCCGACTTCTGCAGCCTGGATACGAAGCTCTCCACGTCGTCGAACACATGGTTCAGGATGTCCTGGGGGCCAGGGCAGGGGGATGCATGGGACCCCTGAATCCTAGACCCTCATCCCGCCCCGCCCCACGTCCAAAGTCCCACAAACCGAGAGCACTGGGGCACACTTAGGCCAGGCCACACCCTCCGATGCTTGACCTTGCCCCATCCTGTCACCACTGGCCACATCCCCAGAAGTCTGACCGAGGTCCCAGGACCAAGCCCTACCCCCTGACAGAAGATTCACACCTATGGTCAGTCCTGCCCCAGGCCCTCGCCCCGCTTCGCTCACCACGTCCCGCTCTGCCTGCAGACTGGCCAGGTCCGGGCCGCGGGGTCCCAGGTCCGGGAAGGCCGAGTCAGAGCTGGGGCAGACCTCCTCCTGGCTCGGCCTCCGCGTCTCCTCCGCCTCTGGGATGGGCTCCGCCTGGGGTCGCCCGCGGCCCGCGGCCGGCTGTACGGTGTGAATCGCTGCGCGGAACATCGGGCAATGCGGCAGGGGCGTGGCCTCGGCGACGGGCGAGGGGTGCTGTCGCGGCTGCATTCGCGTGGCCCTGCAGAGGCACAAGGGCAGGCAGGCTGGGAACACCGAGGGGTCCAGCGAGCAGAGAATTTCGGGGCTTCAATCTTTCGAATTGCGGTGCTGGAGAAGACTCGAGAGTCACTTGCACAGTAAGGAGATTAAACCAGTCCATCCTAAAGGCAATCAATCCTGAATATTCTTTGGAAAAACTGATACTGAAGCTGAAGCTCCAGTCCTTTGGTCACCTGATAAGAGCCGACTCATTAGAAGAGATGTTGGGAAAGATTGAAGGCAGGAGAAGGGGACGACAGAGGATGAGATGGTTGGATGGCCTCATTGACTCAAGGGACGTGAGTTTGAGCAAACTCCGGGAGACAGTGAAGGACAGGGAAGCCTGGCGTGCTGCAGTCCATGGGGTCGCAAAGAGTTGGACACGACTGAGCAGCTGAACAATAGTCCGAAACACGGTAGGCCAAAGGGGTCAAACCTAGATTCACAGCGGGAGGGGGAAATCTGATATATGGATTGGGGGGATGGGGAGCGTGCCTCTCTGGGGGGAAACTGAGGCAGAGGGAGGAAAATCCGAGGGGAGGGTAGTGCACTTGTCTGGGAGGTATAGGCGACTTGGAGAGTGTTTGACTCTAAAACTGGCTCTGCTCTAGGCTAGTGGTATCAACCGATTTCTCAGATGGAGAGACTGAGGCTCAAAGAAGGGAGCCGGCCCTCCAGAGACCTCCCCGTCATCTCTTCTCCCCTGCTTTACCTGAGTGCCGCCGCCCTGCGCTCCCCGCAGCCCGAGCGGTAGTTGTGCAGAGCTCTCTGGATTTCCTCTTGGATGGACTCCACCTGCCAAGCGCGCCGTCAGGCCACGACCCCGTCCCACCCCACCCCACCCACTGCCCGCTCAGCGCCGTGCTCCGGGACGATCTCTTGGCTCGGCCCTAGATCACGGGTAGTCAGCGCCCAAGCCCTGGGCTCACGCCCCTGCCCTAAAACTGTCCCTGCCCTCGGCCACGGCCCGCCACCACGGAGGCCCCGTCTGGGTGGTACCTCGCGCCTCGACCACACCCACACTAGTTCCGGCTGCTCTCCAGACCCCTCTCTCCGCCTTTGTGTCCGCGCTCTTAGCCTCGGTCTCCGTTCTACCCGCACCTTCCTTCAGTTCAACCTGACCACCTCCATTACAGAATTTCTTTCCAGGCCACGCCCCTTCTGGGCCCCGACCCCGCCTTTGCCCCAGGCCACGCCCCAAGAGTAGAGGGCCCGCCCCATTGGCGGGAGGGCTTCGGACCCCGCCCCCGGAATCCTCCGGGTGCCCGCCGCGCCCCGGGCTCTGGCCCCCGGTCCGGCTCGCTCACCCCGACACTCCGGCCCTGGAAGAAATGCACGTCGGGCTGCGCGCGCTCCGGCTCCTGGCACACGAGCAGCAGCAGAGGGCGTTTCTGGCCCGGGGGCCTCACCGTGTCGCACCGCACGATGGCGCTCACAGGGTAGGACTCCAGCTCCTCCTGCAGGGGTGGGGCAGCGGGTAAACTGAGGCCCAGAGCCACAGAGACTTCAGAGTGACAGGACAGCGGTGCCGGCAGAAGTAGGCGCTGCGCAGGGCAAACCCCTTCTCCCCCCGGGGGTAGGGGTCACAGATGAGCTAGTGAGGCTCAAAGAGGGGGCGACGCCCCCGGACGTCCCTAGGGCTAGGCTCTCGGTCCAGCCGTTCCTTCCACCCGTGCGCCCCGGGGCACCTTGGAGACCGGGTCCAGCAGCGTGACGTGGCTGGGAGACACTCTCAGCAGCATGTCCTGAGCCCAGATGCGGCCCTGGCTGTCCATGAGGGCCAGCTTCTGCGAGGCGTCCTCCACCGTGTGTATGGCATCCTCACCCAGGCTGAAGGTCACCAGGTGCTGGCAGGGGCCACGAAGGAAGCAGTGGGCCCCAAGATGAAGCCGGGTGGGCTGAGGAGCCCCCTGGGATCGGCCTTCCGCCCCACGACTAACCACACCTCCTCTGGGAGGCCTTCTCTGGGCACCTGCTCCACCTCCCGCAGTGCCCTTGCTGCGCCTCCCATCGGAATGACTAACACTCGGGTCTAGCTCTCCCGCAAGACCGCTTGAAGGCAGGGAATGGTCTGGGTTATATCCCATTCCTTCTAAGCACCTCTACCCCCATTAGAGCACATTTTGCTGGTACTTCTGGACCTTGTCTGACTCCCTACTTATCCAGGATGGCACCTGACTTGTCCCCACGGTCCAGGTGTCCAGCACAAGAGCTGGTCCCGAGGAGAAGTTGGCAGATGAAAGTGGAATTGAGCTCTTCCACTGAAGCTCCAGTACTTTGGGCACCTCATGCGAAGAGTTGACTCATTGGACAAGACTCTGATGCTGGGAGGGATTGGGGGCAGGAGGAAAAGGGGACGACAGAGGATGAGATGGCTGAATGGGATCACTGACTCGATGGACGTGAGTCTGAGTGAACGCCGGGAGTTGGTGATGGGCAGGGAGGCCTGGCGTGCTGCGATTCATGGGGTCGCAAAGAGTCGGACACGACTGAGCAACTGAACTGACCTGAACTGAACTGTAGACCCACGTCTGAGGCAAGGTAGAAGAGGTCCACTTTGCAGAGGAGTAAACTGAGTTCCCCAAGTTAATGCTGCTTGGAGGTCAGCTGCTTTCAACACCCCCATCTCCTCAGGCCTGCCTTTCCTCCCACAAGGCTACCCGCGGCAACACAGACCCCAGACTCACATTGACTGCATTGGTGGAAAAGTCGGACATAACCTCAGTGGAGTAGCGCTTTCTCTGTTCTGTAGGGGTGAAGGGGAACGGCTGCAGGAGACCCAGCCCCCAGCCCCTCCCCCAGACCCGGGAGACCCAGCCCCAGCCCCTCCCCCAGACCCGGGAGACCCAGCCCCAGCCCCTCCCCCAGACCCAGGAGACCCAACCCCCAGCCCCTCCCCCAGACCCGGGAGACCCAACCCCCAGCCCCTCCCCCTGATCCAGGCGGCCAGCCCCCAGCCCCTCCCCCATCAGACCCAGGGGTTTGGGTCCTCAGTTACCTCGTCCCTCAGACCTAGTTTCTCCTGGCCTAGGGTTTCCTGGCCCCTAAACTCACCATAGAGAGACTTCGCACTCTGTTTGAGAGAAGCTTCTGGGCTGTGAAGGAAAAGAGGGGTGAGAGGGGCTGGGGGAACGCTCAGCAGATCGTGGGGGTTCTGATTGCCAGGCAGAGAGCCTGCGAGAGCAGTGGGGAGCTAGGGAGGATTTTGAGCAGCAAGGCCGAGCCAGCGCTGGACTTTAATAAGACAAGCACGGCAGTGGTACTGGGTGGTGGGCGGGTGTGTGGTCTCTACTGTCACCCAGACCTGGGTTTGAATCCCCTATCAGCTCCTGCTTTACCATAAGACCCTGGTTGGGGTGAGGGAGGTGGGGAGACAATCTCTCCTGCCTCAGTTTCTCAGGGGTCAGCTCCCCACAGCCTCCATCCAGTAGGGCTGCTGGGTGAATTCAATGAGATGATGCGGTTGGAGTGTTTTGCAGACTCTCCTACAGTCGGACAGCACAGCACACACGCACTGTGTCAGTAAAGACCGTGTTCCTATCATTATTGTGATGATGCGAACGGCTTAACACACAGTAGTTGCTCAATGTTTGTTTTTTTTTTTAAAGCTGTCCTATATCACATGGCTTGCAGAATCCCAGTTCCCGGACCAGGGATTGAACCCAGGGCTTGGCAGTGAAAGCACCAAATCCTAACCACAGGCTGTGGCCACTGATGCAAAGAGCCAAGTCATTAGAAAAGAGGCTGGGAAAGATTGAGGGCAGGAGGAGAAGGGGGCGACAGAGGATGAGATGGTTGGAGGGCATCAGTGACTCAGTGGACATGAGTTGGAGCAAACTCCAGGAGTTGGTGATGGGACAGAGAGGCCTGGCGTGCTGCAGTCCATGGGGTCATAAAAGAGCTGGACATGTCTTAGTGACTGAACAACAGGTATTGGGAGTAGCTGGGAAGTTATCTTCTTCCCCTCCTACCCCCACGGGCCCTTTCCAGCCAAAACCTGTCCTCAACCTCCTCTTCAAGGTCACTTTCTGCTAGAAGAATTCTTGAATCCCCATTTCCCCAGATATAATAGAAGCTCAGAGCTTGATGGGAGTCAGGGATGAGAGCTGAAGGATGAGAAACGCTTTCAGTCAAACCTCTGCTCCTCATCCTGCTCTGGTCAGTCAAATCTCCCCACAATTTGATTACCTCTGGGCTGGAGAAATCGTTCCCTTACATCTCCCAGACACCTGCTTCCCTGCTTCTCTGTCTTTCTCCCTGGTCACTCCAGGAGACTTGACCCTTCATTATAAACAGCCCAGGGCTTCCCAGGTCATCACTTGGTAAAGAACCAGCCTGCCAATGCAGGAGACACAGGAAACTCATGTTTGATCTTCTGGATTGGGAAGATCCCCGGGAAGAAGAAATGGCAACCCACCACAGTATTCTTGCCTGGAGTATCCCATGGACAGAGGAGCCTGGCGGGCTACAGTTCATGGGGTCACAAACAGTTGGACATGACTGAGCATGCACGAACTAGGCACTAGGTCAATATTTAATAAGATAAGAATTGGGAATTCCCTGGCAGTCCAGTGGTTAGCACTCAGTGCTTTTACTGCTGGAGCAAGGGTTCAATCCCTGGTCGGGGAACTAAGATCTCACAAGCCACGCAATGTGGCCAAATAAGTTAAAAAAAAAATCAGGTTAACAAGAGCAGCCATAGTGGTTCCTATGAGCTGAGCACCTGCTGTTGATTAGACAGCCAAGTCTTGCACGTGTGTTATCCTGTCAAGCTCTCGAAATCACCCGTTTCACAGAGGAGGGACTGAGGCTTGAAGAGGTGATGTCTTTTGTTGGGGCCACACCACTGCTGAAGGCTGGCAACGGGCTTTGAACCCAGGTCTGTCTGATTGGCAGCGGGAGGGAGGCAGCTCAGAGGCTTCTGAGTGTCCAGCCCTGGGCTGCTGTAAATGCCACCTGTGGGTGTGGAGGGGGCTGGGGGCCTGGCGGACAGGGGTACTTACCCAGGGGTGGTGCTCATGGTGCTGAAAAAGGGGGCTCCTGACACCCGGAGCCCTGGAAGCTGGCAAAGGGATGAGGGCTGACGTGACCACAGGACCTTGGAATCCCGGCCTCAGCCCCTCCTCCCTCAGACCCAGATTCCATGCCCCCAGGCCCTTGCCCCTCAGACCAGGAATCTGGGCCTACAGGCCCTCCTCCCTTAGACCAGGAGTCCAGACCCCCGCCCCTCCTCCCTTAGACCAGGAGTCCAGACCCCCGCCCCTCCTCCCTCAGACCGGGGGGTCCAGACCCCCGCCCCTCCTCCCTCAGACCCGGGGGTCCAGGCCCCCGCCCCTCCTCCCTAGGACCGAGATCTCTCCCAGGCCCCCTCACCTGCCGGTCCGCCTCTGACAGGCCGAGGCGCTGAGCTCTGCTCTCCCTGCGGCCTGTCCTTCCTGTCCCTCCCAGGCCCTCCCCCCTCCGCATACCTGAGCACTCCCTCGGCACAGCCTCCTGGAGCGGCCCTGGGCGGGGCCGGGACTCCGGGACGGCGGCGGGGAGCCGGCACTCTATCTCCATCACAACAGGAGAACAGCCCCAGCAATGTGGCGTCAGAACCCCCCCTCCGACTTCTGGTGTCTCTGTGAAGCTAATCGCCACTTGCTCATGGTCAATGCGCAGAGTGGGCTTTGAACCTGGGGCCCGCCTTTCTAATCCCAGGGCTGAGGTCCATCCGTGCTCCGTGCTCACCTCCTTCTGGGGTTTCTGTCTCCACCGGTGCCCTCAGCCCCCTTCCCTCTTCGTCTGAAAACTTCCCTCGATAATTCCAATGACGATGATAGCTAAGATTCAGTGCCCAACACGACTCCAAGAGTATCACAAAATTAACAGACTCCTCTGGCATGAAATCTTTTCCCTCTGTGCCACGGTCCCCATGGACTGAGTTGTACACCCACTTCTTCCCCAAACCCAGTGAGGTTCAGTGCTGGGGTGGCTCCATTTCACAGATGAGAAAACTGAGGCTCACCAAGTCTCAGAGACTTGCTCATAGTTATGCATGCAGCAAGTGTCTTCCTAGCGTCTTGCTCCCTGCTCTGGTCTCCATGGACAGATCCCGTAGATGCCTGAGTCAGCTCAAGTCACTCCCCTCTCAAAAGACTTGGGTGGCTCCCTGTTTCTCTGGTTAGAAGAGAAGACTTTCTAGTACACCTTCTTTTGAGCTTTGAGCACCCAGGTGCCATTCTGCCTCAGGGCCTTTGCACGTGCTATGCTGTTTTCCTGGAATGCTTTTCTTGTATCCTCAGGGCTTACTCTCCCACCTTCTTCAGGTCTTTGGTTGAATAAGGTCACATCAAAGAGCCCTGGCTGGCCAGCTCTGACCCCGCCCCTCCTTCAGAGTCTCTTCTTCCTAGACCAACACTTGATTTTTCTCCAGATCATTTATCACCCTCTAACACACTGTATTGAAGTTTTTCAGTTGCTAAGTCATGTCCGACTTTTTGCGACCGCATGGACTGCAGCACGTCAGCCTTTCCTGTCCTTCACTATCTCCTGGAGTTTGCTCAAACTCATGTCCATTGTGTCAGTGATGTTATCTGACCATCTCATCCTCTGCTGTCTCCTTCTCCTCCTTCCTGCAGTCTTTCCCAGCATCAGAGTCTTTTCCAAGAAGTCAGTTCTTTGCAGCAGGTGGCCAAAGTATTGGGGTTTCAGTTTCAGCATCAGTCCTTCCAATGAATATTCAGGACTGATTTCCTTTAGGATGGAGTAGTCTGATCTCCTTGCAGTCCAGTGGACTCTCAAGAGTCTTCTCCAACACACAGTTCAAAAGCTTCAATTCTTTGGCATTCAGCTTTCTTTATGGTCCAACTCTCACATCCATACATGACTACTGGAAAAACCATAGCTTTGACTAGACGGACCTTTGTTGGTAAAGTGATGTCTCTGCTTTTTAATACTCTGTCTAAGTCGGTCATAGCTTTTCTTCCAAGGAGCAAGCATCTTTTAATTTCATAATTAAAAGATGAAATTAAACACACTGTATTACTTGCTCATTTTGTCTATTTTACGTCTCCCCCCGTTAACATGTAAACTTCACGAGGACAAAGCCTATTGCATGTTCAGTCCCCTAGTCTACCCGCTGCTTATAGAATAGGGTTTTGTGTGTAGTAAGTGCTGGAGGGACATTTGCTGAATTAATTCACTTTTACATTTGGTACACTTCTGTGCATTATTGCTCCAGTGAACGCATGCTGACCCCACAAACTATACTAAGTGAGGCTGGAAAGCAGAGACGGCACATCCTTGTCCTGGATTGATGGGGAGGAAATAACAGAGAGAAAGAGAGATAATGCATATGGTATTATGGTAAAGAGCCCAGTTGGGTGTGGATTCCAGTCCTGCTCTTGCCACTTACTCATTTTGCTAATACTTACTGTGTGCTTATATCTTCTGCTGAGTATGCAGTGTGGGTTTGTATAAACCTCACAACATCTTATGAAATGGGTTTGATCATCTCCATTTTATACAAGAAGAAACTGAGGGATATTCAAGTCATTTGTCTATGATCCCGCAGCTAAGTGTTGGAGATGGTTGAACTCAGACCACATAATTTATTTACCTTTTATTTATTCCTTTCCTTCTGGCTGGGCTGGGTCTTTGCTGCTGGGCGGGTTTTTCTCTAGTTGTGGCAACTGAGGGCTTCTCTCAAGTTGCAGTGCCTGGACTTATGTTGCCGAGCCCCAGCTCCAGGGCTCACGTGCTTAGCTGCCCCAGGGCGTGCGGGATCTTCCTGAAGCAGGGATCGAACCCGTGTCCCATGCGTTGGCTGGCGGATTCTTAACTACCCGACCAGCAGTGAAGTCCAGACATACAGTTTAGACCCGGCATCCTTTGCTGTTACTCTGTGTCACCAGCTCATGGTCTGGCCCCGTTTTAGCTGTGTGGCCCTGGGCGAATGACCTAGCCTCTCTGCGCTTCAGCACCGCCCCCACCCCCACCAACTGTAAAATGGGGATCACAGCTTTGGGAGGATGTAGGGGAGTTATGGAGAGCTCTGAGTGCTGCACCCAGGGTAAGAGAAAGGCGAGGAAGTGTTTGCAACCACATAGGTGAGGTCTTTCTTCCGCAGGTCCTACAACAGCGACGCTGAGGGTGACTTGGGAGCCCAGGAGAGGCGGTTCAGAGGGTCAAGTCAGGCTTCCTGGAGGAACGAGGGGCGGGGCGGGCGGAGCCAAACCTGAAGGGCAAGTTTGGCAGCCCCAGGTGGTCTAGAGGGTGAGGGCGGGGTGTCCCCGGCCGGGAGCCACCGAGGGGAGGGCTGACTCTCCTGCCCGCGTGCCGGCCGCTGGTGGGCGCAGACGAGCCGGCCGAGTGCGACCCCTCGCCCCGCCGCCCCGCACGCCGGGTGCCGCCGCGGGAGGGGCCCTGCACTCTTCAGTGCCCCCCTTCTGTCACTTTGCGTCCCTGCACGTCCATGCCACAAATGTTTTCTGAGCTTGGCCAGCTGTGGGGGGTGGAGTGGGGGCAGGCTGGGACTGGTGCCCCACTGATGGGGAAGACAAGTGTCGGAGTGGGGAGGCCACAGCCCCAGGTCTCAGTGGCTCTGGGCCAGGACCGACGCAGACCTGGCCGAGCCCAGCCCCTTTCTTCACGTGCAGCTGGAGGACAGTGTGGCTGTGTAGGCATTCGGCGGGGGCTGCAGTTCTGGGTTGGGGAGGACCGCCTAAGGGTCCGGACTCCCGGATCCGAGGGAGGAAGGGCTGGGGGTCCAGATCCCCGAGTCTGAGGGAAGAGGGGTGGGGTCCTGGACCCCCGGGGCCGAAGGAGGAGGGGCTGCGGCCCTGGACCCCCGGGTCTGAGAGAGAACGCGCTGGGGGTCCGGATTCCCGGGTCCGAGGGGCAAGGCGGGCGCTGCGCAGGCTCCCCCAGGCCGCCCGCCCCCCCAACCGCAGCTCCTCGGTGCTTGGGAGCAGCAGGTGAGACAGAAACCCGAGCTTCCGCCCCCGTTCAGGGCCCGGGGCCTCTTTCCTTCTTCCCCGGCCACAAAGAAGGCGCCGCCCTCTCTCCAGACCGGGACACGTGGTTCCCAAATACCATTGGACGCTCACACCCCGTCATCATCTGACTCCGTAAGTCCTGGGAGAGCCGGTGGGGGCCCTCACCTGGGGAATCCCAGAACCAAATCAACAGTGCAGAGCCTTTTATTGAGTGAGCTTTCGGGCTCTGTGGCTCTGAACTTGTCTCTGTCCCCGAACGGGGGTCGCTTGGTCGCGGGGCAACTGGACTGTTGATTGTCTCCGTTGGGTGATCCCGGAAACCAGACAGAACGCGCGCCGCAGCTTGTTAAGCCAGCATCGTCTGTCTGTGTGTCATCTCAGAAGCCACCCCTCTCTCTTCCATCACCCTCCTCTTCCATCACCCTCCTCCTCCAAGGCACGCCCCCACTTCTGTCTACCCGACGGGAGGGTTTGCCGGTGAATCCCTAGGACTAGAAGGGAGGCCAGGAAGTGGGGTCCGGCAGATTGCTGGGGCAGGGCTTATGAGTAAGATAGGAGCTGGTTATCAGGGAGATATATTTAACTTACATATTTATTAATTTACTCATTCAGTAAATGGCCCCTGAAACCCAATTTGTGCCTCACTCTTTGCCCTCAGGAAGACAGGCTGGTTGGGGAAATAGACCCTGCTGGCACTCACAGTAGGGATTCACAGTGACATACACTCTAACTGAGGCATCAACAGGGCACTGAGTGTCCCTGGAGGAGACCTTTTATTTGAACCTGTAGTGGGCATGTGAGGAGGTCAAAGAAGACTTCCCTGGTGAAGTGATAACGGGATGGGGTTCTGAAGGATGAATAGGAGTTCGCCGAGGCTGATGTTGGCAAGGATTGCTATTCCAGGCTTGGGAAGCAGCATGTGCCAAGTCCCCAAGTCATGCAGGAGCGGGTACTCGAGCACCAGTCTGGTCCAAGCACATTCTAAGTGGGGACCAACAAAACCCCTCCCTGCCTTTGTGTTCTTGTCACTCTAGTGGGTGTGGTGGGCAGACAGAAGATAAACAGGTAGGGACACACATGTGAATAAGCCTTTCAGATTGTGGGAGTCTCCGTGCAGGAAGTGAAACAAAGGTGAAGAGATGGAGTGACCCGGGGCGGGCAGGAGTGGCGACTCCTGGTGAGCTGGTCCCAGGTGGCTTCTCTGAGGAGGCGGTGCCTGGACTTGAATTTCAGGACCCAGGAATGCAGAGAGGGTTTTGGGCAGAGGGAACGCCTCGGGGAGGCTGGGCAGGTGGGGGCGTGGCTGGCTGGAGGAGATGAGCCTGGAGACAGTGTGGAGGGCTGTCCTGATGTTGGTGTTGACCATGACCGTGGCAAAGGACAGCGCGGCCAGACTCCAGCTCGAATGGGTTTGCCCCAAGCCTGAGTTTCAAGACGCTCCCTCTCTGGTTGGGGAGGTGACATGAACATGGGCAGCCCCAAAGGTGCCATAGACGGAGGCCACTCGGGCAGGGTGGCAGCTCAGAGGAGTTCTTCCCGGGGCCTAAGAGCTAAGAGGTTAGGGAAGGTTTTCCCTGAAGCCCCTGTGAGACCGGCTAGCCCACGAGCAGGGGGCGGGGAGTGACACCCAGAGGGCGAGTCTAAGAACTGCCCTCACTGGAGGAGGGAGGCTGCTGGTAAGCTGTTTATTCTCTGGGAGGGATCCAGGGTGACTGGTCTCCCGAAGCTGGAGGAACTTGGCTCTCAGGCTGGGGGGCTGGGGCGGGGGTCAGGGTGGTGATGGGAAAGGACTCCAGACAGAGTAGAGTTGGGATCTTGGGTTGGAGCAAGTGACTCCAGATTGTTCTCATTTCTTCCTGGCTACGAGGAGCATAAGCCCTGGTTGCTGCAGTAATGGCTGCTGGGAAGATGAGGTGTGAAAAGGCTTAGAACAGGTTCAGTGCTCAGCCAATGGATGGGTGTGATAGACAAAGGAATGAATCAATAACTACATGGCCGGATCCACATCCGTGACAAGGACTGGTTCTGCAGAAAGAGAGCTCTGCGCCTGCTCGCAAGGAATGGGCAGACTCAGTCCTAAGCTTCTGATTCGGGACACTTATCCATTCATTTGACAAATGGTTCTGAAGCATCTGCTCTAACCAGGCGCTGTGCCAGGGGCCAGGGAACTCAACGGCCCCAAACCTGCCCTCGTGGAGTCTACATTCTGGAGGAAAATAAAGACTTGAATGTGCAGAATGTCAGATGGTGGTCATAAAGCAGGGGAGAGGGTCCAGTGGGCGTCTCAGGGGTTTTATTGGTTGGGGAAGTCCTCACCGAGACTGTGCTGTTTCAGTGGAGACCTAAAGGGAGTCAAAATGAAAGTGTTAGTCGCTCAGTCGTGTCCTAGCCTTTGCCAGCCCACGGACTGTGGCCCACCAGGTTCTTCTGTCCGTGGGATTTCCAGGCAAGAGTACTGGAGTGAATTGCCATTTCCTCCCCCAGGGGATCTTCCCGACCAGGGACTGAACCTGCGCTCCCTGTGTCTCAGGCATCGCAGGCGGATTCTCTACCTGCGGAACCATCAGGGAAGGGAGTGAAGTGTGAGGATATCTGGAGGAGGATCTCCAGGCAGGCGCAAGGGCCAGTGCAAAGGTCCTGCAGCGGATGCTCACGCAGCAAAGCCAGTGTTTCTGGGGCAGAGGTGTAGGGCATGAAGTCAGAAAGTGATGGGGGTGCACTGTGGGTTCTCAGGATCACTGTGGGAGTCCGAAACTGACAGGTGCTAGAGTGGGGTTTTGATCAAGTTTTTATTTTTTTTTTAATTGACCTGAAATTAGCCATCTTAAAGTGAACAACTGAATACCATTTCGTACACTGACAGTGTTATGCAACCATCATATCCATCTATTCCTAAACACTTCTATCCTCTTCAAATAAAGTCTATACCCTTATTTTTATTCAGAAATTTTTTTTTGGCTGCACTGCGCAGCATATGGGATGTTGGTTCCCCAACCAGGGATTGAACCCATGTCCTCTGCATTGCAAGGTGATTCTTAACCACTGGGCCAGTAGGGAAGCCCTTGCCGTTTTCTGAGATCCCAGGGAAGTCCTCCATCTGAGCTGAGCTGTTTGTATGGTGCCTGTCTTGCTCCAGGCAAACTCACTAAGTCTCTCCTTTCTTGCCTCCCTTCCTTCTTGTCACCATTAACTCGAGTCCATGCTCCGCTCCTCCGCCCTGCTTCCCTTCCTTCCTCCAGATTATGGAGCCACGAATGTGCTGTGCTGAGCACCTGTACTAAACCAATGAAACAGGACCGATTGTCCCAGTCACTATGGGCATGTAACAAATTGCTCCAGGACCTGGTGGCTTCAGACAAGGGCCACGTTCAGTCTGTGGGTGAATCTGCCTTCTGCACAGGGCTTGGTGGCGGCGGCATGCAGGGAAGGAAAGTGAAGTTGCTCAGTTGTGTCCGATTCTTTGTGGCCCCATGGACTGCAGCCTGCCAGGGTGCCTCCATCTCCATGGGATTCTCCATGGAGCCTCCATTCTCCAAAACAGCCTCCATGCAAGAATACTGGAGTGGGTTGGCATTTTCTTCTCCAGGGGATCTTCCCCACCCTGGGCTCGAACCTGGGTCTCTCGGATTGCAGACAGGCTCCCGTCTGAGCCACCTCTGCTCTATTTGGTGAGGGTGGGGGTGGATTTGGAAGCTGGGGCGGCATCGGGACTGGAAGGACGAGCCTGGAATCATCAGGGCTCCTCCACCATCTAACCTTTTCTCTATGTGGTCTATCCAGCATGGTAGCCTCAGGGTCGCTAGACCTGTTTCTTACATGTCAGGTAAGGGCTTCAAAAATGTGCGGATAGGAAGAGAGGAGAGAGGGAGAGAGGAAGAGAGGGAGGGAGGAAGAGAGAATGAGAACAGGAATAAACTGGGTGTGATAAGCCTTCTGATGGGGGAAGCGTTCTCTCAGTACCTGGGACAGCACCCAGCGTTTGCAGGGATTTATTAGCAACATCAACAGTGATAAACGGGTGCATAGCCTACCTGGCAGCAGATATTCTGAACTCCTTGGCGCATCTGGGGATCAAACAGGAGCTCCTCAGAGGAAAGAACTTGCATGCGCTGTTCTCTTAATAATAACAACGCTACGGCCAGCAGTGCTCTGGTGTTTCCTGTGTCCTTGTCATGAACTACTTTCTGTCATCCTGCCAAACCCTGTGGCAGGCCAGCAAAATGTAGCCCAGCGCTTGTTCTTATAAATAAAGTTTTATTGGAACGCAGCCCGGCTCATTTGTTTTCATATCGTCTGTGACTGCTTCCCTGCCATAATGGCAGAGTCGTTGCAACAGGGACTGGATGGCCCCAAAAGCTGAAATTATTTTCTCTCTGGTCCTTTGCAGCAGATGTTTGTCAACCCCTGCTCTAGAGGTGGACGACATTAGGAGACCAGTTTATAGAAGAGAAGAAAAAGGGCTCACAGAGGGCGTGTTTATTAGAGGTTGAGAGAGCCAGCATCAGAACTTTTTTATTAAAAATTTCCCCCTTATTTTTAATTGTGGTAAGCTGTGCACACCATGGAATTTGCCATTTTAACCACTTTTGAATGTACAATTCTATGGCATTAATTGTGTTCACATTCTATGCACCCATCAACAAACACCATCCATCTCCAGAATTTTCTTCATCTTGGAAAATGGACAAGAACTCCAGAACAAGAAAATGCAGATGAACAAAAAGAAAAAGAAAAATCATCCTGCCTGGCAGAGATGCCAAAGGGAAGAGTAGTTTTTTAAAAAAAACTAAAAAAATATACACTTTGATATTTAAGCTTAAAAAAGAGAATCTGATCTCCCTGCCTCCCCCACCCATTGACATTTAAGGAAGAAACTCTGGATGTTGGTAAACATTTGGACTTCCTAAAGCTGTAAACAGAGTCTATCCAGGGACACGTACAGATGAATTAACTTGTACTGATAGATGTACAGGTTGATTTTATCTCTGCCAGTGTCTTGCTATTACAGAGAGACAGGGCAATGAGGAACATTTCCCCATGTGTTTCTTTCCCAATGACCTATTATTCTCGTAGCCTAAATTCTTCCAAGGGGAAGAGGTGGGTCAAAGATTGGTGTGGGTGGTTTTGCCACATATTACTGAATGACCTTTTAGGAAGGCTGTACCAACTGACACTCCCACCAGCAGGTAGGTGTACCCGTTTCACCACACCCCTGCCAACACTGGGTATTATCATTGCTTTGATTCTGCAATCTGATAAAATAGTATCTTGTCATTATCCTGATGAGTTTCTTTGATTCCCAGTAGGGCTGAGTAGTTTTATGTGTTTGTTAATTTTCTTTCTTTGCAAATTGGCCCTTATATCCTTTGCCTATGCTCCCCCCTCTTTCTGTTAGAGGTGAGACTTTTTTTTCTTATTGATTCATTAGAACTCTTTACATATGAAGGATACTAACTCTGTCACTTTGGTGGGTAAGAAGAGACAGAAGTTGACAGAGGGGAAGTCACCGCTCAAGGTACACATCTAAGAAGAGGTGGAGCAGAAATCTGAAACTAGATCTTTCTAGATCCATGCCTTGGAGTGTGTACAGCCTCTGCGGAACCTTCCCCTCTCCCACATCTTGTACACTCCATGATTCAGGAACTCTGAGTTCCCACAGTCTCAGGAAGGGGAGAAAACTTTTGCCAGACACAGCTACCCTTGCAATGCCCCAGCAGCAAACCTACACTTTGATTTGCTGTGTGGATTAAATATTTGCACAGACTAGACACTTGGTAAACAGTGCTGTGCCGTGTGTTCCACACAGCTGCTCAGTCGTGTCTGACTCTTTGCGACCCCATGGACTGTCGCCCGCCAGGCTCCTCTGTCCATGGAATTCTCCAGGCAAGAAGACTGGAGTGGGCTGCCATTTCTTTCTCCAGGGGGTCCTCTCCACCCAGGCATCGAACTCATGTCTCTTGTGTCTCCTGTATTGGCAGGTGGATTCTTTACCACTGTGCCACCAGGGAAGCCCGCACTTAATAAACAAAAGCTGGCATTATTGCCTTTTTTTTGTTTTTTAATCTTCTCTTCAGCCACATGTCTTGCCAGCTGCCTACCCCTTCAAGTCAAACCTCCTACCATCCCAAGGAACTTGCCTCACAACTTCTCATGACTCCAGTCAGTCCACTTGAACAACTCCTATTCATCCTTCAAAACCCTATTTAGGTTTTGCCTCCTCTAGGAAGTCTTTCCTGACTCCTAGCCTGATTCGCCAATCACAGATCCTGGATGCTGGCCGTAGTGTTTTCTTTGGATGCCCTGTTGTGTTTCCTGTGTCCAGTAGGGTTTTCATGACTCACTGTTGGTGCTGCTGCCCCAGAACTGCAAGTCATGTCAGCCCTCTGTGTCATAATGGAGCCAAGAGCTGATGCTTCAGAGTTTCTAGATCTTTCTCCACTCTGGCATCCCCATCTCAGAGACCAACCTGGAGCTTGCTGTCCAGGTGCTTTCATCCTGTTCCCAAGAGTTCCTGCTGTTGTTGGGGGTAGGGGCCCCCACCTACAAGACTGCTGACCTCCGGCTCCTCCATCCTGAGTGCCCTATTGACCCCCGAGCCTCTCATCTCCAGCCTTGTACATTTCTGCCACGTCCTACCCCCACTCACCAATTTTAGCTAAATAGGCATGTTTTGTCTTGTTAACAAAAAAAGGAAAAGAAAAAAAAGTTCTTGGGACATTTGGAAACAATTTATTAATCAGCTATTTGTCATTTTGAAAGTGTTCTAAAGTGTGTCTGTGGATTATTGACAAACTCAATCCAATCATAAATCAGAGTTACTTGGGTGATATACTTTTTGAAACTAAATTATGAAAATCTTTTCTGTATTTTTTTTTTTGCCTTTTAATCAGTTTTATTGCAGTGTAATTTACATGAAATGCGTGCATGCTAAATCGCTTCAGTCGTGCCCAACTCTTTGCAACCCCATGAACTGTAACCCGCCAGGCTCCTCTGTCCATGGGATTCTCCAGGCAAGAATACTGGAGTGGGTTGCTATTTCCTCCTCCAGGGGGTCTTCCCTACCCAGGGATTGATCCAGTGCCTCTTACATCTCCTGCACTGGCAGGTGAGTTTTTTTTTTTTTTTTTTTTTAATCACTAGCACCACTTGGGAAGTGTCTTACATGCAATAAAATTCAGTGAACATACTGATGAGACTTGACGAATGTATGTTGTCATGCATATAAATTCCTGTGTAATCAAGATACTCTTTCCAAAACTCCCCAAAGGTTCCCTTTGCAGTAATCACTTCCCCCACCCCCTTAACCCTTGGTAACCACTGGTCTTCATTCTCTCCCCTAGACTGTCATGTAACTGGAATCATACATATTGTACAAATAGCAATAGATCATTCCTTTTTATTAAGAAAGAGTCCGTTGTCTGAGGAGAAGGGAATGGCAACTCACTTCATGCCTGGAGAATCCCAAGGACCGAGGAGCCTGGTAGGCTACAGTCCACAGATTGCAAAGAGTCGGAAAAGACCGAGCGACTTCACTTTCACTTTCTTTCCATTGTCTGAATTTACTATAAATAACTTATTCCTTTAGCTGTTGATGGACTTATCTATTACAAAACTGGATTGCTTCCCACTTTTGATTATTTTAAGTGGGATGAGTTGAACTGCATCTCCCTTCTACCCCCACACATTTATAGATGTTGAAATCCTAATGTGCAGTAGACCTCAGAATATGATCTTATTCCGAAATAGGGTTGTTGCAGATGTATGGAATTAGGGTGACCTCATTTTGAATTAGGGTGGGCCTCTCCTCAGACTCAGAAGTTCACGCCTCCAGCCCCTCCTGCTTCAGACCCGAAGTCCACACCCCCGGCCCCTCCTCCCTCAGACCCGAAGTTTACGCCCCCATGACCTCCTTGCTCAGTACTCCAGGAATCTGGGAACCTCCCAGGCTTGCAGGTCTTGGATTCTGAGCATTGAATTTATTAAATTGTCCCAGAAAATCGACAAATAACTCGTGTATTTATGCCACTTATTTATTTGTTTTCATTGAGGTATACTTGATTTTCAGTACTACATTAGTTTCAGGTGTATAACAGTGATTCAAATTTTTAATGGATTACATTCGGTTTAAAGTTTTTATGGAATACTGGCTGTCGTCCCTGGGCTGCACAATATCGTCTCGCAGCTGTTTTGTTTTATACATAGCGAGGTCGTAGGCACACGTATTTTTAGATGAGGAAACAGGCTGATCCATTTGAAAGACAGAGGACCCAGATCCGGAAGCGACAGCTGCCTCGCTGGGATCCTGGGGTCCCTACTGCGCGGCGCTGAACTTTTAAGCGGAGCGAGTGTGACGTCATCGGAACAGCGCCTAGGCCCCGCCCCCGAGGCCCCGGCGCCGGAAACTACCATTCCCAGCAGCAGCAGCGCTCGCAGTCCGTCCCCATAGGTCTCACCCTGGAGGCCCCGCCCCGCCCCGCCCCTTCCGGAGGCGCGGGGTCCGGCGGCGCGTGCCGTTCCGCACGTGGGTCCGGGGCGGCGCGCTCCTGGTGCAGGCTCCGGGGCTCGGGGGTGCGGGCGGCTGCAGTGAGACTCCCGCTCCGGCCAGGCATGAGCCGCTACGTTCTGCCGCTGTCCGTGCTGGGCACGGCCGTGGGCGGCGCCGTGCTGCTCAAGTGAGTGCGCGCGGGTCTCAGGCGCGGTAACGGCGGGCCGGTGGGCTTGGACGGGGAGGGAGGGCCGGGTGGAGACGCCAGCTCCTCGCCCACCCAGGAGTCCTCCAGTCCACTCATCCAGCAGTGCTCCCAGAGAATGCGGGGGCAAGCCTGGGCCCCGAGCGGGCAGGTCACGGCCCAAGGTCGGCCAGAGAGAGGGGCGGATCCGGGCCCTGGTAAACGTTTTGGTCTAGTTATTTCCGGACTTTCAGTGCATTAATTCATTCATTCAGCAGATACCTACTGGGCACCTCCCGTATGTCACGTCCTGGCCCAGATGCAAGGAACGTGTATGCCATCTAAGCTCTCCTTGTCCGGAATCAGAGAAACAAGTTAGAGTGGTCCAGCTCAGTCAATGGAAAGATCGTTACTGCGTGGGATATACACGTAGGACAGTTCTTCCCTGTGGTTCCTGGGCTAATTCACTAAATAAAAACAAGACAGGGGGCTAAGGGGTGCAAACTGTTAGTTATAAAAGAAACCACAAAGAGATATTGTACAACCAGGGGAATATAGCAACTCTTTTACAGTAGATATGAATGGAATATAACCTTTAAAAGTTGTAAAGCATTATGTTGTACACCTGTACCGTATATAATATTGTATACCAACTATTCTTCAATATAAGAATCCCCCCCCCGCCCCCAACTCCAAACCAAAATACAGCAACCAAATATTCTACAGCAGCACCATTCAGTAGAACTTTCTGTGAAGATGGAAACCTTTTACATTTGCCCCGGCTATTATAAGCCATACAGTGTGACTGTTGAGCACCTAGAAATATAACCATGTTATGCTTGTAGTAACAGTATTATACTGTACACTTAAAAATTTGTTGAGACAGTAGACCTCACATTAAGTGTTCAGGATTAGCACTACGTAGTTTATTGCAGTTACACAAGAGCTGGGAGTTAGGCCAGAAAGTGATTGCAATATTGAAGTATCTTTTTTTTCCCCTCTCATAAGGGGTTGAAGGATAGACTGACTGACTGTTAATCTCTTTGCATATATACGTTTAGGCTTGTTCATCTGCTCTGTGATGAGGGTTCATTTTGAAGTTGTTCCTCCTGATCCAATGAAGTCTTTTTTGTGTAGCCGGCTGCTATCTTGTTTTTTATAAACTCCTGCTTTGTAAATATCAACCGCCTTTTTTTGGGAAGCTCTAGGAAATGGAAATAATTTTTCCTTATCATAGAAATCATTGGGAAATTCCCTGGTGGTCCAAGGGTTAGGGCTTGGCACTTTCACTGCCGGGGCCTGACTGGTCAGTCCTTCGTTGGGGAAGTAAGAACCCTCAAAGCAGAAGGCATGGTCCCCCAAAAAATTCATTGGCTGCTCTTTTTATTTTTATTCATGCTGATGTCTGTTAGTTCTGAAAAAGCTTAAAAATAATAATGAATACCAGCATGGGAAGAATAAAAGCAAGCTGAATGCCCTGGTTGGGGACAGGGAATATGAATATTTATTTTTAATTAAAAATGACCCTCTTGTCTGGAGGGGACACTGTTTCTCTGGCCAGCTTCCTGTTGGGGACATTTAGTTGTTTCCAGTATTTAGCCTCTGGAATATGGACATAGTAGCGGAATAAGGCCCTCCTGCCCTCTCCTGCACATCCTAATGGCCAGAACCCATGACTGTGTTTCCTTACTGGTCAAAGGGGACTCTGCAGATGTCATTAAGAACCTCCGTAATGGGAGATGATCACCAGGTGGCCCCAGTGTCATCACAACGGTACTCACAAGAGGGAGGCGGAAGAATCAGAGCCAGACACTTAGTGCTGCTGTTGCTGACTTTGAAGGCAGAGGAAGGGGCCACGAGCCCAGGGAGGCAGGTGGCCCTTAGAATCTGGAAAAGGCTCGGGAAGAATTCTCAATTCTCCCTTGCGCCTCCAGAAGGAACACAGCTCTGCCGACACCTCAGTTTTATCCTGTGAGACCCGTCTGGGACTCTGACCTGCAGACTCTATTGTGTGGTTTTAACCCACTGAGCTGGTGAAATGTTACAGCAGCCGTAGGGGTCGGACACGGGGTCTTTATCAGCTAACGATGGTTATGACGAGGAGGCTTCCCCACACCAGGCGGTGCTGAGTAACTACAGGGCTCCCTCGGGTTGTGTGATACTGTTCCCATCCTTCCGCTGGGGGAGCACAAGCTCAGAGCGGTCGCTTGTCTGAGATCGTAACCGCTGGGGGCACCTGCAGTGAGAGTGGACAGACAGATGGAACTGACCTCCCGTTTCCTACCTCCAGGGACTTTGTCGCCGGCGGGGCTTGTCCCAGCAAGGCCACCATTCCCGGGAAGACTGTCATTGTGACTGGTGCCAACACGGGCATTGGGAAGCAGACCGCCTTGGAGCTGGCCAAAAGAGGTGGCGTCCCGTTGGGCACCTGCTTCTCGGCGCGGGGCTCAGGCCCGAGACCTGGTGGTGGAGGATGGGATTCCCCAGGGGGGGTTAAGATCTGGTGTTAAGACCTGGTGGTGGACGGTGGGATTCCCCTGGGGGGATTAAGATCTGCTGTTAAGACCTGGTGGTGGACTGTGGGATTCCCCAGGGGGGGTTAAGATCTGGTGTTAAGACCTGGTGGTGGACGGTGGGATTCCCCTGGGGGGATTAAGATCTGCTGTTAAGACCTGGTGGTGGACTGTGGGATTCCCCTGGGGGGGTTAAGATCTGCTGTTAAGACCTGGTGGTGAACGGTGGGATTTCCCTGGGCGGGGGGTTAAGATCTGATGTTAAGACCTGGTGGTGGACGGTGGGATTCCCCTGGGGGGTTAAGATCTGGTGTTAAGACCTGGTGGTGGACGGTGGGATTCCCCTTGGGGGGTTAAGATCTGCTGTTAAGACCTGGTGGTGGACTGTGGGATTCCCCTGGGGGGGTTAAGATCTGGTGTTAAGACCTGGTGGTGGACGGTGGGATTCCCCTGGGGGGTTAAGATCTGGTGTTAAGACCTGGTGGTGGATGGTGGGATTCCCCTTGGGGGGTTAAGATCTGCTGTTAAGACCTGGTGGTGGACTGTGGGATTCCCCTGGGGGGGTTAAGATCTGGTGTTAAGACCTGGTGGTGGACGATGGGATTCCCCTGGAGGGGTTAAGATCTGGTGTTAAGACCTGGTGGTGGGTGGGAGGGGGTTTCATGTTTGGGAACACATGTAAGAATTAAAGATTTTAAAATTTAATTAAAAAAAAAAAAAAAAGACCTGGTGGTGGACGATGGGATTCCCCTGGGGGGGTTAAGGCTTCTGATTCTTCCAGTTTTGAAAGTGGCAGAAACAAATGCAGGCTGGCATAAGCCCCAAAGCCTGGTGTCCTGGAAGGGGGCGGATGGGTCCAAGGGCTCAGAGGAGCCCATGGACAGTCAGCAGTTTCTGGTTGGCTTTTTCTCTGCATCGGCCTCGCCCTCTCCTATGCTGGTTGGACTCAGTCCTGGTGACTGGGTTAGGGCCTGGGTCAGAGGTTGGGAGTAAGACTTGACTTCAGGCTCTTCCAAGCTTATTGACCAGGTCTTTAACAGGAGGAATGGCCCCTTCGATTTGGGTCTGTTTGATGTTTTTCTCATTGTAAGAGCGGGCTTATGGAGAAGTGCCCTCCTCAGCACACAGATCTCTCTGTTTAAAAAAAATTTATTTATTTTTGGCCCCACTGTGTGACATGCAGGATCTTAGTTTCCTGACCAGGGATCAAACCGTGCCCCCTGCACCGGAAGCTCGGATTCCTAACCACCAGACCACCAGGGAAGTCCCCACAGAGCTCCCTTTTGAATTTAGAATCAGTGGGGTTTCTGGGGGGACAGGCATCCCGGTTTTTGTTTGAAGAGCTGGAAGACTGGAGTTGGGAGGGAGAGGCCGGGGCAGGTGTGAGGGCTGGGGGAGGCCAGGACCTCTCCTTGGGGGGCTCCAGACACGGTGGCCAGTGAATGCGTCCCTGCTGGATCAGCCAGGCCTGAGCTGCATGTTCGCCCCGAGGTCAGAGTGATGGGGGCCGTGATGGGTGGTCCTCTGCCCCTGTGCCTCACCACATGGGATTTCCCCCACGTAGGGGCAGGTGTTCCTTTCCGGACCTGGGAGACTGGAACTTAGGCCAACACACCTACCACCATCCAAGGGCGGGCTGGCCCTGCGAGGATGGATGGAGCCCGGACTTGATGAGCTCTGTCCTGGACTGTGTGATGGGGCAGCCAGTGTGTAGGAGGCGGCTGGTCCACCCCAGGGGAGCCCCAAAGACCCACACAGCATCGTGGTTGCCCATCCTTTTCTCAGACCCTGTTTCTCCTCACTTCTCTAATTTGAAAAAAAAAACAGTTATTATTTTTTTTAATGGGTGTATTAAGATTTAATTCACACATTTAAAAATACACACTTCTGTGATTTTTAGTATATTCACAGAAATGTGCAACCATGCCTGCTCCCCATTGTAGAACATGTTTCATCACACCCGAAATACAACCTGGGTCCTCTAAGCCATCGCCCTCTTAATCTCCCATCCTCTGCAGAGCTAGGAAGCCACTGGTCTTCCTTCTGTGGATTTGCCTCTTGGGGGCGTTTCAGATTAATGGAATCATACACCGTCCTTTTACATCTGCTTTCTTTGAGTGAGCATCGTGTTTGTGAGGCTCATCCGTGGTGTAGATGTTTTGGGATTTCCTTCATTTTCATGGCTGGGTAATATTCCACTGATGCATGGACCACGTTTCCCTGAATAATTTTTTAAAAACTATTGGAGTATAGTTGATTTACAGTGTTGGGTTAGTTTCAGTTGGGCAGCAGAGTGATTCTGTTTTAAACACACATGTATCTATCCTTTTTCAAATTCTTTCCCATTCAGCTCATTACAGAATATTGATCAGAGTCCCCTGTGCTCTCCAGGAGGTCCTTGTTGGGTATCTATTTTATATACAGTAGAGTGTATATGTTAGTCCCAAACTCCCACTTTATCCCTCCCCCTCCCTGTTCATTCTTCCCTCGGTGGACATTTGGGGCGTTTCTACCTCAGCAGTGCCTCTGTGAACGTTAGAGTACATGGTTTTGTATGGACTTACTCTTCATTTATCTTGGGTACATACACTTAGGAGTGGATCTTTTTTATGTTTATTAAAAAACTTTGTTTCTCGTCTGGCTCTTTCAGGAGGCAACATCATTCTGGCCTGTCGAGACATGGAGAAGTGCGAAGCGGCGGCCAAGGAGATTCGAGGGGAGACCCTTAATCACCGCGTTAACGCCCGGCACCTGGACTTGGCCTCCCTGAAGTCCATCCGAGAGTTCGCGGCGCAGGTCACTGAAGGCAAGAGAGAGGCCGCTGGCCTTGTGAGGGAGGGCTTGCGCGGCCGGGCCGTGGCCGGGGACCGCACCGGGCAGGCCCTGGAGCCGAGTGTTGCTCACTGCCTGGTTCTGTTCAGTCTTTGGGTGAAGATTTTACACTGTTTTCCTTTCTGACATTTTCACGTTTGCATATTTGTCACTTTTGCGTGTGGGAAAGAAAAAAGAATAACATCTCGCGACATGTGGCTTTTATGTGGAATGCAGACTGTGCTTTGTTCTTTTGGCCACACTCCGTGGCTTTTAGGATGTTAGCTCCGGGCCAGGGACTGAACCTGCCCCCTGGGCAGTGAAAGCCCAGGGTCCACTGGATCGCCAGGGAGTTCCCGGAATTCAGATTTTAGTTTCCCTAAAGGTTTTTTTCTAGAAACTGAAGTCTGATTGTTTGCAGCGTTGTGTGAGTTCCTGCTGTAGAAGAATGTGAGCCCGCTGTACGTATGCATGTATCTCCATAAAGGGTCTTTCCTGGTGGCTCAGTGGTAGAGAACCCGCCTGTCAGTGCAGGAGATGTGGGTTCGATCCCTGGGTCAGGAAGATCTGCTGGAGAAGGAAATGGCAGCCCACTCCAGTTTTCTTGCTGGAGAATCCCATGGACAGAGGAGCCTGGCGGGCTACAGCCATGGGGTTGCAAAGAGTCAGACACCACTGAGCGACTCCACAGCAACAAAATCATCTCCGTAAAGTTTTGTTGACGCACAGCTGGGCCCATCGACTTCCATATTGTCTGTGGCCGTTTTAGTCCTTCAAGGGCAGGATTCAGTGGAGACAGACCAAATCGCCTGCAGAACTGAAAGTATTTGCTGCCTGGTCCTTTACAAAAGAAGGTGACCGAGTCCCACTCTCCAGGAAAACCAAGTCCTTCTGTCTGAGCTGGGCTCCTGGGAGAAGCAGAGGCCGGGAACGGGTTTGATGTGTAGGAGGCAGAGGAAGAGTTAACCAGGAGGAGAAGGGCAGAAACACCGACTCACCCACCGTTTGCTCAGGCTCTCTGGTGCTGAGGTGACTCCGGGGACACTGACCTGAGTCAAATTCAGGCTCTGTCTCTGGAGCGCCTGGGGCCGTGTCGGCCGTGAGGACCAGTGACTCACAGGGGCCCCGCAGGCACGACGCAGAGCACCAGGAGTGCCCGCCTTCTCTGCTGGGCATCTCCTGCAGAGCCAGGCGTGAGGCTGGCGTTCCCTTGCACTTCCATCTCCTTGATGGCTGACTCACTCTTCCTGCTGCTCGCCACACGGTCTCGGAACCGCTTACATATTTATTTACTTTTCGGACAGGAGCAACATTTGCAAGCTTAAACGTTCAGAAGGTGCAAACGGGGCTACAGGGAAGCATCTTCCTGGCGCCCCCGCCCCTAGCTCCCTGGCTGCTGTCCTCAGACGGGCTCACTGCTTCCCCTGCTGCACGTCCTCTGGGGGGCCGTTTATGCGGGCGTAAAGCAGACGAGGGGATGCAGCTTCCCTCGGGATTTTTGTATGAACCGCAGCCTGATACACAGCCGCTACGGCCCCTTGCTTGTTGTCCCCAGCTCTCTCCTGGAGGCCCGGGCGGGCAGGGCTTTTTCTTTTATTGCTGTGGCTGTCTTCTGTGTGTGTGTTTCTCTCCCTGCCACCGTGGGATTTGCAGGGTCTAAGTTCCCGACCAGGGGTTGCGTCCATGTGCCTTGCTGTGGAAGCGTGGGGTCCTGACCACTGAACTGCCAGGGAATTCCTGTGTGTGTTTTAAAATTTTTATTGAAATGTAATTGACTTACAACGTTCTGTTAGTTTCAGGTTTATAGCAAACTTGAATTCTGGTCTAGTTATATACACACGTGAATGTTCACAAAAATACATTTTTTTTAAGACTTTTCTATTATAGATTATTACAAGGTATTGAGTATGGTTCTCTGCTATACAGTAGGTCCTTGTTGGTTATCTATTTTATATAGAGTAACGGGCATACGTTAGCCCCAGATTCCTAATTAATCCCTCCCTCTGCACCTTGGTAACCATAAGTTTTCTGTGTCTGTGAGTCTGTTTTGTAAATAAAGTCATTAGTATCCTTTTTTTTAGATTCCATATATAAGTGAGAGGATGAGATGGTTGGATGACATCGTTGACTCAATGGACATGAGTCTGAGCAAACTCTGGGAGATAGTGAAGGACAGGGGAGCCTGGCGTGCTGCAGTCCATGTGTTCGCAAAGGCTCGGACACAAACTTAGTGCCTGAACAGTAACAACGTATAAGTGATATCATGTAATTCTGCCTTTCTCTGGCTCACTTTACCTAGTGTGATCATCTCTAGGCCCGTCCCTGTTGCTGCTAATGGCCTTATCCATTCTTTTTTATGGCCGAATAATATTCCACTGTACCGTGTCTATTTATCTGTTCCCCTGTTGATGGACACTTAGGTTGCAGAAAGTACTTTTTGAGTGGATCATAATGAAGCCGTCCTACCTGGCAGGTAATGTTACCCATTTGTCCTTACCCCCATTTTCCAGAGGAGGAGCATGTTCACATCCTGATCAACAACGCGGCCGTGATGCGGTGCCCCCACTGGACCACCGAGGACGGCTTTGAGATGCAGCTTGGCGTTAACTACCTGGGTGAGGCTGCGGGCTGAGTGGCATCGGCCCGGGATGTGGGTGGGGGCCCCCCATGGACCAGACGCAGGCTCCGGGAGGGGTCTTCCTCCGCTCTCCAAGGTGGCCGTGCGTGGGGTCACCTGGCAGCTCGGGGAGCCCCCTGTTCGTGGCTGGGCCTTCAGTCCCGGACCTTTCCTCAGCCTCTTGGCCTCTTGTCCCTCTGTCTGTCTGTCCCCCAGTGTCTGTCTGTCCTTCACTTGCTGGGTCAGTCTATCTGTTGTCACGCTGAGTCCGGCGGTAAGGCTGAGGGACGCTGGGTAGGCATCAGTCACAGGATTAGGGGCACCCTGATGACCTCGTGTGAACTTTACCACCTTCCTGTAGACCCTCTCTCTAAGTAAGGTCGCACTCCGAGGTACTGGAGGGTAGGACTTTTTTTCCCAGGGGTGTTTGGGGGGTGACATGGCTTCCCTGGTGGCTCAGGTGGTAAAGTATCTGCCTGCAGGGCAGGAGACCCGGGTTTGATCCCTGGGTGGGGAAGATCCCTTGGAGAAGGGAATGAGCAACTTAAGCACGCCCAGTTCGCCTGTAACACACATGTGCCTGTCTTCGTCCGCTGCTGGCTGGGACTGAGTCATGTGACCTGGTGGAGCTGCAGGGGAGACTGGGAAATGTAGCGTTTACTGGGCAGTCTCATGGGTAACCCAAAATTCTCACTAGAAAAGAAACGGAGAAAGGATTTTGAGAGACAGACAGCCCTCATAGAGGGCTATCACAGGACTTGGTGATAATTAGTTGTGGGGACTGTTTTGTGCATTGCAGGATTTTGTATTTTTGGGGTGCACCACAGGGCTTGTAGGTACTGTGCAGGGATTGCACCCAGGCTGCAGCAGTGAGATCCCAGCATCCTAACCACGAGGCCCCCAGGCAACTCCTGCACTGTGGGGTTTTTAGCTGCATCCCTGGCCCCACCCACTAGGTGGCAGTAGCGCTCCCATTCGGTCCTCAGCTCTGATGATGAAGATTGCCTCCAGACTTTGCCAAATGCCCCCTGGAGGGCAGAGGGGGACCTTGCTGAGAAACACAGGTTATGGAAGGAGGCCATAAGGTGATGTTCTCAGTAGGGTCCTAGCCCGGGACAGGAACTGGGGGAAAGTTGTCTTTCTGTTTCCTTCTTCCAGGCCACTTCCTTTTGACGAACTTGCTGCTGGACAAGCTGAAAGCCTCCGCCCCCTCGCGCATCATCAACGTCTCGTCCTTGGCCCACATTGCTGGGCACATAGACTTTGAGGACTTGAACTGGGAGAAGAGGAAGTATGACACGAAGGCGGCCTACTGCCAGAGCAAGCTGGCCGTCGTCGTCTCCACCAAGGAGCTGAGCCGGCGGCTTCAAGGTGCGTGTGGCTGAGCCTTGCTGGGCTCCCCTCTCCGGGGGCTCCGAGCCTGAAACGGTCCTGCCGTGACCCTGGGTGGATGGGAGGTCGAGCGGTAGCTCCAGGACAGAGCAGGCCAGCCCATGACACACTTACCACCCGCTCCCCGCCGGTGCCCGACGCGGACAGACAGTCGATGTCCGCCCTCTGCTCCTCCCAGCAGGCACCCGAGCCTTTGCTGTTCTAGGCCAGTGGAGCTTTGGCAGTATCTGGAGATGTCTGGGGAAGAGGGGCGGTTTGGGAGATGTTCCAGGCATCTCGTGGGCAGAGGCCAGGGGTGGTGCTCCACATTCTACAATGCACAGGATAAAGAATGATCCCAGCTCAGCGTCCGTAGTGCCAGAGCTGAAGAGCCTGCCCTTGCCCTTGCTTCTCAAAGAGGGTCTGATGACTGGCAGTGTGGGCTCACCTGAGCGCTTGTCATAACTGCAGCATCTCAGACCCCTCCCTGACCCACTGCTTTAGACACTAGCGGTCTGGGCTTCTCCAGCCCTCCAGGTGATGTTTGCACACTCAGGTTCAGAAGCTTTGCTCTGGGCAGCTGTGAGACAGCTGCCGTGCAAGATAAAAGCATGGATGTGAAGGTTTCAGAGCAGGAGGGTGACGGAGACTTGGGGGAGCCCCAGAGCCCAGGGCGGGCTGCACCAGCCTTCTGGGTAAGGGGTGGACCTGCTGTCTGCTTGCCTCACTCTTCCCTTCCGTCCCAGGCACGGGCGTGACTGTCAACGCCTTGCATCCCGGCGTGGCCAGGACAGAGCTGGGCAGACACACGGGCATGCACAGCTCCGCCTTCTCCAGCTTCACGCTTGGTAAGCCCCTTCTGGCCTGGGGTCCCTTAGCTGAATCCCTGTCCTCCCAACCTGGGGCCCAGGGCCCTTCCTCAGTGTACTAGGGTTCTCCAGGGACACTGAACCAAGAGGATATCCGGGGGTATTTAGAGAGATTGACTAGGAGGCTTTGGCTCATGCGTCTGTGGGGGCCTGATCTGTGTCGGAGGCCTAGGAATGCTGGCCCTGTAGTTCAGCCCAAACCCAAGGGCCTGAGGACCAGGGGAACCGCTGGTGTACGTCCCAGGCTGACTCGAAAAGCCGAGAGGGGTGGATGTCCGGGCTCAGCGTCTCACTCCCAGTTAACTTCCCAGTGCCCGCCCACCTTGGGAGGGTGGATTTCACAGACTTTACACGCACCCTCACAGACACCCCGGAAACAGTATTCTCCCTGCTCTCTGGGCATCTCGCGCTCAGTAAGCCCACACATATATTTTCTCTCTCTTTTACCTCTTGGCCGCCTTGCACGTGGGATCTTAGTTCCCCGACCAGGAATCAAACCTGTGCCGCCTGCATTGGCAGCCCCGAGTCTTAACCACTGGACCATCAGGGAAGATGCCCACACGTGAAATTAACGTCACGCTCAGAGTCTGTCTCAGGGACTATTTCTGCTTTACCCTGCATCTTCTTTTTCCCCTGAGTCTTCCCTGACTTCCCCGAAAGTCACTTTTATGTGTCTGCCCAGCCTGCCAGCCTCAGAACACCCTGGGAAACAGGCCAGAGCCTTGTGTGGTTCAGCTTTTCAGTTGTGTCTGACTCTTTGGGACCCCATGGACTGCAGCACGCCAGGCCTCCCTGTCCATCACCATCTCCCAGAGCTTGCTCAATCTCACGTCCGTTGAGTTGGTGGTGCCATCCGACCATCTCATCCTCTGTTGCCCCCTTCTCCTCCTGCCTTCAATCTTTCCCAGCATCAGGGTCTTTTCTAATGAGTTGGCTCTTCGTGTCAGGTGGTCAGAGTACTGGGGCTTCAGCTTCAGCATCAGTTCTTCCAATGACCAGTGAGAAAAGTGTTTCATAGGGGGAGGTCATGGGGCTGACTGCTTAGAGTCCAGCCATGCTTGGGATAGCTGCAGTTTCATCCCAAACTGGCTGGGCCACCCAGGGAAGGGACTTCTTTCCAAATCCCTATTTCCCTATCTGCCCAGTAAGGCTCATAGCAGTACCTGTCTCACAGTGGGGAGGACTAGATGAGGCCGCCCTTAAAAGGATCAGCACAGTGCCTGGCCCAGATTTAGGCTGCATAAATAGTGAGAGCTTTATAACTAGTGTTTGTTATCCTGGTAGACATTTTAGTTGGTGGCGGCTAGGTATCAAGAATCTTAAGCTGAGGCTGGCACTGGAGATAATACATAAAAGTTAGTTTAAGGAAAGATCGGGGTGGTGGGGGTACTTCCTTGGTGGTCTAGTAGTTAAGACTGGGCCTCCACTGCAGGGGCCACAGGTTCAATCCCTGGTCGGGGAACTAAGATCCCATATGCCATGCATGGTGCAGCCAAAAACAAAGCAAAAAGAAAGATCGGGTCAGGTGAGGACGTGGACTTTCCATTTTCCTGGGAAAAGCCAGGGGGGCTTCCTGGAGGAGGCAGCTTTCAGGCTGGTTCCTGCATTTGGAGTTGATTTGTCTGGGCAGTGCCAGGGAAGGGAGCTCCTGTGTAAGGAACCAGAGTGGCAAAGGCCTGGAGGTGAGCTCTGTGGGACTCCAGGGACCCTTCTGGCTTTGGTGGGCCCTGAGCAACCTGGGGTGAGGTGTACCTTCCTCTCTGAATGTCTGGACTGAACTCTCTGTGGACTGACTGCAGGGCCCATCTTCTGGCTGCTGGTCAAGAGCCCCCAGCTGGCAGCCCAGCCCAGCGTCTACCTGGCCGTGGCGGAGGAGTTGGAGGGCGTTTCTGGAAAGTACTTTGATGTACTCAAAGAGAAGCCTCCGGCCCCAGAAGCTGAGGATGAGGAAGTAGCCAAGAGGCTTTGGGCTGAAAGTGTCCGCCTGGTGGGCTTGGAGATCTCCCATGGATCCCATGGGGAAAGGGGACAGCCGCTCCCCAAATAACCGCTGGGAACAGGCGTGGAGGCCACCGGGCAGGCAGAGCCGCCAGGGTGGAGCAGCTCACCAAGCCTAGCTGTCATGCCCGCAGCATCCACCAGGTGGCAGTATTGACAAGGGTCCGGCTAGCCAGCGCTATGGTTTTCTCAGTAGTCATGTTTGGATGTGAGAGTTGGACCATAAAGAAGGCTGAGCACTGAGTCTTTTGAACTGTGATGCTGGAGAAGACTCTTGAGAGTCAACCAGTCCATCCTAAAGGAAATCAATCCTGAGTATTCATTGGAAGGACTGATGCTGAAGCTGAAGCCCCAACACTTTGGCCACCTGATAAGAACTGACTCATTTGAAAAGACCCTGATGCCGGGAAAGATCAAAGGCAGGAGGAGAAGGGGACGACAGGATGAGATGGTTGGATGGCATCACCGACTCGATGGACATGAGTTTGCGCAGACTCTTGGAGACGGTGAAGGACAGGAAGGCTGGTGTGCTGCAGTCCCTGGGGTTGCAGGGTCGGACCCGACCGAGCGACTGAACAAGTTGCCCGAGGGGCACTGACTGCCACGCCTGCGGCTCCCTCTGGGTGGTGGCGTTGCCTCTTCTCTGGACACGGGGATTGGCCCCAGCTGAGCCTCTGGCCCAGGGCTGGCTGGCACAGTGTGCCCTGCTGCCAGCAGGTGGGCTGGGCCAGCGGACGCCTCCTTTGGGAATCCACACCAGGAGTTTGGGGCGGTGTCACCTGCCTCTGGTGTGGCCCATGCCTGAGACAGGATGCCTGTGGGCAGGTTTGTCCGATGCCGTCGAGTGGACTCGTGGTCCGCCGCGTGACTGTGCGCACCTCCGATCTCCTCGCTCAGCCTTGGCTTCCCCAGCTGTTCGCTCATCGCGTGGGGCCGACTTCCCCCTGGCTCGGAGAACGGCAGCTGCACCCTCCCTGCTGGTGGATCTTTACTGACGACCTGCCACGTGCCAGACCCCAGCGAGGTGCTGGAGACGCCCGCAGGAACAGACCCTGTTGTCTCCGTGTCATGCTGGTGGCATCACGGGGGGTGGGGGGCAGGGAGGAACCACTGAGGAGCCCAGAGGCCCGGGACCGCGACCACACAGATCCTCCAACTTGCTCTTTAATAGGAAAAGAAACCCCAAAACTGTAACTGAGTCATTGGTTTCACTTTCTTCCTTTACGTGTGTGTGTGGCGGGGGGAGTGCTAAGGACCTGGCCCGAAAGAACTTGGATTTATTACATTTAGAAAATGGGCTCTTGACTTAACTATCAACAGGGCAGTAAACGGCTCAGAAGTTCAGACTTTTGGGGACTAAAGGGGCCCATTCCTCCTTTCACATGGTGACCGTCCTTGAGGTCTGGGTGCCTTGCGAGTTAGAAGCGGGGCTGACGCTCCGCTTGGGCACAGCATGGAGGGGACCCCACAGAGCTCAGTTATCGAGGTAAAAAGTCTCTTAACGTTAAAATGTCTAATACTTGGGAGAACTGTGCAGGCCACATCGTACGATGCACAGAAGGGCAGAGAAGGACCCTGTCCTGAATGCCATCAGTGCCGAGGGGGTGGGTGGGGAGGGGCCGCTGAAGACGCCCCAGTGCGCCATGGACACGGCGAGTGTTGCTCCTGTTCCCACGTCGGGTGGACAACGGCTGGAGGACTGGTGCGGGGTGACCAGGCCCCACCTCCCCGTCTGTGCCCGCTGTCTTCTCTGTGGGCTGCACCTGGACACTCCTTCTTTTTTTAAAGACAATGGGATTAAAAAGAAAAAATTTGGTTGTTTTGGCCTCTTTCACTTGGGAGTGAGGTTTCTCTGCCGTGGTTGCTCCGTGGCAGGTGGGATCTTAGCTCCCCGACCTGGGATCAAACCCACAGCCCCCGCTGTGGAAGCACAGACTCTTAAGCATTGGGCCACCAGGGAAGTCCTTTCTCTCGTTTTTTAAGGGCCTCTTGATATCGCTTGGCCCATCCAGACAATCCAGGATCGTCTTCCTCCTCTGACACTGGCTGTTAGGAACTTGAGCCCATCATGCCCCTTTGCCCTGTAAAGTAGAAGGTTCTGTGGATTAGAACACCTTGGGGGGGCACCCACTTTTCCACCGACACTGTTCTTTTCAAAATCCTTAAGCAAAAATCCTTTCTGCTTAAATTAAGAAGAATCAGCTTCACCAGGGTTGTTGGCAAGCAAATCAATGGAAAAAACAGATTTTTAAAATCACAATCTCCCCACTATCTGCTTTCAAAAAAAAAAAACTTGGGGTGTGTTAGCAAGAAGAGGGGTTGGAATTCAGAGTCTGATTCTACAGCCCACTCTCTTTCTGGGGGAGGGTTATAGGTCCAAATGTCCATGAGAACCTCTGACCACACGAGGATTTGTCTGTTACATACAAGCAAGCAACGTGCGGCCCACAGCTGATGCTAACCACAAACCTTCCTTCCTTTCAACCAACATCCACTTCCTTTCTGAAACTGAGAAACCCCGAAGACCACAAGCGTGGAGTCACACATCAGCTTCACCTTTGACTGCTTCTCTGAAGGCTTTGAGGTGGTTCACAAACCCAGCTACAACCTTCAGATGGACGGAAGACGATCAAACCGATCTCCAACAAGACGGCGCAAAACAAAACCCAAACCCGCAGAAGCAGCCCAGAGAGGAGGTGGTGGCAAAGTCGTGCATGGACCCAGGGCGCATCGTGGAAGGGGTGCTCGGGTGGGCTCTTCACCACGAGAGACCAGGCCGGGGTCACATCCTTCGTGCTGCCCTTTGGGCTTGGGGATTCTGTCAAGTTGGTTTGGGCTGCTGATCACAGGACATGAAGGCGTTAAGCTGACCTGACGAGTGCACACGTCCATGTGTAAAATAGATGGCTACTGGGAAGCTGCTGTGTAGACGGGGAGCTCAGCTCAGTGCTCTGTGATGACCCAGAGGGTGGGATGGGGGTGGAGGGAGGTTCAGGAGGGAGGGAATATATGTATACACATGGCTTCCCTGGGGGCTCAGCTGGTAAAGAATCTGCCTGCAATGCAGGAGACCTGGACTTGATCCCTGGTTTGGGAAGATCCCCTGGAGAAGGGAAAGGCTACCCACTCCAGTATTGTGCCCTGGAGAATTCCGTTGCAGAAAGTCGGACATGACTGAGCAACTTTCATTTCACGTGGCTGATTTGTGTTGTACAGCAGAAACTAACAAAACGTTGTAAAGCAATTATATTCCAATTAAAAATGAAACCAAACGGAGTTTAAGCTGAGCTGACCTTCACCCCAGCAAAGGCAAGAGGAATTCCATTTCACAGAAGTACAAGCCCAAGGGTGTGGCAGGCTTTGGGTTCAGTAACATCCTGAGGATTCCTCCTGCAAGACGGGGTCCAACAGTTACTGACGTCATCACAAGGCAGGGCTCTGGGGCGGGTTGAATGGATGTGCTCCCCCTAAAAGATATGTCCAGTCCTCCCCCCAATACCTGTGAATGGAGCCAATTTGAAAAAAGAGTTTAAGATTTTTTTGATGTGAAGCATTTTTAAAGTCAATGAGGAGTTCATGATCTGAGCCACAGTCAGCTCCTGGTCTTGTTTTTGCTGACTGTGTAGAGCTTCTCCATCTTTGGCTGCAAAGAATATAATAAATCTCATTTTGGTGTTGACCCTCTGGTGATGTCCATGTGTAGAGTCTTCCTTGTGTTGTTGGAAGAGGGTGTTTGCTGTGACCAGTGCGTTCTCTTGGCAAAACTCTATTAGCCTTTGTCCTGCTTCATTCTGTACTCCAAGGCCAAATTTGCCGTTACTCCAGGTATATCTTGAATTCCTGCTTTTGCATTCCAGTCTCCTGTGATGAAAAGGACATCTCTTTTGGGTGTTAGTTCTATGTTGTAGCCACGTGTTCCGGGAAACAAACTCACTCAGAAGGCCAGTGCAGGTAGTGGAGTGCAGTTCGTTACGCCGGCGGGCCCAAGGCAGGGCTCCTCTTAGCCAGGGACCCCGACCAGTTTTTGTGAAAACCTTATATACCCTAAGTGTACGTGCTCAAATCCACCTCCCCAAATTCCTTGAAACTAGTCGGGACAAGGTAAAAGATACGATCAAAGTTAGCCCATGGTTCATGTGTCACAAGATAGATGAACAGTGGACATTTATCAATCGGCCTGTGGTCATATCCCGATAAACATAGTGGAATTTACCCCTTTGTTCTGTACAGAGATAATTAGCATATTCTTTTAGGCAACGGAGAGTCCAAGTACAAGTCCTGGGGCTCTTTTATCTGGGGGTCTGGTTTCCCACTGGTCTGCCGCTTCTATAGACACCGGGCACAAAGTTCAGAGTCCACTGGGAGGGTGACCGTGCGTGCAGCCCAAAGTTTGCAGCCTGGCCTAGGGTGGAGTCCAGCTCTGCCTGTTTCCTCCTTCATCCCCCCCTCCTGATGCTCTTAACTCATATTATGAGCATCACGCATAGGGGTATTTTGCACCCTGGCTCTCCGACTGACAATTTGGGAGAATGACATCCACCTTCGGGTTACAGAGTTCATAATCCCTTGTAAAATTCAGGGTCTGCAAAGCAGAACTATCAAGGCAACTATGACAGTGGTGAATATAGTTTTCCACCCATCGCCCTTCACCCAAGATGGGACCGAAGTCCAGACAGGAATGTTTTCATCTGACAGTGGTTTTACCTGGCTTCTCATGTCATCTAAAGCAGCTGATACATTGCCAGTAAGTCAGGAATGCATACACAACATTGAGCCTTAGTTATAGCACAGGTCCCTCCTTGAGCAGCGGTGAGTGTGTCCAAAGCCATTCTAGTTTGAATTCCCGCTTTTCTCATTTGGAGTTGCTCTTCATTTAAGACTTGGACGGCTTTTGTTCTATCCAGGAGGGCCTGTTTTGTGAAATTATCAGGAACTTACTCACGATATCTGTTGTCCCTATGGAGGGCACGAATAAGGCAGCAGTATACTCATGCCACTGAAACACGGATCTTGTCCACCTGGCATGTAAATAAGGTAGATTTACCAGGGCTTGTAGGTTAGGCTTTTGTTCCACTGGCATTTATATCAGATGTAACCCCATGACCCAAGACTGTTGACTGTAGGTCTGGCTTACACCCAGAGAGCAGGGAGAGATTATGATTGTGTCCCAGAAGAGAGCAGAGTGGTTTAAAATCTTGGCGGAGTGGTGACAGCCACCAGGGAAGTCCATCCGTCACAGACAGAAGCAGAGCCCCACACGCCCAACAGTTGGAGGTATTGTGGAAGTTGGCGTAGGAATTTGCACGTTGATGAGACCAAGCAGCAGGAGTTGGTTGTGTGGCTTCATCCTCAAGGGGCTCGTCCGGGATCTTCTAAAGGATGGTCTTAGTCTCTCGAGGGTCAGCGGGGTCCCTCTGTGCAGCCCACTCCACGTTTTCTGGGTCTGCGTGGCATGCTCTCTTCACCCTCATATGATGGCTCCAAGGGACAATACCTGCAACTCTAACTGCAGTAGGGGTAGTTAGAATAACATAAGGGTCCTTTCACCAAGGGGCTAGCAAATCATGTTTCCAATCTTTGACCTATACTTGGTCACCAAGCGTAAACTCATGAATCTGTTCCCCAAGGGGGAACGGCACCCTTTCTTGTACAAACTTAGTTACCTGATTTATTACCTTACCCAGTTCCATCTGCTGTGAAATCCTATTCCCCCTTACCTGAGGCAAATTTGTTGACACCTGTTTTATTATGGGAGGGGGCCTCCCACACACGATTTCGAATGGAGAAGAGCCATGGGACTGTGGGGTCATCCTGAGTCTGAGCAGAGCCGTCAAGTCCGCCCAGGAGCAGTCAGTCTCTGATCCACTTGGAGAGTCTCTTTAATGTCCAGTTGGTTCATTCCACCATCTCAGAACTCTGGGCCTATATGCAGTGTGCAGTTTCCATTTAAAGTTTTGCTTACTTGTTGTACTAAATCCAGTGGTCATGTATGGATGTGAGAGTTGGACTGTGAAGAAAACTGAGCGCCGAAGAATTGATGCTTTTGAACTGTGGTGTTGGAGAAGACTCTTGAGAGTCCCTTGGACTGCAAGGAGATCCAACCAGTCCATTCTAAAGGAGATCAGTCCTGGGTGTTCTTTGGAAGGAATGATGCTGAAGCTGAAACTCCAATACTTTGGCCACCTCATGCAAAGAGTTGACTCATTGGAAAAGACTCTGATGCTGGGAGGGATTGGGGCAGGAGGAGAAGGAGATGACAGAGGATGAGATGGCTGGATGGCATCACCAACTTGATGGACGTGATGAGTGAACTCCAGGAGTTGGTGATGGACAGGGAGGCCTGGCGAGCTGCAATTCATGGGGTCCCAGAGTCGGACACAACTGAGCGACTGAATTGAACTGAACTGAACTGAATATACATGTAATAATACATGCACAATCACATACACCTTTATATATTTATGTGCAATTAATTATGTGTACATATATTTACATGTAATTATATATAATTTTATATACAATCAGATATATGGACTTCCCCAGTGGCTCAGCAGTAAAGAACCCACTTGCTAATGCAGGAAGTGTGGGTTCGATCCCAGGGTTGGGGAGATCCTCTGGAGGAGGGCATGGCAACCCACTCCAGTGTTCTTACCTGGAGAATCCCACAGACAGAGGAGCCTGGCGGGCTACAGTCCATGGGGTCGCAGAGAGTTGGACACGACGGAGCAGGCACGCTGCTGCTGCTGCTGCTGCTAAGTCGCTTCAGTCGTGTCCGACTCTGTGCGACCCCATAGATGGCGGCCCACCAGGCTCCCCCGTCCCTGGGACTCTCCAGGCAAGAACACTGGAGGGGGTTGCCATTTCCTTCTCCAATGCATGAAAGTGAAAAGTGAAAGTGAAGTCGCTCAGTCGTGTCCGACCCTCAGCGACCCCATGGACTGCAGCCCACCAGGCTCCTCCATCCATGGGATTCTCCAGGCAAGAGTACTGGAGTGGGCTGCCATTGCCTTCTCCGGAGCAGGCGCACACATATATACAATTACATATATTTATATGCAATTATGTATAACTGTATATTGATTGTCTTTTGAACAACATGGGTTTGAATGGCGTGGGTCCACTTACATAAGGATTTTTTTAAGTTGGGGACATTTTTATTTATCTATAGGCAATTAGTGTATCAAGTGGCTAATTAATGTATCAAGTGACTGCCAGGTGCCAAATCCCATGTGAAACTCCAGAATAGTCCTACTCAATGTCACTTATGTCTGTGGGAAAGAATTGATGATCAAAACTGTAGGAATGGAATGAAGATCAATGCTTCCTTTTTCTCTCTTTTTTTCAAGAATGAAGTCTCAGCCTCACTGTCTGTTTCTTTGCTTTTTCTTTGAGTTTCTTTCACTTTGAATATGATATACCTAAAGTTTAGGACTTGTTTTGGGGGTGTTTTGGGCATTCATTTTTTATTGAGGTATAATTGACATATCACATTATATTACATTCAGATGTTTTTCTATAAAACTTTTTTTTTCTTTATTTCTTTCTCTGACTTGGCCGCATCTTTTCACACTCACCGTTACTGCAGAGAGTCCATATCGTACGGAAGAATCGGTCTTCCAGGCCTCTTCCCGGACCCTCCCACACTGCTCTCCATCAAATTCTCAGGTCTGATGAAGGTCGGCAACACCATCCCTCATAGTTTCCTATATCAGAGTCAGTCTTTTCTAGTTGCGTGTGACCTCCTTTTTCTGGGGGAGGAGTACAATTTCTCCTTAGATGCGTGTGTGTCGTCAGTCGTGTCCGACTCTCTGTGACCCGGTGGGCTGTAGCCCCACCAGGCTCCTCTGTCCATGGGATTCTCCAGGCGGGAGTACTGGAGGGGGTCGCCATGCCCTCCTCCAGGGGATCTTCCCCACGCAGGGATCGAACCCGCGTCTCCTGTGTCTTCTGCGTTGCAGGCGGGTTCTCTCCCCGCTGGGGACGCCCTGCGGCAGAAAAGCACGTCTTCATGGCTGGGAGACCACGGCAGGGAACCCGCAGGTGACTCACGCCCAGCCCGGCGTCGTGGGGAGGGTGGAGGGGCACCGTCTCCGTCTTGTACAAGCAGCGCTTCCCCTTCTGCCGGGAAGGCGATGCGGTCAGTCGGCGGCAGGAGGTCTCCGGCCCGGGCGGCTCGGTCCGCGGTGCAGCCGTGCCGGGCGGGCTGCGCGCCGCGGGCGGTGCGGGCGGTGCGGGCCGGGCATCGCCATGTCCCCGGGCGTCCCTCTTCTGCTCGGGCTCGCTGAGCGGGCCGTCCTGTGGGAGGCTGGGGAGGGAAGAAGGCGCCGAGGAGGGCTTCGTAAGCGGGTTCCTGTGCTGGGACTCCCCTCTGTGAGGCCCCGGGACGGGGAACTGCAGAGGAGTCGCCCGCGGGCCGCGTTTCCCCGGTTCTCGGTGTGGATGTCACGCCGCGAGCTCGAGGCGTTTGGGTGTTATCGGCCGACCTCTCTCACCAAGTGTTTCTTTGTTTCAGTGTTTTCCTGGGACCAAGGGATTTGGGCACAGACTGGTGAGTGGTGCCTCCCTTCTTCTCCCAGAGAACTCCGAGTTGGGCTGCGTGGACGTGGGGGTGAACTTGTAGCCTTGTCAGAACCTCAGCCTCTCACCTGCACCATCCCCGCCTCCACACGCTTCGCTTTAATTTATTTTTATTTATTATTTGGTTGCACTGGGTCTTCGTAGCTGGGCGTAGCCTTTCTCTAGCTGCAGTGAGCGGGGGCTCCTCTCTAGCTGGGATGCTCGCGTCTCTCTGCGGCGGCTTCCCTGGTTCCCGGAGCACAGCCTCTTGGCTGCCAGGCTTCAGCGGATGTGGTCCTGGGCTCTAGAAGCGGACTCTATTTGTGGCGCACGGGCTTAGTTGCCCCTTGGCATGCGGGATCTTGCCGGACCAGGGGTGGAACCGACGCCTACTGCATTGGCGGGCGGATTCCTTACCACTGAGCCACCAGTTGTTTAGTCGCTGGGTCGTGTCCGACTCTTTGTGACCCCGTGGACTGCAGCACACCAGGCTTCTCTGTCCTTCACTGGAGCTTATTCAAACTCATGTCCATTGAGTCGCTGATGCCATCCAACCATCTCATCCTCTGTCTTCCCCTTCTCTTCCTGCCTTCAATCTTTCCCAGCATCAGGGTTTTTCAAATGAGTCAGTGCTTTGCATCAGGTGGCCAAAGTATTGGAGCTTCAGCTTCAGCATCAGTCGTTCCACTGAATGTTCAGGGTTGATTTCCTTTAGGATGGACTGGTTAGATCTCCTTGCTGACCAAGGGACTCGTAAAAGTCTTCTCCAACACCACAGGTCAAAAGAACCAATTCTTTGATGCTCAGCTTTCTTTATGGTCCTTTATTCATCACTACTGAGCCACAGGGAAGACCTTAATTTATTTTTTGTACTTTAATTCTTCAACATTTTGCCAATCTTCGGTGGAAAACCTCTTCCCCTCTCTAGAAAGCTTCCTGATCTCCAGCTATTCCCCATCGGCACAGATGAGTCAAGGAGGAAATGCTCAGGTTTTCACTCAATGCAGAAAGAGAACACAGCTGTGGTCGACATTCAGAGCGCAGACTCAGGGGAGCGGGGACATCTGCGCAGGCCCAGGTCCCCCTCTGGGTCCGGGAGTGTCACTTGCTGGGGGTACTGTGTGTCCTCTCCATCACCTGCTTCCAGGTGGCTCAGTGCTAAACAATCTGTCTGCAATGCGGGAGATGTGGGTTCGATCCCTGGGTCAGGAAGATCCCCTGGAGAAGGAAAAGGCAACGCACTTCAGTGTTCTTGCCTGAGAACTCCGTGGACAGAGGAGACTGGTGGGCTGCAGTCCACGGGGTCGCAAAGAGTCGGACATGACTTAGTAACTAAAGAACAGCAACAGTGATTGCTTCTGGCTCTCTCAGCTATGGGAGCTCTGCTCGCAAGCAAGGATCAGGAGACAGACTTGAAGTAGAATGAACATCACGATTTGCTGGTTCTGTGACCTTCTGCAAGTGATTTCCTCATTTGAGCCCCAGGTTCCTTCTTGCTGTGATGAAATTACCGGAGTTCTCTGGAGGTCCAGTGGTTAGGCGCCATTGCCATGGCCAGGCTTCAATCTCTGATTGAGGAACTGAGATCCTATAAGTGGTGCAGCACAGCCAAAAAAAAAAAAAAAAAAAAAAGAAAGAAATAATAACAGAGTGTTGCATCAGCTAAGATCCGATCCTGTCAAGCTCAGACAACAAACTTACTCAAAGTAGGCATTGTTGTTTAATGTTAACAGTTGCTAGGTAACATGTGTTGAGGTTTTCCCATCTGCCAAGTGCTATTCTCAACATTCGCACATATGATCTCATTTTAATCTTATGAATCTATCAAGGGGTAAGTTATTTTTTTCATATTCTAGATATACTGAGCCCTGGTTGTGACCTCAACATAGTACTAAGTGTTCGGCATAGGTTTTTAGTAAGTTAATTGAAATATAATTGAAGTACAATATTATAGCAATTTCAGTTGTGCCTGGTGGCTCAGCTGGTGAAGAAGTAGCCTGCAATGCAGGAGACCTGGGTTCGATCCTGGGTTGGGAAGATGGGAAGATCCCCTGGAGAAGGGACCGGCTACCTACTCTAGCACTCTGGCCTAGAGAATTCCATGGACTGTATAGAAGAGCTGGACACAACTGAGCAACTTTCACTGCCACACTGTATGATGATTGGACATTTATATGCCTTATGAAGTGATTGCCAGGATGCGTCTGGTAGCCATCGATCTCATGTAAAGCTATTACGTTGTTATTGAGCACATTCCCTGCGCTGTGTATTTCATCTCTGTATCTTTCTTTTATTCTGTAACTTAAGGTTAGTACTTCTTAATCCCCTTCAGTCATTTTGGCAGCCGCCGGGGTATTCTCCGGTTCTGTAGGTCTGCTCTTGTTTCGTTTCGTTCTTTAGATTCCACACGTGAGAGCCGGTGGCATTTGTCTTTCTCTGACTTATTGCACTTAGCCAAAAGCCCTCTAGATCCACCCATGGTGTCACAAATGTGAAACATTTTATCTTTATGATTACCTTTGGAAATGTTAGCTCATTAACCTCGGTAGTGTCGGGTCTCTGCCGCTGTGTGAGGCTTTCTCTTGTCGTGGAGCACGGGCTCTCCAGTACTGGCAGCTCGCAGGCTCAGCTGTTGTGGTGTGTGGGTTCTGCTGTTCCGAGGCATGTGGGGTCTTCCTGGAGCGTGGATGGAGTCCATGTCTCCCGCACTGGCAGGTGGGTTCTCAACCACTGAGCCACCAGGGAAGCCCAGGTGTTGTTGCTGTTCAGTCGCTCAGTCACGTCTGACTCTCTGCGACCCCAGTGACTGCAGCACGCCAGGCCTCCCTGTCCTTCACTATCTCCCGGAGCTTGCTCAAACTCGTGTCCATTGAGTTGGTGAAGCCGATCCATCTGTCTCATCCTCTGTCATCCCCTTCTCCTCCTGCCTTCAATCTTTCCCAGCATCAGGGTCTTTTCCAATGAGTCAGCTCTTTGCATCAGGTGGCCAAGGTATTGGAGTTTCAGCTTCAGCATCGGTCCTTCCAGTGAATATTTTCAGGACTGATCTCCTTTAGGATGGACTGCTTGGATCTCCTTGGAGTCCAAGGGACTCTCCAGAGTCTTCTCCAACACCACAGTTCAAAAGCATCAATTCTTCGACGCTCAGCTTTCTTTATAGTCCAACTCTCACATCCATACATGACCACTGCAAAATACAGTACCTAGTTTTGTGTGTAATCTATCTCAATATGCACAAGAGTAACAGCTGCTGTGCACTGGCTCATGTGTCTAGATTCTGTTATTGCCTCGGTTCACCAGTTTCCAAAACATCCACTAAGTTGCTTGTATATGGAAGGAGCACAGTGCTTATACAGTAAATACAATACCTGTGTCCTGAAAGGGTGACTTGGTCCAGCCAGAGACCAACCACAGATCTGTGCTGTCCTCCAACTCCTGGACCTACCTGAAGTCTACCAAAACCCTCCTGAAGAAAGATCCCTCCCCGTCGTGGCTGGGACCTCCGCCATCGGGGTCCTCCCTCTCCTCTTCCTCCCCCTCTTTTTTCTCTGCTTGCGCTGCTTTGGAGGCCAACACGGTGTGTCCTAGAAGGGGAAGGGTTCCTGGACGGGGAAGGGGTCACTGGGTGGGGGGAGTGTGGGGAGGGGCTTGGTGGGTCCCCTGCCAGGAGGGGCTCTCAGCACCGCCTCTCCGCAGGTTCCACTGATAATGAGACCAAGAGCCAGCTGGATTTTAACAGGTAGGAAAATCTGGACTCTTCCCAGTAGAAAGCGCTGTTTCTGTCTCATTCCTCAGACCCACCTTAATGCGTCTATCTCCTTTCCCTCAGCTCCAACCCTGGCATGGACTTCTCAGAAGAAAATCCGGGTAACAGGAGTGAGAAGGCAGGGGAGCCGGGCTGGGGGAAGGATGCCTTCAGGGGCAGATAGAGGCATCCCGGAAGACGCCTAGAGGCTGGGGCAGGCCTTACCGCGTGTGACGTCACTGCCCTTCCCCGCTTCCAGTCATCCATCTGAAAGCAGCTGGTGTCATTCATGGGGGCTCTGAAGAGCTCTGTGCCACTGTCCTTCCTGTCTCAGTGCAGAGAAGAAGTCAGTGAGCGTGAAGTGGTAGATAAGAAGTGATTTACTAGAAAAGGACACTTGCGAGGCTTGCAAGCGGGCAGAGAAGGGGGTACCACCCCCGAGAATTTCCTGGGCTGCAGTTTTATAATCACAGGAAAAGTGGGGAGGGGGAGAAGGCCTTCTTTGACTTTCTTGAGTAGACGTCACAGTTCCATCATCAGCTCCTCCTCCAGGTTGAGCAGGTTCCCCCGACCCCTCCCCCAGGTGCCAAGCAAGGTCGGCAGATGATTGTTCTTGTTTAATGTGTGTGGAGAGCATGTCCCATGGGTCATTAACTCCGGAGCTCCCTGGGCAGGCTGTGGGGCTCACGCCACCGCTGGTTCATTGCTGGGGGCAGCTCTCCTGCTTCTGGTGCGTGGTTCTGTTGCCAAGCAAGCCTGCTTTCTGGAGCCATCTGCTCACAGGGGTCTCCGATACTGTTTCTACCTACAGTCCCCTGGGGGACTGACTATTGAATCACCTACTTGCTCCGCTCACTCCGCCCTGTCATGGCTCTGAAATACAGATGGCTGGACTGGGTGACCAGAAGGCCCTTCCTGGAAGCCTGTCCTCTCCCCCTTCCTTGCAGACGGTGTCTCGGTGCACCTCCCGCCAGAGGAGGACAGGCAGACGGACATGCAGGTGCGCCTCCCCGGCCCCTCCCCCAGGGCTCGCCCCTCACTCTGCGTCTCCCAGGTCCACCCCGAGGAATGCCCGTGGGGCTCTTCTGAGTCCTCCGCTGAGCCGCACCAGGATTCCTTCACGGAGAGTGAGGTTTCACTCCCGTCTTGCAGCCCTGAGGATTCCTCAGTATAGCCCTGCATGGACCCGCCTTCACCTCGTCCAGAGAGCGGAGCTGGAGCTGGCTGTGTGCACTCCACGGCGCAAGGGCCCCTTAAGGAGTGTGTGAGTCATCACCTTGTGTGTGAGTGTGTGTGTGTGTGTGCACGCGTGCACCTGCCTAGCACATCTGTCTCTTTGCAACCCCATGGACTGTAGCCCACCAGGCTCCTCTGTCTACGGGGTTCTCCAGGCAGGGATACTGGAATGGGTAGCTATTCCCTTCAGCATTTCCTCCTCCAGGGGATCTTCCCAACCCAGGGATCGAACCCAAGTCTCTCGCTTTGCAGGCGGATTCTTTTACCACTGCGCAACCTGGGAAGCCCCAGTCCTCATTTTGGAGCTCCCCGAAGACTCAAGAATACAGAAGCCTTGTCAGCTGTCAAGAAATTCTGGGATATGAGAGATGGGACATTTCTTGCCGTATCAGTGAACAAAGGGTATCACAGTCACGAGCAATGACGGCCACCGCGGCTGCTGAGGTGGTGAGCCCTGAGGGCACTCAGGAAGGAAAGAACACGGCCGTCTAGCAGCCATCAGACTGCTGCCACACTGAGGGTGAGCCTGGAGCGAACTCGGGATGTGAAAACAGCAGGATCCTGGCCCCAGACAGCTGAGGCGCGCATCGAAGCAATGATTTCAGCGAGCCCAGATGCGTCCATCTTCCCATACGAAGAAAAGCGCTAAATTCCCTAACTTGGGATAGCTGGTTTTCTTTAACTGGCGGTAGCGTTCGAGGTTCAGATTATCTGCCTTTTGTTTCGAAGCTTCTTTATTACCTGCCCCCTCCCCTCGCCTCCTCTGAGCAGTTCTCTCAGGGTTACTTGGGATGCTGCTTCCCGGGCTTGAGTCCTAAGAATATCTGACGAATAAAACAAAACTCTCAACGTTTAGGCTGCGTGTGTATTTTTGGCAGACAGATGCATCACACAACTCTCAGCAGATTCCTGGTTCTCACTAGAATGGGACTAAGGAACACCTGCCTCTCAGACTCCAGTGAGGGTCAAATGAGGGCGTGCTCGAGCAGCGGGAAGCAGCTGTGCGCTGTTGTTCAGTCGCTCAGTCGGCTCCGACTCCGCGACCCCTGGGCTGCGGCACGGCAGGACTCCACTATCTTCCAGAGTTTGCGCAAACCCATGTCCATTGAGTCGGTGATGCCGTCCAACCACCTCTGTGGCCCCCTTCTCCTCCTGCCATCAATCTTTCCCAGCATCAGGGTCTTTGCATCAGTCAGTTCTTTGCATCAGGTGGACAAAGTATCGGAGCTTCAGCTTCAGCATCAGTCCTTCCAATGAATATTCAGAGTTGATTTCCTTTAGCACTGACTGGTCTGATCTCCTTGCTGTGCAAGGGATGCTGCTAAACCTCTAATGCACGGAAAAGTCCTTTCCCCTCTCTTCCCCACTCCAGCAAGAACCATCTGGTCCAAAGGAACCTATTTACAAAACAGAAATGCTCACATGGAAAACAAACGTATGGTTACCAAAGGGGACAGCAGGTGGGGGGGCGGGGATGAGCCGGGACTTTGGGATTAACATATACTTACTACCATCTATAAGACACGTAAACAGGGACCTCCCTGGCGGTCCAGCGGTTAGGGCTCCACGCTTCCACTGCAGGTGGCACAGGCTGGATCAGGGAACGAAGATCTCACATGTCACACAGTGCAGCCAGAAAAAAGGGAGGGATTACAGTAAAAAAATTGGTAAACGAGAAGGAGCTGCTGTACAGCACAGGGCACTTGACTCAATGTCCTGTATTAACAACAACCTAAAGGAAAAGAGGCTGGAAAAGAATATCTGTGTGAATATAAGAATGTGTATAGATATGCATAGCTGAATTGCTGTGTGTACGCCTGAAACTAACAACATCGCAGATGAACTATGCAAAAAGAGAGATGAAAGTGTTAGTCACTCAGTTGAGTCTAAAACTTTTCAATCCCAAGGACTGTAGCCCGCCAGGCCCCTCTGTCCATGGGATTCTCCAGGCAAGAATACTGGAGTCAGGGTGGTTGGGGCGGTTGTCAGGAAAAGGAGCTCAACTGCAAAAAAAAAAAAAAAAAAAGAATACTGGAGCGGGTTACCATTCCCTTCTCCAGGAGATCTTCCTGATCCAGGGATCAAACCCTGGTCTCCTTCACTGCAGGCAGATTCTTTACCACTGAGCCACCAGGATCCTTCAACTACACACACATATGTACTTTACATGTTTAATTATATATGTTTATAATTATAACAGAGTGGAGAGTCGCCTCTCAAGGCTGGTGCGTTCTGCCCCCGCCCCTGCAGCCCGCAGTCAGGGTTCTGCTCAGCTCATTCCAGCCATGCCCATCTTTTTCTGCTCACACTTTCTGGTTCAATGCCAGGCTCTTTCCCTCTTTGGAGCTTTAGGGCTGAATGTCTGCCCCACATCATTGCTCCAAAGAAAAGTTCACCGAAACAGTTTCATTACAGAGATCTGTCAGGTAATACTCCATATAAGCAGCTTGTTCAAAACACTTCTCCAAGTTTCCACGCATTTTACCCCACAGAGAATCTAAAATGGCAGTGACGCCCCGGCCTCCCTTGCTGAAGCCCCTAATAACTCCCGGTGTGCTCTCTGTCTCTATGAACCGCCTGCTCTGGGTGTTTCTTATAACTGGAATCGTGCTATGTATGTGTGGTCTTCTGTGTCTGCTTATGTTACTTCCCTGGGGGCTTGGACGGTAAAGAATCTGCCTGCTACGCCAGAGATCCGGGTTCAACCTCTGGAGCAGGAAACGGCAACCCACCCCAGTATTGCTGCCTGGAGAATCCCATGAACAGAGGAGCCTGGTGGGCTACAGTCCGTGGGGTCACAGAGAGTCGGGCATGAGTAAGCATATCTATCTCTCTATCTAGGTGATTCCTTGTTATAGTTTTGATTTGCATTTTGATAAGATTTCAGGATGTGGAGGCTTTTCATGTGATTTTTAAAAGAACAGTGTGAGTAAAACTGACCTCTGGAGCTTGGCCTCTTGACCCTCTGCCCTGTTTTGAATTCTTTTTCCAGGACCTGCCCTCAACATCTGTTGAGGAAAGATATTTTTTTCCTTACAGCCCCGCAGGCCTGGTGAGGATGCGTCCGTCAGCACAGCTTTCCCCGTTGCTGTTACAGAAGCAAAAGGCAGTAGCATTTCTTCACGCTCCACTGGTGGGTTTTGTTTTTGGTAATTGGTGTCCTTTTCATTATAGGGGATTGGAATACAAAAGTAGGAAGTCAAGAAACACCTGGAGTAACAGGCAAATTTGGCCTTGGAATGCGGAATGAAGCAGGGCAAAGGCTGAGTTTTGGCAAGACAATGCACTGGTCATAGCAAACACCCTCTTCCAACAACACAAGAGAAGACTCTACACATGGACATCACCAGATGGTCAACACCGAAATGAGATGTATTATATTCTTTGCAGCCAAAATGGAGAAGCTCTATACAGTCAGCAAAAACAAGACCGGGAGCTGACTGTGGCTCAGATCATGAACTCCTTATTGCCAAATTCAGATTCAAATTGAAGAAAGTGGGGAAAACCACTAGACCATTCAGGTATGACCTAAATCAAATCCCTTACGGTTATATAGTGGAAGTGAGAAATAGATTTAAGGGCCTAGATCTGATAGACAGAGTGCCTGATGAACTATGGGCAGAGGTTCGTGACATTGTACAGGAGACAGGGATCAAGACCATCCCCATGGAAAAGAAATGCAAAAAAGCAAAATGGCTGTCTGGGGAGGCCTTACAAATAGCTATGAAAAGAAGAGAGGCAAAAAGCAAAGGAGAAAAGGAAAGATATAAGCATCTGAATGCAGAGTTCCAAAAAATAGCAAGGAGAGAGAAGAAAGCCTTCCTCAGTGATCAGTGCAAAGAAATAGAGGAAAATAATAGAATGGGAAAGGCTAGAGATCTCTTCACGAAAATTAGAGATACCAAGGGAACATTTCATGCAAAGACGGGCAGAATAAAAGACAGAAACGGTATGGACCTAACAGAAGCAGAAGATATTAAGAACAGGTGGCAAGGATACACAGAAGAACTGTACAAAAAAGATCTTCACGACCCAGATAATCACAATGGTGTCATCATTCACCTACAGCCAGACATCGTGGAATGCAAAGTCAAGTGGGCCTTAGGAAGCATCGCTACAAAGAAAGCTAGTGGAGGTGATGAAATCCCCAGCTGAGCTATTTCAAGCCCTGAAAGATGATGCTGTGAAAGTGCTGCACTCAATATGTCAGCAAATTTGGAAAACTCAGCAGTGGCCACGGGACTGGAAAAGGTCAGTTTTCATTCTAATCCCAAAGAAAGGCAATGCCAAAGAATGCCCAAACTACTGCACAACTGTGCTCATCTCACATGCTAGTAAAGTAATGCTCAAAATTCTCCAAGCCAGGCTTCAGCAATATGTGAACCGTGAACTTGCAAGTGTTCAAGTTGGTTTTAGAAAAGGCAGAGGAACCAGAGATCAAATAGCCAACATCCGCTGGATCACTGAAAAGCAAGAGAGTTCTAGAAAAACATCTATTTCTGCTTTATTGACTATGCCAAAGCCTTTGACTGTGTGGATCACAATAAACTGTGGAAAATTCTGAAAGAGATGGGAATACCAGACCACCTGACCTGCTTCTTGAGAAATCTGTATGCAGGTCAGGAAGCAACAGTTAGAACTGGACATGGAACAACAGACTGGTTCCAAATAGGAAAAGGAATACGTCAAGGCTGTATATTGTCACCCTGCTTATTTAACTTATATGCAGAGTACATCATGAGAAACGCTGGGCTGGAGGAAGCACAAGCTGGAATCAAGATTGCTAGGAGAAATATCAATAACCTCAGATATGCAGATGACACCACCCTTATGGCAGAAAGCTAAGAAGTAAAGAGCCTCTTGATGAAAGTGAAAGAGGAGAGTGAAAAGTTGGCTTAAAGCTCAACATTCAGAAAACTAAGATCATGGCATCCGGTCCCATCATTTCATGGCAAATAGATGGGGAAACAGTGGAAACAGTGGCTGACTTTATTTTCCTGGGCTCCAAAATCACTGCAGATGGTGACTGCAGCCATGAAATTAAAAGACCCTTACTCCTTGGAAGGAAAGTTATGGCCAACCTAGACAGCATATTAAAAAGCAGAGACATTACTTTGCCAACAAAGGTCTGTCTAGTCAAGGCTATGGTTTTTCCAATAGTCATGTATGGATGTGAGAGTTGGACTATTAAGAAAGCTGAGTGCTGAAGAATTGATGCTTTTGAACTGTGGTGTTGGAGAAGACTCTTGAGAGTCCCTTGGACTGCAAGGAGATCCAACCCATGCATCCTAAAGGAGACCAGTCCTGGGTGTTCGTTGGAAGGACTGATGTTGAAGCTGAAACTCCAAATACTTTGGGCCACCTGATGCAAAGAGCTGACTCATTTGGAAAGACCCTGATGCTGGGAAAGAATGAAAGCAGGAGGAGAAGGGGACGACAGAGAATGAGATGGTTGGATGGCATCACTGACTCAATGGACATGAGTTTGTGTGAACTCTGGGAGTTGGTGATGGACAGGGAGGCCTGGTGTGCTGCAGTCCATGGGGTCACCAAGAGTCGGACTCGACTCTGCAGCTGAACTGAACTGAATAAGTGGAATCTCTACATTCATTCAAATGAACTGATTTGTAACCAGAAACAGACCCACAGGCTTAGAAAACCAACTTATGATTATAAAAATAAAAGACAGGAGAAGGAAGACAGTAAAAGGGTGAGTTTAACAGATACACCCTACTTATCAGATGGATAATCCAGAAGGACCTACTGTTAGCACAGGGACGTCTACTGAACACACTGAAAGAACCTGTATGGGAAAAGACCCCAAAGAAGAATAGATAACACCTCTGTGCATTACTGAATCAAGTTCCTGTTCACCTAAAACAAACGCAAGTTCAGATAGCAAATCTACTTCAACAGAAAAAAGTTACCAAAAAAAAAAAGCATTGGCTCGCGGGGCTATGCTGCCTCCTTGTGGCCACCTTTGGTAACAACAACTGTAAAACCTGGGCTGATGGACATTTAACATTACCCGGGCCTGAGGGGATGGATGTAAGGAAACCACGTGTCCTCAGCAGAAGTCCTCCGGTAGGTCTGGGGAAAAGAAAGGAAAACAGGGCAGACGGTCAAGAGGCCACTCTCCAGAGGTCAGTTTTACTCACACTTAAAAAAAAAAAATCACATGGAAACCTTTCACCACGGAATAATTTTAGAGAAATGCGAATCAAAACTAGAATAGTTATCACCTGATCAGGCAAGCCCACCCCTTGCCTTACATCCGGATAAAAATCAGAATTTAACATGATACTTACTCCCTTATTTCACGGCAGCACAATTCACAAATTCCAAGACACAGCATCAACCCAACGTCCATCAATAGAGAGATGAAGAGTACCTGGTCCATCTAGACGCTGGAATACACTCAGCCATCAAAGACAGCAACAAAAAGGCCATTAACGGCAGCACGATGGACCGAGAGATTTACCCTACTGAGAGAAGTCAGAGAGAGAAAGAGAAATATTATATCACCACTTACAGGTGGAACCTATAAATCGGTTCAAATGGACAAACTCATAAACAGAAAGAGACTCACAGACTAATAAAGCCCACCGATGATTATTTCAACAAAGGGAGGGGAAGGGAGACATTTAGAGGTTGGATTTACACATACACACTCTGCTGTGCTCAGCTGGGTCGACTCTTCGCCGCCCTGTGACTGTAGCCCGCCAGGCTCCTCTGTCCATAGGATTCTCCAGGCGAGAATACTGGAGTGGTCGCCATGCCCTCCTCAACATATACACACTGCTGCTGCTAAGTCGCTTCAAGTCGTGTCCGACTCTGTGCGACCCCAGAGACGGCAGCCCACCAGGCTCCTCTGTCCCTGGGATTCTCCAGGCAAGAATACTGGAGTGGGTTGCCATTTCCTTCTCCAATGCATGAAAGTGAAGTTGCTCAGTCGCATCTGACTCTTAGCGACCCCATGGACTGCAGCCCACCAGGCTCCTTTGTCCATGGGATTTTCCAGGCAAGAGTACTGGAGTGGGGTGCCATTAATATACACACTACTAGATATCAAAGAGACAATCCCGAAAACCCTGCTGAATAGCACAGGGCAGTCTACTGAACACACTGATAGAGCCGGCATGGGAAAGACCCCTAAAAGAACAGAACAGATACACCTCTATATAGAACTGGATCAAGTTCTTGTCAACCTAAAACGGAGCAGCAGGCATCGACTCTAATCCACAGGAAAAGAAAAACGCAATTCCCCAAAAGCGAGGAGCATGACCTCGCCGGCCCTCTCCCCGAGCGAGCGGCGGCCGGGGGCTGGGCCCCTCCCTCGACGTGAGCCTCGGGGTCGGACTCGTTGAGGGCCGATCTGCGGGGACGGTGTCCGGGCCCCTCCGCTGCACGCGGCGGCGCGGGGCACGCGGGCCGGGCGGCGGGGCCGGGGCGTGGGGGCTCGGGGGGGGGGGGTGGCCGGCGTCCCGGGAGCGCCCCCGCGTGTGGCGGTGGGGCCCGCGCTCGCTGTCCTGCCGGCCCGGCCGTGTCGCTCTCTCGGGGTCCGGCCCCGCGGCGCTCGCTGCCCGCCGTCCCCCCGCCCTGCACGGGTGTCCGCCCGCGCCCCCTCCGCTGTCCGGGGCCGTGGGTGTCGTCCCCGGCCTCCCTGCAGCTGGCGTCCCCGGGCGGAGGGCCCTCGGGCCGCGAGGCGGGGAGCTGGGCCCGGCGGGTGGCGCGAGGGCCGTGGGGGCGCGGGGACGCGGCGGGAGGGCGTTCTCCCGGGCGCCCGCGGCGCTGCGGGCTGGGGCGCGCGGGCCCCGCGAGCGGCCCGGGGCCGGCGTCCTGGGCGCCGCGGCAGCGCCCCCACCCGGTGCTGAGACCCCGGGCGCTGAGAGCCCGGGGCGGGCCGGCGGCCGACTGCGTCCGGGTGGTTTCCAGTTGCCCCGGGCCCCACCGCCTCCGCCGTCGGTGCCCCTCTCCGTCCGTCCGCCCGCCCGCCCGGTCCGTCCGTCTGGCGATCCCCGGGCCGCGCCCCGGTGCGTCTCGCTTCCCCGCCCGCCCGGCCCCGCTGCGTTGCGCGTAGCTGCCGTCTGTCCGCCGACGGCGTTGCTGGGCGAGGGGAGTCCCGGGGGCCTCGCCCGAGCGCGGGTCGGGGCCCTCGGCGGGTGGACGCGAGGGCGCGTCGGCCGTCCCCGGACCCGCGTCGGGCCCACGACGGGGGTCGCCCCCTCGCTCCTCCGCGCCGCCGCGGCGCGCGGCGCCCCTGGGGAACCGACGTGGGCGGTCGGTCGTCCTCGCCGCGGGCGGGGCGGGTGGCTCGGGCCCCCGGTGGTCGCCCTCCCCCTTCCTCACTTCGTGGGTTTCTGCTGTGGAGCATCGACCCGCGCCCGGCAGGCCCGGCTCCTCGTGCTCGCTTCTCTGGAGAAGGGCATGGCAACGCACTCCAGTATTCTTGCCTGGAGAACCCCACGGACAGAGGAGCCTGGCGGGCTACAGTCCATGGGTCACTAACACTTTGATCATTTTCACGTGGAGCAGGAAGAAATGCTGCCGCCTTGTGGCCACTTTGGGCCGCTTGTGCCCAGCAGGGCACTTACTACCTGGCAGGCCTCGGTCAGTCAGTGTGGCCAGTCAGTCGTGTCCGACTCCTTGCGACCCCATGGACCGCAGCACGCCAGGCCTCCCTGTCCATCACCAACTCCCGGGGTTTACTCAGACTCATGTCTATCGAGTCAGTGATGCCATCCAGCCATCTCATCCTCTGTCGTCCCCTTCTCCTCCTGCCCCCAATCCCTCCCAGCATCAGGGTCTTTTCGCATGAGTCAGTTCTTCACATCAGGTGGCCAAGGTATTGGAGTTTCAGCTTCAGCATCAGTCCTTCCAATGAATATTCAGGACTGATTTCCTTTAGGATGGACTGGTTGGATCTCCTTGCAGTCCAAGGGACTCTCAAGAGCCTTCTCCAGCACCACAGTTCAAAAGAATCCATTCTTTGACGCTCAGGTTTCTTTATAGTCCAACTCTCACATCCATATGTGACTACTGGAAAAACCATAGCTTTGACTAGATGGACCTTTGTTGGCAAAGCCTGCAGGGATGCAAGGAAAAAACACCTGTCCTCAAATAATGCCCTCAGTTAGGTCTTGGAAAAAGAATTTTAAACAGCAGACAGTCCAGAGGCCAATCTCCAGAGGTCTGTTTTATTCACACTGTTTTTTTTTTCTTTTTTAATCTCATGAACAGTCTCTACACCATGAAATCTTAGAGAAACCCAAATCAAAACTGCAAAGAGGCATCACCTCACATGGGTTAAATGGCCTTTGTCAGAAAGTGTACAAACAATAAGTGCTGGAGAGGGTGTGGAGAAAGGGGAACCCTCCTACACTGATGCTGTCAATGTCGATTGTTAACAGGCAGGATGGAGGTCAGGGAGGAGGTTCTTTAAACAATAAAAAGTGATTGAAGTCACCACACTTCTCCCATACAGAAAGAAGAAACTCCAAATCAATTAAAGAGCAAAATGGAAGAATGATGACTCTTTAACCCTTGATGAAAATATAGACATCATATGGTTTGACATGTATTGCAGCAATTTCCTTTTGGGTGAATTCCTATTTGAGGAAAGAAAAATAAAACAAAAGTCAACAGAAGGGACCTACTGCCCTTAAAAGCCTTACGGACTGTAGGGAAAACCTCACTGGAAGAAAAAGGTAACCCTCAGAATGGGAAATAAATGTTTGCAAATGAAGATGCCCACAAGGAATTCATCTCCAAAACAGGCAAACAGCTCATGAGCTCATTATCAAAAATATAAGGAACCCAACAGAAAAATGGGTCAAAGTTCTAAATGGATATTTCTCTAAAGAAGGCATATATATGGACATAAAGCACATGAAAAAGAAAAAAAAACCCTCAGCATCATTAATTATTGGGGCTTCCCTTGTGGCTCAGCTGGTAAAGAATCTGCCTGCAATGCAGGAGACCTGGGTTTGATCCCTGGATTGGGAAGATCCCCTGGAGAAGGGAAAGACTACCCACTCCAGTGTTCTGGCCTGGAGAATTCCATGGACTGTATAGTCTGTGGGGTTGCAAAGAGTCGGAGATGGCTTCACTAATTATTAGAGAAATGCAAATATGGAGTATTACCTGACAGATCTCTGTAATGAAATTGTTTCAGTGAACTTTTCTTTGGAGTGGTGGTGTGGGTCAGAAATATTTACACAGGAAAAGCAGCATACTCAGCCCTGAAGCCCTGATGAGGGAAAGAGCCTGGCATTGCACCCAGAAAATATGAGCAGAAAAAGATGGATACGGCTGGAATGAGCTGAGCAGAACGCTGACTGCAGACTGCAGGGGCGGGGTCAGGACACGCCAGCCTTGGGAGGCGACTCTTCACTTTCAGTTATAACCATCCAGTTCCAGTTCAGTCGCTCAGTCTGTCTGACTCTTTGCGGCCCCATGAATCGCAGCACGCCAGGCCTCCCTGTCCATCACCAGCTCTCGGAGTTTACCCAAACTCATGTCCATCGAGTCGGTGATGCCATCCAGCCATCTCATCCTCTGTCATCCCCTTCTCCTCCTGCCCCCAATCCCTCCCAGCATCAGGGGCTTTTCCAATGAGTCAACTCTTCGCATGAGGTGGCCAGAGTACTGGAGTTTTAGCTTTAGGATCATTCCTTCCAAAGAACACCCAGGACTGATCTCCTTTAGGATGGACTTGTTGGATCTCCTTGCAGTCCAAGGGACTCTCAAGAGTCTTCTCCAACACCACAGTTCAAAAGCATCAATTCTTCAGCACTCAGCTGTCTTCACAGTCTAACTTTCACATCCATACATGACCACAGGAAAAACCATAGCCTTGACTAGATGGACCTTAGTCGGCAAAGTAATGTCTCTGCTTTTCAATATGCTATCAAGGTTGGTCATAACTTTCCTTCCAAGGAGTAAGAGTCTTTTAATTTCATGGCTGCAATCACTGTCTGCAGTGATTTTGGAGCCCAGAAAAATAAAGTCTGACACTGTTTCCACTGTTTCCCCACATATTTGCCATGAAGTAATGGGACCAGATACCATGATCTTCGTTTTCTGAATGTTGAGCTTTAAGCCAACTTTTTCACTCTCCTCTTTCACTTTCATCAAGAGGCTCTTTAGTTCCTCTTCACTTTCTGCCATAAGGGTGTGTCATCTGCATATCTGAGGTTATTGATATTTCTCCTAGCAATCTTGATTCCAGCTTGTACTTCCTCCAGCCCAGCGTTTCTCATGATGTACTCTGCATATAAGTTAAATAAGTAGGGTGACAATATACAGGTATCTCTTCACTGTATTCCTTTTCCTATTTGGAACTAGTCTGTTGTTCCATGTCCAGTTCTAACTGTTGCTTCCTGACCTGCACACAGATTTCTCAGGAGGCAGGTCAGGTGGTCTGGTATTCCCATCTCTTTCAGAATTTTCCACAGTTTATTGTGATCCACACAGTCAAAGGCTTTGGCATAGTCAATAAAGCAGAAATAGATGTTTTTCTAGAACTCTCTTGCTTTTTCAATGATCCAGTGGATGTTGGCAATTTGATCTCTGGTTCTTCTGTCTTTTCTAAAACCAACTTGAACATTTGCAAGTTCACGGTTCACATATTGCTGAAGCCTGGCTTGGAGAATTTTGAGCATTACTTTACTAGCATGTGAGATGAGTGCAATTGTGCGGTAGTTTGAGCATTCTTTGGCATTGCCTTTCTTTGGGATTAGAATGAAAACTGACCTTTTCCAGTCCCGTGGCCACTGCTGAGTTTTCCAAATTTGCTGACATATTGAGTGCAGCACTTTCACAGCATCATCTTTCAGGATTTGAAACAGCTCAACTGGAATTCCATCACCTCCACTAGCTTTGTTCGTACTGATGCTTTCCAAGGCCCACTTGACTTCACATTCCAGGATGTCTGGCTCTAGGTGAGTGATCACACCATTGTGATTATCTGGGTCATGAAGCTCTTTTTCGTACAGTTCTTTTGTGTATTCTTGCCACCTCTTCTTAATATCTTCTGCTTCTGTTAGGTCCAGACCATTTCTGTCCTTTATTGAGCCCATCTTTGCATGAAATATTCCCTTGGTATCTCTAATTTTCTTGAAGAGATCTCTAGTCTTTCCCATTCTGTTGTTTTCTTCTATTTCTTTGCACTGATCGGTGAGGAAGGCTTTCTTCTCTCTCCTTGCTATTTTTTGGAACTCTGTATTCAGATGCTTATATCTTTCCTATTCTCCTTTGCTTTTTACTTCTCTTCTTCTCATAGCTGTTTGTAAGGCCTCCCCAGACAGCCATTTTGCTTTTTTGCATTTCTTTTCCTTGGGGATGGTCTTGATCCCTGTCTGCTGTACAATGTCACGAACCTCCGCCCATAGTTCATCAGGCACTCTGTCTATCAGATCTAGTACTTTAAGTATATTTCTCACTTCCACTGTATAATCATAAGGGATTTGATTTAGGTCATACCTGAATAGTCTAGTGGTTTTCCCCATTTCTTCAGTTTAAGTCTGAATTTGGCAATAAGGAGTTCATGATCTGAGCCACAGTCAGCTCCCGGTCTTGTTTTTGCTGACTATATAGAGCTTCTCCATCTTTGGCTGCAAATAATATAATCAATCTGATTTTGGTACCATAGATGTATGTAATTAAACATATAAATTATATATGTGTGTGTAGTTGAAGGATCCTGGTGGCTAAGTGGTAAAGAATCTGCCTTCAGTGAAGGAGACCAGGGTTTGATTCCTGGATTAGGAAAATCTCCTGGAGAAGGGAATGGCAACCTGCTCCAGTATTCTTTTTTTGTTTTTGTTTTTTTTTTGCAGTTGAGCTCCTTTTCCTGACAACCGCCCCAACCACCCTGACTTCAGTATTCTTCCCTGGAGAATCCCATGGACAGAGGGACCTGGCGGGCTACAGTCCTTGGGATTGAAAAGTTTCAGATTCGACTTAGTGACAAACACTTTCACTCTCTCTTTTTACATAGTTCATTTGCAATGTTGTTAGTTTCAGGCGTACCCACAGCAATTCAGCTATGCATATCTATACATATTCTTTTTTTTTAATATTTATTTATTTATTTTTTTTAAAAAAATTTATTTATTTATTTATTTATTTAAATTTTAAAATCTTTAATTCTTACATGTGTTCCCAAACATGAACCCCCCTCCCTCCTCCCACCCCATAACATCTCTGTGGGTCATCCCCATGCACCAGCCCCAAGCATGCTGTATCCTGCGTCAGACATAGACTGGCGATTCAATTCTTACATGATAGTATACATGTTAGAATGCCATTCCCCAAATCATCCCACCCTCTCCCTCTCCCTCTCCCTCTGAGTCCAAAAGTCTGTTATACACATCTGTGTCTTTTTTGCTGTATTCTTTTCCAGCCTCTTTTCCCTTTAGGTTGTTGTTGATACAGGACATTGAGTCGAGTCCCCTGTGCTGTACAGCAGCTCCTTCTCGTTTACCAATTTTTTATTGTAATCCCTCCCTTTTTCCTGGCTGCACTGTGTGACATGCGAGATCTTCGTTCCCTGATCCAGCCTGTGCCACCTGCAGTGGAAGTGTGGAGCCCTAACCGCTGGACCGCCAGGGAGGTTCCTGTTGACCTGTCTTATAGATGGTAGTAAGTATATGTTAATCCCAAAGTCCCGGCTCATCCCCGCCCCCCCACCTGCTGTCCCCTTTGGTAACCATACGTTTGTTTTCCATGTGAGCATTTCTGTTTTGTAAATAGGTTCCTTTGGACCAGGTGGTTCTCTGAAGTAGGGAGGAGAGAGCTGTCTTGTGTATTACCCACTAGGTGTCACTGGCACGATGCCCCATCCGATTGTGGGACAACCAGAAAATGTCTTCAGATGTTGCCGGATACCCCTGGGGAGTGGACAGAATCACCCCAGTCAAGAACTGTTGGGTTACATCATTCAGGGACTAAGAGGGCAAGACAGAGGTGGGTGCACAGATATCTCTTTAAAGTGCTGGAGAAGACTCTTGAGAGTCCTTGGACAGCTAGATCAAACCAGTCAATCCTCAAGGAAATCAACCCTGAATATTCATTAGAAGGACCTATGCTGAAGCTGAAACTCCAAGAGTTTGGCCACCTGATGCGAAGAGCTGACTCATTGGATAAGACCCTGATGCTGGGAAAGGTTAAAGGCAAAATGTGGGGGGGACGACAGAGGATGAGATGGTTGGATGGCATCACTGACTCAATGGACATGAATCTGAGCAAACTCTGGGAGGTAGTGAAGGACAGGAAGGCCTGGCGTGCTGCAGTCCATGGGGTCACAAAGAGTCTGACAGGACTGAAGCAACTTAGCATGCACGTAAAATCAGCACAGGAGTTAAGATAGCCCAATTAGATGAATGAAAGAGAAGCATTTTTCTCTCCCTCACTGGACAACACACACACACACACACACACACACAAGAAAGCAAGTGGCTCAAACTGGCTGTGGTAGCCACCTCCTGACCCTCCACCAAAGAGATTGTGTTAGCTTCCTCCAGCCACTGTAACAAATACCATCACCTTGATGACTTGTTCAATTGCTAAGTTGTGTTCAACTCTTTGTGACCCTATGGACTGGAGCAAGCCAGGCTTCCCTGTCCTTCACTATCTCCCATAGTCTGTCCATTGAGTTGGTGATACCATCCAACCGTCTCATCCTCTGTCATCCCCTTCTCCTCCCGCCTTCAGTCTTTCTCAGCATCAGGGTCTTTTCCAATGCGAGTCAGTTCTTCGCATCAGGTGGCCAAACTCTTGGGAGTTTCAGCTTCAGCACTGGTCTTTCCAATGAATATTCAGAGTTGATTTCCTTTAGGATTGATTGGTTTGATTGACTTGGTGACCTAGAACAACATAAATGTATTCGATCACAGTTCCAGAGGCTGGATGTCCAAACTCAAGGTGTCAGAGCCAGGGGCGGGGGTGGGATGGGGACACACTCTCAGAGGCTGATGCCTTTTGCAGCTTCTGGGGCTCCAGCCACTCCTGGGTTGGGGCTGCGTCATCCCTGCCTCTGCCCGCCCTCCCCTCATCTCCTCTTCGTCTGCCCTCTGTCTTCTCTTCTGAGGACGCTTGGAGCTAGGCTCCGCCTGGGTAGTCCAGGACAGTCTCATCTCAACACCCATACTTACATCTGCACAAACCATTTTCCGGGGACTCCCCTGGTGTCCAGTGGCTACGACTTCACCTTCCAATGCAGGGGGTGGGGATTCGATCCCTGGTCAGGGAGCTAAAACCCCACATGCCTTGGGGCCAAAAAACCAGAACACAAAAAACAGAAGCAATATTGCAACAAATTCAAAAAAGACTTTAAAAATGCTCCACATTAAAAAAAAATCTTAAAAAAACCCCTTTTTCCAAATTAGCTCCATTCACAGGTACTGGGGGGAGGACCAGACATATCGTTTAGGGGAAGCACCTCTGTTCAACCTACCACAGTGACCTGATTTGGGGTGACATCAGTAATTGTTGGACCCAAGTCTTGCAGGAGGAATCCTCAGGATGTTACTGAACCCAAAGCCCGCCACACTCCTGGGCTTGTACTTCTGTGAAATGGAATTCCTTCTGGCTTTTGCCTGGGGTGAAGGTCAGCTCAGCTTAAACCCTTTTTAAAAAACTGGAATATAATTGCTTTACAATGTGGTGTTAGTTTCTGCTGTACAACAACGCGGATCATACATACATATATCCCCTCCCTCCTGAACCTCCCTCCACCCTCATCCCACCCTCTGGGTCATCACAGAGCACTGAGCTGAGCTCTGTCTACACAGCAGCTTCCCACTAGCCATCTATTTTACACATGGTTGTGTGCACACGTCAGTTCAGCTTAACCCCTTCATGTCCCATGATCGGCAGCCCAAACCATCCCGACACAGTTCTCAAGCCCCAAAGGGCAGCATGAAGGATGACCCCGGCCTGGTCTCTCGTGGTGAAGAGCCCACCCGAGCACCCCTTCCATGGTGCACCCTGGGTCCGTGCACGACTTTGCCACCATCTCCTCTCTGGGCTGCTTCTGCGGGTTTGGGTTTTGTTTTGCGCCGTCTTGTAGATCGGTTTGATCGTCTTCCGTCCGTCTGCAGGTTGGAGCTGGGTTTGTGAACCACCTCAAAGCCTTCAGAGAAGCAGTCAAAGGTGAAGCTGATGTGTGACTCCACGCTTGTGGTCTTCGGGGTTTCTCGGTTTCAGAAAGGAAGCGGATGTTGGTTGCGAAGGTTTGTGGTTAGCATCAGCTGTGGGCCGCAGGTTGCTTGCATGTATGTAACAGACAAATCTCCGTGCAGTCAGAGGTTCTTATGGACATTAGGACCTATAACCCTCCCTCAGAAAGAGAGTGGGCTGTGGAATCAGACTCTGAATTCCAACCCCTCTTCTTGCTAACACACCCCAAGTTTTTTTTTTGAAAGCAGATAGTGGGGAGTTTGCGATTTAAAAAAATCTGTTATTTTCAGTTGATTTGCTTGCCAACAACCCTGGTGAAGCTGATTCCTCTTAAGCAGAAAGGATCTTTGCTTAAGGATTTTGTAAAGAACAGTGTGGTCAGCAGAAAAGTGGGTGCCCCTGAAGGTGTTCACATCCTAATCCACAGAACCTGCTACTTTACAGGGCAAAGGAGGAGCGAGGTGGATGATGGGTTCAAGTCCCTAACAGCCAGTGTCAAAGGAGGAAGATGATCTTGGATTGTCTGAATGGGCCAAGCAATATCAAGAGTCCTGGAGAGGACTATTGAGAGTCCCTTAGACTGCAAGGAGACCAAACCAGTCAATCGTCAAGGAAATCAACTCTGAGTATTCATCAGAAGGACTGATGCTGAAGCTGAAGCTCCAGTACTTTGGCCACCTGATGGGAACAGCCAACTCATTGGAAAAGACCCTGATGCTGGGAAAGATTGAGGGCAGGAGGAGAAGGGGGCGACAGAGGATGAGATGGTTGGATGGTATCACCGACTCAATGGACATGAATGAGTCTCAGCAACCTCTGGGAGACAGGGAAGGACAGGGAAGCCTGGCGTGCTGCAGTCCATGGGGTTGCAGAGAGTCGGACACTACTGAGCGACTGAACAACAACTTCTGCTCTGGCAGGCAGATTCTTTCCCACTGAGCCAGCAGGGAAGCCCTACCGATGTACTTTCCCCCTTTCTTTTTAATACTTTAATTTATTTGGTTGTATCAGGTCTTGGTTGCAGCCTGTGGGGTCAAGTTTCCTGACCAGGGATGGAACCCGGGGGTCCCCTGCATTGGGAGCTCAGAGTCTTAGCCACTGGACCACCAGGGAAGTCCCCAGTGTACTTTCTGACTCTATGGATTTCACTGACCCTTTGGGGTTTTGATTTGCGAGCCCCCTTAATGAATGTAAGGGGCTACTGGTAGTAGCAGAACACGGATGATGCCTCACGAGGCAGACGCGCTGGGACCCTGGGCTGGCAGCAGGAGATAAGCCAGGCTGCCTGGAGCTTGTGTGCAAGTCACGCTATGGCTCCGGCTTGATGAGTGCCAACTAGGGAAAGCCAGGCTGACGGGGGAGGAGGGGAGGGCCCTTCACCCCCACCATCGCACCCTGTGTCCGGCTCCAGCCCCCACCCAAGGCTCCCCTCCTGGGCTGCAGAGCTCAGGACAGGCGAGGAACCATGGCCCCAGTCCTGTCTGCCCTCCTCTGTCTTGGTGAGTCATTCTGGAAAATGCTGAGGGACAGGCACTGGGCTAGGAGACAAAGAATGTTAGTTTTTTTTTTTTAATTGAACCAGGGCAAGAGGTAACTTTCAGGGCAAGAGGCGACCTACAGGCATCACCTCACTTATTTGCTGGGTGGGCAAACTGGGACCCAGGGAGATGCTGCTTGTATGAATTATTCTAGTTTATTCGTGGCTGGGGTGATAAATGAATACAGGTCTCAGAGTGTCGGGCTGCAGCCTTTTCCCACTACACCATAGCGTTTTGTTTTTAATTAACTAATTAATTAAAGTGTACTTGACTTACAATGTGTTAGTTTCAGGTGCTCAGCAAAGTGAATCACACACATATATATTATATATGTATGTATGTATATATATTCTTTTTCAGGTTCTTTTCCCTTATAGGTTATTACAAAATATTGAATAGCATTCCCTGTACTCTACAGTGGTCCTTGTTGTCTTATAATTTTTAATTTTGTTTGAGGTGGATTTGATATCAGTGCTAGATTATAGATTTAGCTTGTCAATATCCCTTTAGGTTCTGGTGCCAACAATTTTGCCGTTTGTGACGATGTGATTGGTCTTGAGGGTATTATGCTAAGCAATATAAGCCAGATAAACAAATATGGCAGGATCCTACTTATACATGGAGTCTCAAAAAGTCAAACCCACAAAAGCAGAGAGTAGCTTGGTGATTGCCCGGGTTGGGGACAAGCGGTTGAGGGTGGAGGTGCGGGTAATGGAGAGGTAGATGATATGGGTCAAAAGGTACAAAATCCCACTTATAAGATGAAATCAGTTCTGGGGGTTTAAGTCATAACATGGTGACAACAGTTAACCGTTCTATAGCACGTACCTGAAATTTAGATTTCTCACCAGAAAAATACCCCCAAAGATATTTAATTATGTGAGGTGACGGATGTGTTAACTAGCTTGATTGCGGTCATTATTTTACAGGTCATCACGCCATACACCTGGGATATGTAAGAGTTTTATTTGTCAGTCAATCTCAATAACACTGGAGTAAGAGTCTCCTGTAACAGGACTGGTGGGGAGGCTCAGATGCGTTTTTTAAGTCTCCTTCGTATCAAGCTCTATTCTGGGCACGTCTGCGCATGATTTCCTTGTTTCTTCAAAGGAATTTTATCACGGAAAAGGACAGAGGCTCCCGGGGCTAAGCAGGAAGGGAGAGCAGTTGTGTTATCGGGGATAAGAGTGCATACTGTGAAGACAAACTGCCCCTCAGTCACTCATGCCTTTATCCACCCTTGAAAGAACTCACGGAGCTCTTACACATGCATTATTCTGTGCTTTTATTTCATTTTTGGCTGTGCTGGGTCTTTGCTGCTGCACGCGGGCTATCTGTAGTTGTAATGGGGGCTCCTCTCTGGTTGCGGCGCCCAGGCTTCTCATCGCTTCTCTCGCTGCGGAGCACAGGCTCCGGGGCCCACAGGCTTCAGTAGTCTCAGGACCGGGGCTCAGCAGTTGCGGTTCCCAGGCTCCAGAGCAGCGGCTCAGTAGTTGTGGTGCACGGGCTCAGTGCTCCCGGGCACGTGGGATCTTCTCGCATCAGGGATCGAACCCATGTCTCCTGCACTGGCAGGCAGGTGGATTCTTTACCACTGAGCCACCAGGGAAGCCCTACTCTGTGTTTCTAAATAGACACTCATTTAATCCCCATCGCAACCTGATGAAGCAGGGCCTCCTGTTATTCCCAACTCACAGGTGAGAACACAGGCCCAGAGGGATTAAGTAACTTGTTTAAGTCATGCAGCGACAGGCTCAAATACAAACTAAGCAATGTTAGCACCAGATCCACCTGATTTACTGCAAAAATGTGCTGCTAGTGTTTAAATCTACCTCCTGCCAGCTGCAGGACTATGGACCTCATGGGATACACTGTGCAAAAAAAAATTATTTGTTGTTTATCTGAAATTCAAATTTAACTGGGAGCCCTGTGTTTATTTTTTAATTTTTATTAACTGGCCATGCCACAGGGCTTGTGGGATCTCAGTTCCCTGAGCAGGGATCGAACCTGGGCCCCTGCATTGGAAGGGCAGGGTCCTGGTCACTGGACCACCAGAGGCGTCCCAGGTTGGCTTCTTTCATGTCAATCATGTGCTTGTGTATCTTTGAAAAAAAAAAAGACACACACACACAATGATGACAAAAGAAAGGGAATACTTGAAACTAACACAAAGTTGTTAATCAACTATCAGTTCAGTTCGGTTCAGTTGTTCAGGCAGTCCGACTCTTTAGGACCCTGTGGACTGCGGCACGCCAGGCCTCCCTGTCCATCACCAACTCCCGGAGTTTACCCAAACTCATGTCCATCGAGTCAGTGATGCGATCCAACCATTTCATCCCCTGTCGTCCCCTTCTCCTCCTGCCTTCAGTCTTTCCCAGCATCAGGGTCTTTTCAAATGAGTCAGCTCTTCACATCAGGTGGCCAAAATATTGGAGCTTCAGCTTCAGAATCAGTTCTTCCAATGAATATTCAGGGATGATTTCCTTTAGGATAGGCTGGTTGGATCTCCTTGCTGTCCAAGGGACTCTCAACTATATCCTCAGTTAAAAAAAGCAAATGCACGCAAGTTTGTCAGCTCAGTGTGCAGCACGCAGATGTGGGTTCACACGACGTCCTGGTGACTGGTCGCTTGCTCTTTCCCCAGGGCTGTGTCTGGGCCAGGTGATATGCGCTCCGGAAGGTGAGTCCAGATCCGTCTTCTGGGTTCAGCCAGTGAGAGGGCAGGAGCGGGGGGACGGCCCGGGACGGGAGGGCTCTGTCGGAAGCTGAGCTTCCCTAGGATTTGCTTCGCTTCCAGGTCCTCTGTCCGAGCCCTCCCTCCAGGCCCTGCCCAGCTCCCTCGTGCCCCTGGGGAGGCCGGTGACCATTCGCTGCCAGGGACCTCCGGGTGCAGACCTGTACCGCCTGGAGAAGCTGAAATCCGGGAGGTATTTTGACCAGGCGGAGATCTTCATCTCGGAGATGAAAAGAGACCAAGCCGGCCGCTACCGCTGCTCCTATCAGATAGGGATGCGCTGGTCCCCTCCCAGCAGCCAGCTGGAGCTGGTTGCTACTGGTAACCGGGGGTGGGCGGGGCTGGCCGCGGAGTCTCAGGTCTGTGAGGTCCTCTGTTCTGGGCGCCAAGAGGGTGAGAGTCGGGGGTGATGAAGACCCTAAACCCAAAGTCCTGGGGCGAGGGAGGGGGTGGGGATGTTGGGATTAGGGTGGGGCAAGCAAGACGTTGGCCTTGAGTGCCAAATTTAGGGAAGGTGCCCCAAACTCAGTAACCCACATAAATAAAATGTTAATGCAATATGAAAAAAACCCAGCCCAAATCAATGCAAAAAATCTAGGATGTTCACAATAGCACAATTTTAAATAAAGACAGATTCCTAGATTGCCATTCCAAGTCACAGCCAAGCCTGACACGAGAGGAAAAAATGTGCACCCCTCTAGCCACGTTTATGCCTTAAAAAATATTTATCTTGTGGCCACACCCTTGGGGCATGTGGGATCTTAGTTTTCCATCCAGGGGTCCAACCATCTGGCCCCTTCAATGGAAAGGTGGAGTTTTAACCACCTCTCTCTCTCTTTTATCCCCCCACCCCAGTTTTAATATTTTTTAATTGAAGTATACTTGATTTACAATGCTGTTAATTTCTGCTGTACAGCAAAGTGCTCCAGTTTTATGTATATTTTTTTGAAAAATATTTTTCCATTCTGGTTTATCATAGGGTATTGAATATAGTTCTCTGTGCTGTACAGTAGTAGAACCTTGTTGTTCATCCATCCTATATGTACAGGCTTATATCTGCTAGCCCCCACCTCCCGCTCCGTGCCTCTCCCAACCCTCTTTCCCTTGGCAACCGCCAGCCTGTGCTCTGTGTCCACGAGCCTGTTCCTATCTCATAGACAGGCTCCTTTGTGTCACATTTTAGGCCCCACACGCAGCTGATATCATGTGCTATTTGTCTTCTCTGTCTGACTTACTTCGCTTCGAATGATTGTCTCTAGTTGCACATGGCATGTTGTTGCAAATGGCGTTATCCCACTCTTTTTTGGGGCTACGTAGTGTTCCATCGTATATGTGGGTCGCGGCTTCTCTATCCATTCCTCGGTCGATGCATATTTAGGCTGTCTCCATGTCTTAGCTGTTGTCAGTATTGCTGCTGTGAACGCGAGGGTGCGTGTATCTTTTTGAGCCAGAGTTTCGTCTGGGTATGTGGGAGAGGGATTGCTGGATCATACGGTGGGTAATTCTATTCTTAGTTTTCTGAGGAGCCTCCATACTGTTTCCCACAGTGGCCACCGTCTTTAATACTAAAGTTCTCTCCTTTCCCAGAAAGTTTCCCCAAGCCCTCGCTCTCAGCCCAGCCCAGCACGGCGGTGCCCGCAGGAGTGACCGTGACTCTACGCTGTCAGAGCCAATATGGTTTTGACCAATTTGCTCTCTACAAGGAGGGGGACACCAGGCCCTTCAAGACACCGGAGAGGTGGTACCGGGCAGACTTCCCCATCGTCACGGTGACTGCCGCCCACAGCGGAATCTACCGATGCTATAGCTTTTCCAGCGCACATCCATACCTGTGGTCAGCCCCCAGCGACCCCCTGGAGCTTGTAGTCACAGGTCAGGGGTACAGACAAAACCTTTTCTCCAGCCTTGGCAGTCCCTGATGGAAGTTTCCAGGGGAGGGAGCATGGGGAGTCAGAGGCTTTGGAGGGTGTTTGAGTGTCTGGGTGCTTCTGTAACAAGTGACCACAAGTTCGCTGGCTTAAATTTCACAAATGTATGACCTTACAGTTCTGGAAGTCAGAAGTCCGAAATGGGTCCTGCAGGGATAAAACCAAGGTGTCAGCCAGCCTTCCTTCTGGAAGCTCAAGGGGAGAATTCATTTCTGGTGCCTTCTCCAGCTTCTAGAATCACCTGTATCTCTTGGCTCCCACGGTCCCTTCCTTCATCATCAAAGCCAGTTTCATAGCATTTTCTAATCTTGCTCTTTCTCTCTGACTCTTCCACCTTCCTGCTTCGCTCTTAGGCTTTTACGGACCTTTGTAATTGGACCCACTCAGATAATCCAGGATGGTCTTCCCAGCCCAAGATTTTCTATTTTTTAAAAAATGTGTATTGGAGTATAGTTGATTTACAGGGCTTCTCAGCTAGTGTGGTGCCAGTGGTAAAGAACCTGCCTGCTAATGCAGGACTCACGTTCGATCACTGGGTTGGGAAGATCCCCTGGAGGATCCCACACCAGTATTTGTGCTTGGAGAATCCCCATGGGCACATAAGCCTCGTGAGCTACAGTCCACCAGGTTGCAAAGAGTTGGACACGACTGAAGTGACTTAGCACACGCGCATGTGGTTGATTCACAATATGGTGTTAACTTTAGGTGTACAGCAAAGCGAATGAGTTACATGTATATATACATATACATGCATATATTCACTTTTACATTAATTAATCAGTTTTTATTTACAAATTTTAATTTATGTATTTTTTCTTTTTTCTGGCTGCACCTTGTGGCATGCAGGATCTTGGTTCCCTGACCAGGGACTGAGCTTGCACCCCTGCAGTGGAAGCCTGGAGAAAGTGAAAGCCAGGAAAAGGAAAATTGAATGCTGTTTTAATTTGAATGCTATGAATAGTGCCTGGGTATTATTGCCTGGGAATAATGCCTGGGTGATTGGTCTGGGTAAACAAGCAGATAGCAAGGGTCATGGGAGAGGAAAGGGGCTGTTTTTTCCCTTGGCAGTCCCCATTTGTCCCCACATAGGATGCCTGTCTTTCTCTGGACATAGTCCACGGTTTTTGCCTCCTCATCTGGTTCCCAGGAGACAAAAGCCACTTTTGTTCTCAGGATCTGTAAGATGGCAGGTCACCGGGATCCAGAAGAAGGGACAGGACTGTAGTTTGGAAAGTAGGGAAGGCAGCTACAGGGATCGTCATTCATTAGCTCCAGAATGTGCTAGGTGCGCCTTTCAAACGCTGTTTAAGACTCACCGCAGTCCAGTGGTGGAAGCGTCCGTATTTTTAGTTTCCAGGTGAGGAAACGGGTTTGCTCAGGAACCACACATAACAGTGCACAGATCGCTCTCTCTTTTTTTTCTCTGGTTTCTCAGGGGCCTCTGTGACCCCCACCTGGCTGCCCACGGAGCCACCTTCTACTGCAACAGGTAGGTTTCGGAGCATTCACCCTGTGTCTGTGGTATACAGGCGCAGGAACCCTGTTACCCTTTTCCTCTTAGTCTAGATTTCTCGATTTACTTGAATACTGGAGTGGGTTGCCATTTCCCCCTCCAGGGGATCTTCTTACATAATTACAGCACAACAGAAAACCCAGAAATCTGACATTGGCACAATATATACGTATAGTTCTATGTCGATTCATCACAAAGATTCACAGAACTACCACTGCATTCAAAATACTGTTCCAAGGGAAGAAAACAAAAAGCGCTATTCCAGCCTCACAAAGATATTCTCAAGGTCCCGCCGTTATAGACACCTCTCCCCTCCCATGATCCCTACTACTGCTGCTGCTGCTAAGTCGCTTCAGTCGTGTCCGGCTCTGTGCGACCCCATAGGTGGCAGCCCACCAGGCTTCCCCATCCCTGGGATTCTCCAGGCAAGAACACTGGAGTGGGTTGCCATTTCCTTCTCCATGCATGAAAGGAAAAAGTGAAAGTGAAGTCGCTCAGTTGTGTCCGACCCTCAGCGACCCCATGGACTGCAGCCCACCAGGCTCCTCTGTCCATGGATTTTCCAGGCAAGAGTACTGGAGTGGGGTGCCATCGCCTGATCCCTAACCCCTGGCTAATTTGTTCTTCCTAGATTTAATTTTGTCACTTTGATAATGTTACATATAAACGGAATCATACAACATGGGACTTTTTGAGATTGTCTCCACCATCCCCCCATCATAATACTCGATGGACATGAGTTTGAGCAAGCTCCAGGAGTTGGTGATGGACAGGGAAGTCTGGCGTGCGGTAGTCTATGGCATTGCAGAGAGTCGGACATAACTGAGCGACTGAACTGAACTGACCATAATACCCCTGAGATTTTTCCAAGTTGTTGCATGAATCAATAGTGCTACCTTTTTTCAAAGAAAATTAAAAAAAAATTATTTGTCCTCGGCTGTGCTGGGTCTTTACTGCTGAATGGGCTTTTTTTTCTGGATGTGGAGAGCGGAGGCTACCCTCTAGTCGTGACACAAGGGCTTCTTATTGTGGTGGCTTCTCTTGTTTCGGAGCATGGGCTCTAGAGCACGTGGGCTTCAGTAGTTGCAGCTCCTAGGCTCTAGAGCACAGGCTCAATAGTTGTAGCACAGGGGCTTAACTGCTCCACAGTATGAGGGATCTTTCTGGACCTGGGATTGAACCCAGGTCTCCTGCATTGCAGGCAGATTCTTTACCGCAGAGCCAACAGGGAAGCCCTCACCCTCAGTATCTACAGTCAAGAAAATTTTAAAAAGTGTATTCACACAGAAGCTTGTATGTGAATGTTCATATAGTAGCAGAATTCACAACAGCCCCAACATGGAAGTAACCCAATGTCCATCAGCGGATGAATGGAGCTGTTTCTCAGGAAGCCACTCAGAAGTAGAAGACGGGTTTATCTTGGGCTTTCTGAGTTTGTCTTTCCTCTGTGTCTGTGCAGTGTGTGGTAGATGAATGAGTTCCAGGAAGATCGGATAGCTCAGAAGGGGCGAGGGGAGTAGGGACTCACGAAGCAGACCCGGCACTACCCACTTTCTTATAATCGTCTTGCTTAGAATTCACAGAAGCCTCCAGGAAACTGAACCACTCGATTGCGAAGGAAGCCTCCACAACTGGTGAGTAACCAGGCACTCAGAGCTCGCTCCTCCGTCATCTGAGGCTGTCAGCTTTCAGGCTGCTTCTCAAAACCACCTGACCCTTCCCAGGAAAGTCCTCGATTTGAGGGCGAGGGTCGGGTGGAGATGGGCTCTGAGCTCGGGGGCAGAGGAACATTCTGGGAAACGTGGCTGCTTCCCAGACGGCGGCACCGAGGCTACCGTGGGGACACCATCACTTATCCCTACGCTGGGCTCTTCTTCTTCTCTAAATTCACTTTTAATTGAGGGACAACTGCTTTACAATGACGTGTTGGTTTCTGCTGCGCAACAACGTGAATCAGCTATACACATGTCCCCTCCCTCTTGAGCCTCCCTCCCGTCCCCAGCACTGTGGTGTTCTTTTTCTTTTGGACTTTCTCTCACTTAGTGTGTCGCCACAAGAACTCTTCTACATGGGTAGTAAGTTCTGAATTTTTTTTCTTTAATTTGTTGGCTGTGCTGCATGGGATCAAACAGGGATCAGACTCACGCCCTCTGCACTGGAAGTGCAGGGTCTGAACCACTGGACCCTCAGGGAAATCCCTGTGCTCTTCCAACTTGGCTCTGATCGATGAGTGTAGCCTTGTTCCCACTGCTTCCAGGCACGGTCCTGTGCTTCAGCCCCGCGTAGATCGCAGCTCCCTGGACACAGTACACCCTCCAGTCCAGTGCAGTTAGGTGCCCCTCCCACTGTTGTGCTCTTGCCCTCGGCTTCTCTAGGGAGAGTCTCCTTTTCCTTCAAGACAGAAAACCTTGGCAGATTCCCTGAGGATTCCTTAGCTATCTTCATGGGGTCCACACACTTTAGGTTCCTGATTCCAGCAGGTTCTTTCCAAGACTCTGAGGAGATTCCTCTCCATCCTGTGTTCAAAACCCTTCTTGGTCCCCAGTCACTCTCAGGAGGAGCAGGAAAACTGACCTATAGCTATTAAGTCATTTGCCAGATGGTAAAGAATCTACTTGTAATGCAGGACACCTGGGTTTGATTCCCGGGTCGGGACAATCCCCTGGAGAAGGCAATGGCAACCCACTCCAGTATTCTTGCCTAGAGAATTCCATGGACAGAGGAGCCTGATGAGCTACAGTCCATGGGGTCGCAAAGAGTCAGACGTGGCTGAGTGACTAACATTGTCATTCTACCCACATCTAATAAGTGATGAGTCTGAGGCTCCAATCCGAACACTCTGACTCTGCAGTTCATGTTGCTGACTCACTCAGTCATGTCTGACTCTTTGCAACCCCGTGGACTGTAGCTTACCAGGCTCCACTGTCCATGGGATTTCTCAGCCAAGAATACTGGTATGGGTTGGCATTTCCCCCTCCAGAGGATCTTTCCAATCCAGGAATTGAACTCGTGTCTCCTGCATTGGCAGGCTTTTTTTTTTTTTTTTTTTTACCACCTAGCCATCAGAGAAGCCCTTTGTAGTTCACACTGTTCTTAAAAACCTGGAATTCTGGCCCTCAGTGCAGCTGTTCAGGATTGGGTAGAAACAGGGGTAGAAGAGATGGTTCCACCTCTTTACACTTATTGTTTTTGATTCCCAGAAGCTTCTAGGAATATCACTGTCCTTCCAAAGGAGTCAGACCCTCCAACTGGTGAGTAAGTGTCCTTCTCTGGACCAACTTCCTGCCCCCTCTAGCCCATGTCTTTACCCCAAACTGGGTGCTTTCCCTGCAAAGAAGCTGCAGCTCTCTGGTCTTGGGTTCTGGTGTGTCAGCTAAGAAGGGGAGGAGTAGTGTCAGCATATGGAGCTCAGAATTGGGCAAAGACCAGTGTGAAGGTGGAGATTATCTAAAAGGTCAGAGGAAGGGAAATTTCATCTCTGCACCACCCCTTATGACAGTCTCCTCTTCCACAATCAGCCAAACAACCAGGTAGTGTCTGTGTGTGGGAAGTTGTATCAGAGGCCTGTGAGGGGGTGAGTGGAAGACATGCTACCCAAAGAATGGGGCTTATCTAGTCCTGATGCTTGGTGAAGACGAGAGGAATCCTTGAGGAAGGAGGTTGGCATCCTAGCTTGTTATTCTTCAGTTGTGTCCGACTCTTTGCAACCCCACGGACTGCAGCATGCCAGGCTTCACTGTCCTTCAGCATCTCCTGGAGTTTGCTCAGACTCATGTCCATGGAGTTGGTGATGCCATCCAACCATCTCATCCTCTGTCGTCCCCTTCTCCTCCTGCCCTCAATCTTTCCCAGCATCAGGGTCTTTTCTAATGAGTCAGTTCTTTGCATCTGGTGGCCAAAATATTGGAGTTTCAGTTTCAGCATCAGTCCTCCCAATGAATATTCACAGTTGATATCCTTTAGGGTTAACTGGTTTGATCTCCTTGCAGTCCAAGGACTCTCAAGAGTCTTCTCCAACACCACAGTTCAAAAGCATCAGTTCTTCAGCACTCAGCTTTCTTTGTGGTCCAACTCTCACATCCATACATGACTACTGGAAAAACCATAGATTTGACTAGACAGACCTTTGTTTGCAAAGTAATGTCTCTGTTTGTTAATATGCTGTCTAGGTTTGTCATAGCTTTTCTAGCTAGCGAAGAGTAATAGGTTTTCAGATGAAGGATTTGGCTGTGACAAACCCAGTATGTGGCTTGGAGTGGGTTCTGGAGAGGAGCTTTGTTTGTTTGCTTGCTTACTATTTATTTATGAGTTTTATTTTTGACTGGGCTGCTGCTTAGTTGCAGCTTGAGGCATCTCTGATATGGCACGTGGTTTTCTCTCTGGTTGTGGTGCTTGGGCTCAGTAGTCAAGCCTCACAGGCTCGTGGCATGTGGGACCTTAGTCTCCTGACCAGGGATCCAGCCTGTGTCCCCCTGCATTGGAAGGCAGATTTTAAACCACTGGGCCACCAGGGGAGCCCCAAGATTATTATCATTATTTTTTTGGATATGGACCACTTTTAAAGTCTTCATTGTATTGCTTCTGTTTTAGGTTTTGTTTTTTTGGCTTTGAGGGATCTTAGCTCCCCAACCAGGGACTGAACCTGCATCCTTGGCATTGGAAGGTCAAGTCTTAACCCCTGGATCACCAGGGAAGTCCCCTTGGAGCTGGGCTTTTATCATCTGCTCCTGTCTCTTCTTGTTCCTCTAGGTCTTGCCCTCCAGCACTACACCAAGGGCAATCTGGCCCGGATATGCCTTGGGGCTGTGATTCTAATTCTCCTGGTGGGGCTTCTGGCAGAAGACTGGCACAGCCGAAGGAAACCTCCAATGATGCACCAGATCAGAGCTGCACACAGGCCACTCCCACCCCTCCCGCAGACCCAGAAACCAAAGGGTCGGCAGGATAGGGGTCGACCAGATGGTCACAACCGAGGCTTCCGTCACTAGAGTCTCAGGCTTGGTTGCGTCTTGGTCGTGTGAGTGGAGAGGGGACCTAGTGTGACTATGAGAGCCACAGTCTACTCACTGTTGTCTTGCTCACTGCCTTTTTTTGGGGGGGGGGGCGGACTGCGAGGCATGCGGGGATTTTAGTTTTGTAACCAGGGATTGAACCCACGCCCCCTGCATTGGAAAGAAGAGTCTTAACCACTAGACCACCAGGGAAGTCCCTCCAGATGGACTAATTTTTTTTTTCATTCTATTTATTTTTAATTGGAGGATAATTGCTTTACAGTGTTGTGTTGGTCTGTGCCATACAGCAACCTGAATCAGCCATAGGTATACACATGTCCCCTCCCTCTTGAACCTCCCTCCCACCTCCCAACCCCTCTAGTTGTCACAGAGCACCAGCTTGAGCTCCCTGCGTCATACAGCAAATTCCCACTGGCTATCGGTTTTACACGTGGTAGGGTATGTGTTTCAGGGCTGCTCTCTCAGTTCGTCCCACCCTCTTTTCCCCACTGAGGATTGACTTCTGACATCACCCCCTCTCACAGCTGACTCAATCCCTCCTCTGCCCAAAACTCTCCCATGTGTCCTCGTTGCCCACCTGCCTTGTGTTTTTTTAAAAAAATTCTATTGACGTATAGTTAATTTATAATGTTGTGTTAGTTTCTGGTATGCAGGAAAGTGAATCAGTTCCTGAGGTTTTTTTTTCTTTTTCTGATTATCCCCAAATGTAACCCTCATGCTAACACTGTCTTAAGCTACAGTCTGAAAAAACATCTTTTTGTTTCTTGGGTTGTACCTGACTCTTTCAGGCTTTTGGGTCTTCTATTCTTTCCCCTTTGAATATAATAATAATTATAAGCAGCATGTTAATGACTTGCCTTTATATTAGAAAAAAAGTCCAAAGTCCTAAGCTTATCCTAAAGGTTTGGATAGGTAAACCCATAGAGACAGAAGATGGACTGGTGGTTGACAGGGGTTGAGGCAAGGAAGAAATAGGGAGTAATTACTTGTTGATAAGTCGCCAAGTCATGTCTGACTCTTTTTGACCCCATGGACTGCAGCACACCAGGCTTCCCTGTCCTTCACTGTCTCCCAGAGTTTGCTCAGATTCATGTCCATTGAGTTGATGATGCCATCCATCCAACCATCTCATCCTCTGGCACCCCCCCCCTTCTCTTTGTGCCTTTGATCTTTCCTATCATCAGGGTAATTACTTAATCAGTGATTGTTTTTCTTTTCTTATTTTGCAATGATGAAAACCTTTTGCAGCTAGGTAGAGGTGGTGGTTTCATAACAAAGTGTACTAAATGGCACTGAGTTGTTCACCTTAAAATGGTAAATTTTATTTTACATGAATTTCACCTTAATAAAAAGGAAAAAAAAAAACCAAACCAACCCAACTTTACTCCCTGACATCCATCCCTGTCTGTGTGGGGTCACTTGTCCTAGGGAGGTAAGTGACATGTCAGAAATACTTCCCTTTTCCTGTTGCCAGACTGCGGCACCTAGCTGGGTGCCCTCCTGCTAAACAGAAGCCTCTCTGTTGCTGACACAGTCTTCAGATGAAGTCCAGTCTGGCTCTCCCATGAATATGACTCTGGTACACATCTGGGGTTCCAGTTCCTACCAGAGTGAACCTCAAACCCTGACTTTGTTAGGGAACTTCCCCCAGGAGCTGTGATGAAGATTGGCAAGATCTGGCCCCTCCCCCAACACTGCCAGCCCCCAGGTTGCCTGCCTTCCTGGCGACTCTGAGCTCAGAGCCCTCCCCCAATGTGCCCTCTGTGCCACTTGGGCTAGAGGAACTATCTAGAAGGAAGTAAGGTTTGAAAGAAAATAGTGCTTAATAAGAAAGTAATTCTTATAGAAAATAACATTAAAAGGAATATATAGATGTATATATCACTGAGTCACTTTGCTGTACAGCAGAAATTAACACACCAATGTAAATCAACTAAACTTCAATGAAAAGCAAAGCAAAAAATAAAGGTTCTAATAAAAAAGTAATTCTTGTACTGCTGCTTTAAGGAATTTGGGGTTTCTGTATGTCACAAGGGAATTCTGGGGGCTGTAAGAAGAGCTATGCATACCATGAAGTTCTGTTTTCTGTGGAATCATTAAATTAACATGGAATCATTAAAAGTTAATCAGAGCAATGATGGGATCATGATGTGCTTCAGGTATGTGTGTGTTAGTCGCTCAGTCGTGTCTGACTCTTTGAGACCCCATGGACTGTAGCCCACCAGGCTCCGCTGTCCATGCAAGGAAACTAGAGTGGGTTGCCATTTCCTCCTCCAGGGGATTTCCTGACCCAGGGATTGAACTCTGGTTTCCTGCCTTGCAGGCAGATCCTTTACCTTCTGAGCCACCAGGGAAGGCCACTGAAGCACCTAAGAGGCCTGCAAAATATTGTGGGGTTAGTAGGAGAAATACTCCAATGAGGAAGACTTGTCAGGTATCTAGCCACACAGATAAGAAACACCAGATCTGGGCAATGACTTCGCAGACAAATCAATGTGATCACCAACATTTCTTTCCCATTCCCTCACCCCTGGGCTAAGTTCTCCCTGAATAAAGTAGCTTTTCTCTAAGTTCAGTTGGAATCCATTCATAAATAAGACTTCACTCATGAATGCTTTCACCTTTATTTTTCTTGATATACTCAAGACACAGACATTTCATCCACCACAGGGTTAAGTGATGAGTGTATGTTTTATGTAAACCAGAGGCTCAACCACAGCTAAACTAACATCTGGCTAAGCAACTAACAACACTGAGAAGGATCTTGGGGAGTTCACCATCACCTTGATGATCTAGGAATTTACTGGGGAATGAATGGCTCCAGGGGGATTCAGAAAATGAAGTCATGAGAAGAAGGTCTGTTATCTTTTGGGTCTCGATGATCACTCTCAATAGTCAGCTGTGGGTTGCTTTCCTTCATTTCTCTCAGCAGCTTCTGGATTCGAGCATCAGATTCATCTATCTTCAACCTAGGAGGTAGAATGTGGGAGAGAGAACATTTTCTTATTGCTTTGAGGAACTTCACTCCAAATGCCCAGGTGCCTGGCAAAGCTCATGATTTAGGGATTTACAGAGCAAGGGCCATCTCCATTGGTTATTCTATGCTGCAGAGTAGAGTTCCAGATCGATTTGGTCGGGAAAAAAGATGCTACTGGGTTAGCATTGGTGGTGGTGGTGGTGTAGTCACTAAGTCATGTCTGACTCTACAGTCATGGACTGTAGCCCACCAGTCTCCTCTGTCCATGGGATTTCCCAGGTGAGAATACTGGAGTGGGTTGCCATTTCCTTCTCCAGGGCATCTTCCTGAGCCAGGATCAAACCCAGGTCTCCTGCATTGGCAGGCAGATTCTTTACCCCTAAGCCACCAGGGAAGCCCTAGGTTAACATTGTGATGGTATAAAGACACTACATAGCTTTGGGTGCTTGAATGATCTTGGGTGATTATCATATCATGCTTGGCACTAGAGATGGAGTTGATGAATACCTCTGTGATGTCCGTCTAAAACCTACCTATTCCATAACATTGATAACTTCTACCTAGTGAATCCAGGATCAGGCAGACACACTTGAATTACGTCAGTGGGATTAGCTTTTTATGCTCCTTGGCTACGAGCTTCTAGATAACTGCCACCCCGTATGTGACCCGTGATAAGACCAGTCTCATTTCTTCGATTTGCCTGTTAGTAACCATATTCAGTCATGTGTATGTGGAAATGGGGACCGGGGAAGCAGAGGGAATAATTAAATTAAAATTATAATTTAATTATAAAACCAGGAGACCAAGCATATTGGCTGCCGTGTTTCTGATTGGCATTATAGTCCCGATTTTGCTGGCATATTAATCAAAATCTGTTTTGTTGTTTGAGTTTCACAATATATCCATGCAACAAGCCTTCAGTTATAAGATGAAAAAGTTTTGGGGGTCTTATGTACAGCTTGGTGACTATAGTTAATAATACTGTATTGTATATCTGATATCTGCTAAGAGAGCAGATCTTATGTGTTCACACCACACACACAAATGTAACTATGTGAGGCAATGGGTGTGTTAATTACATTGATTGTGATGCTCATTCCACAATATATACATACATCAAAATATCACATTGCATACCTTAAATATATACAATTTTGTTAATTATATCTCAGTAAAGCTGACAGACCACCCCTGTCCCCAAACTCCATGTATCCCATCAACCTTAAGCTAGCTTGAGCAGAAACCTTGTCAGCAATCAATATAATTTTTGCTAAAATATACGCAAACTAGCTTCAAAATATTTAAAACATGACCCTTCAAGGTCAGACATAGTTGTGTCTATTCATGATTGTCAGAGGTTGGTCATAGTCTTTGGTAGAAAAACAAAAAAATAGTCCCACAGATGATCTGTGTGTGGTTGAAAGTGTTGAAGGAATCAGAAATGGGGTGCAAAGGACAGATCAGAAGATACAAATGTGTTGGACAGCAACATCTCCCTTGGACAGCAAGGAGATCAAAGAGTCAATACTGAAAATATCAACACTGAGTATTCATTGTAAAGACTGATGCTGAAGCCAAAGCTGCAATACTTTGGCCACCTGATACGAAGAGTCAACTCACTGGAAAAGACCCTGATGGTGGGAAAGACCAAAGGCAAAAGGAGAAGGGGGTAGCAGAGGATGAGGTGGTTAGATAGCATCACTAACTCCATGGACATGAATCTGAGCAAACTCTGGAGATCACGGAGGACAGAGGAGCCTGGTGTGCTGCAGTCCATGGGGTTGCAGAGTCGGACCTGACTTAGTGGATGAACAACAAAAGCCGTTAATTGTCTAGGTTGCATTTGAGGATTTAAAAAAGTTCCCACACTCTTGGGAAGAGTTTTATGGTTCTTTGTTGCCACAGCAGCAAATCAGCAATAGAGCAAGAACAATAGAACAGTGAGCAAGCAGAAGACAAGCAGTGGCTTCTATGACCACAGATCACTTCGATTAGACAGCAAACTCACTCCAAAGAACATGCTTCTAAGGCTGGCATTGACCCACTGGACCTCTGTAACTAATACAGTCCACAAACAAACTTTCCAAAAACACCATATAAGAGCTGTGATTCCATTTCCCTAATGAGCCAATCGCTGGCCGCCACAACTCCCCCCTCAGGTAGACAAACCCTAAGTCCAGCCTCTTGGTTTCCAGGTTGAGTTTTTGTCTGCTTCGACTCGTCTTCTCTGTCAAAACAATGGAAGGAACCTATGGGAAAATTATCTCATAACCAGACATCAATAAATGAAAGTTGAATGTGAGCGTTAAATGCCTACAACAAGTGCCTGTAGTTTGTGTTCCCCATAACCTAGGATCGTGGAGCAAACACTCAGGGGAGGAGGAGGGTCATACCTGAGTGTCTGGAGGGGACAGCTTTGAAGTTTCAAGGCATCACACAGCATGCTTACTCCACTGGACCCCAAGGAATTTTGGCCCAGGTCCAGCGTGATCAGGTTCTGATTGCTTCTAAGGGCAGATGAGAGTTCTGCACAACAGAAGGGAGTGATGGCACATCCCCACAACCTGTAGGTGAAACACACACATTCACTGATTTACTCAACCAATGCTCGTTGATACCACCCCATATGCCAGGCACACACTTGGGTGGTAGTGGTCTTTGTGGTCAGGGTTGATTTGGGATCTTCTGTGGTTCACTATGAATTTGGGGATTAAATTTTGTTTGTGGGCGTGAAAAATGCCATCCTGGTCGAATTTTTAATTTGTATTTATTCTTTAAAGACTTGCCTACTTTTGGCTGCACTGGGTTTTCACTGATGCATGCGGGCCTTCTCCAGTTGCGGTGTGTGGGGGCTACTCTCTAGTTATGGTGCTCAGGCTTCTCACTGCAGTGGTTTCTCTTGTTGGGAAGCATGGGCTCAGGGCGTGCAAACGTCAGCACTTGAAGCTCACAGGCTCCAGAGCACAGGCTTTAGAGTTGTGGCACATGGGCTTAGTTGTCCTGTGGCATGTGGGATCTTTCCGGATCAGGGATCAAACCCGTGTCCCCTGTATTGGCAGGTGGATTCTTTACCACTGAGCCACCAGGAAAGCCCCATCCTGGTGGAATTTTTAAAATGCTCAATGAAAATTGTGGGGGAGGTCTGCTATATTGATAGTACCTTTTAGATACAGACTAAAGTTCACAAAACCGTAACTCACCATAGACATCTTAGTTTACACAGTGGTTTCTTCAAAGCCTCGCACAGAAACTTCAATCCAATAATTCCTATGTGATTCAGCCCCAGATCCAAGTGTGTGAGGCTTGAATTTTGCTGGAGGAGTGTCGAGAGATGAATGCAGCCATCGCTGGTTATGTTGCAACACCATAGCCTAGAAATCAGATCACATGAAGAAAAAAAAAATATTTTTCCTCGCCAGTGAGACACACCAAAACCATGACCATCTATCTCAAGCCATGGCTTTTTAGATGAGTTTGAAGACACTGGAGACGGTAACTAGAAACCGCCCTACTTGAATGCAGTATGCATGTATACATACCACACACAGACACACACAGCCAGCACAGACTTACACCAGGGTTTGCAGTTGACATTCAGGGTAAGTCAGGCCCTCACACAGCAGTTTCACCCCACGATCTCCAAGAGCATTCTTGGCCAAACACAGGTGGGTCAGCCTCTGGTTGACAATCAAAGCAGAAGACAGATCTTTGCAATAGGCTTCTGTAAGGTGACAGTTCTCCAACCTGCAAAAGCACCACACAGATAGCCAGATGGTGAAAGCATTTCCAGGACCCAACTTTCTTGGCTGTCTTCAATGACTAGAGTCCTCGGTCACACCCCTTTTTGTTAATTCTCTGCCTCTGTCAGTGGTGTGCTAGTGATCGTGGTCATAAAGGGACAGGAATGAGAGAAGGATGAGTCACATGAGCCATTTGTCTGGGGCCAAAAGTGGGAGTAAGGCACCTGTATCAGTGGGGTGCTCCATCCTGCTCACCCAGCAATTCCAGGTGTCACCTCTTCTCTTTTCTGTGTGACCCTACATCTACCACAAAGACACTCAATGGAAAGAGAGGAGAGACTTACGACAGCCTCTGTAGGAAGCACGTCGGGTATCTCAGGGTCATGTATAGCAACTTGGCTCCCTCATCCAGGAGCTCATTTGCTGTGAGGTTCAAGCATGTGAGGGACTGGTTGGTTCTGAGGCAGCAGGAGAGATCAGCCCATTGCTGAGCGGAGGCAGAACAAGACACCAACCTGCAGGAGAAATGGCAACAAGGCATTCACGAGGACCAGACACTGGACACACAACTGTCTACAGTTTTGTCTCACTCTGTTATGTTAGCGCTTCCCAGGTGGCTCTAGCGGTAAAGAACCCACCTGCCAGTGCCAGAGACCAAGAGACGTGGGTTCGATGCCTGGGTTGGGGAGATCCCCTGGAGGTGGGCTTGGCAACCCACTCCAGTATTCTTACCTGGAGAATCCCATGGACAGGAGAGCCTGGTAGGATACGGTCCATGGGGTCATAAAGAGTTGGACCCAGCTGAAATGACTTAGCATGCCATTATGTTAACCCTGGACTAAATTATCTGGAGCAGAGGTTGTCCAAGTGTGATTCCTGGACCAGCTGCATCAGCATCACCTGGTAACTGTGTAGAAATGCAAATCATCTAGAGACTCTAGATGTAGAGGCCAGCGATCTATGTTTTAAGGTGTCCTGCAGTCACTTGGAAGATGTCTTTTAACAAATTCCTGGGCCATATACCCAGAATTTGATTCTGAAGAATCTGGGTGAGACCCAAGAATTTGGATCTTTTTATCAAGTTCCCCAGTGATGGTGCTGCTACTGTGGTCTGGAGATGACACACCAAGAACTACTTATTTAGAAATCCAGCCACCCGAGCATATTGTGCAACTATATTCTATCTGGAGATAAGTATTCTATTCCTGGAGGTACACATTCTTCATCATGAGCAAATAAAACTTTATTGGAACATAATATATAGTATTGTGATAAAGAATATGCATTTCCAGGAGTAGAATACAGGTAACATGTTTTTCTTTCTTGGGGGGTGGGTAGGCCACGCTGCCTGGCATGTGGGATCTTTGTTCCCTGACTAGGGATTGAATCCACACCCCATGGAAGGGAAGCATGGAGTCTTAACCACTGGACCTCCAGGGGAGTCCCCTCCAGCTCATTTTCTATTCTGGGGCATGTGCCTTAAGTGGTGGTGGTTGTTGCTTAGTCATTAAGTCGTTCTGACTCTGCTACTGCTAAGTCACTTCAATCGTGTCCGACTCTGTGTGACCCCATAGACGGCAGCCCACCAGGCTCCCCTGTCCCTGGGATTCTCCAGGCAAGAACACTGGAGTGGGTTGCCATTTCCTTCTCCAATGCATGAAAGTGAAAAGTGAAAGTGAAGTCGCTCAGTCGTGTCTGACTCTTAGCGACCCCATGGACTGCAGCCTACCAGCCTCCTCCATCCATGGGATTTTCCAGGCAAGAGTACTGGAGTGAGGTATCCAGTCAGAATAAGGGATTCCTGCCCCCTCTGATTTGCACAGCATTGCCATGTAGGTTTGTGCTAGCTCTGTTCACAGGCTGAGGGTTTTCAGCAGTGGTGAGGCTGATATACCTGAGATAGTTCAGATTACATTTGGGGTTCCTCAAGACCTCACACAATGGGGGAAGCACGTCATTCTGGTCGTTTCCTTGAAGGGTCAGATGTGTTAAAGTCTTGTGACCACCAAAAGCCATACAGAAGTTCCGATAAGTATCAGCTGGGGAAATATTTTTGAGGCTGGGAAAAGAAACAGATGTTAGCTGGAGTTTGTATACCTATACTGCATACACATAGAATAAAGAGCTGCCATGGGCTTAAATGTTAGAATTGATTTTTTTCATATTTTTTCCTTTATTGACATACTGTTGACAGATAAAACTGTGTATATTTAAAGCATATGACTCCATGTTTTGATATACAAGTACCTTGTGAAGTCACCCCTACTATCAAGCCACCACTGCACACAGATCCCCTTCCTTCTTTTCTTCTGTGGTGACGACACTTATGATGAGCTGTCTTAGCAAATTTCAAGTATTCAGAGCAGTAATGTTAGCAGTCATCACATTGCTGTCCATCAGGTCACCAGAGCTTACCATCTTGCATACCTGAAACTTTGTGCTGTTTAATGAACAGCTCATTACAATTAGAAGCTCGTTTCATTTTTTAAAAAACAGGAAATAACTAATTATCCAGTTCTTCTCATAGGAGAAAAAGATCTGAGCTGTTAGCAGCTGTCATGTCATAGATGGATAGATAGATAGGTAGACAGACAGATAGATGATAGACAGATCTTATGAAAGCAGAAGCTCCAATTTCTTTAGTTGTTTCAAACTTTTGCCGAAGGGAAGTCAGTCATAAACAGTCATTTTAGACAAAAGCTATTCTCCTATGACTTTTTGAGAAAGATAAGGCAGCATCTCTTTTCCTTGAAGTGTTACCAATGGATGCATTTCAACAATGCTATGTTCTTGATGACAAAATTATAATGGAGGAATCACAGTTCAGGTATTCAAAATTGGAGTCAGGTGGCTACTGAGAATCTGGTCTCAGACACCTCTCTGCATCACTGAGAACTTGAACTTTCTTAAAAAGCCCAAGGACACCACACTCCAACCCCACTCTTACTGTCCCTCCAATCTCCCCTTGTAACTATGCAACCATTTCAAACCCCAAGCAATCCTTGCTCAAGGAGCACTCTTACTTCTTGCCAGCTCCAATTATAATTCTCGATGAACAACTCAGGTAACTGACTGTAACACTGCATTTTCTGCTTTATAAACCTCCTCAATTTTGTAGTCAGGGAGAACACAGTTCAAGCACTTCCTGAATCTGTGTCTCTTGGGCTGTGGTCCTAAATGACCCCAAATCAGCACCTTTTAATCTCAGTCAAGTCTCCATTTCTGAAATGTTGGTTAACAGCCTGCTGAATACTTTGACTCCAAGGAATGCTCTTGGGCTTAGAATCAGGACTGCAGAGCCAATGAAACCCAAAGTGGGAAGAGCTCTTATTTCTCTGTGTTGAGAAAAAAATACCCAAAGAGGACTAGCCACAGAAATGAACCTCAGGTCCAGGAAAACTCTAACTAAAATGCTGTCTTAGGGGGCAAAAATGTAAGAAGCTTGGAAATGCCCTGGAAGTTTTAATCCAGGGACTAGCTGCTACTTACACCACTTTCTGGAGACTAGAGGCAGCAGAGGCTATTTTTTCACAAAGAATTCTCACTGAAGAGGTACTGAGGAAGCTCTGACTGATGTCCAGAAAGAGCAGATTCCTGTTTGATTCAAACACAGAACAAAGATCCATCCAGAGAGGGAGAATGTGTTGCTCATTCTGGGACCTATGGGAAAGAGACGAAGGAGGGACTTAACAAATACTGCTGGAGAGAAAAGTGACATTCGTCCATCTTCGTGGCTGTGTTTCGGGTTGCTCTGCCCGCGCATTATCGTTGTTTAGTTGCTCAATTGTCTCCTACTCTTTGCGATCCTCTGGACTGTAGCCTGCCCGGCTCCTCTGTCCATGGGATCTCCCAGGCAAGAATACTGGAGGGGGTTGGCATCCCCTTCTCCAGGGGATCTTCCTGACCCAGGGATCGAACCTGCATCTCCTGAACTGGCAGGTGGATTCTTTACTACTGAGCCACCTGGGAGGCCCTAATAAGAAATTATAACTCTAAAAGTTGGGTGATTTAATTATTTAGCACAAGTATCAGACAACCCAATACCTAAGACATATTACTGGAGAAAGAATTGAACTTCTCACATGTCAACCTAACAGAGCCTTAAAATAAATCAAAATTCTAACCATATCATTGATCAAAGATTGAAAGCAATATACATCACTGATAAACACTTAAGAGTAGGTGTACACATCAATGGAAGTTATTTGGATATTTGATGGTAAATCCATATATGTAATATTCAAGCTAATTTATAACCATATTTGCTGACCTAAGATGATGTCCATAAAATTTTGAGAAAATACAATCTTTAAGCAGTTGCATATTCATGTACAAAGATTTCTCAAAGAATGGTTATTTTGTTCTGGTGATTGCTTTTGAGTGGAAGGATTTTAGCAGAGGAAAGAGGAGACCTGGGTTCAATCCCTGGGTCAGGAAGATCCTGTGGAGTAGGAAATGGCAACCCACTTCAGTATTCTTGCCTGGGAAATCCCATGGACAGAGGAGCCTGGCGGGCTATAGTCCATGGGATTGCAAAAGAGTCAGACACAGCTCAATGACTAAACAAAGATTTAGATAAATTAGTATGCAAGCCTGTCAAAACATTTGAGTGAAAGAAGGGGAAAAATCAGAATATGAATATAGATGGATCCATAAGGTAGAGAAATGCTGATGTCAAGTTATCATGGTCCTAACACTTCCTGGAAGTAAATCAAGCTTATGACTTCACCAAGTGGTGAAGGAAAGTGAAAGAATGTTAAGGGAATACGTAAAACAGACACCTCCACCAGGGGGCTAACGAGGGCATTTTATTCTAGTTCGACAAATATACATGAAGATTTTAGACACAGACTTCAGATAACAACCTAGGAGGGAGGAAGAGGTGGGTTGATAAGATGAATATCAGTATGTCAACAGGTATTACACATCACCGTGAGGTAGAGATTTTAGATTGTGACCACAGGACTTTATAAGCCAACAGACTTGAGCTCTAATCCCAGCCACACACTCTTTTCTGAAGCCAGTATCTTCATCTTAACATGGAAGGTGACCTGTTTCTAGTAGGTGCCAAGTTAGAAGTATTTGGAAACTGCACATGATCTCAGTTGATGTTATTTGTGCCTAAATTGAAAATAACAAAGATTCATAACTGGCCATCTCATTATCTGTAAGGTGAAGTTCCTGGGAGAGAGTTTCCGTGATCGTGGGTGAGGTGTAGTGTTCAGAAACTTGGCAGATTCAACTCCTGACTCCATCTTTAATGCTTTTCTAGAAGTCAGGCCCCAAATCGGACCACCATGTCATACGTCTCCCCAGATCTACACAGCCAACCTGCAGACTGAAACAGGCGGAGACATTTGCAAAAAATGGTTTGGCTAAAGGAAAATGGAGGTGGGTCTCCAAAGAAGGTCTGGTTCCAAAGCTCCCATTTCTAAATACCATCATACCTCCTGCCTTGAATGTTAGGTTGGCAGGACACAAGGCCACAAAAGGCCACTTACTGACCTTAAGCAAGAGGGAAAAAGACACACTGGCTTTTTCTTAATGAACCACGGAATAAGGCAAAAGATAGGAGAACTAGCCGGGTAAAAAAATGAGTTCTCACCTTTCAACCTGAGTGCCTGATTCCAGTGCGCTATCACTATCCAGGAATATCCCCTCTTCTACCTGCAGTGAAAGTTTCTGCAAGTTTCCACAGTGCTTGAGGCAGAATGATGAGTGCATGACATCCGTTTTATTTTTCAAACGCAGGGACATTTCCTTAACGTGGGCCATGGCATCTTTCACGAGCTGCTCCTCCTGAGACTCGTACAGACAGCTCAGAACCTCCTTCGTGTCCATCACTGAGAAGGATTTCTTCCCATGGGGCATCAATGTGTATTTCAGGAGCTCCCGCCTGATCTCCGTTGATACCAGACAGCCGAAAGTGGCCTCCAGCTCCATGGCCCTTCTTTCGTTGCAGAGGCCAAACAGGAAGTACCCGACGTGGGTCAGGCTGGGGTTCTTCAGCCTTTCCGCCTTGGACAGCAGTTTCCCCACATCCCCAACGTGCCACCGGCGGCCGCCCAGCCCGTCCTCCTCCTGCTCTTCCGGCTCCAAGACATAGAACATGGCGGCCAGAAAGTGCTGGACGCTGAGATGGATGAAAGAGTAGCAGGCCTCGCCGTCTTCGCTCTTCTGGAGAATATTCCCGTCCAGGAAAGGAGAGAGGGCAGACGGGCCCACCCCAAGTCGCCTGAGGTCTTCCCCATCGAACACGGAGCTCCGCGTCCACACGCCCTCGGCAGCCAAGAGGCACAGGGGCTTGAGCGGAGCCTGGAGGCCCCGGCTGGGGCCGCCGCCGCGCGGTGGGGGGAAGCGGCTGCGGGGGAAGCGGCTGCAGAAGAAGCGCAGGAACAGGGCCGTGGTGGTCCGGCAGGTGGCGGCGGGGTCCTCCCCGCTCTCCATCTGCTGTCTCAGACAGGTGCAGGCCAGCCAGCACACGGAGGGCGCCGAGCCCAGCTGGAACAGAGCCGCGTTGCTCTTCATCAAGTCGAAAGCTCGCAGGGCCTGACTCTCCTCCTCGAAGTGTTTCAGGAAATACGCCTTCCGGTCCTCCTCCAAGAGCCCCTCGATCTCTATGAAGAGCGGCTGTTCTGTTAAGAGCCGCAGCTCCTGCAGGGCGCCCGGTCGGGTGGTGATGAGTAAGGTGGCCTTGGGTAGCATCTTTCTCTTTAGTAAACTTCCCAGGAGGACGGGCACCGGCTTCTGCTTCTTCCAGTCGCCACATAGGTCGTGGATGAGCGCCCCCGAGGGGACTTTGAGCTCATCAAAACCGTCGAGGATGAAGAGGACTTTCTGTGCCCGGGCCAGGATCGCCGGTATGTCGTCCTGCACATGTGGCCAGTTGGCAGATATCAGCTCTGCAAAGGTGCACGTCCCCCTGTGGTTGAGCTCCTTGCAGCTGAGGTAGAAGGCGGAGTTGGAGGTCTCTGCCAGGTTGTCCTGTGTCCAGTCCAGCATCAGTTTCTTTGCCAGCGTGGTTTTCCCAACGCCGGCAGGGCCGTGCAGCACCACAGTGTATGGAAATGGCCCGGCCAGCATTTTAGGATTACAGAATGGGATCAGGGTCTCATATCTTTGGGTGACAATACAAACATCTTCACTGAGTCTAGGCCAGAAGTTCTTCCAGCGTTGACAGAACAACTTCTTCGATATATTTCTGTATTTATCTTGTTTACCTTCAGTGATAAGAATCAGGGGATAGACAGAGTATAGTTGGTTATTCATTAGGGAGATGATGCTTTGTTTTAAGTAGGAAAGGGAAAAAGAAGAAATGAGGTTTATAAAGAACCACCTGACACCAAACTCACTCCAGGTAGAGAGGACAGACCTGGCTTTTCTCCTTCCAAATCTTCTGTTGTTTCTTGTAGGTTTGTGACATCTTCTTCCTGTACTTGGACCAGCTCTGCAAAATACAAATTAAAGTGAGCTTGATACAAAACTGGTGTACTTGCTTTTTTTTTTTAACCAGAAATAGGGTGTTAAAGTAGACTCCAAGGAGTCCAGAATCTAAGTTTTTTTGTCCACAGTGTGTGCTGGGATGTGTAAAGTTGGGTTTATAGTGATGAAGATAGCAAGTGAGTCCCTAAACCAAGTTGCATGCCTCTACTCTTGGAACCATAACAAGAAATGCTGCCTCTATCACAACTCAATGTGGTTTATTTAAATTATTTGTCTATCTTTTCCAAGGGACTAGAAGAAGTGCCCAGAAAACAGGTAATGGATCTTCCCCATAATAGTCTCAAGTCATTATAGGAGCTCAAGTATTACAGTACAGGCAACTCGTAAGTATGCACCCAAGATAAATGGTCACGTGTCTATACAAAGACTTGCACCCTCTATACAAAGAGTGCACATGGCAGCGTTATTCAAGACAGTCAATAAATAGATATGATTCAAACTTCCCTTCCCCGATGAATAAGCAACCCAAACATTTTATATCCACTCAATAGAATATTACTCAGCAACAAAAAGGAATGGTTCAGAGACACATGTAACGACATGGATGAACCTCAAAAGCATTTTTTTTGGAAAGTTGCTCAGTTGTATCCAACTCTTTGTGACCCCATGGACTATACAGTCCATGGAATTCTCCAGGCCAGAATCCTGGAGTGGGTTGCCATGCCCTCATCCAGGGGATCTTCCCAACCTAGGGACTGAACCCAGGTCTCCCACATTGCAGGCAGATTCTTTACCAGCTGAGCCACAAGGGAAGCCCAAGAATACTGGAGTGGGTAGCCTATCCCTTCTTCAGCAGATCTTTCCAACCTAGGAATTCAACCAGAGTCTCCTGCATTGCAGGTGGATTCTTTACCAACTAAGCCATCAGGGAAGCCCCCAAAACCTCAAAAATGTTATTGTAAGTTAAAAAAAAAAAAGACACAAAAGACCACACATATTCAGAAATGGAGAATCTAGAGAGACAAAAAAATTAACGGCTGCCTGGACTTGGGGGATAGAGACCAGGTAACAGTTACATATGGACAAGAAGGATCTTTTTGGAGGTGATGGACAGATTGTAAAATTGAATAGTGGTGATTTTTGTACAACTCAGTAAATTGACTAAAAGTTATTAACAGGTACACTTAAAATGAATGAAATTTATGATACATAAGTTATACTTCAACAGAGCTGTTGAAGCAGACTTGAGAGTGAGACTAATGTTAAACTGACCTCCACATCGGTTGAGGCAAATCAGCCACCTACGATAGGTCTCAATTTTCTAATCTGTGAGTTGGCACTATCAAAGTTGTCTGAACAATTGGCAAAATCTAAGAAATTCTATACCATGTACTCCTGATTTTCCATGAACTGAATTCTGGCTTTCCCAAATGTTTATTTCCCTCAATATTCTTACATAATAGGAACAAGATAGGGAGGAAGGCATTCTCCATAAGACAACTGGGGATGATGCATCAGTTCAGTCCAGTCACTCAGTCGTGTCCGACTCTTTGCAATCCCATGGACTGCAGCATGCCAGGCTTGCCTGTCCATCACCAACTCCCAGAGCCTATTAAAACTCATGTCCATCAAGTCGGTGATGCCATCCAGCCATCTCATTCTGTTGTCCTCTTCTCCTGCCTTCAATCTGCCTTCAGCATCAGGGTCTTTTCAAATGAGTCAGCTCTTCGCATCAGGTGGCCAAAGGATGGAAGTTTCAGCTTCAGCATCAGTCCTTCCAATGAATATTCAGGACTGATTTCCTTTAGGATGGACTGGTTGGATCTCCTTGCAGTCCAAGGGACTCTCAAGAGTCTTCTCCAACACCACAGTTCAAAAGCATCAATTCTTTGGTGCTCAGCTTTCTTTATAGTCCAACTCTCACATCCATACATGACTACGGGAAAAACCATATCTTTGACTAGATGGACTTTTGTTGGCAAAGTAATGTCTGTGCTTTTTAATATGCTGTCTAGGTTGACAATGAACATGTCTAGGGGACTATGAATAGTGGTAAAGTTAGAGAGAGATGAGGTTCCCCCGAAGAGTGGGAGAGGACAGCCAGGAAGGGTCCGCTTGATTTAGTTTACTCCAACATTGGACGTCCTAAGATCAACCTGGCTCTTCGTCTTCCTCTTCTCCTAAATGCTGCTGTGTTTGTTCCAGGTTTTCACATTTTGTTGTCCCTGAAGAAAAGGGAGGGTGTTATGGTCTTGCCACTATGCCAGTATTGAAGCTTCTGTTTATAAGAGAGTGGGATTTCAAGAAGTTTCAAGTTCAACAATTGGTCTCAATGTCTATGCCCAGATTACATGAAAAGAGTGTTATTGAGGTTCTGGAGATAAAATTAAAGTGTCAGACCATGATCTCAGTGCCATTTCTGACAACTGAATTCCTGTGCAGTTAAGAAATGGGCACATACAGACAATGGCTCTTTCCGAGGGGCATCAAAAAGCCTTCAAGACAAACTCCCTAGTTTCTGACAAGGTATGTAAAGTTACATAGTCCTAGGATGCAACCTTGGAACAGGGAGAAGTCATACAGGAGAAGAAATACTTCAAGTGCAACATGGATAATGAAGAGGTGAGGGAGTTCCCTGGTGGTCCAGTGGTTGGGATTCTGAGCTTTAGTGCTGAGGACCTGAGTTCAATCCCTGGTCAGGAAGCTAGGACCTCAAAGGCAAAACAAAAGAAGAGGTGAGTGTGTGGAACTTCTGAAAAGGTATCCAGGAGGCAACAGGATATGAGTATCTGAAGTTCAGGGAAATGCTGAAGATGTCACCTGGAGAGTCCTTGGCATATAAATAGTCAGTAAGACTCCAGGTGAGCCTTCCAGGATAAGTATACAGAGTGAAAAATGGCCAACCAACCATTCATTTTGAAGATTAAACAGGGGAGCAGGGGCTCTAGGGAAAAAATGTTTGTATACAGGTGATGTCATGTTGCCAAGAGCTAAGGTTTTTTTTAAGAATTTTTTTTAATGTGGACCACTTTTATGAAGTCTTTAATGAATTTATTACAATATTGCTTCTGTGTTATGTTTTGGTTTTTTGGCCATTAAGGTATGTGGGGATCGAACCTGCATCTCCTGCCTTAAGGTGAAGTCTTAACCACTGAACCATCAGGGAAGTCCCCAAGAGAAAGATTTTTAGACAGCGAACTCTCTGACGCTAGTTTAGTTACAACATTAAATTAAATATCAACTTTGAGGCTGGTACTATTCCTTAAAGCATTGCCAAATGTCACCTCTAACAGATCATTAGCTTATGTTTGAATTTAGATCCTGACAGTAGGATATTTAACATATTTGTGTATCAATAGAAGCAGTTAGATTTTTGGTAGGGGGATTATGTATGAATGGCTGTCTTCACTTTTCAAACCAGCCCCCTAGTCTACAATTGCCTTGAACCCGAGTTATTTTTAAAGATACTGGGGATGTCAAGAGAAGATAATGTTGAAAATCACAAATTCAAAAATTCTTTTTGGCCAGGATTAGCAAACTTTTTAAAAAATCCCCTCTGCAAAGGAGCAGATAGTGAAGATTTTCTGTTTTATGCACAATATAGTTTGTTGCAATTACTCATCTCTGCCCTTGTGGGGCAGAAGCAGTCATAGGTAATATAATATATAAGCAAATGACTATGTACAAAGAAGTTTATTTATATTAATATGTAGTTAAATTTGAATTTCACATGATTTTCATAGGCCATAAAATATTTCTTTTTTAAAAAATTATTTATTGTCTGTATTGGATCTTGAGGTTTCCCTGATGCTCAGTTGGTAAAGAATCCACCTGCAATGCAGGAGACCCAGGTTCGATTCCTGGGTCAGAAAGATCCCCTGGAGAAGGGATCAGCTACCCACTCGAGTATTCTGGCCTGGAGAATTCCATGGACTGTATAGTCCATGGGGTCGCAAAGAGCTGGACATGACTGAGTGACTTTCAGTTGGGTCTTAGTTGTGACATGTGGGATCCAATTCCCAGCCCAGGGATTGAACCCTAGCCCCCTACATTGAGAGCATGGAGTCTTAGCTACTCGAAAACCAAGGAAGTCCCTGTAAAGTATTCTTTTGATCTTCCCAGCCATTTAAAAATGCACATACCATTCTTAGCTTGTGAAGAAGTGAAGTTGCTCAGTCGTGTCCGACTCTTTGCGACCCCATGGACTATAGTCTACAAGGCTCCTCTGTCCATAGAACTTTCCAGGCAAGAGTGCTGGAGTGGGTTGCCATTTCCTTCTCCAGGGGATCTTCCCGACCCAGGGATCGAAGGATCTACAAAAGCACACGGTGGGCTGGATTTGCTTTGGAAGCCATGGTTTGCCAACCCTGGCTTTAGGGCCATCTAAAATTCAGCCTATTCAGATTCCAAGAGGAAGTTCACTCTCTGTCTCTCTCTCTGTCTCTCTCTCTGTCTCTCTCTCTGTCTCTCTCTCTCTCTCTCTCTCTCTCTCTCATGTTTGTGTGTATTTACTGATTTCTGGCATAAACATTGCCTCATGGTAGCTTTCGATGTCTTACTGTTGCCCACCTGGATGACAGCAGAGGCGAGGTCTTTTGTTTCTTTGCGTTCCTACTGCTCAGTATGATGTGTTTTCTAATTAAAACAATCCTGAATTCTAAAATCTCACTTTTAGATAAAGTGAGATTGTGAATGAGGTGACTTACCAAACGATGGAGGCTTATTTTCCTGCACTGACTTCAAAGCTGTTTCTGAAAAAAAAAAGGAAGAAATGAGCACTTTTCAGAGCCCAGACCTTTGTAGTTGTACAGCCCTCTGAGTTTCTTCAAGTGATTTTAAAATTTGCACCCTCCAGATGGTTTTAGGGCCTAAAACCAACACCTGTCCATTGAAGAGGTAACAGTAGGCTAAAAACTGAAGCTGGGACTTCCCTGGTGGTTCAGTGGCTAAGAGTCCATGCTTCTAATGCACGGGGTGAGGGTTTGATTCCTGGTGGGGGAGCTAAGATCCTACATGCTATGTTGCGTGGCCAAAAAATAAAGACAAAATAAAATTTACAAAAAGCTGAAAACTGAATTTAAATTGGCAACTAACTAAAATGCACTTTCTCGCCCACAAATTCATCAAAAGAGCATTTGAATGCTGAGCAACTTCCACAAAGCAACTTCTGAATGCTGACAGAGGACACCAGATACCCAGAAAGGCAGCCTATTCTCTATGAAAGGAGGTAGGACAAAATAGGGAAGACAAAAAGAGACAAAAGAGTTAGGGATGGAGACTAGTCCTGGAGAGGGAGTCGTGAAGGAGGAGAAGTTTACAAACAGCAGGAGACCCTCTCATCAGCGGGTCTGTGGGGGAGTTTTGGAGTCTCAGAGGGCAACATAACCAGAAGAAGAAAAACACCCCACAGAATCCGTGCCTAACTGCAACTCCCAGTGGAGAAGTAGCCCAGACACTCCTGTCTGCCACCAGCAAGCAGGGGCTGGACAGGGAGGCGTGGGCTGCATGCTTAGGGTAAGGACCGGGCCTGAATGCCCTGAGGACAATATGAGGGAGCTGATGCTTTTGAACTGTAGTATTGGAGAAGACTCTTGAGAGTCTCTTGGACTGCAAGGAGATCCAACCAGTCCATCCTAAAGGAAATCAGTCCTGGGTGTTCATTGGAAGGACTGATGCTGAAGGTGAACTCCAGTACTTTGGCCACCTGATACGAAAAACTGACTCACTGGAAAAGACCCTGATGCTGGGAAAGAATGAAGGCAGGAGGAGAAGGGGACAACAGAGGATGAGATGGCTGGATGGCATCACTTACTCAATGGACATGAGTTTGAGTCAACTCTGGGAGTTGGCGATGGACAGGGACGCCTGGCGTGCTGCAGTCCATGGGGTTGCAAAGAGTCGGACATGACTGAGCGACTGAAGTGAACTGAACTGACTGAACCTCTACTCTAGATTTTTAATCTTTGCTTTTTGGTATTTGCTGTCAATTTTGTACCTTTAAGAATCTTCAATATCCATTTTCACTTAGGGGTGTGATTACTAGCTTGATTGCTCTCTCCTCTTTTGACTCTCCCTTTTTTCCCTCAGGTCACATCTATCTCCTCTCTCCCCCTTCTCTTCTCTACTTAACTCTGTGAATCTGTCTGGGTGCTCCGGGCTGCAGAGAGCACACAGGGAATTGATTGCTGGCTAGACTGCTCTCTTCCCTTGTGACTCCCCCTCTTCTTCTCCTGGTCACCTCTATCTCCCTCCTCCTTCTTATCTCCATGTAACTCTGTGAGCCTCTCTGGGTCTCCCTCACTGTGGAGAATTTTTTCACCATGAGTTCAGATCAGTTCAGTCGCTCAGTCATGTCTGACTCTTTGCGACCCCATGAATCACAGCACACCAGGCCTCCCTGTCCATCACCAACTCTTGGAGTTCACTCAGACTCACCTCCATCGAGTCAGTGATGCCATCCAGCCATCTCATCCTCTGTCGTCCCATTTTCCTCCTGCCCCTAATCCCTCCCAGCATCAGAGTCTTTTCCAAGGAGTCAACTCTTCACACGAGGTGGCTGAAGTATTGGAGTTTCAGCTTCAGCATCATTCCTTCCAAAGAACACCCAGGGCTGATCTCCTTCGGAATGAACTGGTTGGATCTCCTTGCAGTCCAAGGGACTCTCAAGAGTCTTCTCCAACACCACAGCTCAAAAGCATCAATTCTTCAGTGCTTAGCTGTCTTCACAGTCCAACTTTCACATAGATCATGACCAGTGGAAAAACCATAGCCTTGACTAGATAGACCTTTGTTGGCAAAGTAATGTCTCTGCTTTTCAACATGCTATCTAGGTTGGTCATAACTTTTCTTCCAAGGAGTAAGCGTCTTTTAATTTCATGGCTGCAGTCACCATCTGCAGTGATTTTGGAGCCCCCCAAAATAAAGTCTGACACTGTTTCCATTGTTTCCCCATCTATCTCCCATGAAGTGACGGGACCAGATGCCATGATCTTCGTTTTCTGAATGTTAAGCTTTAAGCCAACTTTTTCACTCTCCACTTTCACCATTAACCTAGATGTTTTATCATCTGTGCTGTATGGATGGAGAAGTCTAGAGGTTACCGTAAGAATAAGACTGAAATCCAGAGGCTTAAATCCAAAATTTGAGAAAACCACAGAACTCCTGATTCTAGGGAACATTAATAGACAAGAGCTCATCCAAAAGCCTCCATACCTACACTGAAACCAAGCTCCGCCCAAGAGCCAACAAGTTCCAGAGCAAGACATACCACACTAATTCTCCAGCAATGCAGGAACACAGCCCTGAGCATTAAAATACAGGCTGCCCAAAGCCATGCCAAGCCCATAGACACCCCCAAACTCACTACTGGACACTTCATTGCACTCCAGAGAGAAGAGATCCAGCTCCAACTACCAGAACACAGATGCAAGTTCCCCTAACCAGGAAACCTTGACAAGCCACTAGTTCAACCCCACAAACAGGGAGCAAGTTCCATAATAAAGAGTAACCACAAACTTCCAGCCTAAAGAGAGGCCATCCCAAACACAGCAATCTAAACAAAATGAAAAGGCAGAAAAATATTCAGCAGGTAAAGAAACATGATAAATGCCCACCAAACCAAACAAAAGAGGAGGAGATAGGGAGTCTACCTGAAAAAGAATTCAGAATAAAGATAGTAAAAGTGATCCAAAAGCTTGAAAACAAAATGGAGTTACAGATAATAGCCTGGAGACAAGGATTGAAAAGATGCAAGAAATGTTTAACAAGGACCTAGAAGAAATAAAAAAGAGTCAATCAATAATGAATAATGCAATAACTGAGATAAAAAAACACTCTGGAGGGAACCAACAGTAGAATGACTGAGGCAGAAGATAGGCTAAGTGAGGTGGAAGAGAGAATTGTGGAAATAAGTGAAGCAGAAAGGAAAAAAGAAAAAAGAATTAAAAGAAATGAGGACAACCTCAGAGACCTCCTGGACAATGTTAAATGCCCCAACATTTGAATCATAGGAGTCCCAGAAGAAGAAGACAAAAAGAAAGGCCATGAGAAAATACCCGAGGAGATAATAGTTGAAAACTTTCATAAAACGGGGAAGGAAATAGCCACCAAAGTCCAAGAAACCCAGAGAGTCCTGAACAGGATAAACCCAAGGTGAAACACCACAAGACACATATTATTCAAATTAACAAAGATCACACACTAAGAGCAAATATTAAAAGCAGCAAGGGAAAAACAACAAATAACACACAAGGGGATCCCCATAAGGATAACTGCTTATCTTTCAATAGAAAGTCTTCAGGCCAGGAGGGAATGGCAGGACATACTTAAAGTGAGGAAAGAGAAAAACCTACAACCCAGATTACTGTACCCAGCAAGGATCTCATTCAAATATGAAGGAGAAATCAAAGGCTTTACAGACAAGCAAAGGCTGAGAGAATTCAGCACCACCAAACCAGCTCTTCAACAAATGCTAAAGGATCTTCTCTAGACAGGAAACACAGAAAAGGTGTATAAACTTGAACCCAAAAGAACAAAGTAAATGGCAATGGGATCATAATTATCAATAATTACCTTACATGTAAATGGGGGTTGAATGCCCCAACCAAAAGACAAAGACTGGCTGAATGGATACAAAAACAAGACTGCTATATATGCTGTCTGCAAGAGACCCACCTCAAACCAAGGGACACATAAATACTTAAAGTGAAGGGCTGGAAAAAGATACTTCATGCAAATGGAGACCAAAAGAGAGCAGGAGTAGCAATACTCATATCAGATAAAATGGACTTTGCAATAAAGGCCATGAAAACAGACAAAGAAGGACACTACATATTGATCAAAGGATCAATCCAAGAAGAAGATATAAAAATTATAAATATATATGCACCCAACATAGAGGCACCACAGTATGTAAGGCAAATGTTGATAAGTGTGAAAGGGGAAATTAAAAGTAACACAACAAAAGTGTGAGCCTCTAATACCCCACTCACACCTATGGATAGATCTACCAAACAGAAAATTAGCAAGGAAATGCAAACTTTAAATGATACAATGGACCAGTTAGACCTAATTGATATCTATAAGACATTTCACCCTAAAACAATGAATTTCACCTTTTTCTCAAGTGCACATGGAACACTCTCCAGGATAGATCACATCCTGCACCATAAATCTAGCCTTGGTAAATTTAAAAAAATTGAAATAATTTTAAGCATCTCTTCTGATCACAGTGTGGTAAGATTAGATGTCAACTACAGGGAAAAAAAAACTATTAAAAATGCAAACATATGAAGGCTAAACAACACACTGCTGAATAACCAACAAATCACAGAAGAAATAAAAAATGAAATCAAAATATGCATAGAAATAAATGAAAATGAAAACACAACAACCCCAAACCTATGGGTTTCAGTAAAAGCAGTGCTAAGGGGATGGTTCATAGCAATACAAGCTTACCTCAAGAAACAAAAGAAAAATCAAATAAATTACCTAACTTTACACCCACAGCAACTAGAAAAAGAAGAAATGAAGAGCCCCAGCATTAGTAGAAGGAAATAAATCATAAAAATTAGGGCAGAAATAAATGAAAAAGAAACAAAGGAGACTATAGCAAAACCCAACAAAACTAAAAGCTGATTCTTTGAGTAAATAAAATAGACAAACCATTAGCCAGACTCATCAAGAAAAAAGGGAGAAGAATCAAATCAACAAAGTTAGAAATGGAAATGGAAAAATCACAACAGACAACAAAGAAATACAAAGGATCATAAGAGACTACTATTAGCAACTATATGACAATAAAATGGACAACTTGGAAGAAATGGACTAATTCTTAGAAAAGCATAACCTTCCAAAACTGAACCAGGAAGAAACAGAAAATCTTAACAGACCCATCACAAGTGCAGAAATTGAAACTGTAATAAAAAATCTTCCAACAAACAAAAGCCCAGGACCAGATGGTTTCACAGCTGAATTCTACCAAAAATTTAGAGAAGAGCTAACACCTATCCTACTAAAACTTCCAGAAAATTGCAGAGGAAGGTAAACTGCCAAACTCATTCTATGAGGCCGCCATCACCCTAATACCAAAACCAGACAAAGATGCCACCAAAAAGGAAAACTACAGGCCATTATCACTGATGAACATAGATGTAAAAATCCTCAACAAAATCCTAGCAAACAGAATCCAACAACATATTAAAAAGATCATACATCATGACCAAGTGGGCTTTATCCCAGGGATGCAAAGATTCTTCAATATTCACAAATCAATCAATGTGATACATCACATTAACAAATTGAAAGATAAAAATGTTTTACTATCTCAATAGATGCAGAGAAAGCCTTTGACAAAATTCAACATCCATTTATGACAAAACCCTCCAGAAAGCAGGCACAGAAGGAGCATACTTCAACATAATAAAAGCCATATATGATAAACCCACAGCAAATATTATCCTCAGTGGTGAAAATTGAAAACATTTCCCCTAAAGTCAAGAACAAGACAAGGGTGCCCACTCTCACCACCTCTATTCAACATAGTTTTGGAAATTTTAGCCACAGCAATCAGAGAAGATAAAGAAATAAAAGGAATCCAGATTGGAAAAGAAGTAAAACTCTCTGTTTGCAGATGACACGATCCTCTACACAGAAAATCCTAAAAAGACACCAGCAGAAAATTACTATAGCTAATCAATGAATATAGTGAAGTTGCAGGATATAAAAGTAACACTCAGAAATCCTTTGTATTCCTAAACACTAACAATGAGAAAACAGAAGAAAAATTAAGGAAACAATTCCATTCACCTTTGAGATGAAAAGAATAAACTACTTAGGAATAAATCTATCTAAAAAACTAAAGACCTATATATAGAAAAGTATAAAACATTGATGAAAGAAATCAATGACACAAATAGATGGAGAAATGTATTATGTTCATGGATTGGAAGAATCAATATAGTAAAAATAAGTATACTACCCAAAGCAATCTATAGATTCAATGCAATCCCTATCAAGCTACCAATGGTATTTTTCAGAGAGCTAGAACAAATAATTTCACAATTTGTATGGAAATACAAAAAACCTCAAATAGCCAAAGCAATCTTGAGAAAGAAGAATGGAACTGGAGGAATCAACCTGCCTGACTTCAGACTATACTACAAAGTTACAGTCATCAAGACAGTATGGTCCTGGCACAAAGACAGAAATATAGGTCAATGGAAAAAAACAGAAAGCCCGGAGATAAATCCACGCACCTATGGACACCTTATCTTTGACAAAGGAGGCAAGAATATACAACGGAGAAAAGACAATCTCTTTAATAAGTGGTGCTGGGAAAACTGGTCAACCGCCTGTAAAAGAATGAAACTAGAACACTTTCTAACACCATACACAAAAATAAACTCAAAATGGATTAAAGATCTAAATGTAAGAACAGAAACTATAAAACTACTAGAGGAAAACATAGGCAAAACACTCTCTGACATAAATCACAGCAGGATCCTCTGACCCACCTCCCAGAGTAATGGAAATAAAAGCAAAAATAAACAAATGGGACCTAATTAAACTTAAAAGCTTTTATACAACAGAGGAAACTATAAGCATGGTGAAAAGACAGCTTTCAGAATGGGAGAAAATAACAGCAAACGAAGCAACTGACAAAGAATTAATCTCAAAAATATACAAGCAGCTCCTGCAGCTCAATTCCGGAAAAATAAATGACCCAATCAAAAAATGGGCCAAAGATGTAAACAGACATCTTTCCAAAGAAGACATACAGATGGCTAACAAAAACATGAAAAGATGCTCAACACCACTCATTATCAGAGAAATACAAATCAAAACCACAATGAGGTGCCATCTCGTGCTGGTCAGAAAGGCTGCTATCAAAAAGTCTACAAACAATAAATGCTGGAAAGGGTGTGGACAGAGGGAACCGACCCTTTTAAATAGTTGGTGGGAATGCAAACTAGTTCAGCCACTATGGAGAACAGTGTGGAGATTCCTTAAAAAACTGCAACTAGAACTGCCATATGACCCAGCAATCCCACTGCTGGGCATACACACCGAGGAAACCAGAATTGAAAGAGACACATGTACCCCAGTGTTCATCGCAGCACTGTTTACAATAGCCAGGACATGGAAACAACCTAGATGTCCATCAACAGATGAATGGATAAGAAAGCTGTGGTACATATACACAATGGAATATTACTCAACTATTAAAAAGAACACCTGTGAATCAATTCTAATGAGGTGGATGAAACTGGAGCCTATTATACAGAGTGAAGTAAGTCAGAAAGTAAAGCACCAATACAGTATATTAACACATATATATGGAGTTTAGAAAGATAGTACTGATGACCCTACATGCGAGACAGCAAAAGAGACACAGATATAAAGAACAGACTTTTGGACTCTGTGGGAGAAGGCCAGGGTGGGATGATTTGAGAGAAGAGCATTGAAACGTGCATATTACCATATGTGAAACAGATCACCAGTCCAAGTTCAAAGCATGAAACGGAGCACTCCAAGTTGGTGCACTGGGACAGGCCTGAGGGGAGGGGGGTTCAGGATGGGGGACACCTGTACACCCATGGCTGATTCATGCCAATGTATGACAAAAACCACCACAATATTGTAAGGTAATTATCTTCCAATTAAATTAATTTTAAAAATGACAGGATAAGAAGAGATATGTTAAATGCTCTTGCTGAGGGTGGGGGAGAGAGAGAATGTTTATAGTCATATTATATGGGGGAGGGAAACATAGTGGGACTTGAACACAAAATAGAGGGTTTATAACCCTAAGCTTCACATTTTTCTCCTATATTTTTTACATAGAGGCAACTGTTTTATGAGTAATTGGAGTAGGAAATGGCAACTCAGTCCATGGAAAATCCCATGGACAGAGGAGCCTGGTAGACTACAGTCCATAGGGTCACAAAGAGTTGGACACAACCGAGAGACTGAGCCTGCATGCACATAGTATTTTTACTTTTTCTTTGAATTTCACTTCTCTTCATGTTTTTATTTTACTTTTAAATATACATAATACTGTATGCATTTTTAAATATACAGAATATTATGAATGTTTTATGGAGAGGGAAATGGCAACCCACTCCAGTATTCTTGCCTGGAGAATCCTGTGGACAGAGGAACCTGGTGGGCTGCTGTCTGTGGGGTCGCACAGAGTCGGACACGACTGAAGCAACTTAGCATGCATGCATACATTGGAGAAGGAAATGGCAACCCACCTCAGTATACTTTCCTGGAGAATCCCAGGGACAGAGGAGCCTGGTGGGCTGCCGTCTATGGGGTTACACAGAGTCGGACATGACTGAAGCAACTTAGCAGCAGCAGCATGAATGTTGCAAACAGAGGGTTGATAAGATCTTGGAGGACATGTGAAAGAGTGAAAAAATGAACCTACTCCAGGAACAGTCTTGAACAGGAGAAGAGTTGTTTAGTGAAGTGGCCAGGGTAGGTATACAACACTTGGAGTAAAAATAGCTAGAATACAAGAACCTCGGAAGACACCACCAGACTTGACCAAGGTCTAGCACTTGTGTTCAGGTCAGCTGGCCTCTCCATGGAGCAATATCATTTCTGTGTTTCTAAAACCACAGAGACTATTACTCCTCCCTCCCAGGATGCAGTGTGGGCTTGTTTCTGCTTACCCTGGAGTTCATCCTTTGCTCTCTCAGACAGATCCATTTGACTCATCGCATCAGAGACCTGGATGCGTAATGGGGGAAGGAGAGGGTGGAATGAATTGAGACAGCAGCATGGAAATATATACACTACTACATATGTAAAGTGGATAGCCAGTGGGAATTTGCTATGTGATGCAGGCAGCTCAACGTGGTGCTGTGATGACCTAGAGGAGTGGGATGGAGTTGGGGGTGGGAGGGAGGTTCAAGAGGAAGGGACATATGTATACCTATGGCTGATTTATGTTGATGTATGGAAGAAACCAACACAGTAGGTCAAGTTATTATCCTCTAATTAAAAATAAATAAATTTTTAAAAAAAAGACCTGGATGCTCACCATCTCTACCCAGAAGCTGGGGCAGCGGGCAGTGAGAAGGTCGGCCGGCGGCTACCTCCTGGCCTCCTCCACCTCCGTCTGCAGGAGGTGCTATAACTCCTCTTTCAGGGAATGGTCCCTCAGAAGAGATTCGAATTTGCTCAGCTCATCCTGGCCGAGCTCCTCTACTAGAGGCTGCAGATGGAAACCCAGCTCGGCAGAAGGCGCCATCTTGACCGACAAGCAAGAGCTCAACTTTTGGCATTAACCACGTTTTAAGGGGAGGAAGGGAAAGGCACAGGGGATTGGTACTCCCCTCTCAAATGCTGGTTGCTTCTGCGTCAGGAAATAGGCTGTTTATTCTCCCTGCCTAACCTGTTGTGTTAAGAACAAACTCCCCAGTAGAGGTAAAACCCACCTAGAACTCTTTCTTGGCTTTAGAACTTAGGGCCCCTCTGAGAACAGGAGATGGCTAAGCTAGGAAGGAAGTCCACACTGCTGGATCTCTTGTATGCAGCGGCTTATCTGGTATTTTCCAGTAAATTGATGTACAAATAAATTAATGAGAACTATTGACTTCAGCCCTTAGTAGCAACTTGATGTGTAGTTATCTTAGGATGTTTACAGAGCTTGATTACCAAATGAGGATCTTGAGTTGAGACTTTCTTAACAGATATTCACTCTGCATTGAGTGGAATGCCTTTTCAATGTACTCTTCTTAAAGAGTCACTTCCTGAACTCAACAGTCCTGGATTTGAAATCCTTTTAACAGTTGAGGGTTTGAGCCAAGGGTTCTGAGATTGAATTTCTAATTGCTAATCAACTACACCATCACCCGCCTTATTAAATGGATAGGGGCATTCATCTATGCCAATAAAAGTTTCCTTTGGATGTCAGGAATTATTTTATTTTAAATAAAAAATTTATTGAGGTATAGTTGATTAATGTTGTATTAATTTCTGCTATACAGCAGAGTGATTCAGTTAGACATATATACATTTTTGTATTCATTTCCATTATATTTGTCATAGGATATTGAACATAGTTCTCTGTGCTGTGCAGTAGGACTCTGTTGTTTATGCATCCTGTATATAGTCGCTTAAGGTGAGGTGAAGTCACTCAGTCGTGTCCGACTCTTTGTGACCCGGTGGACTGTAACCTACTAGGGCTTCTCCATCCATGGGATTCTCTGGGCAAGAATACTGGAGTGGATTGCCATTTCCTTCTCCAGGGGATCTTCCCGACCCAGGGATCGAACCTGGGTCTCCTGCATTGGAGGCAGACGCTTTAACCTCTGAGCCACCAGGGAAGCCATATAGTAGCTTACGTCTGCTAATCCCAAATTCCCAATACATCTATCCCCCGACCCTTCCCCCAGGAAAAATTTTAGAACTTAAGTGACAGCTGTAAAGATGGGTAAGAACTCTGCCTACTTGGGGTTTACACACATGGCGTGTAGGGGGGAGCAGTAGACATTTCACAGGTGAGTTCAAACAGGAGCAGTGACAAAGCTTGAAGACAAGATGGCACAGAGCAATAGAGTAAGGGTCATGTGACCATGGGATTTTCTCAGAGGAAGTGTCATTTCAATTGAGGACCTGATGAGTAGGAGCTGCCGGTTAGGGAAACTGGTGGGGGTTAGAAATTCTAAGCAGTGTGAACGGCTAGTATCATTTCAGGGCTGAAATGAATACGGCAGGTCTGAGGCAAAGAGTTTAGGTGTGTATTGGCTAATACAGACAGACAAAGGCTGTGACTCCTAGGATCAGACATCCTGTCCTGAAGGGGTTCCAGGTTAGTGAGGATTTACAATTTGATTCCAAGTGCAGTAGCAAGCTGCTGCAAAATTTCCAGTGGGGAGACCTCACAGACTGCTGTGTTTTTAGCAGCACTTTCTCTTACTTCTTGGGGAGCGAGGGGAGTCACACCAAGGAGCTGGTTAAAATGTTTCATGATGCTTGAAGCTGGTAAGGAAGACTTTGAGAGAGGTTACTGAATCAGGGGTTTTGAAGTGAGGGAGAGAGAGAGAACTTAACTCCAACTACAATAAAGACAAGTAGGAATTGAGAGCCAAGGAACAGGATTTACAGGGTAGGGAGGGGTTCTGTGGGAACCCAATTACTAAGAGGAAACGACAAGGCTAGGAGTATTCTTGCTGAGGGCAGGTCGGGATGATCAGACATCACTGAGGGGTGACGAATCTGATGATATTGAAGGTGGGGATTTTTGCTCAACTGACTGAGCAGCGGCGTACTGTGCTTAGTTGCTCAGTCATGTGTGACTCTTTGCGACCCAACGGTCTGTAGCCTGCCAGGCTCTCTTGCTCAAACCAGAATGAAACAGGAAAGGGAGAGCGCCCAAGGATGAAGTCTAGTGAAAAGCGACTCAGAGAATCCTGACTCGAGTTGGGTCAAGGAGAGTCTTTGTTGCTGCCTGCTGAGAATTCTGAACTCATCCAGGGGAGGGTGGGGTCAGGGAACACCTGGACAGTACCAGGCACTGCAATCAACCCTGTAGACTTGGATCATTAATCCTATGATATTCCCGAGTACTATATCCTCCCTATTCCAGATATTGATACTGGGTTAGCAGAGAGGTTAGACAGATCATCCACGTGTACATGGTCATACAGTGTCAGAACTGGGCTCTGAACCAGGTATAACCAATAGCTCTAGGGTCCATGTTTTAGTTAATTACTCTGCCATGATGGTTCTTTGTTCTTAGATGTAGTTGTAGAGAGGCTTCCCAGGTGGCACTAGTGGTAAAGAACCCACCTGCCAATGCAGGGGATGTGGGTTCCGTCCTTGGGTTGGGAAGATCCCCTGGAGGAGGACATGGCAACACACTCTAGTATTCTTGCCTGGAGAATCCATGGACAGAGGAGCCTGGCTACAGTCCATAGGGTCGCAAAGAGTCAGACATGACTGAATCGACTTAGCACTCACACCTAGTTGTAGAGAACTAATTGAATCCAGGTTATATCTTTTGAGAGAAATCAATAGTTTTTGACTGGATATGGAAGGAGGGAAAAAAAGAATTTGTAAGAACAGAAACACTTGGGTTATGGGCCCTCATTTGAGCTGGGTTTCTTCCACCTCTAACTGCTTGGGATTCCCATACAGCCTTCCCACTAAAGAAAGGGTTAGGTTTAAGGTTTGAGCCAAGGACAGTCACCTCTGTTGTGCTCCTGAGGTGCATGGGAAGTTAATCCAGTTTACATTATGTTCCTGTGACTTCAGGAGGCTGAGCTTCAGCAAGAGAAAAAAACCTGTTTAAAGTTATGGAAGCAGCCCCAGGAAGGGTCTCCCCTCCAGGAGTGCTCCATCTTTGCACAACCAGGAGTTTGACCTGAAACTTCAAGTCCTTCAACAGTTTGACATCCAAATAGTCAAAGAAAAGGAGGAGGAATTTTTATTGTAGAGACTTAGCAGTTGAATGAAGATAGAGAGAAATGAAGTCAAGAAGCAGGATTGTTACTCACCTCTCCGATGCCTAACCCCTGCTCCATGACCTACTCTCTGCCTCTGAGTGTGCTTAAGCCACAGAAAATCTCCAATAAAAGGCTTCCTCTTTCTGCCCAAGCTCTGTGATTGGCCACTGGGAGCCAATCCCATTGCCAGGAGCTTCCTGCAGCCAGACAATGACTGACAGGTGGAGACCTTTGCCTCAATTTGAGCATCAAGTTCTCCCAGACCAGCGGTTCCCAACCTTGACTGCCTTAAAACTCACCTCCCTGGGGCATGGTTTCAAAGTATCAACACCCAGAGATTCTGATTTCTAGGTTAGATCAGAGATGCCCAGACACCGAGATTCTTTAAAGGTGCCCTGTTGTCGTTGAGTCACTCAGTTGTGTCCAGCTCTTTGTGACCCCATGGACTGCAGCATGCCAAGCCTCCCTGTCCCTCACCATCTCCCAGAGCTTGCTCAAACTCATGTCTATTGAGTCTGTGATGCCATCCAACCATCTCATCCTCTGATGCTTTCTTTTCCTTCTGCCCTCAATCTTTCCCAGCATCAGGGACTTTTCCAGAGTCATCTATTCACATCAGATGACCAAAATACTGTAGCTTCAGCTTCAGCATCAGTCCTTACAGTGAATGTTCAGGACCAATCTCTCTTAAGATTGACTGCTTTGATCTTCTTGTTGTCCAAGGGACTTTCAGTCTTCTCCAGCACCACAGTTTGAAGTCATCAATTCTTTGGCATTCTGCCTTCTTTATGGTCCAGCTTTCACAACTGTACATGACTACTGGGAATATCATAGCCTTTGCTATGTGGACCTTTGTCGGCAAGGTCTCTGCTTTTCAACACACTGCCTAGGTTTGTCATCACTTTCCTGCCAAGAAGCAATTGTTTTCTGATTTCATGGCTGCAGTCACCGTCCACAGTGATTTGGGAGCCCAAGAAGAGGAAATCCGTCACTACTCCCACCTTTTCCCCTTCTATTTGCCATGCAGTAACAGGGTCGGATGCCATGATCTTGGTTTTTTTAATATTTAGTCTTAAGCTGGAGCTTTCACTCTCCTCCTTCACCCTTATCAAGAAGCTCTTTAGTTCCTCTTTGCTTTCTGCCATTAGAGTGGTATCATCCACATATCTGAGGTTGTTGATGTTTCTCTGGCCCATCTTGATTCCAGCTTGTAACTCATCCAGCCCGGCACTTCTCATGATGTGCTCAGCGCACAGGTTAAACCACAGGGTGACACAGAACCCCCTGTCATACTCCCTTCCCGATCGTGAACCAGCCAGTTGTTTCACACAGGGTTCTGACTGATGCTTTTTGACCTGCATGCAGGTTTCTCAGGAGACAAGGCCCCCTAGATGACTGTAATCGCAGTCAAGCTTGAGAACCACTGCTTAGAACCTTCAGCTGTTGATCAGCTGCCTCCTCCCATCGAACCAGATACATTAAAATCCATCCACATTTCACGTTCAATGTAAGAAACACAAGAAGTGCATCCAGAAACAGGTTCATCAGTTTTACACTATTTCATAAACATTAATATTTACAATATTAATTTCTGTAGATTTACATTAAGACGTCAAAATTTGGAGTTTTGAAGTCTTCATCTTTTAGAACCAATATATCTATATCTCTGTCTCTCTCTCCCCATCTCTGCCTATCTGCTCAAAATTGAAGTCTTACAGTGAAGACAATATACTATACAATAAATTGAATACAATGAAATAGCTTAACATACTAAATATAGTAAACATGTAATATTGACCGTGCTTGTAATTTAAAATTTTCTAACAGCCATAACAAACAAGTAAAAAAACTAAATAAGATTGATTTTTATAATATATTGACGCCAATATATCCAAAGTATTATTTCAACTTGTAGTCAACATAAAAACAACTGAGATATTTTCCCTTCGACATTTGGTACTGAAGCTTCAAAATCTGGTATTTCACACTGGGAGGACATTTAAGCTTACATTAGCTACAGTCCTTGCTTTCAATAGCCACATGTGTCTACTGGCCACCGTATGGGTTAGGTCTGGACTAGAGGACAGGAAGGGGACCTCTGGCTTTAAACGTTTTATTATTAATATTTTTGGGGTGTGCTGGGTCCTCGTTGCTGTGCCAGGGCTTTTTCTGGGTGTGCTGGGTCCTCATTGCTGTGCCTGGCTTTCTCTAGTTGGAGTGAGCAGGGACTGCTCACTGTTGCCGTGTGTGGGCTTTGCATCGCAATGGCTTCTCTTGTTGCAGCTCATGGGCTCTAGAATGTGGGCTCAGTAGTTGTGGCACATGGGCTTAGTCACTCTGTGGCATGTGGGATCTTCCCGGACCAGGGATTGAACCCATGTTCCCTGCATTGGCAGGTGGATTCCTAACCACTGGATCAATAGGGAAGTTTGGGACCTCTGGCTTTAAAAGAAAGGAGGGCCAAGGGATTCAAAGGTTTGGATATCCTCTGTTTGAGCCTCAGTTTTGTGAAGTGGGCTCTCCCTTTACCTTAAATCCAGAAAAGAAGAAATTGTACTTTATGCAGAGCCTGAAACACTGTAGTCAGAGGCCCTTCCACACAGGTCAGGTAAGCCATATTAGTTAATAATGTGATACAAACCTTTTAATGGTTAAATATTTTAGCTCTTTTAGATACTGTGAACTAGCCATCTTGCAAAAATATATTTTTATGTAAGATTTTATAGACATGGAAAAATGAGGCAATGAATATTTTAAAGCAGATTTATTTTTATAGAAATGTTACATCCTCCTGATTCTGTATCCTGCTGTTTCTCCTTAAAAGTGTATCCTTAACATTTCCACCTCTGTCTCTATTCATATCTGTATCCATAGATGTGTGAACTCAGTAGCTTCAGTTGTGTCTGACTCTTTGCGACCCATGGACTGTAGCCCACCAGGCTCTTCTGTCCATGGAATTCTCTGGGAAAGTATACTGGAGTGGGTTTCCATTTCCTCTTCCAGGGGATCTTCCGGACCCAGGGGTCGAACCTCTGTCTTTTGTGTCTCCTGCATTGACAGGAGGATTCTTTTACCACTAGTGCCACCTGGGAATGCCCTCAGTCATCTATAGATACCTAAATAAAATGTATGAACGTGAGTTATATGTAGAATCATGTGAATGACAAAATGGAAAACTACTCAATCATTTAAATTATGCACATGCACATAAAAAATACATTCTGAACAATAGATTATCATGATATATTACATGTATAATATACTATACACAATATAAATGTATAAACATGCATATTCAAATATATGCATATATAATTATTTCTATGTTAGTATATATAATGTGTATAACATATTAGATATTATATAAATACATAAATCTATGCATGATTTAAGTAACTGAAGAGTTTTCCATTTGGTCATGTACATAACTGTGTTTATTATTCCCAAGAATAATATTCCCAAGCATAATTATTCCATTTATGTGATTTTTGTGTTTGTGTACATGTTCGTGTGTGCATACATGTGCTTCTAATTGTGTGTTTGTGAGTGCAAACAGAAACCTCAATTAACTGGAGTTGGGAGAGACCAGAAGGGGGCGCTCCCACACCCTGAGCTGATAGCTCAGCATGATAGGAAGAAGGAAGACCCCTCTTCTCCGTAACAACTCAACCAATGAAAAGCCACGGACTGTTTACTACAGACCTCCAGCTTCCTGCTGCTGCCGCTGTTGCTAAGTCGCTTCAGTCGTGTCCGACTCTGTGCGACCCCATAGACGGCAGCCCACCAGGCTCCCCTTCCCTGGGATTCTCCAGGCAAGAACACTGGAGTGGGTTCCAGCTTCCTAGTCCCCTCTATAAAAGTGGTCTTCTCCTGCCCTTTGGGAACATGGGTCCCCGTGGTCATAGACCCTAAACTGTAATTCTCTAATTCTGAATAAACACATTTTTGCCATTGAAATAACTGGCAGTCTATTTGTTCAGGTTAACATGTACGGTTCCCCCCCCCCCCCATTTTCTTTTTTTATAAATTTATTTTTAATTGGAGGGTAATTGCTTATTTAAAGGACACTGAACTGAGAATTTCCTGAGAAAACAGTTCCATGTGGTGTAATGACCTCTTGAAGTCAAGTTTCTAAAATGGATTTGTTGAGTCAAAAGTGACCCACATCTTCAGTTCTGAGATACATTGCAAACTGCTCTCCAGAAATTCTGCATCAGTTGACGCTTCCCCCAACTTCTTCCTCTGACTCAACCACAGGAACCAGTCAGGTGGTGCAGCTTCTGTTTGCTACCTTCTGGGAAGCTCTGAAATCTACTCCCTCCTTTCTGTGTGGGCTCAGATCTGACCTCTGACATGGATTCCCTCCATTTTAAAGAGCTGTGCTTCTCTCAGTTCCTCCCCTCCTGTCCAGTCTCCATGGTGACCTCCAGGGAGCTCTCTCTCACATGCAGTTCTGATCTTGTCACTTCTCTATTCAAACTGCACCTTGATTCCCAATCCCCCTTTCTGTAAAATCCAGACTGAATGTAATTTTTGAGATTTGTTTGAATCTGGTTTCAGCTAATTCTTTTCTCTTTTCACATTTCTATCCACTTGGTGCTCAACCCAAGCAAAGTTTTGTGGTTCCTAACATGTGGGGCAATGTTACAATGACTTTTAATCTAAAGTTACAATAACTTTTTATCAAAGGGATGGTGGGTTTTTAAATTTTCATTTTAAAAATAGAAGTTGTATATAAAATATATAAGGTGCACATAATGATGGGGGTTCCTTTGGCAGCTCAGTGGTAAAGAATCCACCTGCCAATGCAGGTGACTCGGGTTCCATCCCTTTATGTAATTTTTGTGTTTGTGTACATGTTCGTGTGTTCATACATATGCTTCTAATTGTGGGTCAGGAAGATTCTCTGGAGGAGGAAATGACAACCCACTCCAGTATTCTTGCCTGGGAAATCCCATGGACAGAGAGGCCAGGTAGGCTACAGTCCATGGGGTTACAAAAGCATCGAACATGACTTAGGGACTAAACAAGAACAACCACCACCACGTGATGATGACTGAATTCAGGGACTATATCTTCCCTCTGCATTTTATGCCCACAGGTCCTCTGTTATGGTCCCTGTGACTGATTTCTGTTCATCCTAATCCCCATGACCCCATGTAAAAAAATCACTTCTCCCGTCTCTGTAAAGACAGATTTACTGGAACACAGTCACGCCATGCGTTTACATATCAGCAGCCCGCTAACTGCATCACAGCACTAGCTGCGCTACATCATGGCTTTGGAGCCTTGGCTGCATATGGGGATAACCTGGGAGACCTCAGGAATTTTACTGCTGGGGTCCCATTCCAAGAGATTTTTCCAGGGGGTGGGAGAGTGGGGAATCTGGTTCCCAGGATTTAAAATAATTCTTTAATTGATTTGAATACATAACCAAATTTGAAAATCACAGTACCAGAGTCACATCTCTTTAAGTGGGTGCCTCTTAATTATCTGCATTAGAAATGAGTGGGAATTTTTATAAATGATAAGTTTCCTGAGTACTGTCCTTGGTTGGCTGAACAAGCCATAGAACCAACTTTTAATCTTCCTCCCTCCAGGCCCTCTTCCCATCCCAATAATTCTTATTGAAACTGAAGTTTTGGAACATTTGCAGTAAACCAGCAGCTGGCAGATGTTTTCGTCAAGGGCCAAAGAGTAAATATGTTAGGTTTTGAGAGCCATCTGGTCTCTGCTGCAATTCCTTAATGCTACAGGAATTACAGTGAGGGGATAGGCACAGGCAATACGTAAATCAACGTGCATGGCTGTGTTCCAACAAACCTTTATTTGTGGAGGTTGAAGTTGGAATTTCAAATAGTTTTTACATGTCATAAAATATTACTTTTTTCATCCTGTTTGGGGTCCTTTGGGTTTCATGGATATGGTTACGTCTAGTTAGGCTTCCCCTGTGGCTCAGCTGGTAAAGAAACTGCCTGCAATGTGGGAGATGCAGGTTCAATCTCTGGGTTGGGAAGATCCCCTGGAGAAGGGAAGGGCTACCCACTCCAGTATTCTGACCTGGAGAATTCCATGGACTAGTCCATGGGGTCGCAAAGAATCGGACACAACTGAGTGATTTTAACTTCACTTCAGTGCCTTGATTGTGGTGATGATATCGTGTCATTTACATTTATCCAAAATCATCAAATAGTACCCACTAAATATGTGCAGTTCACTTCAGTTCAGTTCAGTCGCTCAGTCGTGTCCGACTCTTTGTGACCCCATGAATCGCAGCATGCCAGGCCTCCCTGTCCATCACCATCTCCCGGAGTTCACTCAGACTCATGTCCATCGAGTCCGTGATGCCATCCAGCCATCTCATCCTCTGTCATCCCCTTCTCTTTCTGCCCCCAATCCCTCCCAGCATCACAATCTTTGACAATGAGTCAACTCTTCGCATCAGGTGGCCCAAAGTACTGGAGTTTCAGCTTTAGCATCATTCCTTCCAAAGAAATCCCAGGGTTAATCTCCTTCAGAATGGACTGGTTGGATCTCCTTGCAGTCCAAGGGACTCTCAAGAGTCTTCTTCAGCACCACAGTTCAAAAACATCAATTCTTCGGTGCTCAGCCTTCTTCACAGTCCAACTCTCACATCCATACATGACCACTGGAAAAACCACAGCCTTGACTAGACGGACCTTAGTCAGCAAAGTAATGTCTCTGCTTTTGAATATACTATCTAGGTTGGTCATAACTTTTCTTCCAAGGAGTAAGCATCTTTTAATTGCATGGCTGCAGTCACCATCTGCAGTGATTTTGGAGCCCCCCAAAATAAAGTCTGACACTGTTTCCACTGTTTCCCCCTCTATTTACCATGAAGTGATGGGACCGGATGCCATGATCTTCGTTTTCTGAATGTTGAGCTTTAAGCCAACTTTTCGCTCTCTTCTTTCACTTTCTTCATGAGGCTTTTTAGCTCCTCTTCACTTTCTGCCATAAGGGTAGTGTCATCTGCATATCTGAGGTTATTAATATTTCTCCTGGCAATCTTGATTCCAGCTTGTGTTTCTTCCAGTCCAGCGTTTCTCATGATGTACTCTACATATAAGTTAAATAAGCAGGGTGACAATATACAGCCTTGACGCACTCCTTTTCCTATTTGGAACCATTCTGTTGTTCCATGTCCAGTTCTAACTGTTGCTTCCTGACCTGCATACAGATTTCTCAAGAGGCAGGTGAGGTGGTCTGGTATTCCCATCTCGTTCAGAATTTTCCACAGTTTATTGTGATCCACACAGTCAAAGGCTTTGGCATAGTCAATAAAGCAGAAATAGATGTTTTTCTGGAACTCTCTTGCTTTTTCCATGATCCAGCGGATGTTGGCAATTTGATCTCTGGTTCCTCTGCCTTTTCTAAAACCAGCTTCAACATCAGGGAGTTCACAGTTCACGTATTGCTGAAGCCTGGCTTGGAGAATTTTGAGCATTACTTTACTAGCATGTGAGATGAGTGCAATTGTGCAGTAGTTTGGGCATTCTTTGACATTGCCTTTCTTTGAGATTGGAATGAAAACTGACCTTTTCCAGTCCTGTGGCCACTGCTGAGTCTTCCAAAGTTGCTGGCATATCGAGTGCAGCACTTTTACAGCATCATCTTTCAGGATTTGAAACAGCTCCACTGGAATTCCATCACCTCCACTAGCTTTGTTCATAGTGATGCTTTCCAAGGCCCACCTGACTTCACTTTCCAAGATGTCTGGCTGTAGATTAGTGATCACAATATCATCTGGGTCGTGAAGATCTTTTTTGTACAGTTCTTCTGGGTATTCTTGCCACCTCTTCTTAATATCATCTGCTTCTGTTAGGTCCATACCATTTCTGTCCTTTATCGAGCCCATCTTTGCATGAAATGTTCCCTTGGTATCTCTAATTTTCTTGAAGAGATCTCTAGCCTTTCCCATTCTGTTATTTCCTCGATTTCTTTGCATCGATCGCTGAAGAAGGCTTTCTTATCTCTTCTTGCTATTCTTTGGAACTCTGCATTCAGATGCTTATATCTTTCCTTTTCTCCTTGGCTTTTCACCTCTCTTCTTTTCACAGCTATTTGTAAGGCCTCCCCAGACAGCCATTTTGCTTTTTTACGTTTCTTTTCCATGGGGATGGTCTTGACCCCTGTCTCCTGTACAATGTCATGAACCTCATTCCATAGTTCATCAGGCACTCTATCTATCAGATCTAGACCCTTAAATCTATTTCTCACTTCCACTGTACAATCATAAGGGATTTGATTTAGGTCATACCTGAATGGTCTAGCGGTTTTCCCTACTTTCTTCAATTTAAGTCTGAATTTGGCAATAAGGAATTCATGATCTGAGCCACAGTCAGCTCCTGGTCTTGTCTTTGTTGACTGCATAGAGCTTCTCCATCTTTAGCTGCATAGAATATAATCAATCTGATTTCGGTCTTGACCATCTGGTGATGTCCATGTGTAGAGTCTTCTCTTGTGTTGTGGAAGAGGGTGTTTGCTATGACCAGTGCATTTTCTTGGCAAAACTCTATTAGTCTTTGCCCTGCTTCATTCCACATTCCAAGGCCAAATTTGCCTGTTACTCCAGGTGTTTCTTGACTTCCTACTTTTGCATTCCAGTCCCCTATAATGAAAAGGACATCTTTTTTGGGTGTTAGTTCTAAAAGGTCTTGTAGGTCTTCACAGAACCGTCCAACTTCAGCTTCTTCAGCATTACTGGTTGGGGCATAGACTTGGATAACTGTGATATTGAATGGTTTGCCTTGGAGACGAACAGAGATCATTCTGTCATTTTTGAGGTTGCATTCAAGTACTGCATTTCGGATTCTTCTGTTGACCATGATGGCTACTCCATTTCTTCTGAGGGATTCCTGCCTACAGTAGTAGATATAATGGTCATCTGAGTTAAATTCACCCATTCCAGTCCACTGTAGTTCGCTGATTCCTACAATGTTGACATTCACTCTTGCCATCTCTTCTTTGACCACTTCCAATTTGCCTTGATTCATGGACCTGAGATTCCAGGTTCCTATGAAATATTGCTCTTTACAGCATCAGATCTTGCTTCTATCACCAGTCACATCCACAGCTGGATATTGGTTTTGCTTTGGCTCCATCCCTTCATTCTTTCTGGAGTTATTTCTCCACTGATCTCCAGTAGTATATTGGGCACCTACCGACCTGGGGAGTTCCTCTTTTGGTATCCTATCATTATGCCTTTTCATACTGTTCACAGGGTTCTCAAGGCAAGAATACTGAAGTGGCTTGCCATTCCCTTCTCCAGTGGACCACGCTCTGTCAGACCTCTCCACCATGACCCACCCGTCTTGGGTTGCCCCGCAGGCATGGCTTGGTTTCATTGAGTTAGACAAGTCTGCGGTCCTAGTGTGATTAGATTGACTAGTTATCTGTGAGTATGGTTTTAGTGTGTCTGACCTCTGATGCCCTCTTGCAACATCTACCATCGTTCTTGGGTTTCTCTTACCTTGGGCGTGGGGTATCTCTTCACGGCTGCTTCAGCAAAGCACAGCCACTGCTCCTTACCTTGGACGAGGGGTATCTTCTTACCGCCGCCGTTCCTGACCTTCAACGTGGGGTAGCTCCTCTAGGCCCTCCTGCGCCTGCGCAGCCACCCCTCCTCGGGATGCTCCTCCCAGCTGCCGCCCCTGGCCTCGGGCTCAGGGTGGCTCCTCAGGGCCACCACCCCTGGCCTTGGGCGCGAGGTGTCTCATCCCAGCTGCCGCTCTTGGCCTGCGGCGCGAGGTGGCTTCTCCCGGCCGCCCCTGACCTCGGACGTGGGGTGACTCCTCCCGGCCACTCCTGACATCAGACGCAGGGTAGCTCCTCTCGGCTGCCGCCCCTAACCTCAGACGCAGGGTAGCTCCTCTCGCCCATTTCCGCACCATCGCAGCCTGGCACTCTAGGCCGCTGCCCCTGACCTCAGACCTGGGGTAGCTCCTCTCGCCTGCGCCCCGCACAGCCGCCTGCGCTTAGTGCGCCGGTTCTCGCCGTCAGGCTCCTCTGTCCATGGGATTCTCCAGGCAAGAATACTGGATACTGGAGTGGGTTGCCATGCCCTCCTCCAGGGGATCTTTCCAACCCAGGGCTCAAACTCAGGTCTCCAGCATTGCAAGTGGTTTCTTTACCTTCTGAGCCACCAGGGAAAAGCAAAAAAAAGTATTGAAAAGTGTAAAAATGTAACATGTATGGTACAAAACTGGTGACTTGCCAGATTTGACCTGTGGGTTCTAATTTATTGACCCCTGCTCTAGACAACAAACTCTTCAACAAGAGGGATGGTTTTAGGCTCTTTCCTGTGCCCCTACAAATAGTCAATTTGCAAAATAAAGCACCAATCATACAGATACAATGAGAGTGAGTGTATTTATATCTGAGGACTTATCTGAACTGGAAACCTGGTTTCAAAGTTATTTCCATGGACCTTCAGTTAATTGGCACCCAGTAGCCTCTAAGTGGAGACTTTTAGAGAAAAGGTAAAAAAACTATCAGAATTTCCTATCACTCACTCAAGACTCCTGATAGATTCCTTAAAAGCCAGTGTTCAGTCCTTTCTCATTCCTTTATATAGATTCAAAATTTCATCTGGTATATTTTTTTCCTTTGCTTAAAAACTTCCTTTAGTATTTCTTACAGTAGGTTATGAACATTCTCAGCTTTTGTTTTCAGAAGGCTGTAACATAAAACCTGGTACCCAGGAGGATTTAAGTACACTTACTTAATTATTCCCCTTCATGGATCACAGCGTTGTCATGGCAAAAGAAAATCAACCCTGAATATTCACTGGCAGGACTGATGCTGAAGCTGAAGTTCCAATACTTTGGCCACCTGATGGGAGGAGCCGACTCAATGGAAAAGACTGTGATACTGGGAATGATTGAGGGCAGGAGGAGAAGGGGACGACAGAGGATGAGATGGTTGGATGGCATCACCGACTCAATGGACATGAATCTGAGAAAACTTCGGAAGACAGTGAAGGACAGGGGAGTCTGGTGTGCTGCAGTCCACGGGGTTGCCAAGAGTCAGACATGATAGAAACTAAACAACATTTAATTAATGAATAATGAAAACTTACAAAATATTACCCCGTCACTCTTCTGATGACTTCAGAGGGTCTCAGGGACTCCTGGGCAATTAGAGACTCTGGGACTGACTGGCACATGTTGCTGAGGTCTCCAGATTTCTGGGTGTGTGTGTGGGGGCAGCAGGACCTTCCGAGGAATGTGGGCTCCCTCAACCAGGCTGTCAGGTTTGGAGCCTCAGTTCTAGAGGAGGGAGCTACCAGCAGTAGCTGTGAGTTCTGCCGCCCAGATGAAGTGCTGGCCCTGGTGCCTGGCTTATCTGAAGGCCAGCGTCACATACTCGCTGCTCTGGGTCTGTCTGGGCACCCAGGAGGGGGCCCCAGCTGTCCCCTGGTGGGGGACATGGCAGGTCACCTGGGAATAGGTGACCTCCTGAGGGTCTGCAGCTTCAGAAGCCTGAGGAAGGAAGGGAGAATATGAGACGGGGGTGCGACACGGGGATCCAAGGGACAGTCTAGGGGAGGAAGCCCCTACCTGTCCATTCGCCCGGCCAGCTGCCTCTGGCTGTCTCTCTTTCCTTGCAGCATCTAGAGGGAAGGGGGAGGTTGTTGTGGACCGTGTATCTGTGTCCCCCCCTCCCCTTCCCCCCAGATTCATCTGCTGCAGTGGGGACCTGCACGTGATGCTGTTTGGAGATGGTGCCCCTGGGAGAAACTGAGGTTTTGCTGGGGTCCTGAGGGTGGGATTCTCATGTTCAGCCAGAGCTCTAGCTCGCTCTCTCTGCCAGGAGAGGTGACCATCTGCAAGAGAATCCTCACCGGGAGCTGAATCCTAGCACCTACATCTCAGACCTCCCAGCCTCCAGAATTGTCAGAAATGAATGCTGGATGTTTGAAGCACCTGGTCTATGGTGTTCTGTTACAGCAGCTCGAACAGACAAAGAGAGGGTCATTTCTTAAAAAACTGAAGTAATGTTGAATATACAATATAAGTTACAGGTATACAGTATAATGATTTACAGTTTTAAAAGGTTAAACTCCATTTATAGTTATTATAAAATATTGCTATATTCCCCGTTTTGTTGTTGGGGCATTTGGGATCTTTTTTTTTCCCCTAGTTGTGGCATGCGGGATCTAGTTCCTTGACCAGGGATCAAACCTGTGCTCCTGCATTGGGAATGTGGCGTCTTAGCCACTGGACCACCAGAGAAGTCCCATCCTTGTAGATTATTTTATACCTACTAGTTTGTACCTCTTAATCCCCTACCCCTTAACTGCCCTCCCCTCCCCATTAGTCACTGCTAGTTTTCTCTCTGTGTCTGTAATTTTAGCAGACAACATTATAGCCTCAATATTTCTCTTTGCCACTAGAGGTGTTTCCTAAACATATTTTAAATGGCCACGTTAGTTGTAGCAACGTGTATGGTTTATATGCTCTGTTTTATGACACTGTTTTGGTATATGGGTTATTGTTTTATGTTTTATATATTGTTTTATGACATTGTTTTGTAATATTGTAAATAATGCCATGGTGACTATGTTTGTGAATCCGTGTATCCTTCCACCAGCAGCTTAAGCGAGTGTTTACATCTCATCTTTCCCGATTGAACTTTCTCATTTTTTCATCTTTGATAATGAAAAATGACACAGCAAAAACAACAACAACAATCTCGTGAACAAAACAAAGAGAGGGTCATGTTTTCGGGAGGGTGGCTGTAGATTCCCCCCAGCCCTGACTTCTGGAAGGCAGTTAATCACAATCACAGCGTGAACCAGCAAAACAGCCCTCCCCTCATTGCTTCTGGACCCCTCAGCCCCTCCCCCTCCCCCAGCAAATGCCCCGCCGCGTTTCCCCAGTGGGATTTGCGTCCCAGGGATCTCTACACAGGCTTCCCCTCCTGCTCTCAAGGACCTACCGCTTTTGGCTTTGCGCAGACAGTAGAGGATAA